>NC_141276.1:11582500-12201666 GCF_054856545.1 Hippocampus guttulatus
ACGTCCGTATTTTCAATCGCCGCAATCAGAGTATATGCAAAGTTGTCAACTTTTGAATTTTGGAAGGGGAACCTGTCTTCTATTTGCTGACTAATTTGCCTAAGTCACCATCCTGTGGTATCTTGGTGCCAAGGAATTATGTTGAAGTGAGGGCAGGAGCAGTCAGTTACTGCCATCTAGTGGCTACCACACATGATATAAACCTCGGGGGGCATCTTGCAGGGTTTCGCTATTTGCGGCTTCTCAAAGTGGGACGTCGGCTCTCTCTAGTGGTATGCAGAGAGTCACTGAAGGAAATTCAAGTCCAAAGTGTGCATAATGTTAAAACGTCTGCCTTGTTTTTGACGAGCACTTAGGCCCACTATACGCTTCTCTAAACCGCTGATAGGCATGCTTGGTCGGAAATCTTCGCACACACTCATGACACACATACAGTCATACCTCGGTTTTCGACCATAATCCATTCCAGAAGGCTGTTTGAAAACCGATTTGTTCGAAAACCGAAACCACGCTCTTTTTTAAAAAAAAATCTTTATTGAAGACGTCTGTTCACAATGGAACGCTACAACGAGGAAGCATCACTTCCTCGTGTAAGGAAGGTGAGAGGAGTCAAGTGACGCATTCAAGTGCGCTCAGTTTGTCCGAGAACCAAAATTCGGTCGTCATCCGAGGCATAAAAAAACTCGAAATCTTTGGTCGAAAACCGATTTGGTCGACAACAGAGACCTTCGGAAAACGAGGTTTGACTGGAGTATTGCAACACACGAGCAAATCAAGGCCACGTAAATATGGAGGACATTTTTTTCCCCCCCTTAGAGGATGCAGAGAAGCAACGTAGTGCGCCAGGAGGTGCGTATGCATACGGAACGTGGCTTCATCTATCAAATGAAGTGGCGCAAAGCGGCACCAGGTGCAAATCGGTGCACGTGCGCGCGCATGTGTTCACGTGTGAACATGTGCGTGCGCATGTCTATGTCGAGAAGCAGGAAAGAATTACGTTTTGAGTCCTGTGGAAGTACATTTTTTTTTCCATATTATGTTCCAACTTTTCCTTCTGTCATCTTTAATCCCAGATTTTGACCATCTTCCTTGTCAAATTGTTTTCTCAGACTCATAAAACTTAAAAATTCTACTCAGTTGATCACAGCTTTGTGATCAACTGTGATTTTTCACCCAAATTGGTCTCATCTTTCAACTCCTTCATGACTGAACGTGATAACAAACATGCCATCATGACGTTTTTGTTTCTTTGTTGATTTTTTTTTGTCCTCTCCAAGTGGCCCCGCAGTAGCCCTTTTCTTCCACAAGTTTGACCGCTTCGCCGTCAGTCAAGTTTCAAGTGCAAATTTAGCTCTGAACGCTTTTGTCATCTCCCCTCGTCGAATCTTCCTCCCGCATTGTTTCTATCTGCCGCTCCAGCAATCTCCCTCGCTGATGGAATACCAAGTAGCTCCGCAGACCACATTGCAGGACCTCAACTCCTTGGCGGGCGGGCGGTGTGTCCGTGCGTGCGTCCATGCGTGCATCCGAGCGTGCGCGCGCTCGTGGCCAACGACAGAAATTACACAGAGAGCATTTGTGATGTCAGCCGCGTGGTCTTCTCCTTGCTTGTTTCGTTTTCCTCGGGTGTCAGGATGTGTCACTCTTGTTGTGTTGTGGAAGGTCAGCGGGAGGACCACCTTCTTACACACACACACACACACACACACGCACACACACGCACACACACACGCACACACACACACACACACACACACGCACACACACGCCATGCAGTGGTAATCTTGGAAGCGTGAATCCATTTCCTGACATAAACCAAAACTGACCCAGGTCTGTTATCACCTACACACACACACACACACATACGGGTGCGTGCGCACAGCAAATAATGAGCAATCCTCCTTCTGGTCACATGCCCAGGTAACCACGACAACGTAACGTCCTCGCACAGAGGGAGGCAAAGGCAACCTATGTGATGTGTATTCCGGATGTGCGTGCGTGTGTGTGAGCGTGCGTGTGTGTGTGTCTCACCTCCGTCCTTCTCATCCCCCGCCCGTCTCTTCGAGCCGTTACCATGTCAACAAAGCCAGCTTTAGTCCTTCAAAGGGCAGTTGCCCAATGGAGGTGACCGCGCCTCGAAAGATGAGGGCAGACGAGGAGGAAGGGGGTGGAGGGAATGGATGGATGGAGGATGAAAGGGATGCAATCTTTTGGGGGTCGGGCGACCAACTGACAAATTGGGAAAAGTGACTCAGGCCCATATCCAGTCATTTTGTATGTCGGTGCCTCAAATACAAGAGCAACACAAACAGACACGCAGACACATTCTTTATCCTCTGTGAGGAGCGATTAGTATTACTGCAGCGTGGTGAACAATTGTGACCATGTCGCCTTCATGTACAGCCTCCAGGTGGCCGAGGCGGGCACACCAAAAATTGCAGCTCAATATCCAGTGAGCTGAAGAAAAACAAAATGTGCCCAAAACTGTTTCCTTCTTTACTTTGGATTTATTTATGCCATTATTGTATGTTTTTGGAAATACAATTGCAGTGAGTGATACTTCTAGGAATAAACCTTATGTTTTGTTTTGCTTTTGGGGGGGTGGGGTGGGGGAGGCTGGAACAGGTTATTGGGACATCCATGAATTTCAAAGAGGAAAGATGATTTGAGCTGCAGAGTATGTTGAGTTACGAGCATGGTCACAGAATGAATTGAACTCTGTGCTTTGTTATGAAAATCTAATCTGCTTCATAGCTTCAGTAGTCCTGGAGCAAGTTCTGCCAACTATAGCAATGGATTGATTGACCCTCACGGGGCCAGGGCACCGGCCCCCGATGACATCAGCATTTTTCCATCCTCTGATTGGTTGGTCAAAACAATACTTTTGACAGCCAAGTTTGACAAGCAAAACACTGAGCAATTGGAACCAATTAATATACAGCATTTTTGGTGACAGTGAGTTAGGTTGTTTTTTTTTTAATGTTATTAGATCAATCTTGACAGATGATGGTGTGTGTGTGTGTGTGTGTGTGTGTGTGTGTGTGTGTGTGTGTGTGTGTGTGTGTGTGTGTGTGTGTGTGTGTGTGTGTGTGTGTGTGTGTGTGTGTGTGTGTGCGTGTGTTTGTGTGTGTGTGTACCTGTGATCGCGTGCGTGTGTTTCGAATGCGGACAATTCACATCGACCCGCCATTAACATCATTCAGCCAGATGTTCTCCCCAGGTTGCACCGTTTGCCCATGCCACTAGCATATCGAGTGGCTCCACCATTGCCATGGTGACAACGGGCCCTGCTCTTTGCGTTGTTGTCGTTGCCGCCGCTGTCGTCGTGGCTCTTTGGATGGCGTAGCCCGGCGCCGTGTGTTTATTCCGCCCGTAAAGGTCACCAGGCATCGTCAGCCTGTCAGTTTACGAGGCGGCTCAAGAGATGAAGTGTCGCGTGAAGCCCGCATTCACGTGTTTGTCATTCCTGTGCCTGATTTATTCTGCCCGGTTTATTTCCATACAGCAGAGCTCAGGGAAAGTTGTTGATGATGTTCATAGGAAAAAAAGGTTTCATACTTAAATTTGTGTTGGGTGTTCTTTGGGCACACCGCCGTCAAACTCAAGGCCTGGGGGCCAGATCAGGGCCGCCACATCATTTTATGTGGCCCGCAAAAGCAAATCAAACATGTCAACTTCCATGATGCTTGCTAAAATCTCGACCAACATTTAAAATTCTCATATGTAACAAATAGGAGACACATTGTAAGCATTTTATTGTAACCAAACCCCTCATTACAGTAACTTAAACAGTAGTTGAATAAACCGTTATTATTGACTTTTTTTACTTGGTTTCAGTCATAACAGACCTCCAAGGGAAACGGTAACTAAAATGTGGCCCACGACAAAAAATGAGTTTGACATTCTCCTGATTAGAGGTGTCAAATAATCGTGTTAATTGCGAATAAATAATGACAGTGATATGATTTTTTTTTAATCGCGTTAACCTAAATTTTAATCTCTATCTATATTGTTTCTGTAGGTGAGTTGCCTTTTTATAATATCCCTTTTTATGTGTTGGCTTCCTGTGTTTGAGTTGTTGAGGGTGGGGAAACAACTGTCAGTCAGAGCGTGAAGCATACTTTGATTGGCTGTCATTAAGTTTGGGATTGTTTAATCATAAGTTGATTGCTTCCCATTGGAGTTGGGCCAATCCTTGATAAAATCCAATTAGGGACTTCAAGCCACGCCCACAAAATGCTACTCTTCATTGTTTGGTTCGTGTCACTTTTTGCACTTGAATTGTGAACTTGGATGTGTGTGTGTGTCTGTCTGTGTGTGTGTGTGTGTGTGTGTGTGTGTGTGTGTGTGTGTGTGTGTGTGTGTGTGTGTGTGTGTGTGTGTTGAAGTGGTTCAAGTGTGCTTTTTTCTTTTTTGGGGGGGGCTGGTTCGACTTTTTCGTCTGGAGTGTCATCCTCATCAGCGTCAGAGCACCAAGTCATGTCTGTGAATGTGGATGAGTCATCCTACACCCCAGAGATGAGGCAATTGCACTTCTCGCACGCACGCACACACACACCATGCACTCACACACACGCACACACGCACACACACACACACACACACTATCCCCTGTGTTAACCTCACAGAACTAAAATGGTCTCCCAAAAAAAATCGAGCGGCGCCAAGGCAAGTTTCCTCACTATTAGATGCTATTGAACCGTTTCAGCCACCCACTTCCGTCAGATAACCTCCAACACATACTGCATTACAGGATTTAATCAAGTAGAAGTGAGGAAGAGGAGGGTCTTGCTAGACTTTAATATCCCTTCAATAAGGCTTTCGGCCATCTTGATACGCTGAGTTGGGCCTTTGGAGGAAAATGGGTAAAGTCGAGAGGATCCTTTGTTTTCCCACAACATTTTTCTCCGGGATGGCTGAATTGATTTGTTTGGATTCCTCCATTTAGGCTTCAACGTTTTTCAGAAAAACAATGAGGCTAAATGGAAGGAGATTCTACTGGCGCATTGTGAACTTGGCACCTGGGCCTTTACTATCTAATTTAATCCCCCTCATAATAGCGCCACTACAACATTGAAAAATAACACATTTTAAATGAATTCATTATACTCACCAGATGCCAATTATTAAATGTACAGTATTGGCTCCAGACATGTTTTGCGAGTCAAAGTTAGATGTAAAAAGTTGTGCTCTGACCAACCAATCAATAGCTGCCAGAAAAATACTGATGCCCTCAAACTCATCGCTGTAGCCCTCAAAAGCGAAGTTGAAATTGAAGAAAGCGTCGGAAATGACTTTGTCCTTATGATGTTAAACAATTTATAAGAGAATCGCTATTGAATACGGTTCAAACAGTTTGATGAAACAGACTATGTTAAAGAAATTTATTGCGGGAACTCTGTACTAAACTATTTTTGAAACCTAGTGAAACCGCCTCTGTCGCTAAATTCACCAGGTTGTTGTGGAATTGAGATTAGACCCAAATTAAGATGTTTTGACAACTGATCAAGAATCTGTTTCCCTTTTTTAAAAACACATTACAGGCACTGGACAAGAGCAAAACTGCTTTGAAATCTGGTGTACATCCAGATTAAAAAGTTTGTTTTGAAACTGCTAAAACAGCCTCAGTCCGAGGCTGGATCGGATCCAGATCAAACTGTATTATAACCTGATGGAAAACCCCTTTGTCCCAAAGTGAAACGCATTATCACAGAATCTGGATTGAATCCAGCGCAAAGCAATCTGGGAACATGGCGGCCAGCCTTTATATCTGATTAGCTGATGCTGCATAAAACCAAACCCGTACCGATAAAAACACAACTTCCTCGATGGAAGTAATGCGCAATACGGACCGCCAGACTGCTTCTAGCATTTGTCCGTGATCCATGGCGAGCACATCACTTCCTGACTGCCAGCCAGCCTTGGCACCTCATTTGCCGCCCGTCCACAAGCGTCAGCATGCCATCTGTCTGTCTGCGACCATTCAATAGCCTCACCTCGGTCCTCTCTGCGCGGCCGGACGATTATTCTGCGCGACCCCAACCCGTGACATCCAGCTGTGCACCATGACAACGGGACACTTACAAATGTCAGAGCAGATATTGGCTGGATCCATCTCCTGAGTGTCTCCCTTGGGGTCCTAACCTACCCAGACCGCCTGGTCAGACACTGGAGAGAAGGACAGACGGACAGACAGACACATATCTGTCTGTCTGTCAGTCCATCTGTCTGTGGAGCCAATCTTTTAGCCATCCTAAGTCCTTCTTCAGTTCAAGATGTTTTAAACATGCTTCCTTGAAATGTTTGTTTCAATTTAAGGTTTAGGAACTAATCAGGGCGATTTAGACCAACACACGTAACAAAAACCCAAAACAAAACAAAACAAAAAAGAAATAAAGATACCAGCGATGTTTGCACGCACCGAGCTAATGTTGTTAGCCAACCGGGACTGTGATTAAACAACAAATAATTACTTACAATGATGAATGCAAATACGTGGCGAGAAAAATATGTAGCAAGAGGCATCTAGAAGATTCGAAACACTTGGTGACGGAGTCATGAGCAAGGCGAATAATCCGACAACCAGTTGTTGGAGAGCAAGGAGGATTAGTGACAGGTGCGGCTCAGGAGGGAACGCCCTCCACTCCTGCCAGACACTGAAAAACAAACAGGACAGGATCAGAATCAGAATCAGAATCAGAATCATCTTTATTGGCCAAGTATGTAGAACACAAACAACAAATCATTGAACCATTTTAGAGTAACCAGTAGCAGTATTTGTAGTACAAGAAGAGTGACTACGTCAGTGACTGTTTAAGGAGTTAATGGCTAGAGGGAAGAAGCTGTTTAAGTGTCTACTGGATTTGGTGCGCATGGATCTGTAGCGTCTGCCTGAGGGGAGTAGCTGGAAAAGGTGGTGGGCAGGGTGCGGGGGATCCAGGAGGATTTTCCGTGCCCTTGTCTTGATTCTTGCAGTGTGCAAGTCCTCAAGAGTGGGTAGGGCGGTGCCAACGATTTTTTCCGCCGTCCTAACTGTCCGTTGAAGTCGGATTTTGTCCTTTTTTGTGGCGGCCCCAAACCAAACCGTGATGGAAGAACACAGGATTGATTCCATGACTGCCGTGTAGAACTGTCGTAGCACCTCCTGTGGCAGGCCATGTTTCCTCAGCAGCCTCAGGAAGTACATCCTCTGCCGGGCCCTTTTCAGGATGGAGATGGTGTTGACTTCCCACTTCATGTCCTGGGAGACTGTGATTCCCAGGAACTTGAAGGTCTCGACGGTTGACACAGGGCAGTTGGATCATGACAAGCCCAGTTTTTGCTGGGGATTGTTGAATGTGAACTCTTCTTCAATCCTGCTATTTACGCCCACGGAAAGCGACAGCGGCAGGTTCATTTTATAATGTACATCTTGGGGAATAATTCTTGACTTGCACAGTGAGAGGATATTTTTTTTCCTCTTGCTGTCAATATGCAGTTTTATATTTTGAAATCTGTTTGCATTATTTTAAGTGTGTTTAATTAAAGACCTTTAAAAAAAATAAGTGTGATAAGAATATGCCCAGGCAATTTTTAAATAGGGTTATTTCTCCAGTATATCACAATTTGTAATGGCAGGGGTGGTCTGGAACATAAGCTCTCCATGGGGGAGGGGGGTTTATTGTATTGATCTAGCTTGCTATGGAGGTAACCAGCTAGCAAGACATCTGAAGTAAGTGGGTGTGGCATCTACTGCACTGACGAGGCGAGGAGAGGAGGGGGGGTAGCTGTTATTTTTGTGTGCTTAATTAGGGAGGTGTTAGTTGGTGTCGAGTGGTATGGTCTGCGCTGTAGTTCTTCCGCAAAATCGAGTGTTTCTGGCTGATGTGTTAAAAGTGTTGATGAGTGGGTCATGGTTGGGGGGGGGGGGCTACACTTGTTTTATTTTTGTGCGCGTGTAGTGTGTGTGTGTGTGTGTGTGTGTAGTGTAGAGTGTGTGTGTTAGCTCCCCCTCCTCGCTAGAAGAAGCTGCGTCTGCACGCATATCTAACAAGGATGACTGTGGAGGTAAACACACAGGGCCACGTTGCATCCCTCCGCTCTGCGAGGATGGCGACGATCCCTCATGCCGATTTGCCCCACCCCCCACCCCCCCCGAATGCACAGCCCTGACACAGACGTCATTACATTTCATGCACAGACCTGCTTTAAGGTCAGCTTTTGTGTTGGTGGGTGTGTGGCGAAAGAAGATAAGTCCCATCTCAAAGTGCCTGTGAAGATGATGCGATGAAAGCGAGGGAGAGAGGGCGAAGAAGGCGCCAAGAGCTCGGCGCATAATGAGGCATACAGCTCAACAATCGGATTTTCTCCTCTCTTGCTTCTTTGCCGTCTCCGCTTGCCCGCTTATTGATGTACGCTTATAGACGGAAATCGGCTGTCTGAAAAAGGTCATCGCTGGTACGTTTTAGCCCCAAAAGCTGCAGGTAAATGCTTTAGGGTGCCCGTGAGGCGCAGTGGCCTCGCAAAGTGGTGAGGCGTGCGCAGACCACAGCAGTCAATTACACACACATCAGCTACTTCGTGTTTTCCAGCAGGAGGTGAAGCTAATTACGGAGCCCACCTCATTGTACCAGCGTGTGCAACGTAGCATGTTGCATTGGATTACGCTACATCTGTGCGTGCGTAGTTTGTTTGGGTGCGTGGACATGACGGCAGGTCGGCAAGCTCATATTTCCCCAGAGTCACGATTGCAAAGCCCTTGCAGTAAAGTCATCCTCTGCAACTCCTTCAAATACTCTACTCACTATCATTGTCCATTTTTTCTCTTTTTTGTCGCTTTTCGGATTTCTCCATTTTTAAAAGTCCTAATTTTCTCCTTTTTTCTTTCATTTTCTTTCAGTTTGAAATAGTATTTTTAGTCACAAATTACTTTGTAAAAGATTATCATTCTTTTATATTTTTATTCATGTCTTTATTTGATTTAAATTGGTTTTACTTTTATTTGTACTTTTCCCCCATTTCATCGTCAGTTTGTTTTACAGGTTTTTAGTTAATTTTGTGTGGGGGGGGGGGGGGGGGTATTTTATTTATTTTCAGTTCCATATGTCTTTTCTATCTTTAATCTTCTGCAAAGGTCCCGATTAACGAAGCCTGTTCTCACATAATTGAGTAATTTTTTTCTGAAAAGAAGACAAATACTATACTTTACATTCATGAAAGATTCAGTGATGAATCAAACTGTATTAGCCATTCATCCAATTTTTGGACCCATTAGGGTCACCTTGGACCTGCACTGGTTGCCAGCAAATTTCAGCAAATATAACACACTGAATTTATCAAAGGCATATATATATATATATATATATATATATATATACATACACATGGGCGGCCCGGTAGTCCAGTGGTTAGCACGTCGGCTTCACAGTGCGGAGGTACCGGGTTCGATTCCAGCTCCGGCCTCCCTGTGTGGAGTTTGCATGTTCTCCCCGGGCCTGCGTGGGTTTTCTCCGGGTGCTCCGGTTTCCTCCCACATTCCAAAAACATGCATGGCAGGCTGATTGGACGCTCTAAATTGTCCCTAGGTGTGAGTGTGGGCGTGGATGGTTGTTCGTCTCTGTGTGCCCTGCGATTGGCTGGCAACTGATTCAGGGTGTCCCCCGCCTACTGCCCGGAGACGGCTGGGATAGGCTCCAGCATCCCCCGCGACCCTAGTGAGGATCGAGCGGTTCGGAAAATGGATGGATGGATATATACACACACACACACACACACACACACACACATTACGTGCAGATTGAGCGATGTGTCTTTCATTCTCACTGCTTTGCCACACACGCGCACACACGCACACACACATACTCACACACATGCACAAAATTGTGTATTTCAGACATGAATAATGCCAACGTGCATCTGCTGGCGCGCACGGTGCTCCCTGGGGCAGGTTGCATGCTGGGATATTGTGCAGGTGGCGGCAGGCACACACAGTCAAACACACGCTGACAGACTGAGCTGAGAGCTATCGTCTCCAGGTGACTCGTCTCCTTGTGTTCCTGTTATAGAGCTCCACCCCTTGTATTTCTCCCCCCACCCTTTTTATACTTTGTAAGAAGAAGAAGAAGGCACACTCATTTGCAGAAAAACATTGCCATATGTGCACTCTGCTGGAATAAAAAGCAAAAAAAATAAATTTAATTCAACAAGTGCAGGCATTCCACTACAGCTAAACTCGAAGCGCATCCGCAAAACTGTCCCACGTTGCTTCGGGTGAAATTTGAGTTGGTATATCTGTGGCAAGGAAAAAAAACCTTTCTTTAGTTACAAAGCGTTGACATTGACAAAGCATGCAATAATTGTAATATCTTAAAGTTGTGCTTGAAAATAGTCTAAATTTGTGGATCAGCACAGAGATGATGAAGTTAGGAGGAATTGTTATCGGAAGAATGCTAACATGGTGCCTCATAGTTAATATTTCCATATAAACACATGGACGTTTATATATTGATTTATGTTAGATGTATCCATGGCACACTAATATTCATCGCTTTATTAGGTCTACTACCGGTAATTCAAAACAGTCTTTCCATGGATCCAGAAGTCTTTCCATTCCATTTAAATATTTGAACTGCTATCTCAAGGTCTGACAGAATTTGTTAGTTGTTCTATCATTAATTATTAATATTGTTATGTCGAATAACCCATTCATCATGTCTTTTCTGACGTTGTCGAATTGAGTGTTCGGTGAGCCTGAATGAGCATTTGGATCTCAAATCTGCAATTGTATTTCTTGTATCGGCATCAATCAAGTTGTCTGAAACTGTGTCTGACTGTTTGTCAAGTAATTGAACGATCATCCATGTATCCATTTTTTATACCATACAAGTCAAACGGCAGTCTCTAACGAACATCTCTATCACCCCCCCACCACTTGTCCCTGTCTTCCGAACCCCTTACCCCCCACCCCTCTTTCTCGTCTCACCTCGCCCCTCCCTGTTCTGTTTTCAGACAGTGGGAGCGATGCAGTCCTTCCGTGAGCGCGCTGGTGGTTACCACAGCAGCCAACCCTGCTACCAGCAGGAGCCCCACGAATTATCACGCCTGGAGACGTACCGACAACACACGCATCATGCCCACCCTCAGCTACCCCACCCGGGGCCTGGTCCACATCCAGGCCCGGGTCCAGGGCTTTCAAGGTCAAACTATGAGGCCCGCTCGCTGGTTAACACTACAAGTATGTCGACAGCCGCAGGAACAGGGACAGGAGGAGCACCTAAGGACTGTTATAGTCAGCCAGCCTACCCTGGTTTCCCGGTCAATGGTGGCGGGAATGCAAACGGAAGCTCTGCACCCTCGCAGGCAAAGAAGAAAATCCCTAAATTTCCTCCGACAAGTTCTGCTCAACATTTACAGGGTCATGGTGCTTACAGTAACCACATGGGCTCTGGGACATACTCGGCCCAGTACATGAGCGGGGGACACCTCCAGCAGAAATGGGAAGACCCATCTCAGTTGACATCGTATGAGCATGAGATGGTTAGCCAAATTGAGGCTGGAGGTCCACCTGGCCCTAACTCCTCACAGTACATGGACCAGAACATGCTGGGCCACTCCCAGATCCAGTGCCATCAGCCCTCTGCCCCCTCATTCCCAAGCCCCCATCACCAGTCACACCCAAATAACCCTTCCCCTTCACCATTATTGTATCCACAAAGTCACCTGCACTACCCCCAACCTTCCCCTTCTCCTTCTCCTTCACCTTACATAGAAAAGTGCAGCCCAATGCCCCCATGCTATAAAGGTTATAGCATAACGCCGACCTCCCAGTATGGCAGACTAATGAGCAGCCACAGTAGTCTGAAGCAAGGAGGCTACAGGCCAGCCCAGAATAGCTACAGCTACCAACACTCGAGAGGTTATGAGCCACAGCCCCCTCTGCAACCCATGACCAGCCCCCAGGAACCCCACACAAAATACCAACATTTTAGCCAACCACAATCAAACTACTGTCTCTCTGAACTGGCTGTGAGGTCACCTGAACAGTATTATCAAACTTGCAGTCCTTCC
Source organism: Hippocampus guttulatus (assembly GCF_054856545.1). Classification (NCBI taxonomy): domain Eukaryota; kingdom Metazoa; phylum Chordata; class Actinopteri; order Syngnathiformes; family Syngnathidae; genus Hippocampus; species Hippocampus guttulatus. The sequence goes on from NC_141276.1 coordinate 11,594,546, forward strand.
TCCAACCACTCTCCCGCACGATCGGTTGGACGCTCCCCTTCATACAGCTCTACCCCTTCGCCTTTAATGACCAATCCGGAGTCATTCCAGTACGGCCAACCGCCCATCACCCCAGGACCAGCCTCGTCATCATCATCCTCCTCCATGGGCCATCAAGAGCAAGGCGGGTCCAATGCTATGCTATTGCCCCCACGCTCACACCCATCACCCAGTGTGCCCCAGGCAGCACCCCAAAGCTTCACAAACACACTACAAGGACCTACCATGAAAGAGCGTTTCTCAGAGAAGCTGCTGTCAAACCCGAGCTTGTGGAGCCTGAATGCCCTCACCTCTCAGGTCGAGAACATATCCAACAACGTCCAACAGTTGCTGCTTTCAGAAACTCTGGTGGCCAACAAGAAAAATGCAAAACGAAACAGTGGAGGAAGCAACAGCAGTTCTGGAAGTGCAGCATCCTCCAAAAAGGCTGATGAGTACAAAAATACATATCCAGAAAGTGCTGGTGGTTTAAGTGGAGGTCCAGTGCAGGACCTTTACCCTAATGTGCAACATCAGCGGATGCTGATGGAACTACACGAGGGAGGTTACTCCAGCAGTAGTGATGAGCAACTGGAGAGGGGCTACTACTACAGAAACCAGGGCAGGAGTCCAGCTCAGCCTCCCAACAACACACATATTAACGTGGACACAATGTCATCCTGTTCCATGACATCTCCAGATGATGTCTCCACCAGGTCTGGAGACTCTGGATTGCACAACCTTACTCCTGACCCAATTACGTGTCAATCAGTACAAGGAGAAGATATCACTCCGGTCAAGAGCAACAGTGAGGGGAGGTCTCCTACCAGCATTACCATTCCCAGTCCTATTAAACCGGACACCGACTCATCTTCCGACATGCAGCAGATCAATGAGTCTGTTAGAGAAAACTTCGAAGAATCAGCATGGACAGAGAAGTCAGCTGACAAAGAAGTGGCGACTAGACCAAACCCGCCTGACTATGAAAGAGATACTGACGTGACTAATCTGATAGAGAAACAGGAAAAATGGTCAGATGAGGACAAATGTTCATTTCTATACAACCAAGTAAACAAAGGTGGGGCAGACAAAGACCTTTGCTATGCGGAGACAGTCTACGAAGGGGTCCAGAGAAAATATGATCCTGATTCACTTGAACAGTCCCCAGCTGCATGCTCTGACTCAGGCCACAATTTTGGCCAAGAGATAAAAGAGGCATACAAATCAGAGTCATCAGATGCTTCTGAGAGCTTGCTAAAAACACTGCCTTTCAATCCTGTGAGTGACCTTGAACAGGATCAATATTCCACAGAGAAGGAGGACAGCTCAGACAACACCTCTTCAACCCCTCGAATTGAGGCCTTGGAAGAGGAACATTCAGAGAAGACAGAGCTCAAACAACTGATTGAAGAAGAGGAAAAGGAGGAGGAAAACAATGGACAAGAAACATTCGATGAAAGAAAGCAACATGCTCTTTCCCCGCCCCTGTCTGATGAGGTGAGAAGAGAACTAGGGGAGGAGGAGGAGTACATTAGCCAGTCATTGAATTCTGATTTCATGAACAGACACGGCTGTGAGAAACCTTCTGCCAACCTTTGCACCAAGACAGAGACTCAAAGAGCTGAGTTCCATAGTGACAATGAGCTTGCGGGAGTGCCTGCACATCCAAATGTGGCAGCAGCGCCGAATGCTTCTTCGAGAGAATCGGCCATCGGTGACACTGCTCCGCAGCCCCAATCTGCTATGCCAGTTTTCTCAGCTCTCAATGACAAGACAACACCAACTCCAGCCCAGTCCAGGGATCATATGGATCACAGCGACGTCAAAGTGCTGGAGCCAGACTCTCCTCAGTTGCCTGGGAAGTCAATACTTCCCTCAGCCCCCTCCTGGGCGGACACACCGCCCTCCCCAAAGAAAGGTGATGAGGACATGGAGCCGGGCCTCAGCTGCTCCAGTGCCGTGACCCCGTTGGCCAAGCCAGAGCCTGTGGCCCCATCTGGTCAACCCAGGGCATTTGGACGTAAGTATGCAAGGGGGAGAAGGAAAATAATGCTTTCAGGTATGGCAATCAGGCGACAGCTAAGCTTGGAAAGGGATGAAGAGAAGGATGAAGAAGGAGACCCCCTGGCCTCAGAGAAGCCCTGCAGGCCTTCGAGCAAAACTATGTTGTTCTCAGATCAAACCGACTTAGCTCATCAGGAATCAATAGTGAGCCAGACAACCAAAATATTAACTGAAGGACTAAGTTCAAGAATGTGCACACGTTCATTCAATGCGCCAGATTTGCCACCCAAAGGCGAGGCTCATTTAAAGGGGAAACCAGGCCCAAAACCTGGACCCAAACCAGGACTGAAAACTGGACCAAAGCCAGGGCCAAAACCTGGAGGCAAACCAAGTCCTAAACTTGCCCTAAAGCCCGGACCAAAGCCCGGGCCAAAACCAGGACTTAAAACCGGACAAAAGGTTGTGACAAATACACAGGATCCAGCAGAGAAAATTGAGTCTCGAGGGAAACGAAAACCAGGGCCCAAACCAGGCTTAAAACCGACATTAAAACCTGGGCCTAAACCTGTTTCAAAGACAGGACCAAAGCCTGCATTCAAATCTGAAGATGAATTGCCACCCAGTGAAAACGTAACCATCAAGTCCCCCGTTGGTCGCCCCAAAGGCTTAGTTTCTCAGGCCAAGCAGACACAACAGGAAGAAATCATTCTACATTTGACAGGGCCACAGGGCAGGGCCAGAAAGAATATAAAGACTACGCTATCGCAAATAAACCAGGATATCAAAGTAACAAACCATGACGAAAAGTCACCAAATGTCATAAAAGCACAAGAAAATGACAATAAAAACATGACCTTGAGGTCAAGAAAGCCTTCACAGGCAAAATCATCAAAAGAAAAGGAGAAAACAATACACAAAGATCATTTAACACCAGCAGTGACAGAAACAGGCACGCTTGATTGTTCCAAAAAAGAGGACCATTTAGCTAAGGAACAATGTCTTACTCCAAGTCCTTACATGGTAAAAAAGACTCCAACTGAACCTCCTGAACTGCTTCCATCTGAAAATACTGAAGAAAAGATGATGCTTCCACTAAAATATCAGTCATTCATGGAACCCTCGACGGTGCCTGTAAAGAAGAAGAGGGGTCCAAAGCCTAAATCAAAACCCCAGGCCACGCCGCTGGCGCAGGTTGTCTCCACACCTAAAGAGGGGGATGTCCCAGGGCCCAGAAGAAAGAAAGGGCCAGCCACGAAAGAGCCTGAGGGGACCTACCCACCCAAACATATTCCCTCTCACGTCACCGAAAGCGATCAAGGTGATGTGTCAGTCGTGCCTCCTCAGTGCCCCACCAGAACAAAAGTCCTCCCTCCACGTAAGGGCAGAGGACAGAAATATGAAGCCATGGTGCAGAAAATCACATCACCGAGCTCGAAGAAATACCTCCAAACTTCTCAGACAGACATCAGTCTCAACGATGATGCAACAACTAAGGACTTTTCTCCGCACGCGGTCAAAGACGGAGAGACGGTTATTCCTCTCAATGGCACGGAAATGATGGAAAGTGAAATGAAAAGCAGACAGGAGGTTGTGAAACACCTCGAAGGCGCCGCAAGAAAGGAGGTCAAACGAGAAAGTGACAAGCAGAAGATATGTCAGGAAGCACCAGTGTCAGAGGAGTTGAGACAAAAGCTGTCAGAAGAGGATGTAAATGACCACGGGCCAATACAAGAACATCAACCTGGCACACTGTGCAAAGTCCAAAGAGCAATGGGGGCTCAGGTAGACCTCAGTCCTCGAGGAGACTGGACCCAACAAGCAAAAGCACTTGTATCTAGAGATTTAGCCACAAACAAGTCCTCAAAAAGGAAGCGTTGGGCTATGGTGGAGAGTGCAGACGCCTCTGCCGTAGCCTTGGAAGCGGGGAACCTAATAGTGACGACCCCAAGGGCGGCCAAGCAGAGGGCCATCAAAAACAACCACGAGATGCACGTAAAGCAGAAAAGGAAACGAAAAGGTCAGTCTGTGGCAGAAGAAACAGAAGCAGCAAAGGAGATCAAAATTGAAGTTACGGAGCAACAAGACGGAATAGTAGAGGAGATGATAACCCCTTCGGAAATGCCCACATTGCCAATAAGTCCCGATGATATTAAAGAATGCCCTGAGGTTGACAGCGCGGAAGTCATCCAGACACTGAGAAGAGGAAGAAAAGCATCTGCATATCCAGCTAAGCGGAAACGAGGGAAAGCCTTATCCGAGGAGATTTCTGACAAGCCAATGAAAGTGTACAAAAAGCCCGGGCCAAAACCAGGAATGAAAGATGCCTTGGAGGTCATTGAGGCGGTTGTGAGGGCGGCGGGGTGCGAAGCAGAAAAAGTAGAGAGGCAACAACAGGAGACCGAAATAGACATGTGTGAAGAGGAAAAAGATTACATCGTGGGTCCTGTGGTGACAATATCAAAAACACAGACCGAGACCATTTCGGTAAAGAGAATCAGAAACAAGCCGGTCCAACAACACCCTCTGTCTTTCTGTCCGTACGTGCGAATGAACAACTCCAGAGACTTTTCCTCTTGGTGTGCCATCGTCAACAAGCCCGAGGATATGCATGTATTTCAAAGACGAAGAAAAAAGGGAATTCTCCGAATGAAGAATCCTTTCACGGTTGCAAAGGTAGTGCCGCACACTGCCGCCATGCTACAAGGACCCACGGCCAATCCACATCTAACTAGTAGGTGTCTTACATGTTGCTTGTGCGGAAAAGAATCCAACTACAGAGACATGGGCGATCTTTGCGGACCATACTACACAGAAGACGCGGTCCCTCGGAAGCTGTTGACCACTGAGCCCGGGCTCTCCCTATGGGAAGTCCCAGAGAAGACCAACCAAGATGAAGTTAATGAAGAACCACGCACATTACCAAAGGTTGAAAATGAGACCGGCGTCGAGAAATCAGAAAACACGGAGGAATCGCCACAAGAGGGCAGAAGTACCAGACATCACCATTGGTCGTCCCGAAGAGCGGAAAGAAAAGAAAGAACGGGTCGAAAGGGTGTTCTACGGAGAATAACCCTTCGAGAGAGGTTAAAGAGGATGAAGCAGCTCCAGGCCGGGCCTTCCAATACCCAAGAGGGTTTGTTCCAAAGGCTGCGAGAAGAAGCACAGGCCAATGAGCACTGGGCTCATGAAAACTGTGCGATCTGGACCAAGGGGGTGATCATGGTGGCCGGCCGATTATACGGACTGAAGGAAGCCGCCGACATCTCAGCCCAAATGGTACGAGAGCTAATATCAGCACATCACTGAGCAGCTGCTTTGGAGATATCTCGGCTAACTTTCCAACTTTTGTCCTTTGCTTGTTATTCCCTTTCTTTAATCCCTATACGTGCTTGGTCACTTTTTCTGTTTCTTGGCCATATGTCCATCTATCTGACTAACCCCAGAGCTGCCACAAGTGCCAGATTGCGGGGGCGTCCCTCAGTTGCTGTTGGAGAAGCTGCTCTCGTAAATACCACTACGTCTGCGCCAAAGAGATAGGTAAGAGAACACAGCGGGAGACAAAAAGTTGCCCCCAAAAAGACGGAGACTTCAAAAAAAAAAGAGCTGAGCAGGGGGGGTGGGACGAATACTGGCAGAGGGGAGTGAGACATTGGTGAGAGGAGCGCGATAAACAGGAGATGAGGAAGGGGAGGAAAGAGGACGGTTTAAATGATGGTGGGAGGAGAAGGACGATGAGGTGCTTGAGAGGGAAACACGAGCCGGAGATAGCAAAAGGAAGGGCGGATCCAAATGCTTTAGTCGTTCATTCATTCTGCAACCAAGATGGCCGAATGTGCAGGTTTTAGGTCGGCATGCGTCACAAAAGCTGTCCATCCTTCTCTGCAGCTCATTTATCTATTTTGAATGTGACTTGTGAGCAAACATTTGAGACACAACAATCAGCTGTTTGGAAAATAGTAAACAAATCTTCCCAAAAAAGGCTTCGAGATGTTCTCATGCAGTTTAAATTTGCCGTGAAAGTAAACATAAAATAAGGAAAATTAAATAGCTCTTCTTTAGACTTTAACTCATTCACTCCCAAAGACGTATTTAGATGTCTTTTCAGACGCCACAAATTTAATCCCAGCTCCTCATTTTATATTGACTGTCTGAAAGGGTCTGAAAATGGTTTAAATGTGTGGCGTCTGAAAAGACATCTAAATACGTCTTTGGGAGTGAATGAGTGAATCAGCGGATTCATTTTGATGTTTTCATCAATTTGAGGGTGCTGCCATTTTGTCCTGTATGGTCCTCCACTTTTGACTGATATTGACGTCATTGTGTCGATGGGCTCCCATTACGAATGTCAGAGCTCATCTCTTTTCAGGGTTTGGTCATGTGACATTTGCAATGTAAGCCCGAGGGCACTTGGACGTCAATTTGAATCGATAGCAAGGGGCAGTAGAGGACAAAATGGCCCTGACATTAGTGAAAATGGATGGATTTAGCTATTTCATCGTTTTTCCACACACACAGCATTGACCAGAGGAATAGAAATATGAGACGGTCCATGATTTGTATTTCCACTTCTTTCAATGCCTTATTTATATTTTAGGGTCAAAAGCAATCCATTTTTTATATGTCGCTTTTATGTATTATATTGCACACACTGGACCTGTGTGCGGGCAGCGTGGGATCAGTTCCCACTCAGTGGCGGTGTGAATGTGGCTGTGAACAGTCATTTCTTGCTATATGTGCCTACGACTGACTGGCGACCAATTCAGGGTGTAATCTGCCTTCCGCCAGACTTGAGCTGGGATAGGCTCCAGCAATTCCTCGCGACCCTGTTCATGATAAATAGTGTTGATGGATGGATGGATAGATATATTGCACAGGTCTACCTAATGTTAAGAGACTACGTCATGCTGAGAATATGAAGATTTAAAAGTCTGCCAAGGCACCTGGGGCAGGGGTGACGGGGGTCACAGCATAAGGCCCATTTCCCTCCCGCTGAATGCATCAGCCACACGTGACGGGGCTGCTTCCCTGCAACTCATCCCCTCGCATCCTCTCCTCATTCCTTTCCTCTCCACTTCCTCTGTGCTTCTTTTCCAATCGTGTTGGAAATCACATCTGTTTCAGATGCTAATGCTAAACTTGTTGCTATTGTCGTTCTTATTCCCCCTTTTTTGTCTTTGCTTTCTCCCGAACTATACAGGCTGCACATTCCACGAAGATGACTTCTCCATCAAATGTCCCAAACATGAGGTAAGGAAGACCCCAAAGACAAAGAACACGAATCCACGCGATCCAACATGAGTCATGCGTTTGGGAAAGGCTGGGTTGAGCGGAGGAGAGGCGCTATCAAGCACTCACACAAAAACGTGGTGTGTGTGAATTCGAAAAAGGATGAAGAGGTTGTTGTTCCCACAAGCACACTTGAGCGGACGGCTTCGATTTTTCTCGGCGTGCTCCCCCCCCCTTTCTCGTCTCGTCATTTTGCAGTCTTTTTAGCGCTCCTCATGGAACAAAAGCCAGCTTGCACGACTACGCGTGTACGCCAGTCGGTGGGGGGCTTCTTTTCACTTTTCAAGTGGTCGCTATCTTCTGTGCCCTTGCGGCCCCGGAATCATGTGGCATTCAATTGAGCACATTCGCTGTTATTGTAATGGCTTCAAATAACAACAAGCATCAATGGAAAATGTCAAAGCACTTTTCTCGAGGAGCAGACAGGAAGTGAAAATGAAAGAATGACATCACCGCTGTTGTGGCTGGCTCACAATTTCGGTTTTTGTTCATGGCAAAGGGATTTGATGGGGTTGAGGTCAGAGCTCTCAGGTTGACCCTCATTCATGTGGTGGGAAACTGGAGTACATTTTTTGCAGTGTCAATTTGAAGTGCTGCATTTAAATAAAACGATGGATTCCACCCCCAAAAAAATCATCAGCAGACCTGTTGATTACATTGCTCAACAGGTTTTGACTATTATATTTAATCAGAGATACAAGTAGGGTTTTTTTTCAAATCTGTCCAGCATATCAGGTTTTCATATAAATTACAACGCATGATAAAATCAATATTGCACAAACTTAAAAACAAAAAAAATCTAATCTCCCCAAAAACTCGATATGCCAGAAAAAAAATTCAAGACATTTTTTTAACTCAGCGTCAAAAATATATTTAAGTGCACGTAAAGCCATTTCTGAATAAAATTTGCTGTTGACTAGTGTTATTAAAATGATAGTTAGTTGCACCTCTAAGCCCCTCCGATCAAGTGTCAGATGCCGAAACTTGTCCAACATTTCTCTGGCTCAAACTGACTATGAACCCTAATCTTAGCTTTCAACTCGAAACCTGTGCTGATCTCAAATCCAAAGGGATGCGACATCGCCATCACCAAGGAATCTGTTCGTCACTGCGGTGCTTTACAAAGCTGAATTTCAAAGACAAGCTGACACACGCTGGTGGCAGTAAATGGTTGGATTCCAAATGGCGACCATAAACATCCGCGGCCGCGGGTGAGTTAAATGCTGTGGTTGATAAGCACTTCGCGACATAGCGCACTCTGAGTACCACTTGAGGGAGCCCTCATAACCGCCAGCAAGATGGATGAATGGACGGGTGGCTTTGCTGTCAGCCAGACGTCATCTGCTGGTGTTCTGTCCCTCACTGCAGACTCAAAGAGGAAGGTCAAAGGCAGTGGGGGGGGGGGGGGGGGGTAGAGAAGGAGTGTGAGGCTGACATTCAGCAGAGAGCATCGGTGCATTGAGGCAGCAGCGGCCTCCCCTCCTCCCCCTTCCCTTCCCTTCCATTCCTCCCTCCTTCCTGTTTCTGTTCTCCTCCGCGCGCAGACTGACAGTGATGAAACGCTGGCCCTTGATCAAAACACCCCACCCACCATCACTGCCTGCGACGCGCCTCGCATGCTACACACAAACACACACTTCCCCTTCTCTCGTCTTGTTTCTCTTTCCTTCCCTCGCTCGGCTTATTTGGCGTCTCCTCACCTCCCCCCTGCTGCTTTCGCTCGTTGCGTTCACCTCTCATCCCCGACCAGCTCCTGCCTCCTTTTTTTTTTTTCCATTTTCAGTCATGCCGCTTTCATCCGTCCCCTCCCCTTATCTCCTCACTTCTCCCCCCGCCGTCTCCCTTCACCTCCACTCCCACGTCTGAGCTGCAGAAGGCAGCGGAGTGCGAGGAGGGAAAAGGGAGGGCAAGAAAGAGAGCGGTTTGTTGTTAGCAGGAGGAGGCAGAGCTGTCATCAGTGGAGGGATGCAAGGCTGTGCGTGCGTGCGTGCGTGCGTGCATGCGTGCGTGTGTGTGTGTAGGCCAGTGCTGTGCCAATTTAAGGTGCAAAGCCTAATCAAAGAGCCTAGCACACACACACACACAAACACCCCCCCCTCTTACAAACACCACACCCAAGGGTCGCCTTGTGAACACACACACATAAAGGTGAAATAGCAAAAAAAAAAAAAAACGCAGTTTTCTCCCCCAGCTAAATGACTCATAGTGTGCAAACACAAGGCTCATTAACTGATCACCTATACGCTGGTTGCATATGTAGAGAGGCAGCAAAGACAGAAAACGGCTTGTTTGCGTGGGCGCCAGAGACAAATGGGGACAGTTATATCAGAAGAGGCGACGCAATGAAAGACTGCGGTCAAGCCAGCCTCCACTCGCAAAATTGAAGTCAAGTGAGCCGCCACTGCGATTGCCAGTGCTCTGCATTACGGTAGTGTGCCGCCAGCGAGCGGCGTTGGCCACCTTCAAAATAAAAGAGCCACCACTCATGCATAAACGTCATTTGTTCGGGTTAAAAGAAATTAATATACGTGCAAAATAAGTAATTTCTTGGCTGTCAGAACAAAAAGGCGTTCTCAAGTGGAGATAGAAAATAAAGTCAATGGTAATTACACATCAATTTCATCTGATATGTTGACATTTTCGGCCGTTTTGAAAAAATTCCTAAAAATCGAAAGTTTGTTATCCCGTGAGGGCTGTAGGTCTGGGGATAACTACAGCTCTCCGGCTTTCCAACGTGACACCTCCCGTCCGAATCTGATTATGCATTTGGGAATGAGAAGCCCCTGAAATGTGGCAAGATGACCTGGGTCCCAACAAGTTGATGTGAACATGTTGACATTTTTGACCGTTTTGAAAAAAATCCTAAAAATCAAAAGTTTGTTATCCCGTGAGGGCTGTAGGTCTGGGGATAACTACAGCTCTCCGGCTTTCCAACGTGACACCTCCCGTCCGAATCTGATTATGCATTTGGGAATGAGAAGCCTCTGAAATGTGGCAATATGACAGTGTTGTGTCCAAGGACCGGCAACCCGAGGCCAAGGCCAAGGACTTGACTCGGAGGCCAAGGCCAAGGCCAAGGACTTGGAAATTTTTCCGAGGCAAGGCCAAGGCCAAGGACTTGAGAAATTTTCAGAGGCCAAGGCCAAGGACCAAGGACTTGCCTCCAAGGCCAGGGACCAAGGACTGATTTTGAAGCTGAGGCCTAGCCGAGGACATGTATAAAACAATGCTATCAACCACTTGGCAGGTCTTCATGATTTGCAACACCCCTCCATCATAACTCCTTGCACTCCCTAACGCTTGAATGAAGTGTTTTTATTCAAAGAGTAGAACAGTCAGGGTACGTGTTATTTATACTGAGAAAAACAAAAAAGCATATGATATACATTTATGAATTAATGTTTTAGTACAGTAGTTTCTTAATGTGAAGTAAATCAACACTCAACAGGCATGACATGGCACGGAAGACAAGTTGAGAAATGACTTTGCATAGAAGTCAATCACCGAGTGCAGAAAAAGCGGTAATCTCTGCAGTGATAATTTTACAGTTTACCGGCAGCGAGACCCAGGGACTCACTGATCAGAAAAGTATGAGTCCCATTGTGCATTGAGAGAGTCCCAAATTTCGAATTCTGAAATGATCTACTTATTCAATTGCAGATGATAATAACACAAACAACAACATATACATACAATTATAAACAAATGTTGCAAAAATTTAAATAATTCAGGAGCAGGCCTGAGGATTTTGGCTCTTTGAAGTGAACGATGAGTCGTTTATAGACGAAAAAAACGACCATGTAGAGTAAGGTGTTTTTAGCCCAAAAAAAACGACCATGTATACTACGCCGTTTTTATCCGGAAAAAAAACGACCATGTATAGTAAGGCATTTTTCGACGAAAAAAACGACCATGAATAGTAAGGCGTTTTAACAAAAAAAAAAACGACCATGTATAGTAAGGCGTTTTTAGACGAAAAAAACGACCATGTGTAGTAAGGCGTTTTTCGACGAACAAAACGACCATGAATAGTAAGGCGTTTTTGGCCGAAAAAAAACGACCATGTATAGCACGCCGTTTTTGGCCAAAAAAAACTACCATGTATAGTAAAGCGTTTTTAGCCGAAAAAAACTACCATGTATAGTAAGGCGATTTTGGCCGAAAAAAAAATGACCATGGATAGTAAGGCGTTTTTAGCCGAAAAAAAAGACCCTATATAGCACGGCGTTTTTAGCCGAAAAAAAATGACCATGTATAGTAAGGTGTTTTTAGTCGAAAAAAACGACCATGTATAGCACGGCATTTTTGGCCGAAAAAAAACGACCATGTATAGTAAGGCGATTTTAGCCGAAAAAAAATGACCATGTAGAGTAAGACGATTTTGGCCGAAAAAAAAGACCATGTATAGCACGGCGTTTTTAGCCGAAGAAAAATGACCATGTATAAAATGTATAAAATTCGGCTAAAATAGTAAGGCGTTTTTAGCCGAAAAAAACCACCATGTACTGTATAGTAAGGCGATTTTGGCCGAAAAAACGACCATGTATAGTAAGGCGTTTTTAGCCGAAAAAAACCACCATGTATAGTAAGGCGATTTTGGCCGGAAAAAAAATTACCATGTATAGTAAGGCATTTTTAGCCCCCAAAAAACGACCATGTATTGTAAGGTGTTTTTAGCCCAAAAAAAACGACCATGTATACTACGGCGTTTTTAGCCCCAAAAAACGACCATGTATAGCATTTTTGGCCGAAAAAAAACGACCATGTATAGTAAGGCGTTTTTAGCCAAAAAAAAACCGACCAGGTATAGTAAGGCGTTTTTAGCCGAAAAAAACGACCATGTATAGGAAGGCTTTTTTGGCCGAAAAAAACGGCCATGTTTAGTAAGGCATTTTTGGCCGAAAAAAAAACGACCATGTATATAGTAAGGCGTTTTTAGCCCCAAAAAAACGACCATGTATAGTTAGGCGTTTTTATGGTTATGTTATGTTATGTTATGTTATGTTATGTTATGTTATGTTATGTTATGTTATGTTATGTTATGTTATGTTATGTTATGGTCGTTTTTTTCGGCTAAAAACGCCTTACTATACATGGTCATTTTTTTTCGGCTAAAAACGCCTAACGATACATGGTCGTTTTTTTCGGCTAAAAACGCCTTACGATACATGGTCATTTTTTTCGGCTAAAAACGCCGCGCTATACATGGTCTTTTTTTTCGGCTAAAAACGCCTTCCTATACATGGTCGTTTTTTTTTGCTAAAAACGCCTGACCATACATGGTCATTTTTTTCCGGCCAAAATCGCCTTACTATACATGGTCGTTTTTTTTTGCTAAAAACGCCTGACCATACATGGTCGTTTTTTCGGCCAAAAACGCCATGCTATACATGGTCGTTTTTTTCGGCTAAAAACGCCGTGCTATACATGGTCTTTTTTTTCGGCTAAAAACGCCTTACTATACATGGTCGGTTTTTTGGGCCAAAAACGCAGTGCTATACATGGTCGTTTTTTTCGGCTAAAAACGCCTTACTATACATGGTCGGGTTTTTTTCGGCCAAAAACGCCTTACTATTCATGGTCGTTTTTTTCGTCTAAAAACGCCTTACTATACATGGTCGTTTTTTTCGGCTCAAAACACCTTACTACACATGGTCATTTTTTTCATCTAAAAACGCCTTACTATACATGGTCGTTTTTTTCGGCTAAAAACGCCTTACGATACATGGGGGGTTTTTTCGTTGAAAAACGCCTTACTATACATGGTCGTTTTTTGGGGTTCAAACGCCTTACTATCCATGGTCGTGTTTTTTCCGGCTAAAAACGCCTTACTAAACATGGTCCTCTTTTTTCGGCAAAAAAAGCCTTACTATCCATGGTCGTTTTTTTCGGGTTAAAACGCCTTACTAAACATGGTCGTTTTTTTTCGGCTAAAAACGCCTTACTACAAATGGTCGTTTTTTTCGGCTAAAAACGGCTTACTATATACATGGTAGTTTTTTTCGGCTAAAAACGCCTTACGATACGTGGTCGTTTTTTTCGGCTAAAAACGCCTTACTATACATGGTGGGGGGGTTTTCGGCCAAAAATGCCTTACTGTACATGGTCGTTTTTTGGGGGCTAAAAATGCCTTACTATACATGGTTGAGGGGGGGGGGGGGGGGGTTCGGCTTTCACTTTAAAAAGACGAAATCCTCAGGCCTGCTCCTGAATTATTTAAATTTTTGCAACATTTGTTTATAATTGTATGTATATGTTGTTGTTTGTGTTATTATCATATGCAATTGAATAAGTAGACCATTTCAGAATTCGAAATTTGGAACTCTCTCAATGCATAATGGGACTCATACTTTTCTGATCAGCGAGTCCCTGGGACTCGCTGCCGGTAAACTGTAAAATTATCACTGCAGAGATTACCGCTTTTTCTGCACTCAGTGATTGACTTCTATGCAAAGTCATTTCTCAACTTATCATCCGTGCCATGTCATGTGTAAGCGCCTCTCCGCCGACACATCGGTGCAATTAGTGGGCGTTCCTGCTGGGTCGCTGAATCTCACGCCGACCGCATTTCATGTTTGGCGGATCTGCAAGATGAATGGCAAGCGCGCGCAATTAGCGGCCACTTCATTAGACACACCTGGATAGGGTTGAAGAGACAATCGACGAGCGGACAAGTCGACTTTACTACTCTGCCTCGATGGTTAAAGAGGGACAGTTGACAGTGCTTCATGTTGGGGGGACGAGCTTCACTTCACTTCATGTCAGAAAACTGCGCTCAATCGACAACAAAATGATATCCAGTAATCCCTTGTTTATCGCGGGGGCTACGTTCCAAAAAGAACCAGTGATAAGTGAAATCCGTGAAGTAGTGAACATTATTTTTTTTACAGTTATTATACAATACTTAACAATATGTACAATGAAATCAAAGACCAAAACCTGTTTTCAGGCCCAATTACAAAAAAACAAACGTTTTCAACAAATAACTATAATAGTTTTTGGAAATACTGTATTGTCAACATGCGGCGCCGCCGACGCGTTCTGATTTAAAGGGTTAAAAGCATTTAAAAAACTGCACTAAAAAAATCCGTGAAACAGCGAAGCCGCGGAAAGTGAACCGCGTTAGAGCGAGGGATCACTGTAATAATATTTGAATCTGGCCACTAAGTCTCGATTTTGACACCTGTGCTCCAACCCAAAAATGCTCAAGTCTGTGTGTGCGCCTTGTATTCACGCCCATTTCTGCTCCATCCCTCTACAGGATTTGTAAGATATCTGAGTGGACCACCTCGCAGGAGCAAAGCAAAGATAAATGCTGTCCTAACAGCCAGCTAATCCTATAAAAACGGACAGGATGACGGACAGGCCCTGCTCCCTGAGGCGGCGCTCCGACACCGACAGCAAGCGAGAGCGAGAACTCTGAGAGACAGGAGAGAAAAATGCTCATGGAGAGAGCATCTCCTCAAGGACTCGGGAACGGAATGTGTTCTGGACCCTGCGTTTGGGAGCTGAGGCACTCCGGGAAGGGGGTCTGCTTGAAATGCGAATGTGTGTGTGGCATTCCGATGGGTTGCTATCATATTGCCACACCTGGCGGACAGAGATTGGACAGGCGCATCCATCTGTCCACTTTGTGTGTCGGCCAAAAGAGGTGTGTGTGTGTATACGTGATCTTCCTAAACATCACTCTGCTGTGCATATCTGTACATCTACAACACAAAATGTCAACAATGAGCCACTGGATGTGACACCAAACTGTACATGACGATGCGCTTACACAGGTTCAAAATATCATTGCGGTGTTTTGATGACAGCGACACCTTGAGATACAAGTGATGTAATTTGCGAATGTTTTAAATATCAGCCACTTTTAAGATCGTTGACAAAGCTTAGAAAAAGGCTTCACGCTGTTAATTGCCACTCCAAGTTGTAGTTGACTTCCAAAATAAAAAGAATTACACCTTGTCTAAAGAAAGAACCACGTAGTTTAGCCTGTCAGTCCTCAAGCTTAATGCTCACGCGAAAGACCATCCACATCGTGGTGCGAGAATCTCTTCAGCAAGTGGTTGAACAGTTTGGCAACACCTGCAGGCAGACAATAAAACAGGACTGTCATATTTTTTTACCCTCTGTCAAGAATGACTTCCAGTAGTATTAGTGCTACACAGATGAGCTGAGAGGAGTTGAGATGTTTCAATGAACAGTATAAATGTCTGTCTTATACTGCCTCCAGGTGACCAAAACGGGGACACCAGTAGAAATGCAATGTCCATTAAGGCAAAAAAAAAAAGCTTGTCAAAAATTGTTTTACATTTTAGTCAATTATGTTTTTACTGTCTTTCTATTAAGTATAACATTAGTGAGTGCTAGTTTCCTTATTCAAAAGCACATTACATTTGGGAGGGTGGGGGTTCTTTGAGGAAGCTGGAACTGATTAATGACATTTCCATTCATTTCAATGAGGAAAGACTATTTGAGTGTTTCTAGTTCCATCTTCACGGAGCGAATTCAACTAGTATCTCAAGGCACCACTGTACAACACTCTTATCTTCTGAAGTGTATATTAATATGTATTTACCACACCTTGGCACCATCCTTGGTTGACATCCGATTTTTGTTCTTGGGAAATAGTATAAAAACAAAACAGGTGACCAAAAAAAAAAAAAAAAGGGTACAAATATTCAATAGCTGCCATTGTCTTTACATTGCAAGGCTCCAAGGGTCCAACCGGGGGTTGAGTCGTCTCACCGCATCTCTTCTGTACAGTTCTGAACTCGTATTCCTGTGCTCACGATGTGCGAATCCAGTTTTTGCGAGAACCACGCCACACGTGTGGTCTCCGATGTAGCCTCTGCCACCACGCGTGATGACACGCACAAGGTGTCCGCTATCGCGACAGACCGCGCGACATATTCAAATGCGTTACAAATAAATGAGTGAAGAAAGAAAAAAAAAACACCACGCCAAACATTCAACTTTTATGAAGCTCATTCTTTCATGGTGTATATAAGTATTTGATGCTGTTTAAATGTAAATTGTGCTGTACTAATAATAACTGTGTATAGTATTTCCTAGAGATGTTTATTTTCTATAAAATGGAATATGTTATTGCTTATAAATTATTAAAAGAATCCATTGATGAAGATATGTCCTCTTTTTGGAATGTCACCTGTTAATTTGGAGCATGCTTGTTTTTTTTGTTTTGTTTTGCATTATTTATTTTCATGTTTGAACTCGATGACGCAGCATTGCTTTGTTGGACATGTTTTTGTACCGCCAGTGTTGAAATATACCAGCACCTTTCAAAGCTACCCTTCCTTTTTTTTTTATTTGTCTTTTCTCAAAACGCACCACCTTCAACACGCAGATGAAAATTAAACAAATTAGGCTATTGTTGAGATTTCCATTTAATCGCATCCTTCAATCTGAAACGATTAATCGGACCAACATAAGTGACTTTGAAAAAAGATTTCTAAATTAAGATACTGTGATTTCATTTCAATTATAATAAAGCGTCTGTAAACCTATGTATGTACATTTTGATTTTCAAAACAATAGAATTTATTTTCTGATTTTTTATTAATTTAATTCCCAAGCCTGATTCTTATTTTCCCCCAAACATTTGTGAATGAATACATAAACTTTAAACTATTTTCATACAGAAAACACTCATTCATTCTAAAAACTTGTTTTATTATCGACATGGATCATGGCGATGAAAATTGCAAGGAGCCACAAATATTATCCATGTGTGTGTGTCACCCACAAACATGCATTTCCTGCAACAGAAAAAAAAAACCAAAATCGTTTTTTTTGTTTTGTTTGTTACAGTTTTAAGATGCATCCATGGTCCTAAAAACACTGAAAGACAAAGTGCTCCTCAAATTGAAGCCACAACAAGGAAGAAGTCCTCTTCGGAAGGAAAGTTATGTTGTGTAGCTGCGTGGAGAGAGAGAAAAGAAAAAAAGCAACAAATGCTGCGCTTTATGAAAGGTCAACTGAGTCACCCGCAAAAAATGTCACTTTGATGACTTGCCGACGCTCAATCGCCATGGCAGCGCAGCCTTCCGAGGAAGCATTAAGCGTTTCTTGTATGCCAAATACTGCTGAATCAAAATCCATTATAAATACATTATTAATATTCTATGTACACGTCAAAACAAACACTAGGAAAATCACCTTTTAAAGCCATCGCGTCGTTCGCTCATCTCTTTGAAATCAGCCTGGCGGCGGGGTGGGGGGCCCTAGTGCACGTGGACCAAATATGGTCATTTTCCTCCGGGCAAATAAAAAGAACAAACTCGCTCACTCACTGGCACACAAGCGTTTGGCATTCACACTGCACTGTCCAATGACAATGAGGATGTGATGGCGCCTCTCTGAGGTCAAACTGTGGCACTGCACTGGACTCACACTAGGACAGACATACTGGGAGAAGAACTGCTTCCTATATTCTGCTCATAATCCAAAAATATCACGACCTCATCCAAAAAGTGCCCAGGTGGGGAAATGCAAGTCAGTTTTCAGATGAGAACTTGTGGTTTGTTTTGTGATTTTCAGTTGGTTGGGTGGGGAGGGGAGAATGGGGCCGGGGGGTCTCTTAGCTGTTTGTGACAGTGGTGCCGCTGCCCAGCTTGATGATCATTTGCTGGCAGTCGTGGAGGGTGCGCTTGTCTCCCAGCTTCTCTAGCGTGCGGGCGGCGTCGGCCAGCATCCCCACCCGCTGGCCGGGGGCTGATAGGAAGGACGGGGGGAGGTAGCGGCACGCCAGCATCACCGCTTCCGCCTGCTCGCGCTGGCCCGGGCGCGTCTCGCATTCTTCTGTCACACAAAAAGGCAAGATCCAGCGATAGCCATTGGGAATTCTGAAACACTTGCCGCAGCTACACTATCCACAGCGTGTTCCAAATGATTATCGATGTGTGGCGGAGTCTTCAGATGGCCAAAATGAAGAGTTTTTAGAAAGTCCCCAAAAAGGCGCCAGCTTGCCTTAGCAAACAGCACATCGTTCACGGCATTTGTAGTATTAGCTACAAAAGCTATGATGCTGTACATTCGACTGAATAATGGATTCATTCAATTTCATTTGTCAAGATGATTTTGTGCAGTTTCAATCGTTCTCCGGCAAAAAGAAGGGCTCTCAAACTGAGGACTGGGGTATTGTTGGGATCCACAACTTAAGATACGATAAATGATATATTCATTCATTCATTCATTTTCCGAACCGTTTCATCCTCACTATGGTCGCGGGGGGTGCTGGAGCCCATCCCAGCTGTCTTCGGGCAGTAGGCGGGGGACACCCTGAACCAGTTGCCAGCCAATAGCAGGCAATCCACATAAATGATATATCATTTTTTTTAAATGCATACACCTGTCACTGCATATGGGCACTCGTGGCTAATAAAAGAAACATAACAAAGGAGTTACTCCTCCCTACCTCAACTTTGGGCCAATGAAAAGCTGTGATACGATTGCGATTTTGTGACATCATCGTTTTTTTAATCAGGAAAGCAACACACCTGTCTTGGTTCCGGGTGTGGCTCTGCGTCGCAACGAGCGGTCCAGGAGCTGATGCGTGCGCGTGGGACTGGCCCCCGCCATCAGCCTGGCTGTGGCCTCGTGAAGGAACAACTGGAGAAGGGACAAGAGAACGCAGCAAAATGAGTCAAGTAACGGTGACTCAGACTGAATGTTCAGCTTTGCCAGCAGCGCTGCTACCAAACACTTAAAACACTTAAACTTAAATAGTGTGAGTGTGCGTGCGTGCAAGCGAGCGTGACCAGACAGCTCAGCAAAAAAACTACACTTTTACACAATCTGTCCTCAAACATCATGTGAACTCGCCCTTGAAGGAACATTACTTAAAACCCTCAGGTCAGGGCGACTTGTTTGTACGCCGCTGTCAGAATACTGAAATATGTGTTAATTATTGGCCCAAATGGCTTTTAATTCAAGGTGTCGAATTATCTTGTTAATTGCGAATAATTAATTACAATCCTATTCAGCACATCAATACAAAGCACCGAGTCGCGAGTGCAGCCACTGCTAACTTTAGCATCAAAAGCGTTAGCAATATAGCGAGCCATAGCAAACTCTTCGGCAAACTAAACTCGAGAACACCCCACGCACGAGGCATAGTTGATGTGTCCTCTGTAGCCTACTGGAAGTGATTGATGTTTATTTCAGCACTTTATTTTGTAATGATGAACTGTGTTATTTCTTAAGTGCTAATTTACAGCACTGTCATTTAAGGGTCTCTTATTTATTTTTTATTACTCGAAGCAAATTCAGTGTTCAGTACTTTTATTGCTCAGAAAAGTCTTCTTACTGTTTTTGATATGTTAACCTAAACACTTTTTATGGACTTGATGTTCTATTTTATTTTTATTTTGTAATTATTTGGGGATTTACAAAAAAAAAAAAAAAAAACAACATTGACATTCCCCTGTGGTCGAAACTAAAGGTTGCAGGTAGGACTTGGGACTCATCTCAAACACCGCAGAAGGTAAATGGCTAAGACTGCATCTGTTCAAGCCTGTTTAAGACTTTATAATGCCACTTTTTTTTGTGATGTCAATATTTTGATCTGCCTCAATAACGTATTGAATTTAAAATGAAAATAGGGGTTTTCTCAGCAATTTTTAGATAAGATTAAAATATTGATTAATTAGATCAATGAATTACAGATCTTAATTAATTAATCTCACTTTTTTTTTTAAATCGCTTGACAGCACTACTTTTAATCCAGCCAGCAGAAAATGTTGCAGGGGTGTGCAGTAAATGGTATAAATGTGGCATACGGTATAGTTTTGGACTCTATCAATGACAGAAGGGGTGTTCACACGGCACACATTTGCTCCGGCGCTGCACCGATGTATTTTGTTGCGATATATTTTACACCGCAGCAAATTTTGTGGAGCGTTCACACGTACAAAGCCGCTGAGCGTGTCAGCACCGGCACAGCGTCGGTGCAGCCCCATTTGGGTTCACACGGCAGTTTCTGCAGCGGAGCAAAACGACAGAAAACAAATGAGCTGTCGTGTTGGTTCTTTTTAAAACGTACGTGTATACACAACTCAAGCGACTAGTGGACAGGCACGTCCTTCTCCTTCTCGGTCTCCGTGCCTTCTGCTCGAGAGTGACCGCCCCCGAAAACGTAAATCAACGATGACTTCAATGACACTCAGAAAAGCAAACACGTAATGCGCCAAACAGAAAATCAAGAGAGGAAATCACAAAATAAATTATATGGGGGGCGGGGGGTTGTGAACACACAACAAATGAACAAACTACACAAACAACTCTGAGACAGTCCAGTCTCCTACAAAAGGAAAGATGTTACCAGCCAAGTCTTGTGTCGTTATTAAACAAACACATGACGGAAGTCCGACAGAGCACGAAAGCAACGCATTCTCGCCGTACGTAAACTCTTCACAAGCATTTGCTCTGGAGCAAATTTAACCCAGTTGCGTTCACACGTGCAAATTTACATTGGTCCTGCTTCGCAAACGAGCATTTGCTCTGGAGCAAATTTTTAAACCACCTCCCTGAGGTGAATCAAATTTGGTCCAGTGTAAGCTGTTTTCCGGGGCTACGCCGGCGCTAATTTGCACGTGTGAATGCTCTACTGGGGCAGCCCCGGCGTAGCACCGGACCAAATCTTGCCGTGTGAACACCCCTATAATTGTACTGTTTTGAAGTCAATCAATCCAGTATTTTATTTTGGCGAATCACATATGCTAACAACCAAAGAAATTAAGGTAAAGTAAACCCAAGAGCACTTGGACATACTCTTCGCATGGCGGGTCTGAAACTCTGTGCCAGCTTGCGTAAGGAGCTGAGGTCCTGCTGAAAGCCTTGGAGCTCGGGCGGGGAGGCCTGGTGGAGCCCCGCGGAGGCTGCGCCGGGACCCACCGGGCCGAGTCCAGCCGCACTGGCCCCCTGCTGCTGCTGAAGATGCCACACGTTGGTCCTCATCACCAACAGCAAGTCACACAGCAGCAACTGTACCACCTGCAGAGAAAATGTGCACGGATTGGCAAAAATGAACCTACTCCCCGAAGACAGCTGGGATAGGCTCCAGCACGCGCGCGACCCTCGTAAGGATGAAGTGGTTCCGCTAAAGGATACATGGAATCTGCATGCAAACATGCTGACGTGGCTGACCACTTCCTTTCACACCGAAGCATTACAGTAATGCAATTGTAAACAAACCACATCTATCTAACCTAACTTTTTTACTGTCCAGTTGACGTCACTTCCGGAAAGCACCAGATAATGAATTCTCCCAACAAGACACCTACCCATACGCTCATTAATTATATGGTTGAATTCTTCTTCCACAAATGCAATATTAATCAGAGCACCTTGTTTGGGCTAGTACTGGTACATCCAATGTTTTCTTGCTTTAAAAAAATGTGCGGGTTGAGTTCCTCTGAGGTGATTGGCTGTTGGAAGCTCAGCTCTGTGTTGCACTGCAGGAACATTGCACTTAGCGTACACACATGCAATGCAACTACAATGCACCACAGCTCAGGCCAAAAAAAAAATAACTGTATTCTGTGCACCAGTTGCTGCGCACGTGTGTGACTTTCCGATAAGGACCGTAGGGTGTGTGCTTGTGTGTGTGTGTGTGTGTGTGTGTGTGTGTGTGTGTGTGTGTGATGATGCATTTGTCCAGGCAATTTCCCGTGTTTACAACTTAATGCACGGCCATGTGCGGGCGCATCTGTCACCGAGTATTTGCGTGCGTGCTTGAGCATGTTTTATACTTTTAAGACAGATGCCATTGCACACACGCAGAGTGCCCTCTCGGGAGTGATAAGCAACAACTTTCATGGGAAACAAATTTGCACGCTTGTAAGTGTGTGTACCTTGTCTAAACTGGAGCTGTGGGAGTGCGGACCCGGGTTGAGGCTGTCTCGGAGCAGGGCGCTGGCCTTGTCGCTGTGGCTCAGACTCAACTGCCAGTTTTCAGGCTTGGACAGCAGAGCCCGCACCGCTCGGAAGGTGTTGAGACAAGCCTTGGGCAGCAGGCTCCTGACAGTGTGAGAGGAGGCGCGCACACACACATACAAAACGCAGGTCAGTGTGGGCGATGGCGGCGACGTGGGACCGAGGGAGACGTGACACAACCCACTCACTCCACGTTCTGCAGCGTGCGCGGCAAATGCTCGACAGTTGGGTACAACCTCTCCGCGGCCGCGTCGTCCCCTTGGAGCCAGTTGATGATCACCACGGCGACTGAGGACCACCATTTTGAGTGGGGGTCGCAGCCTAGAAGACAGGACAGAAAATGGTTCTTTTTTTTTTGGGGAATAATTTTTGGAAAATGAACAATTTTAAAAATATATTTAATTTAGCATGTTATTGACTACTAAAAAAACGGAAACATCTTACACCTATGTTATGGTACTAGGATTTTTAGCATGTTAAAAAACATGAAATGAGAAATAATATTTTAAAAAACCTAACGTGACATCTCGTTCGGGCAATTCATTTGAAAAAGAAAAACACCTGAAGCAAACACTTAAAAATAATCTTACACATATGCTTTAAATGTTTCAGCGTGCAATGACAGATTTTCAATTGGACTTGACCTATGACTCCATCGCAAAACACTCATTTCTGTCTGGTGGAGGCTTTCATTTGTTCATTTGGACTCTGTGTCACTGCTCAAAGGTGAAATTCTTCAGGTGTCGCAAAATTGCTATTTGGAACTGTTGATAAGTGACACCTTGACTAACAAATAATCTCGGAGCAAGATGCCGCCACCACCGGCGTGCTTCACCGTGACGACGGCGAAAGGTCCGACATTGGAGTCACTCACCGCCCAGGGTGGAATTTAATATGCACGACAGCGGCGACACACATCTGCTGTCTGTGTTTGACCTCTGAATCAATCTGTCAGAGCCCTCCGGTAAACTTACAACATGATGAGACCAGAGACCATTTTGACGACTCGGTTATGAGAGCAAAGTACTTCATTTAGACGCGGGGCCAACACGCGCCGGATGCCGACACCAAGTCAGTGCCAAGAAGAGTCTGCCATTAAAATCCCCGCCGTGCCGTCCATCCCTCCCCCTGCTCAAGGTGATCACTGATTTGACAGGCCCGAAGATAGATGAAGCAATCCAGCAGATGACTCCCATTTGGCCCGCCAGCCTTCCCTGAGCCCCCCTCATTTTTTCCCCCCCTCAGATGAGCGATCAGCAAGTACAGAGTGAAACTGTGGGAGGGTGAAAATCAGTCCGCTCAATCGCCCAAATGTGAAAATCAACGTTATCTCTCGCCTTCTACTGGGAATATTAAGGCGAAATGGAAGCGGCGGGCAGGTCGTGACAGACAGCAGGAAGCAAGAGTGAAGAAGAAGAGGGGAATTATTTTTTTGAACAGTGAAGCTAGAAACTTTGGCATTACATGGTAAAAGCGCCGTTTTGTTTATGACAATAAAAATGTATTTCCCATCCATCTATTTTCTCGAAAGCTTCTCGGGTTTCACAACATATCGAAAAACTATCTCCATTGCCAATAATGGTTTCTTTGGTCCGGCAATAAACAATTATTTTCTTGTAAAATACAACTCCTGGGCAAAATAATTTTTGAAAAATGTAGTCCTTTGCTGCCATCTTGTGGCACCAACAGGCAAAGTTAACTTGCGGAATTTCACTATTCACGGCTAGGTTCGGTCTGTATCTTCGCGCCGACAGCAGTATAGTGTTCTTGCTATTCGTCTTATTATTTGTAGTAGTTGCAGGAGAAGTCATTTACCCGTCACAGTGGCCATGTTGGAACCGATAGCAAAGGACTGGGACGTGGCACCAGCTGCGTCAGAGGCGCTAATCAGCAGCTGCAGATACTCCAGAGCATCCGCATACTCTCTGAAGACAGATATGAACAATGAAGTCAAACATAAAAAAATTAAAAGCATGAAATCGGTCACAAACAAACGCACGTCAGATCATCGGTTGTACATGTGTGTATTTTTATGCATGGAAAGAAGAGTGGAAAATGACTTTTTCTGCACTGTAGATGTTGCCGAAATGGAAATCTAAAACAGCCTTTTTTTTAGCTAGGTAGGTTCAATGACAGTACTTTTTTAAAAATAACTTTATCTGAATAATATTTGCCATATTCTCCAGTGGACATTTTCTGTCATTTATATTCAACAAGAAGACAGTCCATTAGGCCCACTTGCACAAAAACATACCTGTATGGACAAAATATCAATACCAAAACAAATTATTACCTTTGTAAATGCATGTAAATTGATGCAGCTCTTGTAATCGATTATGATTTATTGATATGAGCATGTTGTGGCTGCTTGTATACTTTTTTTCATAAACCACACAGGATATCGTGAGTGTATAAAAAGCTGGTCCAAGTGCTTTGCTCACCCCTCGCCCTGACTGGTGCTTTTCTCTCCTTTTGGCTGGGCGACACAGTAAAGAGCCTTTTCCAGCAAGTGTTCTCTGAAGGCTTGCGTCACCTGAGCCAGAGGGTCCACTGCAAAGAGTGTCAACAAACCATTTGCATGAGATACCACTTTGCATATTATAAACAGAAAACATTGCATGTTGGTAGGACCTTGCAATTTGGCCTTCAAGTACCCCCCAAAAAATACTATGTACCTCACATGCATATTTTGGATTGGCATTGTTGTTTATTAATGTAACATTAATAACTTGATTCATGGGTGGGATTTTTTTTTTATGTAATAGCCACACCCCCATTTTAAATGTTCAAAATGTAATAACGGGATGGCTCATGTCGATTGTGAAAGACAAAAATCCATTCATCACCCATCCCTCTATGCAAATCACGTCTCTTCTTACCAGTGTTGCCTGCCTGACTGTAGATGCTCTCTTTCGGGATGCTGCGAATGGCCCAGTCCCCGTCCACAAAGAAGCGGTGGCCGAGAGGGTGACAGAGCCACTGCATGGCTGGAGGCACGCTGCCGCTAGATGACAGGCACGCCTGACGTGCACTGCTAAGGAATACGCGCTGAATAAAAACACAAAAAAAACAAATGGATTACCCCACGGCAACCATTTCTCGACAGCTTTTGACACTAATAGCCAATCAATCGTGCTTTGGTTTGTGTTGTTCAGTTTGTACTAATCCCTAAGAAATCCTGACTACTCCACTTTAAAAACTGTAAGGTACACAAAATGTGACAAGCAACCTGGCGAAAAATATTTGCTGACATTAGCGTGACTTAAACGAATGAGCGCCGACTAAAGGGCACTCACAGAGGTGAAGTGCAGGATCCTTGGCAGGCTGGCTTTGACTCGGAGCGCCGCAGACACGTACACCTCAGCCAGCGAAGCGACAGGCAGACATGAGCCGGCGCACTCTGCCAGGTTCACCGCGCTGAGAGCCATGTGCACGGCTGAAAGGTGGCTACCATTCAGCTTACCTACATGTCAAGTTACAAGGCAGGAGAATCAAAATTGCAATCTGTTTCCTTCAAGTTGAGAAACGCGCCCTTAAAGGGGAAGTCACCCTGTATTCGAGAGCCAACCTGTCATGTGCAGCTGGTGCAAGCGGTGATAAACCAGCGCAGCATCTCGGCTGCTCTTGCAAGCATCCTCCTGCAGGGGGCGGTCAGATCGCAGTCCACCCGCCCGGGCAGCCAGCCAGCGGCCCACCCAGAGGCGCTGAAGGCAGAATCTGAGCAAGGACCACAGCGAGGCACAGGCCATGTCAAGCTGGGAGGTGGGTAAGGGACGTCCCAGAGCTTTGAGACAAGTCCAAAGGTTCTGACTGGCCTGGGCAAAATCCCCCTGTGAAACACAAGACAGAATTAATAAACAATACAAGGCCACCAACTGCGGGTCTGGCGTGGAAATATTTCTCACAGTCACAACCTTATGACAGGATTATTTTGAAGTATCAAGAAAGCCATTTCATCTCCTTCAGCGATACATACTCTTGCCAGGTCCAGATCAGCCTGCTTGCGGTGCCTCCAGAACAAGATGGATGATCCAGAATGAGGTCTGGTTACGGGCTCTCCATAGACCAGAAGGCGGATCAGAACTCCCGACACCAAGATGCCGTTCAGAAGCCACACCAAAATTGTTGGTAGCATCCAGTCCATCCAGCCCCATGAGTCCGCTGCAAAGAACATTCCCGTAAATAGCCAGACACCAAGCTTAGTGCAATGTAAGACATGTCCGGTTTGCCTTATTTCCTCCACATTAATTTACTCTATTTTTCAATTCATCGCCACTGTTGGTGGCCCACGGTGTCCAAAATACAATGCAGGAATCTATTTACTTTTTGTTTACTATTCACAAAATTCGACCGTTACAAGCAGCTTGTGATTGATCAAAGTGTTTTTCCATGTTAAATTTACTACAAAGAGTGTAAAGAGAGAAAAGATCAAATGGCTGCAGTTGAATAGTCCCTTGAAATATCGTTATAGTCATCGTCTCCTTCTCTTACCCGCAATGTCCAAGCCCAGAACGGTCCTGCCTGCGTGATGGGGGGCGACGGCCGCGCTGCTCGCTGTGCTGCTGCCGGATGAGCAGAGCAGGTTGGCCAAGGGGTTGAGGGAGAGGAAGAGGAAGGTGAAAGCGCACAGCGCCATGCGAGAACGGTCCAGCATGCCGCCGGCGCTGCTGCCTGTCGCCGATGGGTCCAGCATGCCCACGTTTGGCTGGTGCACACAAGAAGACAAAGAGGCGTTCAAGTTAAAAAAAAAAAAGCAAAACAACTATTTAAAAAGTGCAGAAAGTTTAGTTGTGACTTTCATAACTCTGTCACGAGGCTACTTAATAAAAGGCTGAGAGTGTGTCTGCAACTGAGGCGCTCCTTGCCCACATGCCAGGGCATTACACTAGTTCCATTTTTTTTTTTCCACTTCAGTTGAGCGTTGGGGTATCTAAAGCCCACGTTAACTTTTGGCTCGTAAACTTGCAAGGTACTACCAGAGAGCGTCACCGTACCTTGGTATCCTCTCCCATCGGGCTGTCGGGTTCCGAATCACTCCCGCAATGCGAGAAGGGTGAAGGCGAGCCCACGTCCGACGCTGGCGGTGTGGGCAACTCGGTCTTCAAGTCAGCCGGGCCGTCCACCTCCATGGCAACAAGGTCCTTGAGAGACTCTGCAGTAAAGATGAGGGCAAAATGAGAAGTTCAAGGGGCAATCAGGCGCAGGGAGGTAAAAGCGTCCGCCTTATGAAGAAGGCCTTGTCACTCGGAGTTCGTTATAAAAAGGTCAACTGCTATAAATTGCAGAGAAACAAGAAAAGAATCTCGTGCAGGGAAAGGGCAAGACGAGTGCATACTGTTTTTCTGAGCCGCCATTTTCAATGCCAAGTTTTCCTGTTTGAGCTTCTGATTGGATTGCTGCAGGAAACGGATGACGTCGATGGCTTTCCTCAACACAGCTGACTTATTGAGCTACGACACACAAAAGAAGAAGACATTTTTTTTAAACGATACCGACAATTAACGTCAGTCAGAGAGGTTGTTCTCCCCTTGTTTCTCCTCCAGAATCCAGTCACATCCGACTGCGGACGACCACACATCCCTTTTAAAATCTATACTACATTAAACAAGGGATAAAACGATTATTGTGAATATACTGTAACGATAACATCAAACAAATCAATACTGTTGGGTCATAGCACGGCATTTTCCAGCTCGCTTGACTTCTTGTTGGGAGTATTTTTTTTTTAACTCAACAAGGAATATTTGTCTCAACGTTTTAATCAGCTCAGGCAAAGTTTTAGGATACCTTCATTTAAAAAATAAAATAAATAAAACTAATTGGGATGCACTGAAGACCCATTACATGTAATGAAAATGTGTTTTCCTTTCAATCAAATACACTGTTATCAAAATCAGAACCCTTTCTTGAACGTGCCATAGGTTTCATACAAATAGCACTCTTTCCGCAACATTAAAAGCCCAATTTTTTTCAAATGTTTCTCTAATAATCTTGCCACACATTTTACTTACATGTAGCCTGTAACACAACGCTTTTCCAACCTCTGGGTTGGGAAACGACCACTCTACCACCGAGCCATGCCGCCCCCAAATAACTTTCATCGTCCTTTTTATGCAGTATAATATGCAGTTGGTGTGTGGTAGAGCATTTTTTTTAATCAAGTACACAGACGTACAATATTGGCACCTTGACTAATACGCATCCATACTGCATATGACAGAAACGGAAAATCCAGATGCAATGTCTTTATTTGTCAGAGGGATGTGACCGTTTATACATTTTTTTTATTGGCCAAGTATCTGATAACGATGTCCCAAATAAACTCTTATCAGATATCTTAAGTCTTACCGCGGCTTTAAATGTAACCGGTAAAGTTGAGACGGTAACACGGATGAGGTAACCCACCTTGGCTTCAGTGCCTGCGACCAAGTCTTTGAGCTCGATGATTTTGTCGTTGATAGACGAGCGGTAGCGCTTCTCAATGGCGTTGTGGGCCGTGCGCTTCTCCCCCTTGGCGGGCAAAAATCCCGATTTGCAGTTGTTGATGATGCGGTTGATTGGCAGCTTCTCTGCATCCACCATGACTGGCACAGTCGTCAGGAAGGTGCCGCCGCCCACAAACGCCTTGGAATACACAGAGCGGACTTTATATTTGTGACGTTAACATCTTGAGACTTCTATGCTAAGAAAGCAGTACTAAACGGATAACATTTCAATCATGTAGGTTAGCTTAACGTAGCGATTCCCGACCACTTTGAATTTTTTTTTTTAATGAAAGACAGCGAGCAGTGCATGTGCTGTCACAAAACCAAAATGCTGACTTTGTCTTTGATACCATGCCTGCATAAGATAAGAAAAGATAAGAAAACCTTTATCAGTCTCGCAATGGAGAAATTCCCAATTCACAGCAGCAAAGTTATGAAAGCAGCCACTCTCGCGGCGCCATTTTGAAGTCAAAATAACACAACACAACACATAGGACACAGACAGTCGTGCAATCTTCACCACTTTTCTGCATACACTTTGTTGTCTGAAGCAGTTATAGATGAGAGAGGATCAAAGTGTCCCTTCACCAGTGGATCAGAGATGTCATGCTGAAAATGTGGACACGTCTGCTACAAGGTAAGTTAGAGTACGAGAATACTGTTACTGAAGTAGTCTATCATCTGTCACTGGTACTCAAAACATGTGCTATCGTGCAAGATATTACGGCACTTTTCTAGCACTGGTATGTATACTTTGCAAGCCTACTATGTGCCTAGTTGGCTCCATAAATGTTGTGAATTTTTTTTACCTGCAGTGACGCACTCTGAACTGGTGTGGTAGTAGTGGCCAGCGATGTGGGCGAGGCCACGGTGGTGACCATGCAGGGGTCATGCTTCAGCGTGGTCAGCAACAGAGACTCAGCTTTGATAAACTGGGGTTGCAGTAACACCTGAGAAACATATTTATGATGATCTTTTTCCACGTGTCCACTCTAACAACAAGTGGCAATCGTTTCAAGTGTTGTGTATGCTTACAGGTACTTGTTGGACATGGGGTGTGAGCGTCGCAGCGGGCGGGCTTCCTGTCGTGGCCAGCAAAGGAGAGGTGGCGGTCAATCCTTGGAGCGGAGTCTGAATCGCCACTGGCTGAACCTTGGGAGGCGAGGAGGATAAGGTGGCCACCGGGTGGCTCACGCTGCCGGGGCTGCTGGCTGAAAATGTGCAAGGTGCGCCACAATCAGCAAGCGTATCCCAGCAGATGGGCGCCAGTTAATGGGTACATGTTTGTGGACCACTAGGTAAACTGTTATCTGCAATAAGGATGTGATAACAGCATTCAATGTGTCACCTCTGTTGTCTTATCAACTTGACACAGTACTTTGCAGTTTGATGCGTGGCTGATCGTGTCAGTGTGGAACTGCAAACTATCAAGCTCATGGATATTTATTGCCACCATGCAATGACAGCTAACATTAGAAATATAATTTAGATTTGAGCATTGAAAGCGATTTACAAGTCCAGCAGGAACATAGCCAAGGGGTCATTCCGTGCCAAATGACAACCCCCCCTCCCCCAAAAAAAAGACAATGTAACCAAGCGGATTTTGATTTTAATGGAACTTGCTGTACTTAGTGATAGTGATGGCACAACACTAAGTCTCAAATTTTAGGTCATTCAATTTTTTTTCATATAATGTAACCTCTTACATGTTCTCTAAAGCAAATTGATGTTTCAGAGATGTTAGGGTTTTTTTTATTATAGAGTCTTGTTTTCTAATTTAAAAAATATTTATTTTTTTTTCTTGATTTTATTGCGGTGGCTGGATTAATGGCATTTCCTTTAATTTCAATGGGGGAAGACTGTAGGACTTGAAATGCAAGTGTAGCCATGGTAAGTGAAGGAACCTGCATTGCACGAAACTATAACATAAATCACAAAGAATTAACCGTAAAGATAAATCATCACAGTATGAACCTATGTAGCTGTTCTGTCCTCTGTTCGGAGTCTGGTTCTGAAGTTGCATCTGCATCTGGTTTGGAGGCTCGGGGGGAGTTTGAGGCGGTGAAGGGGAGGTGAAGAGTTTTGGAGGGCTGCTGCTGAATGCAGGGTTTGGAACCGGTGATCCATGAGGTGAAGCTCCTGAGGCAGGAGCAGTCTGGCCCACAACAGGTTGGGGCGGTTCCACTTTGGGCGGTGTGACAGTGTGAGCCTGTTGCAGGGACGCCGGCTGCTGTCGTGGGGTGGGGATGGAAACCTGGGCCAGCGGGGACTGCTGAAAGGTGCTAGGCTGGAAGGCCTTATCTGGGGTGGATGAGCTGCGGGTGATGGGAGGGCCCAGGAGCGCATCCAGGTGGGGGCTGCTACTTAAGATGGAGGAGGAAGAACAAGACGTGGATGGAGGTGCAGTTGTGGTGGGCAGGGTGGTGGGCGACGTGACGGCCTGGGGAAGACAAGGAAGTTCCATATTGGTGGTGGGTCCTCCTGTGTATGGAGGGTTATCAAAGAGGTCTCCAAGTTCTCCTTCCTGGTGGATGAGGAGCTTGAGCATGTCTGAAAATCAAAAGCATGATTATAATTGAAAGATGGACTGAAAATAATACCAGTGTATTACATTGACACTTACAACAATAAATATAAGAACTACAGACAGAACATTTGACAATTTTACATTACTTTGCCGTTAAGTATTTGCTTAACTTTACAACAGAGCAAAAAAATTGCAAAAATCTGCTCATTTTCTCCCACTACAGCAATTTATTCCATTAAATGTACAAAATAAGGCTGCCAAAGTAAAAGCATTCATATCTGGTGTCCTAAAATGAATGATGTCTTCATCAAGCAACAAAATATTTGTCATAAAGCAAAACAAAAATGTGTAATTTGATAAGTGCATTTGAGAATCAAGGCGATTCAACAAACCTATTCTGAATTTGAGCAAACTAGGTCATAATTCTTTATTCATATCAAAATGAGGAATGCTTGAACTGTATTTGACAGTTCTAATTTGCATAAGTGGGGCATCGGTTTAAGAAGAAACTATTCCGCTAACATATTTTTAATGTCTCTCAATATGAAATCTTCCATCACGATAATTGATGATAATAACAGATCATTGTTGAGTTTTATTTGCGTGCAAGCAAGCCAGCCGGCTTGGGTGCTTCTTAAAACTGCAATCGCGTTTTGCATGAGGCGATCGCTCTTGACCAATCACAGCGCATCTCGGCCAAGACAGGAAAGGGTATAACAGAGAGGTTACTATCGGTCACATGGAGGGTGGAAACACCGTCTCAGGTCTACAGAGTGACGTAATTTTTTTATTTAGCCATAAAAATATCACGTTTCCCAATAATATAAAAAGGTCTACATCTGGGATTGATATTCAAGTGTTTAGAATTAGATATATATTTGAATGACGGCCAAGCGAATATGGGTTAGCCGTTTTACAAAGCAGCGACTACACAATAACGCGCTGAGCCACTAAACAAACGAACAAAAAGTGTGAGCCGGTGAAGGTTTGGCAAGTATCACTTTTTGTGTTTAATGGACTTCCGTGCAATTACGGTCAAATGAGGCTCCGTGACCCCGCCAGGAGGAAACGAACGCTAGTAACCTCCGTCTGGAAAACTCGCTGGGGGCGGGGCGCCGTCACGAGCACGGTAGCCATGCTCTCTCAAAAAAAACATTTCGCCAATCCTTACATGATATATTCCACAAATTAATCATGCTTTTCTACGCATTTTCTAAATGACACAATCACTGAAAACCACTCCGAAAAGTACATGTATCGCGTGTATGGTTCATCCCATTAGCTCGCTGTAACAAAGCTACACTGAGTCCTAATGTAAACGCTTCATCATGTTCTTTATTAACGTTTGTTTTTTGATAAAAACAAATTGGACGTACCTGAAACACTTACTGAGAGCGTTATTTTAAGAGGTTGGCTGATATGCTGATGATGCTATTAGTAAGCGTTGACTGTTTTTGTTTGTGAAAATACAATATTCTTACCGTCAATGTCGCTGAGAAGGGCTGTGTCAATCTCGCTGGGGTCATTGAGTGACAATGTCGGATCCAGATTATCCAACGAAGGATCGTCAAACGACAAGCTGTTCATCTTTGCTGGTGTGTTTTTACGATATTCCAGTGTAAAATAAAACGATGCTGGAGGGGTGTCGGGGGTAAAATCTCCCAACCGCGAATACTCGTCAGATTCTCGGGTAGCTACATTTGTCAACGTGTACCCAAACGCGGTGGAGGATAACTTTTTGTTCCTTTCCGCCAACTAGCTGGCCGGTGCAAACCCCATGATGGCTCAGGGAAACTTGTCAAACCAAACACTGATCCCATTCACCACATCGCGTTTAGCCAAATTCGCCCGCCTCACTTGATGATAACGGACAGGTAATCCAACCAATCATAAGCACAGCAGCCAAATCCCTTCCGTATTTAGCCTGCCCCCCGCTGGTTGTTACCAGTGTTTTGTGACAAAACGTGGAGGCAAAGAGACGACCGCTTTACAGAAGAGTAAGTATATTGCCACGATGATGTCATTAATAAATTACATACAGAATCTAAACTCAAATGTTTCCTGAAACCTCATCAATTCATCAATTTGGCGCCAGTCTATTTCAAGAAAAATATTACCGCATGGGCGGCTATGATGTGGGTTTGTCCTTGACAGCCAATAGAGAGCGTGCGTGCAAATGGAAATAAACATCATGTTTGCATGACTCGCATTTACGGCCCCGCCTGTAGAACCAGTCGAATCGTCCAATGAGAAGCGAAGGAGCGCAGTGGTGTGATATGACGTCTCAACCGTGAGTCTGGGATTACATCATGTGCCTTGCTGTTTAAAGAGCTACAGGGAAATAACCTGATGACAACCGTTAATCACATTTTTAAAAATCATTTTGGTAATGCCCCACAAATAAAAAAACGTAAAAAGGAACTACAAAATAAACTGTATTAAAAACGAATAACTCCACCTCCCTCCAGAAGTGTCGCAATTGTTGAATAATGTCAACAATTGAGAAACCAAACAAGTCTCTCCTGAATAAATCCCCATCTGGTGTCACATGCTCTTCTGGGGCATGTGGGGGAAATAGGTCACTAACCTAGAGTAACAAGGTCCAAAGTCTTGCAGCAAATTCCTTTATTGTCAAGGGGCAACATATGCTTTTGGAGCCACGCCAGTGGAACAATACACATATCCACGTGGAGTGAAAATAATCTGTATTATAGTGCAGTGTGGGAGGTGATGAATATAGTTAGAATTAACACTCCTATTCAACATTCTGTTCACATTTTAATGCCATTTTAAGACGACGTCTAACAATTCATCGACAATTCTTCGTGGCAAGTCCATCCATCCATCTTCTACCACTTATCCGGGGCCGGGTCGCGGGGCAGCAGCTTTAGCAGGGAAGCCCAGACTTCCCTCTCCCTAGCTACTTCTTCCAGCTCTCCCCGGGGGATCCCGAGGCGTTCCCAGGCCAGCTGGGTGACATCGTCTCTCCAGCGTGTCCTGGGTCGTCCTCGGGGCCTCCTGTCGGTGGGACATGCCCGGAACACCTCACCAGGGAGGCGTTCAGGAGGCATCCGAATCAGATGCACAAGCCACCTAATCTGGCTCCTCTCGATGTGGAGGAGAAGCGGCTCGACTCTGAGCCCCTCCCGGATGACCGAGCTTCTCACCTTATCTCTAACGGGAGAGCCCGGACACCCTGCGGAGAAAGCTCATTTCGGCCGCTTGTATCCGTGATCTCGTTCTTTCGGTCACGACCCATAGCTCGTGACCATAGATGAGGGTTGGAACGTAGATCGACCGGTAAATTGAGTGGCAAGTGACCAAACGGAATTAAGAGTAGCCCAAAAAGTCACATATGAGACTGCAGCCTGTTACAAGAGTGACACTAACTTCCTTGTTTATTTGTACTTTTCCACCATTTTTATAATCTAGTTTTAAATTTGTCTCATGCTAAGCATGAATTCCATACATTTTAGCTGTGACATTCTTTAGCGGAGAATATTATCGCTTCGGTCTGCTCCATTAACTTTCTCCTTTATTTACATTTTCTGCCCTTTACTTTAATTTGTGGTGAGATTTGCACTATTGTGGTGTTTTACCAATGATATTTTTGGGCATAGCATATAATTTGTCAACAATGACACGAGGAATTTCGCCCCAATACGGAGCTGTCCGGCGTGCCTTTGGCGAGGAATGTTTCTTGAAGGACATATAAAGAGACCAAAAAGTAAAGTGACAGAGAGGACTAAAGGGGGCCATTTTTGAGCCATTTTTTAATGTATGTGTTTTACACACCAACAGACAAGAAATGGCTGTAAGAACACTACAAAGTTGTTTGTTTACTTTCAAATTTCAGCATGCAGCCATCGCGAGCGACGTAATGCAATAATAATGCAATAAGCACAAAGCGTGTGAGGTAGCAGTCTCACATGTGTTTTATTGGGCAGTTACATATGTGCATCAAGACACACAGAGACCCGACAGTCAGCGATGGCAGCAGATGGCATGGCCCAAGCAGACACAGAACATCCACAAATGCAAAATGTGTACAGTTGCGTGCCAATCAATAACGCAACCTGAATTTGGAAGAGTCCATGTTGCATTCGACACGTATGCATCATGAAAATACCATGTTAAAAAGTCCAGAAATCTTTAAACACAACATTAAGCAACTTCAGGCCACATTCGTTTAGCCCGTACGGTAACAGTTTACTCAAATATTGACTGTTAAATAAATCTCTTCCATTTCCAGCCAATTTAGTTAACCCTAATCCGAGATAGTTATAAAGATTAGGTCGGCAAATGTATTTTTCACTTAATCTAAAGATTGTTACCAAATCCAGTGGACTATCCAGACAATAATACTGCATCTGACTAATAAGGGTTTTGGTCTTAAGCTGAAGAAAAAAAAAAATAGACACGCAAAGCAAAATTGGAACAAAGCAGGAGGTTAAAAGTGCTGCATTTTTAAATAGGATGGAATTTGGGGATTTTGGAAATACCAAAGACATATGTCAGTTTCAGAAGAGAAGATGAGTGATGGGAAAATTAAAATAGCAATTTTGCTGACATCAAAATAATGAATGGTAAAAAATATATTGTTTCTCAAAAAGTGTTAAAACATATATACACAACCAGGGGAAAAAAATAATACATACATCGCCCTTCTGTCTGCATAGCACGATTAATAAAAACATATTTTATTGATATTTTTTAATCAAGGTGTGTGTGTGTGTGTGTGTGTGTCTTGTAGGTAATTGATTACAATAGTTTGGTGCAGTCCAGGCAGTTTAAGCACCTAATTTCTCACCCACGTCTCCTGCTATTTCTATTGTGGTCAATGAAGTTACTCTGTTGTTTTGTTTTGTTTTTTAGTTATGTGCAAAATGAAGAAATTCAAAACAAAATGTCCTTCCCTTTTTCCTAAAAAAATATGAACCATGTTGTAAACACTCATAACATGACATTTTTTGTTCCCTTTTTTTTTTTAACTTTAAAGTGTGAAAGTGTTAACAAGCTGCAGGTTAACCATATTTGAAGGAGTACAAGTAAAGGGGGCCTAATTACTGATGGGGTGGGGGGAGAAAACTGTCAGTTTGGAATAATTCCAGATATTAAACATCGCTTCTCGGAACAAAAAGTAATCAATGGGCATATTATGGACCCTTCCTTTTTTACATTTGCATAACAGTCCCTTTTCAAAACAGTGGTGCCTTGAGATACGAGTTGAATTGAATCCTATGACCATATTCGTAACGCCCTTGCAACTCAAATGAGCTTTTCCATTTGGAATGAACAGAAATTAACTTGTTCCAGCCCCTCACCCCCCCCAAAAAAACCCGAATGTGTTTTATTAATTCATTTATTGAACCGCTTCTCCTCATTAGAGTCACAGGTATGCTGGAGAGTGTCGGTCACGAGTATATAAACAAAGAAGACTTTCACAATTAGAGTAAGTGACTCAGTAGACTACAGCAATATTATTAGCTTCTTTTTTCTTTTTCTTTTTTGCAGGTGATAAAGAAATGTTCCATCGAGTATTGTATTGTGTGTCTTCATGTGTTGATGCAACTATCCATTGCTTCAAGGGTTAGAACACAGCGGCTATTGATGTGGTTTGTTAGCCCGTCGAGGGCGTTTTGCATTTGGTGTTCGCGGAAGGCAAGGCTGTGCGGTTGTCTAAAAAAATAAAAAAATGTAACGCTCCTCGTTTTAGGTTGAGTTTGACAGTACACTTCAACTGCGAGTGGCGTTAAATATCTTGAGGCCTCCTTTTTTTTTGTGTGTGTGGAAAGAATTGTTCGCTATCTGCCAAATTTCTGTTTTGTGTGACGCGAGATGAGTTGTGTTCACTGCCCATACAGCGCTTGTACCTGGGGAGAAAAAAAAAAAACGCCTAAGACTGCCACTCGTATCTCCAGGCACCATTGTCTGTATTCGGATTGTTTTTCTTCCCCTTGGTTAGAGGGTTGCTTGTTAAGATGAGCCAGTGTGGTCCTTGATTTATCACAGCATGCTGGAGTCGCAAGCTACTGCACATCAGTCTTTTCGTCGCTCTCTGGTCCAACTCTTTTAAAGCATTACAACACTTGGGACGTGAACACTTGTTTTGTAGCAGCTCAATGAAGATTTGTTAGCAGGATTATACACTCCACTTAACTGTTACTTGGAATAGGTATGGGGAGAAATGAGGACTTGTGCATACGACAGCGCAAACCATTAAAACAATAAATGCTTAGATTAGCAATTAGCCCACGATACGAGTTCGTCCTGACAATGACTGATGTTTGTCTCGCATCAACCAAGCTTGTCATTTTAAACCCCTCTCTTTGAAGGTTAGGCCGTTATCCTTTGGTGGAGCATTAGAAATGTGAAGGCGTCACTACATCCCACATTGACGGATCAAATACTTCCACGAATGGTATTACACAATCTGCCCATCGTCTGTGTATGTTAGGAGAAACACTGTAGCAAGAGGCAAGAGGTTGAAATGGGACCGTAGGACCATTTTCAAGGAGAACCATTCAAAGCGCCGACCTTCAGACGGGCCCACAGGGAGCGACGGAGATGCTCAATTGCGAGTCTACAAGGCAAAGAGGGCGTCTTCGGTCCGTTCGGCTTTCTTGTGAGGGCCGACGGGAGCCGGGAGCGGAGGATGAGCGGGGTCGTCCCCGGCGGGAGATGTGTCTGATGTCTTCGCTCGCTCCTCCAGGAACTTATCAAACTCTGAAAGAAACACAAGGAGTCTTTAAAGGCCATCCATGCAAAATTGATTGGTTGTGCGTTTATTTTTAGAATGAGGCAAATGAACAAAACCAAATGCTTTGGCGTACCTTCACTGGTTACGCCTTCATCCTGAGGATCGCCTTTCTATTAATGAGAAATGTTGTTATTGAAAGTTTTGGCAAACAATCTTACTTCATCTTCTGAAATAATTGCCTTCAGTTAAAACACACCTTGCCACAAGTAATTGCTGAGTGTGTCTTCCGTGTGAACAAAGGCCTCAACAGGGCTACAGCTATCGAAAATTTGTCGAATCGATGAATCCGACAAGAAATGATTTTGCACTTTTAAACAGAATAACGTGCATGGGTGTTGCAGGTCCATACTCACATTCTTTTGTGGGATTTGTGACTGAGTGTGTGCAGGTTTAAAATGTGGAGCCTGGCTCGGTGAGCGACGTGGGTGTCGGCAAGCGAGAGTGTTTAAATGTCTTGTTTGCACCGTTTGTTCAGTATCGGGATTGAAAATGCACCGGCAGCTGTGTCTTTCCTTGACCATGAGCCTAGGCTTTACAATATGTTCTCGATAGCGATGGTAGGCTATATTTAATTTGCAACCTCGATACCTTGCGTTGGCTATCGGAGACATGCTGTTGTAGCTACTGCTCTTTATCTTCCTTCATCTTCTAAAACATTTTGGACAATCTGTCGTGCATAGAAATGTTCCTTGTAGCTCAAATTATTCGATTAGTTGTTGCCGCCCTACGCCTTACCTCATGTAATGATCATGATGGTAGATGTCATTTTATTAACACCGTGGCGTTTTCATTCAGTCTAGACCATTTACAGGAATATTCTTCATCTATTATATATATATACATATATATAAATATCTCAATAACGTGTATAATTTAGGAAACAAATATTAATTATAATAATTAGATTGATTATAATTAACAAATAAGGTTTGTACAGTGAAACTCCTCTACAACAAAATCATGTTTGCAGCAAGAAATTTTTCACAACAGGGGGCTTTTCACTGTAGCAAGTTTTAGCTGAGATGTAAACACACACACACTTTTCGTTGTAGGGGGAGCAGAAAAGTGGGAATGGCTTTCATGCATGAACATTTTTTCACACTAGGAGGTATGTATTTTCGCCCATGTAGGTTTCGTTGTAGAGGAGTTTCACTGTGCTAATAAAGGCCTATTTTTTAACATGCACAAAGCCATCTGAATATTACCTGTACAATAGCATACAGAATAAACTAAAAACAACACTTGATTTGGTACACTTGCATTTTGTAGTGAGTACTGGAGGTAAAGATGTCTTATTTAGCAACTTGAGAAGCATAAAATATGACACCTTGCAGTGAGATGAAACCACAATAATAACACATTGTTGCTTTAGTAGCTTTCAAACAGACTCAAAACTGGTCATTACTAGGCAACATGGACACTCAGTACATTTACGCATGTGTACCGGACCACGTCTGCGAGTGAGTCAAACCTCACGCTCATTCATCTGTGATGTCAGTTATTGATGGAAATCAAGTAGGATTAGTGGGAATAAAAGGAATCTGATGTTAGAGGAAACTAACGTTTTGCGGGACGGATGGGTCAGAAAAAAATAAAAGTGAGGGACAGGAAAAAAAAAGTTTTAAAATCAAAGTAAATCAAGTCTCACCACATCAGCACAGAGCCACTCCTCTATATCATCCATGACAGAGGACTGCGAAACAGGGATCTACGGAATAAAGCCATGGACAAAGCAGGGAGCAGTGCCCCCCACCCAAAAAAATAAATAAAAATAAAAATAAGCCACATGACACAAAAGACAACCACATCACACAACGGAAACAAATATTACAAAACAAATAAAAAAAGCAGGAATCACTAATTGCTCAGGCAGGAGGAATTTTTTTTTAAAAAAAAGGAAAAACCAAGGGTCAACCAACTCTCAAGTAGATGCTGTCACTGCGCAACAAACTGCGAGTGAGCTGCTGACCTGAAGAACAAGGAGTTCCCATGGTGGGTGTTTTCTCGTTAGCTCCGTGGTGCTGACACGGCCTAACAGCTGCCGCCTAATGTCACGCAGTGGCATTCATTAATTCACCTCATTTGGGAATTAGCAAATTACTTCAACCTGATTAAGAGATGGGTTGGAGGAGAAAGGGGGGAGCCTCGGGAACTGTCATGGGGCAATCACGCGCACACACACGCACAGAGCGCTGTGATGCTAAGGCACAGTGAGGAGAGCATGTGTGGGACAGGCAACACATTTTCGGAGGACGGTTTAGGATAATACACAAGTTGGTTGTAGATTCTGGCCGTGACTTGTTAATCAAAGACGAGGCAGAGTTTTTCAGTCCTTTAAAGCGGTTAAGCTAATTTTACACTTGTGTGACGAGCGTGATTCAAAAAACGAGTGAGTCTAGAAGAGAAGTGTTGCCTTACACCTTTGTCATTATTGCGTGTCTAATAGTTTTTATGTCTTAATACCTATGAGCAGTGGTTATCTTTTAGCACCGAAAGGAGTGACTCTCAAAGTGTAGTAGTTTGTGCACTCCCTCTAGTGGCAGGTGAAAGAATCACTGCTTAGGAATTTTGAACAATTCCGTTTGTTTTGAAATATTTATTTGGGGACATATTGATGTGGATTACATTTTAAATGAGGGCGGCCCGGTGGGCCAGTGCTTAGCGCGTCGACCACACAGTGCAGCTCTGGCTTCCCTGTGTGGAGTTTGCAAACCCAGGGGCCGGCGTGGGTTTTCTCCGGGTACTCCGGTTTCCTCCCAGATTCCAAAAACATGCAAGGCAGGCTGATTGAACACTCTAAATTATCCCTAGGTTAGTGTGAGCGCGAGCGCAGATGGTTGTTTGTTTCTGTGTGCCCTGCGATTGGCTGGCAACTGGTTCAGGGTGTCCCCCGCCTACTGCCCGAAGACAGCTGGGATAGGCTCCAGCACCCTCCGCGACCCTTGTGAGGATAAGCGGATCAGAAGATGGATGGTTGGATGGACATTTTAAATGAATCGTTCAGTTTGTTTGTTTGTTTTTTCATTTTTGCAACGTTTGGGTGCAATGCTAAGGTTCAAACAGTGCATGATGTTTGTGGCTTACAAAGATGGGAAATATATATTTTTAGCAATAAAACCTGTCTCATTCTTGATGATCACACTATTTTTTTTTAGGTGGTACTTGCTGTAAAAAGTTTGAGAAGGACTGCTCTGCACACCGAAAAAAGAATTTACAACGGTGATAGTTTCACTCTAAAACCAAAAAACAAACAAATCGGTGATCAGTATTCCCTACCACAGAGGTGTCAAACTCATTTTTAGGGCGGGCCACATTTTAGATACCATTTCACTTGGAGGGCCATTATGACTGAAACTATATTAAGAAGTCAAGAATAACTGTTGATTAAATTTTTGTTTAAGTTACTGTCATGAGGGGTTTGATAACAAGAAAATGCTTAGAATATATCTCTTATTTCTTACATACGAGAATTAAAAATTTCGGTAGACATTTTAGAAAGGGTCATGGAAGTTGACTTGTTTGAGCTGCTTTTACGGGCCACATAAAATGATGTGGCGGGCCAGATCTGGCCCCCCGGCCTTGACTTTGACACCAGTGCCCTAACATGTTCAACCTCACAGGTCCCATTTTATTTAAAACAAAATTAAAAAAAAAAAACACAACGAAAATTGCACTTAAGATAAAGCATGACATCTAAGCACCCCACATGCTTTTTGGTATTAAAAGCAATACCGATGTTGTGGTTGTGCATCAAAGTGAACCTCGTATGATGTCACAAGAGAGTCTTATCACAACACTTATTAAAAATCAAAAGGTGGAAGCCTTCTTGTGACATTACAGCAGAGAAGCGAGAATGACACTAAAGCGACAAAAAGTGGGACTAGGAGGGCTCAAAAGGTTCTAATTCAAACATTTACAGAGATAACGCCAAAAACGTTACAAATACAAAGTCACGTGTCCGTTGACTGGTCGTGTCAGGTTAGACCGGGACGTGTGGCGGCGGCTATCTTGGGTCATGTTTGTTTATCTGCGGCACAATACTCACAGCTACACGACCGTTTTGTAATAAGCAAGCGATGCTGTTGATTTGCATTGTCACATTTTGTCCAACTTCAAACAGTAAATTGATGTTAGAGACCTTTTTTCTATCTAGCAGTGCTAATAGTAGTCTACTGTCGGTTTAGTGTGCTTTTGAAACAGGATGAATCTGGCAGATGAAAGCGGGGAAAGGTTCATGTCAGGCCTATTTTTATATTCAGGTGAAGGTTGAAGGCTGAAAGGGGACAGGAACTTTTCAGTGTTTGGCAGCTATGTCAATGAAAGAAATCAGTGGTGGGCAATAAGGAGGAAAAAAACTGCTATCACAGAGGCTTTAAATCACAGGTGTCAAAGTCAAGGCCCGGGGGCCAGATCCGGCCCGCCACATCATTTTATGTGGCCCGCAAAAGCAAATCATCTGTGTCAACTTCCATGATCCTTGCTTAAACCTGCACCGAAATCTCAAATTGTCATACATAATAAATAACGGTGACATTATGCAATCATTTTGTTGCCCTGTTTTTAGTCATTTGAGCAATAATTGAACAAATACCTGACTGATTTCAAAACTAGTGAGCCATAATTTTTTTGTGTAAGAGTAATAATACGATGTGTTGATAACATTTCTTGGGTTACACTGTCTTAATGGACCTCCGAGGGAAGACGTAACACCAAAGTGGCCCGCGACAAAAATGAGTTTGACACCCCTGCTTTAAATGAATGCAGCTGAATAAATACCTGACCAAGCCCGATGCTCTGTCATGAAAATATTCAAGACCAAAGCTGTCACAAAGACATCCTGTTTATAGATCTGCGACGCCATTTGCAATATTTGGAAAATGGCTCAGTCAGCTACAAAACAGCAGCGCCAAATTTGCAGTCGTAGACAAAGGTTATCTTTAATGTTACCGTTCATCATATTGCCCATCACTGGAGTATGGCGCCTGTGTTAGATATGGACTTGGCGTAGGGAAAATTTGCTGGTATGGGGCTTTTATTTCAGCAGTCCAGGAGAGAGCGGCGTGAGACTAAAAACGATGAGCGGTGGAATTATGGGGGAGGCCCGGATGAAGCGGGTGCTGGTGATGGGGGAGTAGGAGGAGGAGAAGGACACACTCAGGATGGAGTCCTCACCATTCCTTGGGTAATAAGCCAGCTGTCTATGGGCAGCTCCTGATCTGCTGGGTTATCATCCCCTTCTACCCTCAGCTGAATCAACGACAGAAATACACCTTACTCCAAAGAAGACAGAGCACAGAATAGCACAGACAGCCATGTCCAAAATGGAGGAAGGAGGGCAAAAGATGGAGCGAGAGGAAGATGAAAATATGGTAGGGGGAGAAAAAAAGATGCCACGACTCCCAAGGGAAGCGACTTGAATTGGTACTGTTTATGTCTGCCACCGTGTATGGAGCCTGAGATCTTCGAACGACACCTTCTGCATGCAAAGTGATAACATGCACAAATGTATTGGGACGCCCTGCCATGAAACTTACAAGAGGTGAAATGAGAAAAGTATGGAATTGACCCACCGTTTGAAGCGTACAACAGATTCCATTCTTATGGGAAGATTTGAATGTACAG
Organism: Hippocampus guttulatus; assembly: GCF_054856545.1. NCBI lineage: Eukaryota > Metazoa > Chordata > Actinopteri > Syngnathiformes > Syngnathidae > Hippocampus > Hippocampus guttulatus. The sequence continues at coordinate 11,638,203 of NC_141276.1, forward strand.
TTAGGGTGAAGATTTGAGAGAAACCTAAAGGTCAAGCTCTTGATAAGTCCACAGATTAAGACTTTTGTCCATATGGTGTCTTTTGTCATGTGTTCAAAGAGAATCAATCAAAAAATGTGTTGATTGTACAAATGAGTGTTGGTTCACTCTTTTTGAGTTTGTATGAATGCACACAAAAGGCCGCTGTAAATGTCAGTGTGGCAGAGCGTCACAAGCAAGACAGACGCTTGTGACGCCTGTGTCGAGTGCACTCACCCCTCCCGTGTTGTGCTGTCGAACATCCAAAGCCGAAGCCAGGCCACCCAGAGCCTGGGGATCTTCGTACTTGACACTGCACAACAAAACACATCAACAACACAGATAAGAACCACCAGCCAGTGCGTCCTGGCCTCTCTAAACTTTCTATTGGCTGACCGTCTGAACAACGGTCTTGTTCTAAAACGATTCTTCTCACATGTGTACACCTAATAAGGCTTAAAAAAAAAAGAATATTTTTTGAAACAGCTGTACAAGCCAATGCCAAAAGCATGTCGACATACTTTTTGCGCTGCTCAGCCAAAGAGCTGCTCCGAGTCTGAGCGAACATGTCAAAGTCATCTTGGTTGTTGCGGCTTGGTTGACTTGCAGGACCGACATCTGGAACAAGGTGGCAACACAGCAGGAAGGTGAACAGCGGAAGGGTGAGAGGAACGAGATTAAAAAATAAAAATAAAAAAACAACCGTGGAGGTTGTTAAGGAAACATGGAAACCAGCAGAGCAAAACACCATGATATATACCTAATTATACGTCATGTCAGAGAAGAAATATCTAAAGTACACCTGTCAAATATATTTCCCAATGTTTTGTGCTAATACTTGGTGATTTTTAGCTGACGTTAGAATTGATAACATGCTAATGACAGGTTCCTGAGGCCAAGCTCGCAATTATTTGTGTCATCCCGCTTGGATTCAAACTGTTGAAACACTTTGGTTGCAAACCTTGGACTCGTCCCTAATTGAGAGTTCCTGGTAGCTATTTGTCACTTTGAAACTAGTTTCAAGACAAATTTTTAGCACGCAGACTGTGTTGTCTTCTTACCGAGGCCGGCCAGCGCAGAGGTCAGCGATGCCGCAGCGGGGTTCCGGGCTGGGGAGGCAACGGCCCCTGTGGCGCTGTGAGGAGGCGGGCTGGACGGCATTCTGGGTGAGAAGACGGCGGGGGAGCCGGAACCCAAGTCGATCAGGTTGTCATCTGTGGCCTCACCCAAAATCTAGGAGAAGACACGGGCACAAGTCAAATGTAGCTTGAACAATAGAAAATAACATCTTGTGCACCGGGGCAATAATTGGTAGTAAGAGAGCTTTGTTTAGCAAATTTGTGGAACTTAGAAAACAATTTTTATGGCAAGGGCAGTAAATGTATGGACCAGGCCTTTCCATGAGTAGCGAAAAGAAATATATCACAAACAATGATGCCCCAAAAACCTCAAAATCATTTCAAAATCAACCCTTAAAAATAAATGAATTGCAGATCATTTTATTTTGGAAAAAAAAATACACCATAAATGCACATACGTAGTCGTCGTTTGAGTTTTGGGGAGTGCAGTTTTGGTAGGTGAATAAATAAAGCTTGGAAATCAATGATTAATCATTTTCACAATTTCATTATCAATTCAATTAGTCTTGATTATTCTTTTTTCCCCCATAATCCAATAAGTATTGCAATATTGTGTGTCTATATTATATGAGCTCCGCCAATGTGTAAAACTATCATGGCAACAACGATCCAATTAGCTCGCCTGTCTGCAGCATGTCAATCAACTTAGATCCTCCCCGAAATACAAAGATACTTCCTTGACACCAGTTACGACCTTCTCTATCAGCTTTGGCTTTGGCACCTTTTGGGGGCATCTCAAATCATTATAGAAAGCTTTCAAAAAACACGAATGGGTGATTTTTTTTCTGGGAATAGCTGAGCATGAGTTAAAAAAAAAAAGTGAATATGTCAACAGCTAAGCGCAAAAAGGGAAGGGTTCACTGCCACACTAACTAGGAAAGTCACGAGGTACTAACATGCCTTTTTTATTTATTTATTAAATGTTTACTAATCCCACTAAGCGGCACAGTGACCCAGTGGTTAGCGCGTCGACTTCACAGTGCAGAGGTAGTTCAATTCCAGCTCCGGGCCTTCCTGTGTGGAGTTTGCATGCTCTCCCCGGGCCTGCGTGGGTTTTCTCCGGGTACTCCGGTTTCCTCCCACATTCCAAAGACATGCATGGCAGGCTGATTGAACACTCCAAATTGTCCCTGGGTGTGAGTGCGAGCGCGGATGGTTGTTCATCTCTGTGTACCCTGCGATTGTCTGGCAACCGGTTCAGGGTGTCCCCCGCCTACTGCCCGAAGACAGCTGGGATAGGCTCCGGCACCCCCGCGACCCTTGTGAGGATTAAGGGGATCGGAAAATGAATGAATGACTGATCCCACTGTTCATCTCAGAAACTTTTGCTGCCAACTAACATGGCAACAAAGTCATCCTCGCCTCTATGGGATGTGGCGAGAGATGCCCCGCCCCCTCTCGGACTGCTCATCCCTTAAGAATGTTGCTGTGGTGCTTGTGGTCACCTTGCAGATATTTACGCACTCCAACAGACGACATTCTCTTAGCATGCAAATCAACAACTGTGGATGCATTGAGAGCAGGTCCTGGTCACACTTACCGTTTTGTTATGAGCGCATCTCCCCGACCTGTACCGCTCATACCTGGAAGCACCACAACACACTGTTGTAGGGACTCCAAGAATCATGGACTGTTTTGACGCGCGCGTGATCCTTCAGAGCGTCCGTACCTCTCGTATCGGAGGAATATGTTGTTAAGGTCATCATTGACGTGCAGCAGCTCCTCGGTCACTTCCTCATTCGACACGCGCGAGATGAGTTCCACCACTCGCTGCTGCATTGCTCGGCATGTCCTGTGCAGCTCCTTAAGACGTAGGTAGGTAAGGAGAGAACGAAAAATAGATGGATCTGATTTCAGATGCAAGGTGGACTCAAAGTTGTGTATCGATTGTGTTGAAAAGGGTGAATATACTGTGATTGTTAAAGTCAGCAAATAGAGAAAGAAGGCTGCAACATGACTCTGAATGAAAACATTTTACTAAGACCGTGGTAAACTACTCCCTCTGGTGGCTATAATACATAGACATGCGGGCATACACCAAAACAGTGCTCTATTGTAATCTAAATCCTCCATCAAACCTGGAGCAGTTCAAGATCGGATCTGTCTTCCTGGCCGGGGACCATCTCTGTGAGCATCTCTGACAAGACTTTAATGTTGCCTCTCACGATGTCCAACTCGCTACGTAACCGTGCCACCTGTGGGCAAAGACGGTCAAAAAAAAAAAAAAAAATCACTTCTGAACATCAACGTGAGGAAAGAGGCTATGGACGGTCCAAGGTGGGTCTCGGTCTACATCACCTGCTTGGGAGTTGCTGTGATGGGGCCGTGTGGAGCGACGTGTGTGGCAGATGAGTTGGTGGCTGGTTTTGGAGATGGAGCAGAGGTTTCGGGTGCCAGGTACTTAATCATAGCTGGGTCCACCTCTGGTGTGCCCTGGGAGGAGAAATATGAGATCATAGTCAATATGGGATGAATGCGTGTTTCCAAATGCAGGTCTTTACCCTCTGTGGTGTGTGGATGGGGGACAGCGCATCCAAATCTGCCATGGGGAATTCCATGCCCTTCCTCTTCAGTTCTTCATAGATGTGGACCACCCCGGTAAGATCAGGACTACTCCGGAAGGCATCGGCCCAGGCCTACCGCACAGAGACTTAAAATTATTTGCTCATGAAAAGGTTATTTCAAAACATAGGAAGAAGCTAGAGTCTGTATAGATTGATTAAGTTCTACAGCAGTGAGGCAGTGCTAGAGGAGAGGAAGAGAGCGCATGGATGTTGTGAAAGTCACAAAGCTCGATGAGGGGTACTGCTTTGAAAATGGCGATTTAATTCACTGTTGTTTTGACCCCCCCCCCTAAAAAACTAACAAAAAAAGTGTTTCATAATTGAAAGTCAAACTGAATCCTTCTCAAAATTCAACACAAGAGCAGACAACAAAGTAGTTGAAGAACTTTTTGTATTGATAGTTGATATGGATTTGTGTATTCATTTTTTTTAAATCTGTAAAATATGTAGGCATTATTTCACCTCTCCAAAAAATAAGAAAGTAATTACCGTATTGGCCCGAATGTAAGACGGCCCTGATTATAAGACGACCCCCTCTTTTTCAAGAATCAAGTTTGAAAAAATACTTTTTGAACACCAAATTAATTTTTATACAGAAAATAATAACAGTACATCTGAAACAAATGATAACAATATATTTGAGAGAAAAAGCATGTTATTTTGCCTCATTCAAATCTAAAGTGCAATCACATTCATAAATGAATGGCTTCTGGTTTTTGAAATGTAAATTACATCATAACTTCTCCTCAACTGGATTGGATTGGATACAACTTTATTGTCAGCTGCCGGTTAACCTGGCCGATCTTCGACCCACTTTTCTCCAGATTGTCACTACGTTTCTCCATTTTCTGTTATCTCTTCTAATATTTTCTTCTCTTTTCCTTCTTACCGCTATTTTTTATTTTTCTTCTTTGTGCTACCGCTATTTTTATTTTTATTCTTCATGGCAGGGGTTCACTTTGGCCTGGGCTGTCAAGTTCAGCATTCGCTTCAATGATATCTGGCGCCATCTAGCGTCGTGAATGGGTATAACGTCTAGACCCCAAATATAAGACGGCCCCCACTTTTTCAGTCTTATTTCAATGCAAAAAACACCGTCTTATATTCGGGCCAAGACGGTATCTTTCAATATTACATTCATATAACATATTCCATCATGCAACGTAAATTTGAAAAGTGTTTTTTTTTTTTAACAAGAACGCAGAATCTAAGTGCGTGTTTTTGGACTATCGTACAAACGCCGCCTGTACCTGTATGAGCGACAGCACTTTGTCCTGCACGATGGTCGGAGGGTTGGCTTTGGGGGAGATGATTTTCACCAAAACGCCATCAATGAAATCTCTGTTGGCCACCTGAACGTGAAACCTGTGGCCGCAGTTCTTCACACACGTCTCCACTACCTACCGGGTCACAGATGATCAGTGAAATACACGCACGATATAATCATCCGAATCCAAATGTTTCACGATGCCTTTCACCGTTAGCGCCAGCATGACTTCTCTGTAATTCTTGTTGCCACCAAGTCGTTTCTTCAGCGCTCGCATGGCGTCTTTTGGCCTAAGGGGAAAGAAATGCGTGTCGACTTGAAAGCAGGACTTGCGCTGCGGTGAGACACTGACATCTCGTATTGAGAAATAAATAAATGACTATCATTCATCTAAATTGCGTGACTTCAATCGAAAACGGTGGTTTCCATTTCAAACCTATTCCGCTCACTTTGATGAACCAAATCAAAAGCAATACTGTACATCCTGACTTCAAAACAAAGGTGTTTATGTTCGGAGACCCTGAGCAGTTACACCGTGGATCCTTTTCTGTCACATTGTCTTTGTTCGCAGGGGCTAAATGTGTTTTTTGTTGTTTATTTATATTTATTGGTAGGATGGACAACCACTACAGGCTGCTTTTTATTCCATTAAATCCCTTGTGCGAAGAATGCAAATAGATGATTTATCTAACTGAGTAAGTAACGACCTCAGTATAAATTGCTGCATGTTGGCGTTCTTAGGAGAAGTTCATTGAGAAGTTAGTGCATTATCTGACACCTCCAAAGCTAACAAAAGGCTTTTTTAATTTTTTTTATTTTATTTGCTCGAGTCACCCAGTCAAACGAAGAGAGCTCCGTGACAAACTGACGTGGGCACGAGCGTTGCGACGAGCCGCATTCTTTCCACCCATCCTACACTGCGAACAGCAAACCCTTCGGTGGCTCATTTCGCGAACTCACCCCTCATCCGTCTCATTTATGATGTCACAGATCTCCATGTTGAGGGCCCAGTCTTCATTCTGGAGGCCTCCATCAGTGGCCCTTTCTGGAAGAAGCAACAGAACCTTTATTTGTTGTTTTTTTTAACTCTTATTGAATAAAGTAAAGTGAGTTCAGAGATTTGTTTCTATATAGACACTACATGTTTGAATATAACTGCTGAAAAAGTGTGCAAAGACTGTCTGAGAGTTACGAAAATAGTTGCCGATTAATTTAATCATGAATTACTTTTTGACTTTTTTATTTTGACACCTCACAATAAACTACCGGTATCTCAGAAAAAGGCATATTCATGATGACATTCTGTATTTAAAAACTCGTCCCAAATCCCATTTAAATTTCTTGTTTCCCAGAACAAATGTACTTTGTAGGCACATTGTTATCCCGATAACCACAACGCATATTAAATGACACCACGTTTCATCAAACGGCACTTGAAAGTTGACTTAAAACCGAGAGAATTAAAGCATCACCAGGCACACTTTGAGTAAAACTCTTGCGTCAGTAAATCAACATGCAGTGGCAAACTTTAAGGCGAAAAAGTGGACTTGAGCGGTGGATTAGATGATTTGGATGTGCGGACAGGAGGATTTGCCTTCCTTGAAACACATAGGCTTTGAGCCAACCTTCAGATCCAAGCAATGAGCTCAGTCTAGAACCGGGTTTGAAACCCACAGAGTGCATTCACGCATGGTGTCAACGCCTACCCACTCCCACCCCAGTCCTGGGAACTGAGAGCCCCTCAGTGGAGTCAGATGACTACGAGGCAGGCAGTGCCTCGCAGTGCCAACTAAGATGCTGTCCCTCTTTATTCGCAGCCTCCACATTTCACATTTTCAGTTCCATCACCACTTTTCTCTTTGGTGCTGTCGCACTTCCAACATGTCTTTGTGACAAGCAAGTTATTAAAAAAAAAATTCAACATGGGATTTAGCTGAGTGTTAAGAGTCAACAAGAAGTCTAGGGCCCTTTCAGTGGAAAAAAAAAAGTGGTTAGCACGTCCGCCTCACAGTACAGAGGTGCAGGGTTCGATTCCGGCTCCGGCCTTCCTGTGTGGAGTTTGCATGTTCTTCCTGTGCGTGCGTGGTTTTCTCCGGGTACTCTGGTTTCCTCCCACATTCCAAAAACATGCATGACAGGTTAATCGAACACTCTTAATTGTCCCTAGGTGTGATTGTAAGCATGAATGGTTATTCGTCTATATATACCCTGTGATTGGCTGGCAACCAGTTCAGGGTGTCCCTCGCCTACAGTTTAAAGACAGCGGGGATAGCCTCCAGCTCACCCACAACCCTCATGAGGATAAGCGGATTAGAAAATGGATGGATGGATGGATGTGGATGCACAATTGTGAGTGAAGGTAAGGTTGGTTAAAAAAAATTGGGAAAAAAATGGCTTGACATACTGTAAACTATTTAAAAAGTGTAAGAATGTAGCAGTAGTAGTAGTTGTCATCGTCGTCGTAGTCGTCTCTGCTCTAAAGGTCTCAATCAATCAGAGCATCCATCCTTCACTTGAAGGAAAACACGTCGCACCTCGAGACCCTTTTCATCCGTATCCATGCGAATAATGTGAAATAACAGTAAGTCTGAGTTTTGAGGCTTCCTATTCTTAAGTGGTTGAACTTGAAACCTGCTGAGTGTTGAAATTGCGTGTCTCAGAGGACCAAAGGGGATACGGGTAGGTCAGCTACATTGGGCAGCATTACATTTGCACAACAGTGCCTTTGCATAGATAACAATGCTTCATTTGTATTCAGTCAATGCGGTACAGTATTCATTTCATCTGATTATCCGTGGTTGTAATTTGTGGCGTATAAACTGCATACTGAGAGCTGTTTCATACTTTAATGGTGGATTCTATATTTTAGATTAAGCACATTGAGAGTCTTCTCCAAGGTGTGTCAGACAGGTTCCAGGACTGGGGTCACATAAGACAAATTACATATCTACATAAACGACAAGTGTTCCCCTTTGAAGTCCTCTCGAGTCTGGACTTCGGAGCCTTCCCACAAAAGTTGCTCTAGCTGTGATGTTGTTTTTGTTTGTTTCTTTGTTTTTCTCGGCCAGGAACTGTCAGTTTCTCAGGGCATTGCGAGCTGGTGAGTCACCTCTTCTCACGCACTGAACGAAGCAAGCATCCAGTTTGATTTTCTTGCCATCATGGACTGGGAAACTCAAGTTTGTAGTTTGAGTTTGAAATGGATTTGTTAATACACACGCCCTGGTCCTTTTCTGACGAATGCCCCTCATTACATTCCTGGAACACTCCAACTATCACGCACTGGATCCTATTAGCTTGTGAAAACATACCCTTATTATTATTATTATTAAGACATTAATGAAATATATATTCGGAAGACGGACGTGTATGCCACAACTTTTCATAACTAAAGCTAACTTAGAGATGTTCCCGTCAACTTTCAGGGACTAAAATGCAAATTCCAGTCGGTGGTTGTCGAATGAATGCAGTTAGAAGATGTAATCGGAATTCGGAAGTTTACTAAAAGAAAACGGAAACGAAACGTTGTCTGGAAGCTCATTCCAATTAGATGACGTTTGTCGCAAGGATGCTAGCTCGCTATTTCCATTGGCGCCACCCAGGAAAATACTGGTATGCGTATATGTCGCAAATGTCACTGCATCGCAAATGCACGACTTTAAAAGCGGACGTACCTATGCGTTGTCCCACGGGAGTGCTGTAGGGATTTCCCAGTAGGAACTCCATTTTGACACCAAACAATCCGCTCGGCAGTGACAGGCGGAGGCCCAGACGCTACTCTTAAGCCCCGCCTTCAGAGCAATCCTATTGGACAACTCACATTCATAACTTAAATGCCAGTGTGGCTCATGCGGCTGTCAGTCATGTTGTGCGTCTCGTGGTATCGACATACATTTTCATTTTTCATCCATGTATATGAGTTGCGATTGGTTTTTAAAATAACTCACGAGTGGTATAACTTGCATTAAAAAATAGTTTATAAAAAGGTAAACTTGAATTGCTCTGAAAGTGAAAGATTCCCAACTTTGACGTTAGTGGTGTGATTTTTGAGCTTACGTGAACGCAGCACGCAGTTGCTATGTAACAGTCTGTAAACATTGAAGAGCTGAAGTGTAATGCGATTTTTTAGGACAGATACACACTTCGCCTTCCCTGCTGTGGCTCATTTGTATATTCTGTGCTAATACAGGTAACTCAAATAATTATTGCATTCAGGCAAACAGTTTTAAGCGTTATGATGCTAATTATCAGCCCATTAATATGCGCACGTGTCACCAACGTTTACCACGTCCATTTCTGACGATGTTGATGTACCCTTTTATGAATTCAAAATACAACGTTCCATGCATCATTCGACATACAGTATTCTGATATGCAGAGTGGGTTTTTTTCCCAATACAGTATTTGAAATACAGTATTTCCACAAAAGGTAGTTGCAGTTGTCTATTCATGCGTTACCATTTAACCTGGACAAATTGGAATACAGATGATCTTTTTCTTTCTTTTTAACAGGCTGTAATATCAAGTCATGTCTGCCACCAAGGAAACATCCAACATAAGCGGTTATCATGATAAAACCCCTATTTACATAGATGAGGAGATTCTGCAGGAGGCCGTACTCGAGCAAGGTCTCCAAGATCAAGCTGAACGCATTGCCAAGGAAGAGGGAATCCTCTATCAGGAGGCCCTCAGATTGAGTCTGGAATACAGAAGTGAGTTGAAAAATGCAGGCTTCGTTATATTGAATGTTTTGCGAGGAATGACGTTTTTCCTCCGACAGACATCCAGAAGATTGACCACTTGTGGGAGTTCTCTTCGCTAACCAAGTTAAATCTCAACAACAACTTCATCAAGAAGATTGAAGGATTGGACCATCTCGTTAACCTGACATGGCTCAGTAAGAATTTTTTTTTAAAATATTTATGTCGATATAGATATCGATATAGATATTAAAAAGTATTCCTTGTTGTTAACCTAACATGCATGCGGTGGGGAGATGGGAGGAATCCTGATCACACTGGTCAACAGCAAATTTTAATCAAAGATGACTCTATGTGCCTCCAAATGTATTTTTGACGCTGGAAAAAAAAACATTTTATTTTTTTCCATCTAGCACCTCAAGGTTTCAATCCATTTTCTTTTTTTTTGATTGTTTTTAAGTTTGACTTAAGATTGTGCAGTACGAATCTGACCATACTTTGTAATTTAGCTAGTCAGAAAAAAAATTCCACATGTTGCTGAACCTAACTCTCCATTCATAAATATTACACTATGTTACTTATTATAAATTTAAGCTCTCAATCAAGTCAAGTCAACAGTATTTATAGAGCACTTTCAAACAGCCATCGCTGCATACAAAGTGCTGTACATGGAGCAATTTAACATGCACAATAAACAGTAAGACAAATCGGTAATAAAGGCGGTAGAAAGCACCAAACAGTAAAACCAAGAACAAATCTAAGTCATGCTGAGTCGAATGCCAAAGAATACAAGTGAGTTTTGAGGAGGGTTTTGAAGATGGGCAGCGAGGAGGCTTGCCGAATGTTCAGTGGGAGGTCATTCCAGAGAGAGGGACCAGCAACAGAAAAGGCTCGATCCCCTCTGAGCTTCAGTTTAGTTCTTGGTACTTCTAATAATGTCTGGTCCACAGAACTGAGGCGCCGGGCAGGTGTGTAGGGGCGGATGAGCTCAGAGAGGTAAGGTGGCGCGAGATTATTCAGAGATTTGAAAACAAATAAGAGGATCTTGAAAATAACTCTAAAATGAATGGGGAGCCAGTGAAGGGATGCCAGAGTAGGAGTTATGTGCTCCCTCTTACGAGTACCAGTCAAGAGGCGAGCAGCGGCATTCTGGACCAGCTGAAGGCGCTTAATGGAGGACTGGCTGACTCCAAAGTAAAGGGCATTGCAGTAATCGAGCCGGGATGTGACAAAGGCATGAATTACTGTCTCAAAGTGTTCATGTGAGAGGAGAGGTTTTATTTTGGCCAGCTGTCTAAGGTGAAAGAAGCTGGATTTAACAACGGCACCAATCACAAAGTGACAGACTCAACTCTTTGTGGTGGGCATTCAAGGAAGGCTTTGGAATGGGTAGTTGAGTTCCTTTCTTCCCCAAACTGCTTGTGGAAATGACCACTGTTGATTTGCTAAGAACACTTAGCGTCATCGGTTGACATCAAACACGTCAGCTGGTCATTCGGCCGGATGTTCTGAGTCAGGTGAGATTGCTGCCATGGTGATCAGTCTTTTGGTGCGGTGATAAGAAGACCCGACCGTCAGGCTCCAAACACAGTGCGGGCAGGGAGAACATGCAAATTTAACATCATACCGGTTTTTGTGTCTTAGATCTGTCATTTAACAACATCAAGAAAATCGAAGGTCTGAATGGTCTTCAGAAGCTGGAAGTGCTGAATTTGTCCAACAACAGAATTTCTCTCATTGAAAACATGGACAGCCTGATGGAGCTAACCATTTTCTGCATTGCAAACAACAAGCTCCATCAACTGAACAATGTAACTAAATAAGCCACATTGTAAAAGCAAAAAAGCAGGGACCATTTTTCGGAACGGTTTCCAAAGCCAATGTCACTGTACTGCTCTTTAAAGGTGGTCTATCTGCGAAAGTTCAAGAAACTCTTCACCCTCAATATTGATGGAAATCCTATCCCAGAGGAGAACAATGAGGAAAAGTACACCCTTTTCCTCGCGGCCTATTTTCAGCAATTGAAGTTCCTGAACAACATATTTATCAATGAGGATATAGTAAGAAACACAAAACGTGACTCATTTACATTCACGTACCTGCTATAAGATTGAAACATTTTGCGATTTGCCTGTCACGCCGTCATTGTATGTACAGAGGAACAAGGCCTCCGCCAAGTACAACCTTGACATTGAGGAGATGAACCAGGGGGAGTTACAGGCACAACAAGCTGCGAAGGAAAAGCAAGAACAGGAAGCGATTCTACAAATGCATGAGGTGAGGTCAATAAAGGGTGTAGGAGGGTTTTCAATTAAGATCTCTGACGCCGTCTTCATTTTTATTCCTATTTCAGGATGCTTTTGTGGAGCAGATGAATGGAGATTATCTGTACAAGAACATCATCCAAAATGATACAGAGTTAAAAAAACTACAGTGCCTGCCGGGAGTGGATGAGTTGCTTGAGGCATATCCTTTCTTGGAGTGGATTCAACTCCACACAGCTGTCAAGTTGTAACTATGGAGGGCAAATATTTGTTTGATGAACTTGACCCTTCATATTTACGTTCGAGCAGCGTCTCGTGGACCTGTGCAACCAGCTCTTTGATGTCGGCTTGGCCGAGTACAAGCGAAGAGATGTCGAGGTGAACTCGTTCTTCTGTCGACTACAAACAGACGTGACGGATAGCCAATCCAGAGCATCCAAAGTGTTGGCTGATTTTCAGAGGGAACATAAGCAGGTGCGGAAGTGTAACCATAAACACTCCATATTTTCATCTCTATACTTACCAAAAATAAAAAGAAGAGCTTCACTCTCATTGTACTACAGCAGGGGTGCCCATTATGTCGATGGCGATCGACCGGTAGATCGCCGACTCCTCCCAAGTCGATCGCGAGGGGTGTAGAGGAGAAAAAAAAAACTATTTGTGTGTCTTTGTTCATGTTAATGACATATATTTTTGTGTTAATGTACACTGCACCCTAATCATCCTATCGGTCTCATTTTCACAAAAAGTATTTAAAAAATAAAAATAAAGCAGGTAAATCTTTAACCTACGGGTGGCGCATGACCTGCGTCACCGGGAGTGGTTCGCGCTCAGCAGTCTGCAATTGCAGCTTGTGATCAGAGCGGTTGCACTATATCTTTTATCGTTATCATTATTGTCATTCAGAGTTTGTTTCGTGTGCAATTCACCGAGGGCACGGGCAAAGAATGGGAATCTAGGAGGGCCCAGGGAAGCACTTTAAAACAATACAATGCTCATCATGGGGTACGTGCGTGTGCGTGCGTGGTAACGGGTCGATAGCGGGAGGTTGGTTGATCGAAAAGTTGATCTTCGGTCCAAAAAGTTTGGGCACACCTGAACTACAGGGTTCAATGAAATGGAACAGACACAACGTGTCCAAAAAACAGAAAAACAAATACCAACGGGGATCCAAAACAGGAGTCTGTCCAATCGCCATTGACAGTGCCTTGATTTTGTAGATGAAAAAAAAATCATCAGTGAGGGGAAAAACACAACCCCAGACTGAGCTCCTGTAACGTCCGTATTCCAATGAGCGCTAAAGATTTGGGAAAGTTGAACAAAATTTCTTGGCGACAAGAACAACTGTTTGCAACCATTAAAACTGTTAGCGAATGCCTGGTGAACATCTTTGCGAATCCTGGTTTTTGATGTTGCAAATATTTTAGGATTGCGTGCGAATCTGCTGTTTCTCTAGAGAACAGTGGATCTGGATGAGGCACCTGAGGAGGAAAAGGAGAGCAAGATGGACATCTGCCTCAAAGAAATCAATGATTTGTGCTACAACATGATGGCAGTGGAATTTCAACTCTACAGCTACCTGGAGGTATGTGTAGCAGCCCATCTTCACTTGTGAGATGTGAAATTTGATCTGAAGTAGAGTCGACGCAGATGATGAGTCTTAGTGCACTAACACCATGTCAAAAGTGATTCTTTGCGAAAGTGAGGTTGCGAGTGAAATGATGCTACTTCCAGGAAACAATCAGAAAGTTTGACAGCAACATCTCGGAGATGATCGGCAGCTTCAGCGAAACAGCTCAAGGCATATATCCTTTTGCACTTCCTGTTAAGATTTATGGGATTGACATTTATTTCATCTCATCACTCTTGTTGCTCCATTCGAATGTTGGATTGTACAACATGGTTTAAATGTTGTAAAATTATATTTGCATTTCATTCAGTTTAGCTTTCACACACCACTAGAGGAAGCTTGTATACCCGAAGGACCACACTTTTACAATCCCTGCTTTAGATACTCATTTGACTGCAATCTCTCTAGATTTTCTGACATCTTGTGTGACGTCACACATAAGGGTGGATTGAACTCCATATTTCGTTTGCCAAAAAGCTTTGTCAGTCCTTCCTTGACTCAATCACACATTCGTCCACTGTCGAGAGCTGGAGGACAGCCATCATCAGAAGATAACACAAATCGCCGTCAACACACTGGAGTTGGTGGCTAAGGGAGAAGCCGAAGAGGATTTTCCAGATGACGTTCGAATGGTAGGTAGTGTACTTACTGTGTACGAAAGGATGTCAAATAACAGCAGTTTAGTTAGGTCGGGATTTCAAGGTTTCGGGTCTCTCTATATGTGCCTCCCAAATTGGAAAGGCTTCATACACCAATACCAAGAACTTGCTACTATTGCCATTCACGTTACACCATTTGACATCTGCCGTTCTCAATGTAGCTGTTCTTGGACAAAAACACAGTGATGGACACATTGGCTGCCAGCCATGACAACCATCTACAGACAATCAATGACAGGGAAACTCAGCTGGTTACACGCGCCGAGGCCTGGAAAGTGGCCCTCATCAAAGGGGTAGGGTAGTGAAATGACACAAGGTTGTGTTTCAAGTGTGCACAGTACTCATGTTGTCCCTGTGTGATGTCACAGATTGAAGACACAGAACTGAAGAGGAACCGGATGCGCATTGCAGATATCCACAGATATGGCGACTATTTGAGGGAGAGGCTGAAAGAGTGGATGTAATGCAAACACAGTGGCTTTAAAGGGGATTATTGGGTGGGGGGGCGGCATTTTGAACAGTGGTGTGAGGACAATTACAGATTTTATTGTGCTCAAATATGTATTTGTTCCATGAAAACAAATGTATGCCAATTGCACTGGTTTATGTATTCTTTTAGGGGAGGGGGGGTTCCCTCTTGCAATTTCCTCAAATTATAATTCTCAGTTTTGCAAATTTGAAACAGGGTTTGACTGTATACAGTATGTCTAATCTGCACTACAATATCATCCCCATAAAACTGTATCTGTAGCAATGCTTCCCAAACTGTTTTTAGTCAAGGAACTCATAAGTAGATGGGAAAAAAAATCTCATGGCATGCTTGACCAAACAAAAACGTCTAAAAAAGTATGACTACTGATTGTATAAAGATCTAGCCTCAATTTATACACAAATTTTACTTACGCCTGTACAGTTGAACCTAATTTTTTATTCTATTGTACAATGCCAACAGGTGGACACAGATCAATTGTACCTTCTGTCATCTAGTGGAAGAGTGATAAACCTAAATGATCTTTTTTTCTGCTCATCACACTCATCATCGCTTACAAAGATAAACAAAGACAATTTTCTTTGGAAATAGCATTTACATTTGTCTTTCAACAACGTTCATGAAGAATATAGATAAAACTGTTCCATTCAACAAAATCTTTAGTCCAACGTTCAAAACATGAGAAGACGGGTGCCAACGTAAAAAAACGTTTCAGGTGATTGGAGTTGTCAGTCCTTTTTTTTTTTTTGAGGAGCAGATATCGTCGTATTACTACATGTCCCAGAAGGCCTCTCGGTATTACAGTACCCAATAAAAGGCCCCGCACATCGTTCAGCTATCGACCAATCAGATTTCGGGAAACTGAACTAGCCATTCAGAGCCCTGCTGAGGTCGCCGGTCAAAATAAATTGTCCAAACTTTTCAATCTCACAAGTGTCGTTCGTGCGCTTTCCTGTTCGCGAGTTCATGACGGTAATCGACGGTGACGCGTTACCGCTCGCCATGCCTGTCCCAGCCGAATGTTACCTTGCCTCCGACGCGGCCTGTCCAACACCGGGCTCGCTTATGCCGCCCGCCCCAATCAATGGACAACAGCCTGGCGTGGCCACGTCGGTGCTGTACAGCGGCTCCCAGTTTCGGGGCTACCAGAAGAGCAAAGGGAGCGCCTACGACGTGGATGTTGTTTTGCAGGTAAATGCCACGCTCACTTTTAATTCTGCTTATTTGTGTTTGCGTTATGTGGTATTATTTTTAGCTTGATCTGCGACGTACGGTGGGTTACTTGGCACGTCGACGTTGACATGCAATACTACCACGCTGACCTACTTATTTGACCTGTTGGACGCGAGTGTGACATTTGAAATGTCTATTAAATAGATATCCAAAGTTTAATGTCTTTCGTTGCAACTTTGCATTTAACTAAAACTTTGCAATAGAGCTGCAACAATTACTGTGCTGAATTACCGGTAATCGACATCTCGGCGATTATCGAATTAATCGACACTATTGACTGGTTTGGTTTATTTCATTTGCACGATTTAAAAAGGAGGGAAGTAAAGCTAAAATATATCCAATGTAAATTTCTGGATGTGGGAAAAGACTAAAAGTGTGAAGACAAGATGTCGTAAGAAATGAATGCAGAATTGAGATTTTATTACAAAGATCATTCATTTAAAAGCCTGTTTGAGTTAAAATGTCCAAATCTCCTCCCAACCATAAATATTCTTATTTTTCTGTTATCAAACATCTGCTTTTAACGTCAAAAAAAAGTGATAAACAATTTGTTATGCACCAAAACGGTAAACGAATAACGATCAATTTGTGCATTGTCTGCACTGTCCGTCTGATAAAATGTTCTGTTTTCAAATGATGGGAGAGGACTTGAAAAATGTTTCCAAAACGTTTAACGTTTAAATCACAAAATCAAAGCAGGGAATAATAAAATATTTTGGGTCTACGATACAGATATACTGAACATTTGAGCAGATCCAGAGAAGTTGGGGGGGGGGGGGGGGGTTCTGCAGTTGAGGAGCGTAGTAAAAAAAAAATTAGAAATCTGCCTGACTTTGCTTGGTAGCATGTTTTTAGATCTCTCATGTCAGATTTGACAAAAAAAAAATACAGTATATGTACTGTATATATTTTGTTTTGCAGCATGTGACTCCGGAGGATTCTTATTTGTGTGGATATCTGAAGATCAGCGGCCTGACTGAGGCAAGTGAGTGGGAATGTTGGGCCGAGATCGGGGGGAGTTGTTTATTTTGAGGTCCGCACTGCAGTGGTGACCTGAATGTCTCAGACAAGTGTCCCTCCATTTCATTATGTAATACCTTGACGGGGCGGGGCTGTAAAGGGGAGCAGAATGTTCATGGGTGAAACTAAATGCCGCGGAAACATGTCAGCAGGTCAAGTTGCGGATCTAATTTGACGTGGTGTGTTTACTTGGGTACCAACCAGAGTTGCAGTAATTTTGGAATCTTCATTAGTTTGTTTTTATTTCTTTTTGAGTTTTTCTTTTTGAATTGAGTTTACTTTGTTTCAGACCAGGTTTGCTTCTTTTCACTTGAGTTTTTATTTGGTGTTTTTTTTTCTTCTTCTTTTTTTCTTTTTTTTATTTCATGTGTGCAAGATTTTAACCCTGGGGAACCCACGGGGTCAAATTTGGTCCCTATAAATTCTGCTACAGGGCGGCCCGGTAGTCCAGTGGTTAGCACGTCGGCTTCACAGTGCAGAGGTACCGGGTTCGATTCCAGCTCCGGCCTCCCTGTGTGGAGTTTGCATGTTCTCCCCGGGCCTGCGTGGGTTTTCTCCGGGTGCTCCGGTTTCCTCCCACATTCCAAAAACATGCATGTCAGGCTGATTGGACGCTCTAAATTGTCCCTAGGTGTGAGTGTGGGCGTGGATGGTTGTTCGTCTCTGTGTGCCCTGTGATTGGCTGGCAACTGATTCAGGGTGTCCCCCGCCTACTGCCCGGAGATGGCTGGGATAGGCTCCAGCACCCCCCGCGACCCTAGTGAGGATCAAGCGGTTCGGAAAATGGATGGATGGATGGAAATTCTGCTACACAAATGCAACCCTTAAATCCCAAAGGGTCAAATTTGGCCCTAATCCTCAATTAGGATTAATGCATTAAATATTTGGAAAAACATATATTTTAGTGTTCAGTGAACATATAGCAGTCATTTAATGTATAATTCCTCATTTTCCAAAGAAGAAAGCGGTTCGTGGGTTCTCTAGGGTTAAGAGAACATTATGATAAGTAATATGTAGTAAATTTCAACACAAAAAAATAATGATAAAAACAACATCTGTAAATCAAATGCAGATCCTGTATATCAGTCTGCAGACTTTGAAGTACCATCAGTGCAGTGCACCATACTGCGTCTAAAGTTAGATGTATTCGCAACTCAAAGGCCTAGCTCGGATGGTCTCCCTTTCCAACCCCTGTTTGCAGAGTTGGCAACTTCTGAAGTGGATTTGTGGCTTGAATCCTGCTGATGTGTTCCACACGTAACACAATATACAGGCCAGTGAAAGGACCACACCTACCAGACAAGTTTTCGACCTTCCGACTGAAGGCCATGCTGTATGCATTTAAAATCTAGAGCAAAGGCTCATTTATTAAATTGACATTTTTCGCTATCATTCAAGTTTTTGTAAGTGAAATGTACTTTCTGCTAGTGTATGATTTATTTTTTTGAGCATTTTTGCTTCTGTTACAATTGACTCATTTTTGTTATTTTGTTAGCTTTCGTGAACTAACAAACCGACACACGCGTGACAGATTCCCCATCCTCCCCTTTCCTTGACAATTTCTTCAAATTTGTGCAACCAGGAGTATCCGACGCTCACAACATTCTTTGCTGGTGAAATCATAAGTCGAAAGAGGCCTTTTTTAACCAGGAAGTGGGATGCTGATGAGGACGTGGACAGGAAACATTGGGTAAGTCTTCATGACCTATGAACTCCAGCAAGAACTTCAGTTTTATTGCAGTTTGACTTGGACTGAATGGACTTTTTTTTTTTTTGTTTGCAGGGCAAATTTCAGGCTTTTTATAAAGTCGCCAAAAGCTTCAACTCTGACGATTTTGACTACGACGCACTGGAACGCAGCGATTACGTCTTCATGAGATGGAAAGTCAGTCCTAAGTTTTATTTATTTATTTATGTATATACTGTACATTTTCCTCCAGGTGTGAATTTTGCACTCTGAGTCTGTCTATTATGTTTTCCGCACCCAAAGGAGCAGTTCCTGGTCCCCGATCACACCATCAAGGACATCAGCGGTGCGTCCTTTGCAGGCTTTTACTACATCTGCTTCCAGAAGTCCACAGCCACGATTGAGGGTTACTACTACCACAGGAGCTCGGAATGGTCAGTCATGACACTAGGCTTATTTAGCTTTCAACATGAATGAAAATAATAAGCAATTAGGATGGATGGCTAGTATAATTAGCAAAGTAAAGCAAGCGCAGGTTCCTGAGCTGAGATTCGAACCCCGAACTGTGAAGCTGTGCTTCCACTTATGAACTGTACAATATTTAGTAATCCAGCTACTGAGTTCTTATTTTTTTTGTTTGTTTGTTTATTGAACATAAAACATATACAGTAATAATTTGACAGAGAATAAGGTAGATAAAAAAAAAAGTAAAAAGAAAGAAATCAATCTTCATTCAACACAGTTATTATGTTCAAGGGAGTAGGAAGAAGTAAAAAACGTACACATCTTCATCCATTCATTTTCCGATCCGCTTTATCCTCACAAGGATCGCAGGGGGTGCTGGAGCCTATCCCAGCCATCCGTCTTCGGGCACTAGGCGGGGTACACCCTGAACTGGTTGCCAGCCAATCGCAGGGCACACAAAGACGAAACAACCACCCACGCTCACACTCACACCTAGGGACAATTGAGAGTGTTCAATCAGCCTGCCATGCATGTTTTTGGAATGTGGGAGGAAACCAGAGTACCAGTAGAAAACCCACGCAGGCCCGGGAGAACATGCAAACTCCACACAGGGAGGCGGGAGCTGGAATTGAACCCGGTACCTCTGCACTGTGAGCTTGACGCGCTAACCACTGGACCGACGCGCTAACCACTGGACGGCCCTTATCACATCTTGTATGACCAAATATGGTGTGTGTGTATGTGTTTTCCCCAAAATTGATAGTGTTGGTCTGTCAGGGGTTTTTTCGACAATTTATAGTGTTGAAAATTAGTTGAGAGCAAATCAAAGAACGATCAAACAATGTTTTTAACCTCTCTCTCTCTTCCACCACCCCCCACCTTCTTCCAGGTATCAGTCACTCAACCTGAGCCACGTCCGAGAGCACAGTATTCCCATCTATGAATTCCGCTGAAAAAGATGACGTGTTTGTCACGAGGGGCTCAAACTCCCACCGCCCTGGTCTTTAAATGGGATGCAAAACTAAATAAATAAATAAATACGGATGGCGAGAGAGCCACTGGCTGCCCAGAAGGGAGCCTGGATCCCACTCGGTATCTCGCACCCTGCAAGGCGCTCCTTGAGTCCTGAGGAAGAGCGAAGGGCCAATGGACACAATGAACGGGTGTCACAGTGGCCGCAAGACCTGCTGATGTCCACCTTTCACTTGTAAACTGGCTTGATTTTTTTTTTTTTTTTTTTTTTACACATGCTACTTCTACTCACAAGAAAGACAACTTTGCCTTTTGAAGTTGAAGTAACTAAGACATGACAAGATGGTTTTCAGTCAAATCTAAATAATTTAATCTAGTGCAGTAACACATTGCTTTTAAATGATTATCAACCATCATGGGCCAATGATCAAGAACCCGTTTCCATATTGTCATGATACAGCAAATAGTTGTAATTTTTTTTTAAATCTACAGAGAAAGCAGTTTACAGTATGAAGGCTTTTTTAAATAGTTTTTTAATTCAGTTACGTAACGTTACGTTCCAGTTGCGTCGTCATTTTTGCGGCAGGAAACTTGTTGCACAAAGCAATTTTAATCCAGGTCCTGTGACTGTCCTGGAAAAGTAGTGGTAAAGATTTCGTAACTTAACAGGGAAAGTTACTTTGTGAAGACATTGGAGGGTGTGTAATGAACGTTCAGTGTTTTGAAAGCTTCACTCAAAAACGATTTAAAATTGTTTTCCAAACTTTGTAATGCCTCTCAATTTTGTCAGAATTTGGAGAGGTTGGGATCTGTTTCAAGTGATACTGACGTCAAAATGCACACGGTTTGACGCTTTTTGGGATTGATCACACCACACTGAAAAATTGTTGGATTCATCTGTACCAAGCGTGGGGGGAAATAAATAACTGATTTGTGTGGGTGTGTCACGTTTTTTGTTCACATTAGATTTGATTTACACAAAAATGTCCACTAGTTGTCAGCAACGAACTTCGTGTCTTCAGCAGTTGCACGGACAGATTATGTAATTGTACAGAAGCGTTGTCCTAAACGACAGTACTGTACTGTATACAGCCGGCGCTGGTGGTCGCTCGTTTCACAATGCGCGAACGTCGCGCTTGGGAGGAGTTGCAGTTGGAACGTAACGCTCGCTCGGTCGTATGTAAGCGAAGTGTTGCTCGTGTTGCTTTCAGTGACTGCTCGGAATGCTGGACTTCATCCGTTTTACTGTCCGACTGAATACGTTGATATCAGGTGTCTACATAAAACGCCGTGTCGTTTGACAGCATCGAAGCCATTCGGAGGTATGATGACCTACGGTGAATATAAATGTTTGGAAGACTCTCTCGAGAGAGAGAGAGACACGTGGGAGTTTGTAAAAGAACGTCCGTAATTACCACACGGACATAAACGTGCAGCAGGAGTTAGGGAAATACACTTGAACAAAATCCTTGCGCACAGTGAGGCGACCCTTCTATAGACTATACAGTCAAAGTGACAGTGGAAAATTGACACTGCGAAAAGATGAAAGATAAATTTATTATACTTTCCGTGAAAAAGAAGTCATCGTAATTCGCAAAAGATGAAGCCAGTGACAACATGAGCAGTTTGAACACTTCAGTGATTCTTTCCCCGTACCACAGGAGGGAGACCGCATACCATTCACATTGAGAATTAACTACTGAAGGTTGTCGTACTTCGCCTCAAATAAAAAAGATACTCTTAAAACCCAGGAGAACCCACATTGTCAAATATGACACCTATAAATTCTGCTTCTCAAATGCCACCCTTAAATCCCAAAGGGCCAAATTTGCCCCTAATCCTAAATTAGGATTAAAGCATTGAATATTTGAATAAACATATATTTTGGTGCTCAGTGAACATATAGCAGTCATTTAATGTAGAATTCGTCATTTTCCAAAGAAGAAAAGGCTCCTTGGGTTCTCCAGTGTTAAATTGTTGCATCGTAATACATTCGGATATTGTGAAGATTGTACTTCATTTCAGTTCCGTGGTTCAATTTAAAAAGTGAACTAATATAGTCACGACACGGAGTGAAGTATTTCCTGATTTTATTTTTGTGATTATATCTCAATTGCATTAAAAAATGCCAAAATTTACTACAGTATCTGAAAAAAAATCACCTCACAACATAAAATCACAAATTTACTAGTATCTGAAGAAATTAGCACACCACATTTAAAAAATATATATCAAAATAACTTAACTGGCTGATAAAATTGACAATCTCATCTGAAGATTGCTGTCAAAATAAACAAAACTTGGAGAGTTACACATTGTGTATTTAAAACAAACACATTTTAGCCTTTACTGCTGTAGCTTAATGCTACACTAACACCAATGCATGATGGGAAACACATCTAACCCAAGAAGCAACTGATATTTGCACACAAACAGTGCAGCATCACATCGAAGACGTTCAATATAACAGTATTCATAGCCATACATTCTTTATCCTCTGCAGTGAGCTGAGAGGAGTTGAGCAGTCTAAAAAACTTGCCGGACTAGAGAGGGAGAGAAAAAAAAACGAGAGCCAATTCGGAACCAGCGCAATTAAAAAAAAAACTGGAAAAGTTAACTTGCATCTCTGATTTTAAAAAAAAAACGGCATGCACAGCCGCTAGCTTGTTTTATGTTGAGAGGGAAGAAATTTCATCTGTGCTGTATGGTACACAAACAGCACATTTGACAATAAAGTTGTATCCAATCCAATCCTAACTCGACTGTTGACCAAAGAACAAGTGACATGTGTACGTGCCGTAGCAATGGAAACAGCCGAAAGCATCACAAGATGCAGGTGGAAACTTCCTTATTTAATAACCCGTGTCTTCTCGAAAGTCCTCACCCAAAAGAAACGTGACTCAGAATTGGCACTCACGTCGTCTGGCATCTAAATTTACACACCAAATAATGCCCTACTTATTCAGGGATGACTTAAACTTCATCTTTATGCAAATTAAATCACAGCTGGAATTTGAAACACGCAGAGGTGAATGGGTTTTTTCTTTTTTTTTTGAGGGGGCGGTGGGTGTTTCATTCAAGGATCATGCTACGCTACATTTTCACCACATGGTGTCTGGCACTGAGGACGACGAGGAGGTGTTGGTGGTTTTGTTACGTTTCAGTGACTAATCCGTCTGCAGTTTGGTTTGAAGAAGTCAGCCAAGTGGATCAATCAGACCTGCAGCATCATGCTTATTATCATATTTTATCTGTTGTACAGATTCTATTGTCGCAGCAACAACAAAAATCTGCTGGAATAAAGGCTGGGGAAAGTCACCCAGACCATCCAAGAGTTGTCTTGGTTTATTTCTTGGCACAAAGATTCGGTCAAAGCACTTTTGTCAAACTGAAGCTCCTTCATCTCACTTCAGCATAGGTCCTTGATACCAAAATGCCACAAGATGGTGCAAAAAAGACGTTTGTCTGAATGAAGCTCCCCAACTCACTTCAACATAGTTCCTAAGAACAAAAATGCCACAACATGGTACCATTTCCACTAGTATCAGTTCCTCAACTCACTTCCGCATAGTTCCTTGGCAGCAAGATGCTTAGGTAAAAGAAAAACCTTTGACACCACTCACACGTGTGGTAGCAAATATTTTCAAGTGACATAATGCTGTGCAATTTAAACAAACGACGTTTCAACAAAGCATTCGTTGTAGGGTGTTATGCAGTCACATTTTTGTTGTTGAAATAGTTACACCACTTATCAGGTCAATCACTACATAGCAAAGAATTGGCAAGTAGCTCTGCTAGAGTAATTAAAAAAAAACACAAGACCCATCAGCTATGACACGCAAGCAATTTATCTACTATAAATGTGAAAGTTAATTTAAGTAAATTTGAGCGTAATTCGTGAGGTCATTCCCGTATGTGTTTTTAATGACAATGGCATACGAGTTAGTTAAAGTGCTGCTACGCTCCATAAATTGGAAATGTGTGATGAAAATATTGATTAGCTTCGATCACATGAGCTCGAATGGTTTCAAATGGTGAAGAAGCCCTGAGAGACATGGCGGAAACAACAAGGCTGAAGAGGTTGCTGTTGAACAGGGGTGGCCAATACGTCGATCACTATCGACCATTAGCTCCCAAGGCGATCGCGAGGGGTGTCAAGGAAAATAAAACCCCAAAACATTTGTGTGTCTGTGTGCGTGTTATTAATATGATATATTTTTGTGTTGGTGCATCTGCACCCTTAGCATCCTATCAGTCTAACTTTCACAAAAAGTATTTTAAAAATAAAATCAATAAGCAGGTCACCTTTGACCTACAATGCAGCGTGACCTGCATAACAGGAAGTTGTTCCTGCATAACAGTATATCTTTTCTTTTCTCATTCAGAGCTTGTTTCGTGTACAATTCACCAAGAGCACTTGCAAAGAATGGGAATCTGAAGTGCAGGGAGAAGCATTTTAAAACGGTACACGTGAGCTACGATCGCAAAAGTGTGTCCCATGCCTCAGCATCAGGTCTCTACTAAGGTAAGCAGTGATTTGCTTTTCACAAACTCAGAAACTTTTGTGTCAACTTTATTTTTCTGTTTCGTTCATCTTAGGTGCTGTTATGGCTATTGCTCATCAGGGCATGTGTGTGTAAGTGTGTCTGTGTGCTCCCGTGTGCGACAACGGGTCGATCGCAGGACGTTGGTTGATCGAAAAGTAGATCTTTGGTCAAAAAAGGTTGGGCACCCGTGCTGTTGAACATAACCAACCGACTGGTTTATAGACAAATCAAGTATTTTGTACACTGAGAACATCAAGATTATTCCTTTACCCAATTGAGTACATGGAAATAAAAGCTATTGAAAGTTTTTTTTTTAACACTACTCCTCAGTCACAAATGCAGCTCTTTAGTGTGACAATGTTAAACAAGGCGACGTTTTCGCGATCCTTTCGCATGCTAATTAGCTCTTTAGCACTAATTTAGCGGCATCGCGAGTAGTACTCCGAGCTAGCAAGTTTCAGGGACGACACTTGAGGGAAAACAATCTCCGAAACAGATTCCTAAATAGTAAATACCTCTCAACACATACAGATTTACAACCATTGCTTTCGAATGTGTACAGAAAGGGAATATAACACAGGAGAACCAGTTAAAACGACCACGGTCAGGGTTTCGGCAGCGACTCATTGTTTGACGAAACACGACGTCTGCTACCCACAATGCATTGCGATCACCAGATGGCGATTTTAAACATAATTACCCTTTACGTGGAAAAACATGAATGATCATGTTTCAATTCAAGAAATGTTATAACCCCCCGCCCCCTTTTTTTAACCTTTATGACATGCCCTGAAACTTTTACTGCGGGCAAAACAGTAAATATCAGTGTAACATTTAGCTTAAAATAAAAAAACGAGACAAGTTTTAGTCAATAAAAGGAAATGTATGATCAGAAGCTACTGTGACAAAAAGCATTATGTCATATTTCTCCCATTCGTGTCTATTATGCGCCGTTCTTTCGCACTTCCGAGGTGTGGCGATTCTCCTGTCTGGTTTTCTGACACAGCCACCCACGTTTATTGTCAGCTGGAAATATGTTCGCAACCACCAAAGAGCGGTGATTTGCGGAACCCCATTGAAATCCGTTTGGAGTCGTATGTCACGGTTTGATTTTTAAATTGACTTGCGTCGTGGATGCGGTAGTGCCAGTGACGTTTGCGCGGCTATTTTTTTTTTCACCAATTAAAATTCTAAAACGTCGACGTTCAGCTGCTGCCATTCTACTCTAGTCGGGACGGGTGTGTACACGGGAGAGAATATGACCCTTGTGACACTTGGAGTCACTTTCTCTAAAAGCCAAAGACCAAGTCTGACACATTGGACTGCTGATTGATTTGCATTTGACATTCAGCAGTCATGTCAAAACAGCATTACCACCTTAAAAAACATCCCCAAATTGAGGGGTTGCATGCTCCAAGCAAGCCAGGAGAAGCATATCCATGCTTTTATCTCCAGTCGTATTGATTAGTGTACCAGTCTTCTTTCTGGAGTGTCTCAGAAAGAGCATCAAATAGCTGCAGCTCATTCAGAACGCTGTAGCCCGGTTTCTGACCAGAACAAAGTGATCGGCACATATTACTCCAGTCCAAAAGGATTTACACCGGCTCCCAGATTTTTAAAACCTGCTACTGGCCTATTAATTACAGAATGGTTTGGGTCCTGAATTCATGAAAGAAATGCTACTGGGATATACACCCAGTAGGGCTTTGAGGTCTGCAGACTCGGGTCAATTAGTGGAGCCCAGAGTTCAAAGTAAACACGGTGAAGCAGCATTTGGCTGTTATGCTGCACGCAAATGGAATAAACTGCTAACAGAAAAATCGGCCTCAAGAGTAACTCCAAAATCACGTGCTTGCACTGTACATTCTGTTAGTAATCTCAGTCATCTTATTTTGTTACTTTGCTTTTAAAACGTCTCAAATTCTTCTGTTTGTAAATGTTGTACTTTTCATTATGTGAAGTTACTTTGTATATGAAATGCGGGACATAAATAAAGCTGCCTGGCCTTATGCATTGTTTGCACAATCCCCTTAAATATCGGGTAAACGACAGAGTCAATTCAGATGTACTGCACATAAAAGTTTCACAAAAGTTATACACAAATACAGTCTGTAAGGTTTTTCAGTTCCTGAAGATGAAATGCAAATATTGTACTTCAAAGTTAGAGTACAACTGAACTGTGCTTCAAAATTGTACTGGGGTGGGTGAAAGAAAGACTATGCATAACTATAAGCTTAATTCTAAAATGTCTGATTTTATTTCATGTTTTAAATGTGCATTTTATTTTTACTTTATTCAGTAATTTGTTTTTTTTTTGTACCTCTAGAAGGAGAAAATGTACTTGCAATTGAATTGTACAGCTTCAAGGTTCAATTTCTTGATTTGTTTTTTCATTGCCCTTTTTTTCTCCTCTCTCTCTGTTTTATTAATTGGCCTTTTGTGACGTGACGAAAAGGTTGAGGAAATATCGGACTTTCCCGTAAGTGACGCAACTGCTACTGTGGTGTCAGCAGCCACGCCTTTGCAGGTGGCTCGTGTATAAATGCACCGGCAGAGCATCCATGTGTTGCATTGTCAAACGCCACGCAGAAGTGCACGCGACCTTATTTTGTCGACCCGGGGCGTAGTCCGACTTTGGATAAGTCATGTCGTCGCAGAGGTACCCCATCAGCATCCGTTTAACCGGAGTGATGGAGAAGGACAAGAAAAAAGTAAGGCACCTGTTTTTCTCGTCTGACTTTGAATCTTTTGGAAACAAAAGTTGTAACGTGCGGCGGTTTTCCTCCTCTAGATGTACATCACCTCGGTACTTTGGTCAGACGAGGAAGAGATTGTCATCTACAGGACCGTTGAGGACTTCAAGAAAATGCACGTACGTGGAAAACACCTCTCTCTCATGATGTCATCGCATTTCACGCTTCCGTCGCTAAATGTGCCACGTTGTCTCGTTTGAACAGAAGCAGATCAAAAAAGCGTTCCCCGGCATGAAGAAATCAGAAAGAATTGTGCCTAAATTTAAAGGTATTCACTCATCCCATTCATTCAGCCTTGGTGTAGGTAATTAAGAGCCTAACCCGAGTGTCACGTATGCTTGCAGTCACAAAGAAAGCCAAAGCGGGGCAGAAGAATGGCACCTCGAAGTCCTTGAATTACCTTAAGCCCTTGCAGAGGTACTGCAATGAATTGCTGAGCTGCGATCCGAAGGTCAACCAGTCGGTGCACCTCATCCAGTTTCTCCACCCTAAAAATGAGGAACTGCAGGCCGAGTACTCCAAGAACGGGTATGTTTGTTTGTCGCATTGACACATAAAAACGCACACGAGGCTGAGCAAAAAGAAGTCACGCTACATTTTTAACATTTGAGGTTTTGAGCCATTCAATCAGAAAGACAAAATGATTGCGAAGAGCCGTCGCTGCCAAATTCAATGCAGGTTAAAAGTCCAGGTGCGCTATTGTTTTGTTTTGTTTTTTTGATTGAAAAGACGCACGTGAATCGAATCGAGCCAAATGAAATTCCGCTTTCAAGTCCAACCGCCCTCGAATCATTTCGCACCTAAACGTATTGAAAAACGTACAAAGTGTCTTTTGTGGGGAGATGCACGCGCATACAAATTTGTTGGGATGAAATATACATCTTTACCCAAAAATTTAAGAGCTAAAAAAATATTTGGTAGCACGCAAAAGAATTACTGCCTAAATGCAGTGCAGTAGTAATAAACTTAAAAGCTACAATGCATTTCCATTGAATCACAATTTTGGAGTATTGTTTTTTTTCTGCCTACTAAAAATAAGCACAGTTACTCAAATTCAATTCCTCTTTCCAGCACAGCTAAAAACACGACATTTCAAGCGCTAGACAAAATTCCAAGCGCTCACCGGAGTGCAAAGCGTGTCAAGTGAAACGGTGCATAATTACAGGCAATGCTTACACGCCTTAGTTGACAAGTTTAGCGCAGCTTTGCCCGAGGCCTGTTTCCTGCAGTCCATTTTTTTTTCTCGATGCAATGCCAGTTGGCTACGAACCAAAAGGCGGAGAACATACTGAACTGGATGACAGCCAAGCCCAGGGCACATATCGACAAACAAGCATTCACTCCTATAGGCAATTTCAAGTCTTCACTGAACTTATACCAGTCATGTTTTTGGGCCTGGTTCTGCACCATATTTAAATCCACTTTTCCTTTCCCCTCCCCCTCAGTGTCATAATCATGCCCCCCGAAACCCAAGCCCAACAAGAACAAATTTACAGCCAGGGTGGCAATGTGACCCAGCCCTTCAGCACGGAGACTTACAGGTGTGTGGCCCCCTACGAGACTAAAGACACCAAGAACAAGCCGTTCAAAGTGGTCTTGAATGAAAAAGTCGACGTGCTCATCAAGGACAAAGCAGGTGAGCAAAGCAGCTTTGTCAACTTCGGACCAAAAACGGAATAGTATCCAGTTCTGATGTTTAGCCTCCGTTGGCTGGTTTCAGGCTGGTGGCTCGTGGAGAATGACGACAAGTGCTTGGCCTGGTTTCCTGCTCCGTACCTGGAGAGGACGGACGATGAACCGGAAGAGGACAATATTGATGGACTTCCCGAAAGAGGTAAAAATACATAACCACCACCAACCACTGGAGACATTTAGCTCTTTTTCTCAAATGTGTTGAATACATCACTTAGTTTGACTCTCTGTCGCCATTAGGGTTGTTTTACACCGTAACCAAGAGCTACAAATCCACCAAAGACGATGAAATAACAGTGAGCATCGGTGCCTCGGTGGAAGTCCTGCAGAAGTCGGAAAACGGCTGGTGGCTCATCAGGTATTCGAAACCTTGAACCTCTCTGATTGAGAATATCAAGAGCGTTAAAAGTTTTCTTCCATTGTACGAATGGATAGCACCGTGATTTGAGTGCTCTTGGAACCATTGACACGAGGGGTGGAGACTGTCACTGTACTCAAAGATAAAATCGCTTTTGAAACTTTTAGACTTTGCGGTCTCTTTTGGTCCTTATAAGGTGCCCCTTTCTTTATTAGAGGACTGGGATGTTAGGGTTAGAACAGGATACGATTAGGGTTTAAGGTTATCATGCTACCTGTAACTTAGTTACACCTCATGGCACTGACAAAGTACAGACATTCAGTGGGGTGCTACCCTCAAAGGTCCTGCTTTTGTACACCTGACACAAGACTTCTAGGACTTGGAAACGTACCCCTATCCCACTGGGCCATGAACTGCGTTACCTTAGGGCAAGCGTGTCAAACTCATTTTTTGTCGCGGGCCACTTGGGAGTTACGGCTTCCCTCGGAGGGCCGATGCAAAATCTCAACGTTATTTATTACCCATGACAATTTTACATTCTGGTATAGATTTCAGCAAGGATCATGAAAAATGACGCACATGACACCGCGGGCCACATAAAATGACGTGGCGGGCCGGATCTGGCCCCAGGGCCTTGACTTTGACACTTGTGCCTTAGGGTCTAAAAATTGCTTACGAAATACCAGGTCCATACATTGGTGAAAATTGATTCTACCTTCAATGAGACGAGGGCTAAAATGGCTTGTCATTGGGATGGCACTGCTTTTAGACACCAGACACTAGACTTTTATGTCTTGGGAACACACCTGCACCCACAATGGTTATTTCTGACAGTGGAGGGACTTTGTTCGATCTTTCAAGATTTTAACTCAATCTTTGGCTTTCCACAGATACCAAGGCAAGGCTGGCTACATCCCCAGCATGTACCTGAAGCCCCCAAGCTACGGCCATGTGGGAGGAGGCCGCCACGGGCACAACAGTCCCATCTTTCTGTCCCCCTCCAACTTGACAGTGCAGCCACAGTCAATAACCCGCTCTCAAGACAACCTCCAGGAAATGAACACTGCCAGGCCCGCCGCATCCAATCTCCTCCGACCCCTGACCAGGCAATTGTCTAGATCCGCCGAAGTCCTAAATCAACCTCCGTCGACTGTGCCCGCCTCCAAGCCGCCCCCCATCTCACTTCCCAAGCCGCGACCTATCCCACCTCCAAAGCGTGCCCCATCGCCCAATCCAGGATACGCCCCACCTCCGAATACACAACGTGCCTCATCGCCCAATCCAGGATACCCCCCACCTCCGAATACACAACGTGCCTCACCGCCCAATCCAGGATACCCCCCACCTCCGAATACACAACGTGCCTCACCGCCCAATCCAGGATACCCCCCACCTCCGAATACACAAGGTGCCTCACCGCCCAATCCAGGATACCCCCCACCTCCGAATACACAACGTGCCTCACCGCCCAATCCAGGATACCCCCCACCTCCGAATACACAACGTGCCCCATCGCCCAAACCAGGATACGCCCCACCTCCGAATGCAAGTTACGTCCCTACGCCCATCATCATGGTGAAGAATGACTCCGAGAGCGATGTCCCTTCTAGCCAGACCGGGGACAGCGAGACAGAGTTCACAAGCGACAGCGACTTCAGCAGCGACGAATTCAGCTTGTCCTCGGCAAGCATGATCGACAGCATGAGCATGAGCACCGACGACTACCGCCTTCACAGCCGCACCCCTCCGCCGCCGAGCAGGAACACGCTGAGTCCGCAAAGTGCAAACGGTGGAAGAATGACGCCCGCCATCTCCGACCCAAACATCTTCAAGAGCGTCTCAGCGCCCAAGGTGCCGCCCAGGCCGCAGACTAATGAGATTCTCAGCCGTTGCACAACCATCACCCGCAAGAATGCAAACAGAGCTGCCAGCCCGACGCAGACTACCATACAAACACGGTAGAAAGAAGCCCATGTCGGACGATTGAGATCAGACATTTACAATGCAGCAGGATGTGTTCAACTGCAAATGGCACAAAGTCACACCAACACGACTTCTCCAAAAAAACCTGTTTAAATGTATATAGATAGCGGTGTTTATACTAGAAAGATTGCTACCACCTTTCTAGCTAATTACCAACGTATATTTTCCAAAACCTTTAACATGGAGCTCATTCATACATGTACCCAAGGATATTGTGCTTGGTAAGAATGTTAGAAATCGACGACGGGTGTGGTGTGGTTAGTTTTCTTTGAACCAAATAAAAACATGGTGAACAAACTGCGCAGTGTCGTAACGTGACTTGAACAAAGACAGCAATGGCATACCACAGGGACGAACTGATTCGGAAAGTTTCTGCATTCCAGTCTTCAATGGTGAAACTAAGTCCCTTTCATCGTGGATACTGAAGGCGGAATTTCCACCACACTACTTGACCAATAATCAAATACCTTGGCGGACTTCCGGGGTGCTCGTTGATAAGATATTTATTTGTCCCGCATTGGGGAAATTTACAGTCTACAGCAGCAAGATTGGGCTCAGGAATGACCACATGCACACGTCTATCGAGTCAGTAACACAGAAAAGTATTTAATCCCTAACAAACATAGATCGAGCCAATTATTCTAAACAGAGCTCTGGGTCATCAATTTCTAACCACGAGGGTGGCGAGGCAGAGTGACAAAGACGCCTTTCCCTTGACCCCCCTTTCATACAATTCCCCAAAAAGGGTGTGTCTCTCTTTGTGTGTGTGTGTGTGCGTGTGCGTGCGTGTGTGTGTTCAGGCATAGTCAAGTGGTCTGCAAGGACAGTCCAGGTGCTATCAACGGCATCTATCAGATTAGGTGTGAATTGTCCTTCGATGGTGAATCTTCCTTTGATGTGGATATGGTCTTCCACATTTGGCCATCTTTTGTTGTTGGAAGTGGCCGTCCTGCTGTGGGGGCCTTTTTAACTCATTCAATCCCAAAGACGTTTTTAAACGTCTTTTCAGATTTGGTCCAGAATTGGCTGTTACTGAATGAGTTTTAAGTGCCAATTGTGATCTCCAGTACAAGGGTTAGGCCGGCGTCCCCCCTTGCTTGTGGCACCTTGACACCCCCTCTTCCTCAATCACACCCAAATGCAGTCTCTCATTTACACTCAGAAAAACATCATTATTTGCAGTCACTCATTCCAAACCTTCACCCGAATCATCTATAACCACGAAACAAAAGCAAGTATTTTGTCACTGTATGAAAAACCGCAATACAGCAATATGAAAGCCTATACTGTGAATGAAAATCCCTTCAGTACAGATCTCACGCCAGCTGAACAAAAATGGGCTATATGAACCACTACACTACCAGTGCTAACATCATTTCCTTGATATTTGTTTGTGAACCTTTCACCTTGGCAGTTGTCTGAATGTCAGCTGGATGAAACACTACTCACAATGGCTCCACTATTATAGTCCCTAATGTTGCACTGTGACCCCTTTTGCCCAATCGCACGGCAGCCGCACGATGTGAACCACGACGTTACCAACGGCCTGATTACATTTCCTGACATTGTGCCGTGAAATCTTTTCACCCAATTCCATTTACGCCGGACAAAGGTAAGAAATGCAAACCATTTACACAAACGATGGCTCCATTATTATATCATTTTTCCTGACATTTCATTGTGAACCTTGGGACCCAATCCGACACCAGTTGCGCATGGGTTAGATATGTGAATCATTACACTATCAATGCTCCCACTATCATTATATTACATTAACAGTTTTCCTTCATAGTGTGCTGTGCAGATTTTCACTCAACCCTTTGCCAGCTGCAGCATGGCCAGCAATGTGAACCATTACTCTATGAATGATTCCATGATTCTTAGTTTTTGTGGCATTGGATTATGAACCTTTTCACTCAGCCCTACACCAGCTATCTAAAAATATGTGAACGACAACCTTAACGTTGGTCCTACTATTACTACAACTGTATATTATTTTTCCTTATACGGTTTTCGAACGTCTCTGTTATCAGCCAAAATGTATTTCGACCAGAAAATGTGACATTTTTACACCTCGCATTACAGTATGACCTAAAACCCGTTTTCGACCAAACTGAGGAAACACGATTACGCCACTCGACTCCTCTCAGCTTCCTCGTGTAACGTCCATTGTGAGCAGACGTGTTGGTTGTGATTTACGCAAATCTGACTGTATTTTAGTTATTTCTACATAATGTATTAGCCCCTAATCATGGGCTAATAAAATAGTTTGGGATTTCGAACAACCTAAAAGCGGTAGGTTGTGAACCTTTTTACCTAATCCTATAGATAAAATGTTAGGTACTGCATTTTTAGTGGCCCATTATCATTCTTACACTTCTATATATATTGACACTGATATTGTGTTGTGTTATGAATCTTTTCACTCAATCTCACACAAGTTGCACAAAGCACAGATATATGAACCACTGTACACCTGCTGGCGCAGCGATATTTCTCCTGGCATTGTGTCGAGAACTTTTCAACCCCAATTCCACACCAGCTGTCAGATATGTGAAGTACTATACGAGGACTGGTCCCATAATTACATTACTTTTCCTGGCATTGTTTTGAAAACCTTCTTGCCCAATTAAACATCAGATGCACAAAAGTCAAATATGTTGAGCAGTATGTAAACTAGATTGGCTGGGGTTGTGTCATGAACCTTTTTTGTGTTTGATCCCAGGCCAGCTGCGTAAGAGACACAAAGGATGCGCAGTCATGAAAAGATGTCACGTTTCTGTGGTCATGTTATAGATGAAGAACATTTCAACACACTAATCCGTTCGGATTAAAATACGACTTGTTTCATTTTAATTAGAAAGCAGAACCAAGCACATATTTATTTCGTAGTCACAACAAAGAAACGGAAAAACAGCGTCTCGCTTGACTGCGGAAGAGCCGGTCGATCGAGCAGAACAAAACCACTGTTAGTCGTTGTTGCTTCTTTCTGCTGTGTGTAAACAACAAAGCATTCCTGAATGGATCGCTGTCACTAATGAAAAAAAGTTGACCGCAGGTGTGGATGAGAATTTCATTGCGTCGGTCAGCTCGTGAGAGCGGAGCCTTGTGGGAAAGAGGAAATTGGGAGACTTCTTGCAGCGTTCACTGTCATTTGATACCGCTCCTGTTCTTCCTGGTCTTCCTCCTCAGTACTCGCGTCACTCTCCGGATGGTGGTTCCCATTCGTGGTGGCTTTCTTGGTGGTGCTCACCTGCTCGTCGTCATCATCCTCTTCCTCCTCTTCAGTGGAACAATTTGGATCTCCATCGTTTCCGCTATCACCCTCATCATGATTGTCTTCGCCGCTGCCCTTTCCACCCTCTTTGTCGATCATAAACACGGGTTCAGAGGCAAGAGGTGCAGTGTCCATTTCTTCATCTTGCCTCATGCTAGTAGAGAAGACGGGACATTTGGATTACACTCAAATGCCATATTTGTGAAAAGAACAGCAGTTACATACATTTCTGAGCACAGATAGATTTTGATCACCTGACCGGTATTTGTTTGTCCACCAACAGGGAACTGAAAGACTGTTTGACCGAATCTTTTCTGTGTATAACCGTAATCAGTTCATAACAAAGTCACCCCGAAAGACTCTTTCAAAGACCAACAGGTGCATGTTTCGATGGAAATGTGCCGTTGTGGTGGGTACGCAGACAGTTCTCAGGTCTGTTTCACGCTCCACTGTCCCATTACTATTCTATATCCATCTATTATGACAAACGCTTTCAAGCCACCATTTTCCTCGATGAAAATACACATTTGTAAATCCAACGGAAGTACCAAATTTGACCCATTTTCAAATATTTTCATTGTGTATTTTGGACCACTTTACGCAAAGTCCTTTGACTTTTGGGTTGAGTGAACGCTGGCGCGTTTTGGCTGCCGCTGCTCAACCCGTATTATTTTGTGTTTTTTGTTATTGTAAAGTGTCCTTGGGTGTCTTGAAAGGCGCTTATAAATAAAATCTATTATTATTATTATTATATCAGCTATGCTATAAATTTTTTTCCATCACGTGAGATGTGCGGGTGCAAATGTTTGTGCTAATAATGATTGTTATTTGGAACTGGTCGTATTTCCCTCCACCTTGACTAACCCCAGTTCAGCTAAAAAAAAAAAAAAAAGCAGTCAGTGTTAGCACAAGACCTTCAGGCTTCAGCTAAAAAGCAAAAAAATAAATAAAATAAAATAAACACCTCGAAGAAAACTAATGAGCAGACAAACTTTAAGTGGGGTAAATCAGAGGCATTTATTCAATTGAGTTTTATAGGCCACATCAATGATGGAAGAATTTTTAAGTCACAAAATCCTGGCATCTGAACGAAGGTGTGCAGACTTTTTATGTTCGGTTTATTTGACAGTTCTCCAAATAAGAGGCAGTGTTCTTGCTTTAAGTCATTCATTTGGCATAATTAATTAATTCAAAGTAAGTTCAACACACACTGCCATCTTCATAAGCTTACCATCAGTTCGCTAGCTTTAAATGGGAAACACCATAGACGGGCTAAGAAAAATTTGCATACTATGGTGACAAAAGGAGAACATCCATCGATACTTAGGGCATATTGTCTCTGTGCTCCGTGGAACTGCCAAAGTTCAGCTTGAGCTTTAGTTAAGTTAGCCAACTGTCTCGCTCCTCCAGACATCGATCAACACTACCTGAGTCATACTACTGTGGCCGTCAGGCTAAGTCAAGTACTGTACATCTGAGAGGGCATCAAAGGATCTGGAACAATGTGTGGCTTCGGTTTGGGAAAAAAGCTCTCTTTTATATACTTATGTAATTGGGGGGTTGGCTTCTATACCAGAGTGCTCAATAGATTGATGTATTTTGCAACGGGTATGTTATTCATTGACGTAACTAGAATTCCGAGGGGGTAAATTACATGCATTTCCTGTATTGTCTACTTGTAAGCCAGTAGCCTTGACTTTCAGATTTCATGGCAAAGACAAGCATCCCTCACCTGGTTGGTGCTCCGGCGACCCTCATCTTCTGCCACATGTAGTTCAGGAACATGGACGCCTGCAGCAGACGGCCAATCCTCTGCATGTGTCTCTCTAAGGATGGGGAAAAAGCCTTCATGTGATATTGTATCTTGCACATACTCTATCATGTGGTTTCACTTTGTTCTGCCAAGTTTCCATCAAAGCATACTTGAGTGCATGTGAGTGCCACCTTACAGAGGAAGAAACCGGTAAATAAAGAAAGATGTATTGTATTTTAACTGATAAGCCCGGTATCCCTGCTGATTACCTTAGCTCCTTTGGAAACAATGCGATCGTGTGTTTCGCTGCCTGCACAAATTCAAAATCGTTCCAAGAGCCGAGAACTCCTCCTTCCTCATCTCAGCTCACTTTATTTATTCACTCAGATTGCCACATTCGCATTTGTATTGCAATGTGAACTACATTTGTTTGCTCAACTATGGAAAAAAATAAAGTAAACGAGAGCATGCAGTCTCGAATCGAGCTCGAGAACGACGGAATGCCTCACCTGTGGAAATCAGAGCAGCTATGTCGATAGTAATGTTTACATCTCGATTTAAGACATCTAGTATGCAACTGGACCCTTGCCCTGCCTCACTATTTGACATAGGGATTTTGGCCTGTTTTACTGCCACTTCTCCTCTCGCCCACCTGACTTGCATTTGATGGTTTGTGATGCGATAGTGACAGTCTTGAGAGGTTTGTCCCAACTGAAGGCCCAGCTACCCAATGCACGGGCTGCCGCTGGAAATTTCCTGACCTGTGTATGGTATGAGGCCCTCAAGGACGGTGCGGGCGCCCTGGTACTGTAGGAGCTCCTCAGGTGGGACGTGGGTGAGCAGCACCTTGAGGACCACCTGGGCATCCAGGCAATTCCGGGCATTCGTGTTCCACACCCCACAGAAACGCAGCAGCGACTCTGAGAAAGACGACACCAGCAAAGGGGACAATCTACTTGACTCCACAACTTACAAATCATACATTCCTGTTAAATTGTGCTAGTCTTTGCTAACTGATGAATGCAACAAAATATGATAATATTAGGGACGACACACTCTGGTCTGTCAAAGTAGTAGTTGTTCGAAGGTTTAGAATAAGTGTAACATCTATGCTAACTTCTGTTAGCTTGTCTGTGGTGGTCGTGATGTTATGCTAGTGGACTTTTGTCACTGCAGAATTATACGGTGTGTCCGAATATTTTGGTGAATAAATATATTATGTTCAATATCTGTTTGTTTTTCGGGGTCACTTTACAGTAAACTTCGACAGAGTGACAAATACACCACGCTGTGCCTTTTTTATTTGGAGAGAAGCAAGTGAGACAGAGAACTGCAATAAACGGGTTCATGGTAAGATCATGGATGATGTTGCACTCATCTCCGGTTACCTTTCTGATCCACGCGAAGCTTCAAAACTGTCTTCTCCAGAAGTTCGCTACTGTCTTCCGTTTGACAGATTGCTGTAAGGAACAGAAGTTTAACATTACATCACAACAAAGGAGGACCTTTCCATATTCTCCAAATGAGCCCATGTGTCATGTTAGCCATTCGCACATTGTTGCATAACGCCACGTTATTCAACATGCGTTTAAATGAGGTGAGACAATAAAGCAGAACATAAAGGTCTGTCTCAGTACGATGCAGGAACCTGTGGAACCAGATTGTTCCTAATGTGACCGTCACATCCTGCAAGTACTTTCTCTAAGTACAGGGTGTCACGAAATATATAACGTCAACTCATCTTTGAGCATAAATGACCACTGAGGCACAACTACGGCCTCAATATTTCTCTCTTTTCCGCGTTGCTCCCGGTCCACTCTTGTCAAAGGCCAAAACAAACAACTTTACTTGTTTCAGTATCACCTTGTCAACAAACCAGACATCAACAATAAGGGATGACAGACTGGCAAGTGAATAATTATATATAGGTGAAAATACCCTTTTCGATTGTTTTTCTATTATCGGAGCAGAATGATGGAACGTCGAGACGTTGCACTAACTTTTCCACTTATAGCAATGGAGCGACCAATGTACACAATTTCGTTGCATATTTTTTGCCTGGGTAACACATGACCGTGCATGCTGATGAATAGTTGTCTTAACTGGCATAGTTTTCGGCAATTGGATTTCAAATGCCGCCCGATGGATGGATGGGCGGCCCGGTGTTCGACTGGCTAGTGTGTCGATCTCGCAGTGCCGAGGTGGATGGCTCCGCCCTTCCTGTGTGGAATTTGCATGTTCTCACGATGCCTGCGTGGGTTTTCTCCGGGTACTCCGGTTTCCTCCCACATTCCAAAAACATGCGTGGGAGGTTAGTGGAATACTCTAAACTGTCCCTAGGTGTGAGTGTGAGCGCGGATGGTTGTTCGTCTCTGTGTGCCCTGTGATTGGCTGGCAACCAGTTCAGGGTGCACCCCGCCTACTGCTCAAAGACATCTGGCATAGCCCCCAGCATTGTCCCGCGACCCTTGTGAGCATAAGCGGATTAGAAATGGATTACAAATCCACTGTAGTATGAATGGAACTGGGCGCAAGTCCAAAGTAGAACAATGAGGAAACTATGGCAGAGTGAAAAAGAGGGCAGCCTTCAACCGCAATGGTCGAACAACATGCCTGTGTTGGAGAAAGCAGGAAAACCATAAGGCTGAGACGAATGAAACGAAAGGAAACTGAAAAAAAGATTGTGGTCTCGAGTCTGGAATTGAATGCATTTCAGTTTTGTTTTTTTTTTTACATGTGCAAGATCAAGAAAGGGTTAAGTACCTTTAATTACAGACAGTACAGTGCGAGGCTGGTCCAACGAGATGGCGAGGCCGAGCGCTTTCAGGTATTTCTTCTCATGGAGCAGGTTGGACAACTCCTGTTGCCTTCACATAAACGGGGAGGCAAACAGAACAGCATTTCAACAAGCCAGATTTTTCTGATCGCATTCCATTGAGTATGAACCACTGCTCAACTGTTTTTCAAATCGGGTTTCTGTCCACAGAACAGACAGTTGTGTGTGTGTGTGTGGGGGGGGGCATTGCTCTGAAAGAGAAAGTCTGAAGTACTTGAAGTCACTCGCACAGATTTTGATCTTTGCAATTTATCATCTCATTAAATCAACTAATGACATTCACTATTAAAGGTACAAAAACACACTCAAACCAGTTACACAATATCATGTCATATATATTATTGCTTCTCCTGGTGCTTCAGCTTTTTCCATCTTTATACAACGTTATGTCCAATGTCTAGAGATTAATGTGAACCGACGCTAAAGCAAGACCAGGAAGTAATTCTACCTCCGAAAGTTGATATAGACACATTGTCCGCTTCGTCTAAAAAAAGGCTTCCCCTTACGAAACCATGACATGCGTGATTGCTAAGCACGCAGGCAACCTGTCTACTTCCCAGCCCGAGGTGTTGTCACTGTCAAAAGACGAGCATGACCCTTGATTCCAAAAGCAGCACTCTTTGCTCAACTGTGGAGCAGGTTGTTTACAATTTTTATGAAGCAAAAGTTTGTGTGGCCTGGTGACTTACTTCAAGATCTGATCCTCCTGCTTAGCCTGTTCCTCTGCCAGCTCGATCTCCGTCACATCCTGGTAATGGACATAAGACGACATTAATTCTGCATACTGTATTGACAAAGTCTCTTTACAAGAACATTTGCATGGAAAAGTCAAATATTGCTGGACCTCTAAATTGTGGTGTGACTTTTTTTTATTATTGATACTTCATCACAAAAAGGCAAACTCTTTAATTTTTATAATGGCCGAGATGTGTTTTTCATACAATTATTTACTGTAGACCAGAACAGATTTGGGGCAAATTTAACAACCGATAAAGTGAATGATTGATTAAAAAAAATACATTTTGAAATTAGATTTAATGGTAATGTTTTTTTTAATAGTTTTGATAACCAAACACAAAATAATTTTGTTCCAAATAAAATGTCCTTCTGTTCATCTGCCTCAGTTTTCATCACATTTTCCAAAACAGCTTCATTTAAGACACTATGTTGTCAATAACTGTAAAAAAGGAAGGATGTTTATAGACAATAGAATTGACTTTAGTTCTCTTGAGCGTAGCTAAGTAAAATGGATCTCCGTCATAAACTGAGGACCACCTATACATGGCTTAGCCAATCCTCTTCATTTTCTTAGATACCGATATTTTCTTCCATATGACCCGGTTCTCACATTGTTGAGTAACCAGAGAAAATGGGTTGAAATGTGATAGCTTCATATCAGAAACCAGCCACAGATGAAAATGCCAACTTGAAGTAAATGTAAACAGACACTAGCCTGAGCGCCTGACATTAAAACGAACAGACAATTAATTATGCACAAACACATACGCCTTCACAAACACACCAAGATTAAGACCGTTCCGTGCCTTTCACTTGTGGTGACTTTGGTTTTGGCACCAATTTGAAGGTGTTGAGCCATATTTTAGGTATGTGCTCATGCGGCAGGTTAGAGTTGTTTTGTTCATGTAAAGATAGCGTTCTTGAAAATGGGTCACTTGAAAACTGAAATAAATATAAAAATGGACGATTTTTTTTCTTTTCTTTTTTTAAATGGGCTATGCCACAGAGTCCGAATTGTGTATTCAATCCTGCTGGCTAAACGTGAAGTACATTCATGTAATGAAAACCTATCATGTTAGCTAGTTAGCTCACTAGCTCATGCTAAAGCGGGTTAGGGAAGACTGTGAGATGGTACATCTATCTATCTGTTTGGTGGGGAAGTTAGCTAGCTAGCTAATGCTAAAGCTAGTTGTAAAGCAGGATGACAATTTTTTATTACCGTATAATTTTTATACAGTATCTATTTGTCATCCCTCACCATCCACACAGTGATGTTGGAGTCGGCCGAGCCGGTGACCATCTTGTCGTCTTTCCTGCTGGCATGGAGCCCCCAAACCTTGTCCTGGTGGGCGTCAAGCGTCTTCACACACTCATTGGTCTTGATGGTCCAAAGCTTCACCAAACCGTCAGAGCCGCTGCAGAGGTAGCATCGGTAAAATTGCTATTATTAGAGAGTAGGAAAAATCTAAATCCGCCCAGCTCAAAAAGTTAAATTAATAATCACAATTTTAAACGCCGTGTTAATATTCAATATTAACATTTAGCAGTTATTTCTTTCAAGATTTGTATTGAAAGCTTGATTGTTGTCAAATTAAGATATGTATTTTTTGCTGTTCATAGAACATAATTGTTGGTTATCTGCATGTATTTCGACAAACTGGGCAAAACCGTTGAATTTACCTGCTTAGTAGCTGAGTGCCTCGGCTCACAAAGACAACCTTCAACACAGATGCGTCGTGCCCCTCGAATGTCTAATTAAAACAGCAGAATGTATTTTCTACTTTGAAACGCAATATAACATGTTCAAATTTAACAACATGTTCATCTGCACTACTCTCATTTTCATAAGTAGTGTGCAAGTATCCCATGGCCCACCTTAAGACAGCTGAAGTCCTGTAGGGTCCACAGCTTAGATGTGCCGTCAGCAGAGGAGGTGGCCAGCACCTGGTCGACAGGCGAGAAGCACACGGACCAGATGCCGCGCCGGTGTCCCCGAAATACTCCCAGTAATTCTATGGTCGACTCCCCCGCCAGTGACCACAGCTTGGCCGTGCGGTCCTGCGAGCCAGAAGCCAGCAGCTTGTCGTTGGGAGAAATGGCCACGCTGTTGATATCCTGGAAAGACAGAGTCGTGACAAAATTTAGGATTGTGATGCTCTTTTCTATGCATTCAAACTTGTCTCAGCATAAGTGACACTCCTTGCATGTTCAATGACCAAATGAGGAAGTTTAAAAAAAAAAGTTTTTTTTTGTTTTTTTTTTTTACACAACAGCAGATTTTTTTACACAACAAAAACATTGTGTTCACTCATTTGTTTGGCCTGTTATGTTCAAATTACAGTGTCGAATTTCTCATTTCTTTTCTCTCAACAGCACTGTCAACTCTTGAGAAGAAATGAACTTGGCAATGTCACCAAGCAAGATTCCATGTGATGAAGGTGTTTTTATTTTTTAACGCAGAACATCGAGGGGAGAGGACAAAAGAATTTCTACGGAATTAAATATCAAGTTCTTTCCTGAGAGTGGAATTTTAAAACGCGAAACCACGGACAACAAATGACACATTGTTGAGTGAAAGGAATTAGTCAAGAAAGGATTTAGCTCTTTTGACTCAAATATCATTCAAGTGATAATGCAACACCTTTTTTCCCACAAATTCTCACTGGGGTGGATATTGAAACGTCACTGAGTGGCATTTCAATACAATGGCTGGAAAAGGCTAGATTGAGCAAATAGTTTTCACATGAGATGCACGATATTTGTAATGTTGCAATTACAGATTTTCTACCTCCAAATGACTCTATAGTTGGCATATTTGATATTGTGCTTTATTAAGAAATCCACTGTTGCAAGCAGGTCTGATAATGCCACTTGACTTGAGATTGTCAGTTTATCTTAAAATAAACCCCCAAAACGCCTACTCTGAAATTCTGTTTACTGTATTCTTCTTCTTTCGCTATGGCAATGAATTGAAAAGGTCTACACACCCCGGTTGAAATGCTAGATTCCTGTGGTGGCAAAAAATAAATAAAAAAGACCAAGAAAAATAATTTTAAAACTCTTTCCACCCTAGTGACCTACAACCTGTCCGACTTAAAATAAATGTTAAAAAAAAACTAATTTAAAGAAGACATAAAAATAGACAACTAGGATATTGCCGTTGCATAAGTGTGCACACCCTTATTCATTGGGGATGTGGTTCTGTTCAGAACGAAGCAGTCACATTCAGACTGACATTAAATCTGAGTCAGATCATTTAATAAGCTTTTTCCGGAAAATGTTTCAATGAAGTGGTGGTATCGTTTTTGTGTGTGTGTGCGCGCGCGTGTGTGTGTGTGTGGCCCAGCTGACTTTGGACTGCCCACCAGTCAATCACAGGGCATCTATAGGCAAACTACCTTTCGCACTCATATTCACAATTATGGACACTTCCAAGTCTTCAATCAAGTTAAGAAGCATGTTTTGGAAAAGGGAGGGATAGAAACCTCACACACGCATAGGGACAAAATGTACACTCCACATTTGAACGCCCGAAGCTGCAGTTGAACCCAGAACCGCAGAACTATTAGCCAGACAAGCCAAAGAATAATTAGGTGAAT
This sequence comes from Hippocampus guttulatus, assembly GCF_054856545.1. Lineage (NCBI taxonomy): Eukaryota > Metazoa > Chordata > Actinopteri > Syngnathiformes > Syngnathidae > Hippocampus > Hippocampus guttulatus. The sequence continues at coordinate 11,681,847 of NC_141276.1, forward strand.
GCCAATTAATCTGAATGGTTTGCAGGGCTGAAAAATTATAATTGCTACACACAAGAGGCCAACTCAACTTCAGGGCGTCGAAGCAAAAACACACCTACCACTTCAATAAATACCGTATTTTCACAACCACAAGACTCACAAAAAATGTCTTACATTTTCTCCAAAATGGGTACCATCTATTTGTCCAAGCAAGGACTACCGTGGCGCAGCAACATCCAGCGGATTACAGGCAAAAGCTGGCCATCTTCCGCTCCTACAGCTTTCTTGGAGATTTTAATCCTTTATTTTGCGGCCCTGCCGGCCTCACTTGGCTTCCATTAACGACTGCTCTCTCAACCAATCCCCATGTTCCGACATACGCAATTGGGCTAAGACAAGTGATGAAGGACTAGCATATTTTGCATTTTGAAATACAACAAATAGAATGCCAACAAACAAATTCAGCCCAACCACATCACCAACATGGGTGAGGTGCCGCTCACTACCGACATCCCAATGAACCGCACTGTAGAGAAGAAGGGGACAAGCAGGGTAGCGATACGCACAACAGGGTGCGTGAAGTCATTTTTCACTGTTGTGTTTAGTGGCCATGGTAATGGATCGAAACGGCCAGAGTGAAGCTGCGAACGGCGTGGGAGTGTTGGTGAACACAGCTTTACTAAAACAGGGAGGCAGCGCCGGGCCATTGGGATTGTCGATGCTTCGGCTTACGTGTTTGCTTGCACTGTTGTTCGAGTTTACGCAAAAGCCAGCATCATTACTGAGGAGCTGCCTGTCAACAAGACTGACTGTGACAATGACGCGAGGGAACCTGGCGTGTTTGATTGTGAACTTGCCCGGCTCTTCATTTTGGACTTTGATGGATTTTAAGATGAGGATTGATCAAAAAATAACGTGAATACATTGTTAAATACTTAAATAATGAACAACTGAACTCGGTTTAGCTCCCACTGCCTTTAAAACATACGCTAGCATGCCTTTTACCATGCCTGCGTCTTGTTTAATACTGTACAGAAATAGCAGCCGTAAATGACACCGCACCTTCTAATACGGTGCGCCGTATGGTTGTGGAAGTATGGTAATCCAAGCATAATGGAAAGTAATTTTGTTGTCACAATTTTTTTCTCGTTCTTCAAGTCCATAATTGTTGCCGTACCTTATCGTGTGCCTTTGCCGTGGCACGTGCAGCCAGCTGGTGCAAGTCTGTGTCTGTGGCAGTTAAGTCTGCAGGGAGATCCCACACCTTAAGTGTGCAGTCGTGACTGCCGGAAACAATGAAGGACGTTTTCAACCTGCGCACACACAAACATGCCTGAATGAAAAACGTGTCATTTTGGATCGAAACGTGTCTACACCGTGTAGCAAATTATTTGGAACGCATAAGGGGAGGATGAATGCTCATTTTCCTGCATTATCTACTCTACAGGTGTTACAGAATCTTACATGACCAACAAAAGCAAATTAACTTTTTGTATTTATGTTTCTTGCTGAATTGATTTGTTGTTTTGTACCGAACTGCCTCCTTAACATTTAAGGACCAAAAGTTCATATTTGATTGCTACAATTTTTCTTGACTTCTGATTTCCGATTCAATTTGTGGACAAAAACAGTAAAACTAAAATCAAGTCTGTGTCATGCTGAGTCAAAAGCCAAAGAATACAAATGAGTTTTGAGACGAGTTTTAAAGATGGGCAGCGAGGGGGGTTTGCCGAATGTTCAGTGGGAGGTCATTCCAAAGAGTGGGTCCAGCAACGGAAAATGCTGGATCCCTTCTGAGCCTCCGCTTAGTTCTTGGTACTTATAATAATTCCTGGTCTGCAGACCTGAGGCGTGTAGGTGTGTAGGGGCGGAGGAGCTCAGAGAGGTAAGGTGGAGCGAGGCCATTTAAATATTTGAAAACAAATATAGGATCTTAAAAATAACTCTAAAATGTATAGGGAGCCAGTGAAGTAATGCCAGAGTAGGAGTAATGTGCTCCCTCTAACGAGTACCAGTCAAGAGACAAGCAGCAGCATTCTGGACCAACTGGAGAGGCTTAATGGAGGATTGGCTGACTCCAAAGTAAAGTGCATTATAGTAATCCAGCCGGGATGTGACAAAGGCATGAATTACTGTTTCAAAGTGCTCATGAGAAGGACGAGGTTTTACTTTAGCCAGCTGCCCAAGATAAAAGAAGCTGGATTTAACAATGGCACCAATTTGCAGGTCCAGTTTAAAATCATTGTCCAGTTTAAGACCCAAGTTTGAGACTGTTTGACTCAAGATAAGGAGCCAGGGGGCCCAAGTCGACAGGATGGGATGCCACCGAGACAAAACATTACCACTTGTCTTCTTTTCATTGAAATTCAAGAAATGTTGTGCCATCCAGGTTTTGATTTCCTCCAGGCAGGATAAAAGTGGCCTTCATGAGAAAGCGTCTTTTTTTGCTTAGTGGGACATAGATCTGACAACCATCTGCATAGCAGTGGAAGGAAATACCATGTTTCCTTAAGATGGAACTTAAGATGGTGTCAACAAGATATATACCAACAATAGAACTATATGGGATTTGGTGTATATGTGATAATATGACATATGTTTACGTGGTTCGCACAATCAACTGCCTTCTGAGGGAAACCATCACTACTGGTATGAAAATGATTTTGACACCGCGCGTCTCTGGGATTCACACTGCATTTTTTTCCTTATCATCCACAATGACGTTAGGCTCCGCAACATACACATATGTAAAAATAAATACGACTAATGCTGACAACGGCGTTGTTTTTCAAAATACAATCATGCCAATTATTATGCACAACAGTTTGAAAAACAGTTCAACACGCAAGGAACTCCACATTTCTCTGACAGACGCTGAACTATGATGATTGACGAACAGAGTTAATGTTTTGAGGTATACTGCCATCAACCCTCATGGATTTCTCGGTCCTCAATCGGGTTGGGATCAGGGAAAGATGGTGGATACAAGCTGACTTTTTCTCCTTTTATCCCGATCATATTTGAAGCTCAAATGTTGAATTCCTCCATCATGTGTAATTATTTGGAGCACGGTGCGAAACGGTGCTGAGTGTTACCTGGAACAGGAAATGGAGCCCACAGCGTTTGTGTGGCTGGAGCTGTAGGCCACACAGCGGACGCGACCGCTGTCAGCATCCATGTGCCACACACGCACTGATCTGTCCTGTGTAATGGATATACCACAGGACAAGTGCTCGTTACCATCGAGGGCATTACTTGCTGGGAAAGAGTCACTGTGAAAGGCGCAGGCATGTGTGCTCACCTTTGCGCAGCTTGCAAAGACAAAGCCTTTTGTAAACACGTCCAATGACAGGACAGTATCTGTGATGAAGGAAATGTGATATGAAAGGTTAACATTCCTTCAACCTGCTCATTCAGTAGTCAGTCATCACATCATCAAAGCATTGTCTTCACTCTTATGACCAATGTTGCGTAAAATAGTAAATGTGATCCCTCTTACAGGTACAGCAGGATCTGGATCATCAGAGTCATCTATGAAAACCCCGTCAAGCTTTGTTACATCATATTTCCACTCTAACGGCACTATCCTTACAATTAAATTACAGTACCAGGAAATGGGAAATAGTAGTAGTTCAAAGTTCCAAGTTAATAAAAACATAATGCAAGTAAAACAAACAGTAGTGCCTTGAGATTTGTGTCTAATTCATTGATGACTCGGTTGAGAAGAGTAGCCATATAAAATGCGTCAACTCGCTGTGCGTGCCGGGACAGCGGCCAGTACAAAGGCTATGGCCACTTCTAAGTGACACATAATGAGTCAACTAAATTCCGAAAGAACTATTCGACGTTCCTTGTTCTGTACAGCTGTCATAAAGCTGGTCCAGTCAAAAATAAGTATAATTAAAATCAACTCAATGACGACACGCTCCTTTGCTTCCCCTGGTCCTTGTGCAGTGTGGTACACACCATGTCACCAAACAGCACCGTGACTAATTGTCACCCTTTACAAGAGCAGACAGACTGACTCAAATTATTTACAATCTTTCCTATGGGTACCATAATTTTTGTCCAGGGCTGTTTGACAAGTTTGGTGTTGTTTTTATTTTTTTTAATAATTCTGTTGAACCACAATTGAAAATCAATATCAGATTTTTACTGGTTAATATTCATTTTAAATAGTTATTTCTGTGACCATTGGGGCATTTTCTTGAATTAACAGAGGGCTACCATCAATTACATTTCATTTTAGGTAGTTTGCAAAAATGTAATTTTAGTTAATAAAAACTATTTTTTTGATGGAAAACTTTTTTTTCCCCCAATTTCAATTGTAGTTACTTTGTTCATTTTTTGTCAACAATAATAATCCTGATGAGGAACTTTCTTACTACATGTAGTGGTGACAAAGAGCACACTGGTAGATGGACTTGAAGCTGCTCTAATCAAGGTCATTGAATAAATCTTAATGCAGTTGCATTTCTTTGTTCAAATTCTGATGCATGCATGATGTACAGTATGTGCTTTCAGTGCACAGCCTCACGTTTTCCTGCAGCTCAATGTGCAAGAACACGCTGCCATCTGCTGGCGACTCACCCGAGTGCCCGTAGAGGATCTGGCAGGTGTTGGTGAGCAGCTCGAACACTTTGAGCTGGCAGCTGTTGGTGGCCACCACAATGTGGCTGTCGTTTTGACCCAGGAATTTCACGTCCAGCACCTGGTCACTGTAGCCCACAAACTGTGGGAAATAACTCAAATTAGACGAGTGGCCCAGACTTTAATGACTTGTGGAACTAAATTCAGTCATGTAAAAGGTGAATCAAGAATTTGATTTGATTATTAACATCAAATATAGTTCCGTTGTTCTAGTTGGCCTCTCCTGATATTTAATTTCTTGCTGAAGCCTGGAAGCTTTGTGGGAAGACTAACTGGTCATAGTTCCCTCCAACCTTGCCTTAGGTTGAAGTTCCGCGACAAATTCAAACAAAACGAAAATGTGTTCACAAAGACCTGATGCTGAAACAGGGGTGTGTAGACTTTTTATATCCACTGTGGGTTACTAGTCAAAACCAATGGGGTGTGGGGTTATTTTAATAACCATTTGAAGAAATTAGGTCGACAATATGACGGGTAGAAAACAACCACAAAATATTTGACAGCAAAACCTCACACGACATACTGGATTAATATCCTGAGCACCAAAGTCTGAAAGGCACAATTTGTGCACCACTTGCATATGTTTCTAGACCTAATTGATAAACTTAAGTATCCAGATCCATGACGTTCATGACTCACCTGTTGCTGCGTGCTGAGAGCGGGCAGCTGGTAGAGCACTATGTTGTGCTCCGCAGTGACAGTGGCCAGCCTGCCAGATTCAGGCAGGTGAAGCAAGTACGTTAGACTGCGGGGGTCGTCTTCCGTCTCCTCCTCATCCTCCGAGGAAGGGCCGAACTTGGGTGGGAGGGCCTGGCTGTAAACACAGCGGGCCGTGCTAGCCTCCCACACTCTCAATAGGCCTGCATGGGTCAGTTGGAAAGACTTTAATGCAACGGAATGTAGAAATAGACTGTTAGGACATTTAGGACCAAGTCAAAGCTGAACCTTTGCTGCCAGCTGTGATGAAATGTAAGTCTCTGTTCTGGACTCCTATTTTCGAGAGGTCTTTTTTCACAGGCAGGATCACAACACCCTCCACAGCCTGCATACAAATGATAATTTCTAGATCAACAGATGACACAATACAAATAACATATATATTTTTAACATCCAATAGCTTACCTCATAGACGGGTACAGTTCTCTTAGCGGTTCGGCTTTTCAGATCCCACACCGTGCAGATCTTATCTCTCCCTGAACTATATAATCACAAATTCTTATTTGAAAGACAATTTCAAAAAAATATTCATCACCTCACACTTTTAATCCCATTTTCTTCGCTGTTTTCTTGTTTTAAACAGCAACTGTTTTCCCCAAAGCTGCTTTCAATACGGAATGAGTGACAAGGCACATGATCGGACTATATATTTCTACACATTGAACATTTATACCTGATCATGGTATCACCGTCAAGGCTGAAGCTGAGGGAAGTGACGGCGCTGTAGTGGCTCTTAAGCACACACACACACTGGCTGGTGTGCAGATCCCACAGTCGGATGCCGCAGTCCAGGGAGGATGAGAAGAGCTGCAGACGGCTGATGTCTGGGTGGAACTCCACCAGGCTGCACACATAAGATTGATGTTATACTTGTTGCTACTGAGTTCATGCGTTAATGACATGAAGGCACATTTCACACTTACTGTACAACACCAGAAGAGCCTTTAAGGTTATGAGTGCAGTATTGCTTCACCACATCCCAGAGCTTGATAGTGCCGTCACAGCCACCTAAAAGCAAATGTAGACGTGATGTAAACTGTACAATGACTTTTGAAAATGGGCAAATGAGTGCAACAACAAAAATAACATTTTTTTTTTTTTATTAATGCGGACCTGTGGCCAAGAGCGTGGAGGTGCAGTCAAAAGTCATACTGGCTATAGGAACTGTGTGAATGGCCTTCCAGGTGCGAGTACACTGCACTTTTCTCCAGTCCCACTGCTTCAGGAGGAGCGCTCTGCTGGCTGTTACTAGCATCTGTGGAAGGACACGAAACAGGTACGCAACGAACACTTCAACACAACCAAAAACATTGGTTTTGCTTCAGCTCACTGAGAAAAAAAGCATGCAGGCTTACCTCATCATCCCAGCTTAGCGCGAATGATGTGATGTCTTCTTGATCATCCTACACAAATGAGATAGAAGTGAGAAAAAAAATGTCAAATCACAGCGCTGTAACTGCAAGGGGTTTTGGCCTTACATGCTCAATGCTGTGGACGATCTTTCCTGTGCTGATCTCCAGAACATTGATACGAGAGCCACACGTGCAAAATATGTATTTTTCATCTTTGCTGACCTGTCAAAGAAAGAAAGCAAAAGGGGCAATTCGCTGATTTGACTGGTGTTATTTGTAAAACACTGTTTACGCTTCTTGAAAATAAATATTAACATTTGAATAAACAACTTGACACTATACCTGCACTTTGCCTCCTTTGTAGAAAGGCTCAATCTTACTAGAAACCGCATAACTGTAAAAGACAGAATTGTCGAAGACAGTGAGTCCTTGCTACAATTAGCTTAGCTTGAGCTCGTTGAGCCACCAGTTTGTGCGACCGGAGTCAAACTTACTTTGTTTTGAAGTGAAGGTTGATATTCGCCATGATGTTTGCGACACAAACCTAAACTTTATGCTCTATCGAACGCGTTCCTTGAAATTGATGATTTATGAGGCCGCATGTTGGTTACAGTCAACACGTCTTTCCCGCATGTTGATAGGTGGGTCGCAAAGGTTGTACGTCATCAGACGACACTGAGCTGATTTGGGTGGGATGGTAAAACGTCATATTCAAGCGACGTTGCTGGAGTTGTTGGGCGTGTTGTGAGGAGATGGAGGCAAAAAGTATCGCTGCTATTTGTGGGCACCCGGTATTTTATGATAACTCTTGCAACCATGACAGGGACCGCGTGAAATAGAGAGAGACGAATACAATGTCAGAACGTAATTAGAGTGTTTTGGTTGGATAGTGGATGGCCTTGTGTGCCCTCGAGGTAGCCTGGTTGTGGCATAACGAAAACGTATTTATTTATTCTTAATTCAACTGTAAATTTCAAAACTGCATATTTCATACGCCTTTTATTTTGAAATGCAACATCAGATCCTTACGAAAGTACTGTGGTTGGATAACTGGGGTGGCCTAGAACTGTTCCCTGATCTGGTTCTGGGATACAGTAACGAAATTTCATGTTTCTATCTCAACTTCAGAACGTTTCTTGGTGCTATCCTGAGAGAGTTTTTATTCTCCCTGGGTGAACTCATCGTTGCCTGACCGCTGAGAGGTTAATTTATAACAATATTTGAAATCCAAACCACTGATGTGCATGCATTAGTGGGATAGCTGTTATTTTGAAGGTGGCCAACAGCGCTCTCTGGCGGCAGATTACCGTAATGCACAGTATTAACAATCGCTGCGGCGGCTGTCTTGACTTCAATTTTGCGAGTGGAGGCTGGCCTGACCGCACTGCGATGCGAGAGGCGAGTACTGTACCAACGTAGGGCAGGGGGGCACAGAGGACCAAGGGGCATGAACCGCACAAGAAATTGTCCCAGCGCATGGTATGCTTTTCTCAGTGACTACTACTGTATTCCATACTTTTCATTCTTGGTTCCTTTTTTTCGTCTACGTTCTGATTTCAACATTAATAATAATAATAATAATAAGTGGATGAGATGTTCCTGAAAAGTCTGGCTCCTTCCATGCAACGATTGCCACCCCAGCAGAAGGAATGTGTCAAATTTCAAATTAATTTAAGAAGCGCTGTAATGCAATACTTAAGTAAAATAAATGCAATACTTGGAATAAATGCCTGGGTGACAATATTTGCCACGAAGCAGTAAGGCTTTGTTTGTAGTTTTAGTTTTTGTTTGTATCCATTTTTCTCTGGTTGTTTTGTTGAAAATCACAGTAAATCCACTCAACGTTCTGGTTGGTCAAGTGTATTTCAGGATTAATCTACAGCGTTCTAACAGGTGTATGTTTGGTTATCTGTTAAATGTAATCCAAAAGTTTTACACATGCCAAAAGTGAAGCTTTTTTACCTCACAATATAATGGAATAACTAAAATGTGTCTGAAACACAATTTGTCATGGACACAAATTAGATCCAGATGCATGTAACATCATCAATTCAGGTTGAACTCTGAATTGATGTGGAGTGAAGTTGCTCTCCTGGAATGGAACCAGAGTGAACTCTGAATTGATGATGTTACATGCACAAATTGGTCATTCGCCTTGTGAAGACACCTAAAATGGGGATGGTCTAAAACCGCGGTCAATCGTCCTTCGCTAACAAAGTTTGCTTGGTGCTAGAACAACAGGGAAAGGAAAGGACGCGCATCAAAATGAGGGCAGGCTGCCACCATTGACTGCTCACTGTTGTCATTTGTATGCCGGGCTCACACGGTTCCTCCCTCATGGTGTGTCAGGAATGTTCACGTATGTATGTTTTGTCGTGATAACACGGGTGTGACCGCAACGCCGTGACGTGAGTGGATGTGGAGTGAAGCTGCTCTCCTGGAATGGAACCATAAGGGATAGTGGAAACGAACAACATGGTGAGTTTCGAAGAGAATTTTTAAACCGGCGTTTTATTGTTGATATTATGAACATTCCCCGAACCTCACATTCAATTTAATTCTGGCTAAATACAACCAGTCACGTTTTTGTGATTTCCTATCATTATTTTTAAGAGGCTCTTGTAATCAACTAAGGATGAGCATCATTCTTCAAACAACATATGTCACAAGTATATTGTACACTTATAAATGCACATGTCTTATAATGTAAGGAAGAACGTTGGTGATTGACAGAGCACTTTTGACATTCAGCCTTTGTATTGAAAATTCTAATGTAGACCAGGGATGAGAAACCTAAGACTTACTTTCAAGTTTCAGTGCTTTCCAAACTAAGATTCAATTTCAAATAATGCTATTCAGATTCAGGTTTTCAATACAATAATTCAAGATAAACAGTACTTATTGGAATTACTGTATGTGCTTCATGTTCTGATGTTAATGTATTTATTCAAGTTGAGCAATTGAAATCCAAGTATAAATGGTTCAAATTCATATTTGTTTTGCCACTTTTTCGTGAATCAAGTCTGCACATGAGCAGTAAGAAGATGGAATAGACCATTGCGTGAGAACGAAAGAACAGCAAGCAAAATGACTGGTCAATATGTCTCTACTTAGATCTGAGATGCAAGTAAAAATTTCTTTTTTCTGCTGATTCTTAATCTGTCCTCGTTTTTTAATTTTTAATTTTTTAACTCGAGCACATCGGATATAAATTACAATGTATGGTAAAATTCGTATTGTGCAAGTTGGTATTGGTCAAATTTAAAAACAAAAGCATAAAATTATCTAAAACATTTTGATACACTAGAAAAAAAATATACATTTTTGAAGTCAGCGCCAAAAATATGTTTAAGGTCACATAAACCCATCTCTGATTAAAATTTGCTGTTGACCAGTTTTCTGATTAAGTTTTGTCAGGGACAGCACCAGGGTCTTTCTCTCCCAGGGCAAAAGGAGGTTTGACCGATTCAAAGGGGTGTTGAAAAAAAAAATATATATATAAAATATATATATATATATATATATATATATATATATAATATATATATATATATATATATATATATATATATATATATAATATATATATATATATATATATATATATATATATATATATCAAATAAAATGCTGGAGTGGCTTAATTGGGGCTTCACGGATTTTTTAATGAGACTATAGCGCTCCCTATCCCCTGTGTAGTGCCACCCCTGAGCTTTTGTGATGTGTATCTCAGGTGTAAATCGAAGAAAACTTGGATGGAAATATCTCCCTAAAATCTTTTGGTACATTTTCCTCTTCTCTCCCCATTGATGTTGTCACTGTCCAGACGGATGCAGACGTGCCATCGCAGAGCGGCGGCTATGACGTGGAGCAGTTTGTGGACACCCCCGACTATGATCTCATCTGCACTATATGCCAGGGGGTCTTGCGGTGCCCCGTTCGAGCGGCGTGCCACCACGTCTTCTGCAAAAAGTGCATTTTACAGTGGCTCAAGAGGTACAACCAAACATGGGGTACTGCCAAACGTTTCAAAGCAATTATTGAGTCACTGTTGTTTGTCCTTGTCAGACAAGAGACCTGCCCCTGCTGCCGAAAGCCGATTAACGCATGCATGATCTTTGTCATGTTCAAACTCAGCAAGTCCATAGGACGCATGAAGATAAAGGTTGGCCTTATAAAGAGACTGTATGCTCTGCATCACATATTTGCTGTAGTTCATTCCTGAATTAGTTGGAGAAAGTTGTTCAAATGTGGTTTATGTGAAAGTAGATTTCTTTTCTCCATTGTGATTATGACTTGCCATTTTGTTTGATAAATTACTTAATACGGCATATAATAAAGTGGACTAGGTAATAAAAATTGATTGGATTGGATTGACAAAATTCTTTACATTCTATTCACTTTGGTCTTTACTACTGTATATGGTTTGATAAAATATAATGGAATGTGCTATTTTCCTGATATAAAAAAAACAATTGCAATGGATTTTATTGTTATACACAGTATTACAAATGGTGTTTGAAGCAACCATTCATGGAAAATAGTGACAACCAATTAGAAGTAGTTATTTATGTTATTTCTCTATTTTAAAAAATCCACTTATTTTGTTATGTTATGTCTTTTACAGTGTAAGAACGAGATCCGTGGCTGCGCAGCGACATTCGCCCTCTCGGAGCAGTACTGTCACAGCCTGAACTGCTTGTTCGAGTTGGTCCCTTGCCCGTACCCCGGGTGCCGGGCGCAGCTCCTCCGCCGCGACCTGGAGACCCACGCGCGCCACTGTGAGCATTGGCTCCAGCCGTGCCACATGGGCTGCGGCACCGTGCTCTCCCACCGGACGCGGGCTCAGCACAACTGCTACATGCAGCTCAAACTTCAGTACCAGGCCAAGTGCAGGAACCACGGGACCATCGCCGCCGCCCTGCAGAAGAAGATGAGAAAGATGCAGAACACCATGGCACACATGAAGAGGCAAATTGGGCTGATATGCGAAAGTCTACAGGCGATGGATGAGCTGCACAAGGCGGAGGAGGACTTGGGAGAGGGCAGCTCCAGATCCACAGGAGCCAGATTCAGCAGTGAAGGCTGACAGTCGAGGGAACAATTTGTTTATTTCATTGATGTGTGTGGGAATATGCAGGTAGGTTTATCATCACATTATATTGAGTGAATTTGTTACATATTGTAAATAAAACAAGGATGTACAACTGTTGTTTATTGGTTGGATTTTTTTGAGGGGAAAATAAAGGAAACAGGGAAATACAGTACATGTGTCGAAGAATGTATCCTTTTGGAAACATTTGTTTCAGTCGTTAAAGAAAGTTCCGTGTAAGGTTAGTTCATCAAATGAAAATGTTAATGGCTTTTTACGTGGGCAGCCAAAGGCACATCTGTGCAATCATCGTACTGTCTTATCAGCTTCTTGATTATCCACACCTGTGAGATGGATGGATGGATGGATTATCGCCTCAAAAAAGAAGTGCTGATTAACACAGATTTGTGAACAATTTTTAAGACAAATGGGCCTTTCTTGTTCTGTACATACAAAGAACATGCAATATTTTTCTTTCAAAGTAATTGAAATGTTTTGTCGTTTTGTGTGTGTGTGTGTATATATATATATACAGTATATAATATATATACTGTATATTTTAAAAAATATATTCACACACACATAAAATACTGTAATTTATGTACGCCTTGTAGGGAAAGGTTGCCACTGCGAGGCAGTATAGGGCGAGATCTTATTTCTAAACATCGCGATGTTTCGTGTGCATAAAAACCATTGGGCCTTTCACCAGACCTTCTTCCTGTAATAACGATCACGTAAGTAGGCGCAAGTTCACACATTTGGACGCATAATCCGCCCAAATCTTGCACATACTCATCTCAGTCCTATCGCTGGCTGCTAAAATACAACGTAAAGACTTATTTTTTACTGAAACCGATGATATTATTGACGGTTTTAATACATAATTTGTGTAGTCCTTATTTCCGAATATGGCGGCGAAACTCGTGTGCTTTTGTAACTGGAATGCCGGATACTACAAAGTCATGCAGAACGCGTTCGTCTTTATTCTTAGAGTAATGTCTAGCGTTTTATTCCACAGCAAATGGCGGACGACGCCGGTGGTAGGGGAGGTTTTCGCGGAGGTTTTGGCCCTGGTGGTCGCGGTCGGGGCCGCGGACGCGGCAGAGGCCGTGGAAGAGGCCGCGGTGCCCGGGGAGGCAAGGCCGAGGACAAGGAAGTGAGTGGATCACTTGTTCCTACCCGTTTAAAAGGCACTCACTTATATCAAGACACACGAAGAAGACGTTATCATTTTAATATTTCCCTTATAGTGGATCCCAGTCACCAAGCTTGGCCGCCTGGTTAAGGACATGAAGATCAAGTCCCTGGAGGAGATCTATCTGTACTCTCTCCCCATCAAAGTAAGTTCTGTGTAAGGTTACTTTATCAAATAAACTGTTACTTTTCGTGCTTGCTATAAGAGTAACGAAGAAAAATCTAAATTTGTGGCCTTGTAATAAGATTTGAACTTCACGATTGGGTCTACCACGATCATTTGATTGGGTACCATTTACAATTGAATCAATTTTTGGCCCAAATATGTAAAATCTCAGATATTTTTTTCCAAACGTTTGGGAGGGTAGTATGTAAAACCCTCCTTATGCAACATTTCATGTGCAATTACATGGCTTGTAATGACAGCATGTGTGTATTTTTGAGGGGGTATTGTAAATGTATTTGAACTCAAAATCTCTAAGCATAAAAGGCATAGAAAATTTGTAATACAATTCTGATTTATAATCTGCTGTTATGTGGCGGTTTCAGTCATACACCATGTATTTTTTTTACTTTGCAGGAGTCTGAAATCATCGACTTTTTCTTGGGCTCCGGGCTGAAAGATGAGGTGCTGAAGATCATGCCTGTCCAGAAGCAGACCAGGGCTGGTCAGCGCACCAGATTTAAGGTGAATTCCTCTTACCTGATGTCCATTCGGGATGTGACTTTCCCCACAGTGGAGCTATAGCTGTGAGCATGTCTCGTGTTCACAGGCCTTCGTTGCCATCGGTGACTATAACGGCCACGTGGGCCTGGGAGTCAAGTGCTCCAAGGAGGTGGCCACCGCCATTCGAGGCGCCATCATCCTGGCCAAGCTCTCCATCGTGCCTGTCAGGAGGGGCTATTGGGGTAACAAGATCGGCAAGCCCCACACGGTTCCCTGCAAGGTGACGGGCCGTTGTGGCTCCGTGCTGGTGCGGCTTATCCCAGCGCCCCGTGGTACCGGTATCGTGTCGGCTCCTGTGCCCAAGAAGCTGCTCATGATGGCCGGAATCGATGACTGCTACACATCCGCCAGGGGCTGCACTGCCACACTTGGCAACTTTGGTAATATTTGACGGCAATGAATTCTCGCTTATCGCTGGGGGAAACTGTGATCTTCCATTTACAGTGGTGTCTTGACTTTCAAGTTTACAATTCGTTCAGTGACCAGGCTCACGAATTGCCATTCCCTCTTGAAGCTGTTCTCTGCAACCCCCTCAAAAAACAGATTTGTTAGGATTTTTTGGGGCGGGGGCTGCACTAGTGTTATGCCTTATAAAACCATACAGCAATATAATAGCAAATATTGCAAAGAATTGAAACATTTGGTGATAGTCCAACTGGCTTCACCAATGGAGTTCTGAATTGTGAGCAAGAAGCTAACTGACATTTGCGTTGTATACATGTAAATTTTTGGGTGTGTTTGAACACAAACGTTCAATGTTTTAGTTGCTGTCACAGTTTAGTGGTCACAATTGGAGACAACAAATTGGGCTAATGATGGCCTACAGCTCACATGTTGGATTACCGTACTTGTCTGATCAGTTACCACTGTCACTTGGAACACTTGGTTTGGGTGTCGAGCTCATCTTTCTCCTTGCTCTGCCCAGCTTCACCTCTGCCCGTGGTGCAGTTGTCGTTAACTGGAGATACAGAAAAAGGCGTGTGTGTAATTCATTTCCGGGTGACTCTCAGTGGGGTCTCTTCTGGTCCTCTTATTGACGCTCAACATTTTCTCCAAATAATTTGCTGCGGGGAAACTTTTTAGATGCGTGTTATAGAAATGAATTCTTCTCGCTCTTCCAGCCAAGGCCACATTTGATGCCATCTCCAAGACTTACAGCTACCTGACTCCTGACCTCTGGAAGGAGACCGTCTTCACCAAGTCTCCTTACCAGGTCTGAATGCTCACACTCCTTTCATTGCAAACTCTTCAAGCTAAAAGTAAAATTGGCTGTACTCTGATCAATCGTTTTTTGTTTTGTTTTTTTTCCCCTTCAGGAGTTCACTGACCATCTAGCCAAGACCCACACCAGAGTGTCGGTGCAGAGAGGCCAGGCTGTCCAGGCGGCAACCTAAACTTTTGTAGAGCCGAACTGTTGAAATAAAAGTTCTGGGGAAAACATCACATCCTTCTGCCTTGTCTGTCACTGATACGAAAAACTTTTATTACAAACTGAGATTAATGTAGGAAACATTCAAAAGCCATGTTGTTACTATAGTTCTCTGAAAGTCATGACATTTTCAAATCGTCACGTCTACAACATTCCTACAAAACCACAATGTATGCTGCTTTGGAAAATTATACTCCTGAGGAATTATAGACAATAATTGCAACACTTGGTTGACAACTGAGCCATCCATTTTATGAACCGCTAATGAATTAGCAAATTATTTTGGATAATCGCTGAATCATTGAGTTACCTTTTTAAATTAAAATTGTCCGAATGCTCTTAATTTCAGCTTCACCACGGTAACTATCCAGTTTCAGTAGTCCAGTCCACTTTCATGGAGATGTCGCCAGTGAACAGCAAATTTCAATCAAGGTGGTTATGTGTCAATCATTTTTGATGCTGATTTTAAAAAATACATTGAAAACTGGATTTTTGAAAGTCATTGTTTAGAGGTTTGACCTACAAATGTTTGTGCAATATGGCTTTTGCCATGTGTTTTATTGCTATATTTCAAAAAAATTGTGTTCCCGTAATTCATAAATATTACAAAATATATTTGTATTTTATTACAAAAATAGGATTTTCTGGAGAAAATTTACAATGCAGATTTAGAAACGGCACAAAAATATCTAGGAAAGTTTACTTGCATCAAATTTAGAAAAAAATTAATTGTTAATCAGTGTTACCGTTTGATACATCTGTATAGTACTTGAGTAACTTTCATGAATGGCTGGTGGGACATATTCAAGATGTGTGTATATGGTAAAGGTTGCCCTATAAATTTAATTGCCAAATGATTTCTTGCCCTAGTAAGACTAGCATGGTAACTGTATACTTAATTGGAAAAAATAGAACAGACTACAACACCGATTTAAGCGCTTTATTTTACAACTATTGCACAGAAGACTTAAGCATTTTGAGTCTGAGCTGCTGCCATCATCCTCTCTTTTTGCTTCATCAAACACTTCCTGCCACTGGCATATGCTCCGAGGTCACCATCTGGCCCAAGACACAAACACATAAAATGATTCCCAAGGCAAAAAAAAAAAAAGTTCATTGAATGTAGTTGAAGCAATTTGTGAGTGAAGCTATGACGTGAAAAACGTACAGCGTAACTGGTAGTTCTTTGAGGCCTCTGTGAACTGCTCTATCTCCTTCGAACAGTTCTGCTGGTAGCTGGAGCCTTCTCTCTGATGGCAGGCCCTCATGCGCTCCTGGACTACCTTCACGATCTCCTGGTCCACTTTGCTGAGGTAAGACAATAATACATTCATAATTGAGTATTGTAAGCAGAATTTTTAATTCAAATATTGTATTCGGGAAGTAATCAGCTTGTGCAAGTGTCCCAAATGAAGTTTATGGTTCATGTACACTTGGGAGTGAATGCAAGAAATTATCTCACTAGTCTCTCCTCCACTGCATCTCAGCCTCATAGTAGCACAGGTAATCCCCTTCTTGGCACTGGGTCAGGTCGGGAACGCGGCGGAACTTCTGGTGGTAGTAGACTGACTTGTTTTTAGCCTGAATGCTGTCGACAGCCTCTAAAAAGAAAAGAAAATGCAAATTGTGTAGCAAAAGTGTTTAAAACGTGAGGTGTCTAGGCATGTGTATCCAATTTGGTACTAAACCAAGTAATTGCTTTTTTTTATAACGGTGCGTGGACATGCTTTTTCATTTTGCTTGTATAATTTGGGAGTACTGTACAGGTATAAACTATGGGAAAATCCCTGGCTTTTTTCTTTTATTTTGACGCACTAGTTCCTTTTTGTGTGACTGACAAAAGCTACAAGTGTTTTTTGCATGCATCTTGTCCAGTAAAAAAAGCTTTTTAAGATGCATTGTGGGATATATAAATGAGCACATAGGACAAAATGGCAAGGTGATTCCGAACACAACGCAAGCATAAAAAAAACTCACTCCAATTGAACCGCAATTAAAATTCTAAGTCATGTCACGTTTTACAGTGTAAGATACACCAAAACAATGCGTTTCATTCATAGTTGGGCGTCATTTGTTGTGCTAGCAGACTGCTAGCTGCGTTAGCTTCGTTTACCTCTAAATGTGGTGACAGGCAGGTCCACCGAGTAATAGAAGAGTTTGGACAAAATCAAAGCCGGGTTTGGCAAAGCCGTCTGTTTGTCCACAACGGGAGTCTGTCGATGAGGCTCCGGATAGGCGTCCTTATTAGAGTCCAACGGCATTTTCCCTTCTTTGAATCAATCCACGAGAAATCCGACAGTTCGACCTCGACAGTTCTCCTCTCGAGGTGGCGCATGCGCATTAGGAGCGACGCTAGAGGTCAGTGAAAACTTTTATTTGATGAAAACCTATCGCCTAATGAAAGTTTAGTTTTGGTCTTTTAAATAAAATTGACGGTGGATATTTTTGATGGAGAATTCAGACAAATATTTCCTCCCAAACAGGCCGACAAATAAAGGTTGGTGTTAAAGGTGTTATTCATTGAGTAGCCGACAGATGTCAACAAAGAACCTAAGGTTTCGAGTGAGGCACACGATGTCGTTCTACTGTTGCGCGCAACTCACCATTATTGTTACTGTACATTTCTGATAAATAGTATGTTCTATTTGTGTTTTTTATCATTTTAAGACACTCGGAGTTGAAGGTCTTTGAAAGATAAAATGTCAATGACATCCTTTGATGTAATATATTTGTCATAGTCTATCTCACAGGTGTCAAAGTCAAGGCCCGGGGGCCAAATCCGGCCCCCCATGTCATTTTATGTGGCCCGTGGGAGGAAATCATGTGTCAACTGTCATGATTCTTGCTGAAATCTGTACCCAAATGTCATGGGTAATAAATAACATTGAGATTTTGCACCGGCCCTGCGAGGGAAGCCGTAACTCTGAAGT
Organism: Hippocampus guttulatus; assembly: GCF_054856545.1. Lineage (NCBI taxonomy): Eukaryota > Metazoa > Chordata > Actinopteri > Syngnathiformes > Syngnathidae > Hippocampus > Hippocampus guttulatus. Next base: position 11,699,917 of record NC_141276.1, read on the forward strand.
GGCCCGCGACAAGAAATGACTTTGACACCCCTGGATAGCCAATTCTCTTTACTACATAAAGGATCTTAAATTTTTACCAGACAAATAAAACATTTATTTAACGTCTTCCTTTTTTAGGGTAAAGAATGATACTGGTTAGTATTAGAGCAAAATGAAACCGTGTGTTGTTAGTTTGTCTTTAGAAAGCATAAAATCACTGAATTGAATAAGTTGTTGGAGTTTTGATAAATATGAGCAAATTGAAGCCTGTTTGGTTTGTTTTCCTTGGTCATAGAGTAGCTCTGCCATTCATATTTAAATGTCAGATTATTATTTTTTTTATTATTTTTGTATATGCCTGCAAACTGTTTTGGTTATTTGCAATTTTTGGGTGTTGTTCTTTTGCAATTTTAAACATCATGTTGCAACTCTCACTGACTAGCCCACCACCCCACCCCCTTTATGATTATTAAGTGTTAAACTTGGCCACCTGGCAATGAAATCCTTCCCCCTCTCCACTCCATTCTTGGCTAAATGGTTCCTCTCGACTGGTCATTGCACCACGTTAAACTTCTGAGCTCCCACTCCTCCCGTCTGCTCCACTTTGGCAATGTTATTTGAAAGTGAAAACGGCTCCTCAGTGGGGCCAAACACCAAAGCAGAGCCTGACATTGTGTGCCTTCCTACGTCTGGTTCTTTTTTCTAGCTCTTACCTGGTCAGCGTGCGCAGACATGGTCAGTGGTCTTTGTGTTATGCTTCTCTATTCAGCTTTAATGTGACTTTTAGGATTATTGTATGAATCTCAGGTGCCGGCTGTTTACACCAACGTTTGAATTCTATATTAATGTGCATGTGTTGTCTGTGGGGTTGGCGTTCTCCTCTCTAGTCACATCGCAAATTTCACGCACCACGCCATGGACACTTGGGCTTTCTCCCCCGCAAGCGTAGCAAAAGGCACCGAGGCAGAGTGCGTACTTGGCCTAAAGATGACCCCAGCAAGCCTGTGCACCTCACCGCCTTCTTGGGATACAAGGCTGGCATGACCCACACCCTCAGAGAGGTGCACCGCGTTGGTCTCAGTATGTACATTGTGGAACATGTGGATTTTTGTGTAATTCACAAGGCAATTCAGATGGTAAAAATAGTATAAGGTGCACATACACCTATACAAATGCCAGGAAAAGTCCAATGGAACAATTGGACTTCATTTTGGATTAATCAATGCACTTTATATGATGGCAGGTGAGTGCTGTCAATTATTTAACACAAGTTTGAATGTGATTGGTAAATTCTGAGCATGGTAACATATGCAGTTAAAAGACGGTGTGTGTGCTTGCAAAACCGCATTCGAAACCATCATCATATCGTCAACATTATTATTATTATTTAAAAATGAATTGTACAGATTAAGGTTGCATTCCTCACACCAAAAACATTTTGAACTTATTTTATTCTTAGTCATATGTTAACATTACAAAACCTGGCATTTGAGCATGGGTTTGTAGATTTTTTTTGTCAAGTTGGAAATTAAGGCTCTTGAGTCTGTGGCTGGCTTGGCCTCGCACGATGACTGAAAGGTCCTGCTGCGTACCACGAGTCGTAGCTACTACCGGTACTTTGAGAATCACTGTTCTATTTCCTCCCCAGAGCAAACAAAGCGTGAAGAAGTGGAGGCGGTTACCATCATTGAGACCCCCCCGCTCATGGTGGTAGGAGTGGTGGGCTACATCCGCACCGTGCGGGGTCTGCGCGCCCTGAAGACCATCTTTGCTGAACATCTCAGTGACGAGTGCAAGCGCAGATTCTACAAAAACTGGTAAGGGTGTGATGTGACCGCCACAAATTAGGTCCACTTGCATACACTGCCCATGTTTCCGTTGGTTTCAGGCACAAGAGCAAGAAGAAAGCCTTCACTAAATACAGTAAAAAGTGGAAAGACGAAGTCGGGAAGAAAGCGCTGGACAAGGATTTTACTCTGATGAAAAAATATTGTTCAGTCATTCGGGTTATTGTTCACTCTCAGGTAAGACAATGCTCAGAGTATAACCGTGTAGATTACTGCTCTAAAAGCAACATCTAGCTTGCACTGTGGCAAAAGGGCAATATCCACCTGACCACATGCAATAGAAGGATTAGATGTCACTCGCATCCCCCGGCTGCTGGGTGCAAAACAAGTCCGGCCGCGCGGTAAGCTGCTGCTGTTTCAAATGACAGTTTAAAAATAATTTTTAGAGCAGAACCTGTCGGACTTTGCCAGGGGAAAACCTTGATTTTGGCAGGCAACAAGGCAAAGGTGAGCCAAGACCACTTATAACAGTGTGCAAAGGCTTCAGCTTGGTAACACGATCAGTATGCACTTCTAAGAGCAGATGTGATCTCATGCTTTTCTCATAGCTAGCTCAAACCTGATTTTGTGGGATAGAGGGCGTCTTACTTCTCACTACAATGTTCTCGATCAGTGGTTCTTAACCTTGTTGAAGGTACTGAACCCAACCAGTTCAAATGCACATTCATTAAACCTTCATTGGTGAAAAATAAAAATGACTTTTTACAAATTCAAGACATAAAAAAAGACACATTTATTAAAACAGAAAAAAGTAAATAAAATTTCAAGTCATAATTATAATTTTTTTTAAATTGTGCACAAAATGAACCGTGCATGATGTACTATCACGACAGTCACACGTTGACGACTGAGCGGACTAAATTTCCCGCAGCACTGATTGGACAAGAAATGTCACGTGATCATCTGCAGCCAGTGATGGCCAAGCGGGCGTATCATAACTAAGCGACATGTTGAGTCGGGTGTGTCTTAACCTCCATGGCAGAGGCTCCGTCGAACCCCTGAGACCGATTCACCGAACCCCTGGGGTTCGATCGAACCCAGGTTAGGAACCACTGTTCTAGATTCTACTGCGGTGGTCTTTTAACTCATTTTCAGATGCGATTACTGCCCATAAAGCAGAAGAAGGCTCACGTCTTGGAGGTGCAGTTAAACGGGGGGAGCATTTCGCAAAAGGTCGACTGGGCAAAGGAGCGCCTGGAGCAAGCGGTGCCCGTGTCGGCAGTTTTTCACCAGGACGAGTTGATTGATATCATTGGGGTTACAAAGGGTCACGGCATTAAAGGTTAGATGCCAATCATCCCGAAAATCAAATATGATTTCACCATGATGTCGCATGCACCTCCAGGTGGCAGAAACTTCAGCAATGGGACTAGTTGGCCACCCAAGGCAACGCAATTGGGAAAACAGAGAAATTGACCTGAACAATGAGTTTAGCCTTTTTCTCTACCACCGTAGTTCGAATGTGTAACATTTCCATTGAAAGGATGATGCTACATGAGGGAAATTACACTTCAAGAGGTAAATTGATTCCAAAATAGAGGTGGAGGAAATTCAGACGTATTTAACATGATTATTAAGATGAGTTGATGAGTTTGTTTTCTATTGCTGGAATTAATGGCACGGTCCTGCTATTTTGACGCTGGAATGGATCTTTTACTGTAGGTCTGATGTTTGCGAGCAAGCGACGGACTGGAATACTTTATTTTGAAGGAGGTCGACACAAATCCTCGAAAGTACTATCCATCCATCTTCAACACCACTTATCCTGAACAGGGTCACATCGGGGTGTTGGAGTTTATCCTAGCTGACTTTGGGCGGAAGGCGGACGACACCCTGCACTGGTCGCCAGTCAGGGCGACATATAGAGACGAACAACCATTCACACCCACATTCACACTGTCATTGGGTGGGAACCACCTCTAAACCTTTTGAAACATATCTAGTGGCACAACATAGATTTCAGTTCAGGTCAATGGTAATCTCTTGCTTTCTGCCACCCGGAAACAACCTGGCGACTATCATTATTATGATTAGTTTGTTTGTTTGTTTTTTACAAAAATAAAAAGGTTGAGAGGTAAATTCATTGGTCACTTGCTAACAGGTGTGACAAGCCGCTGGCACACAAAGAAGCTCCCCAGGAAAACTCACAAGGGGCTGCGGAAGGTGGCGTGCATCGGAGCGTGGCATCCAGCTCGAGTGGGCTTCAGTATAGCACGGGCCGGTCAAAAGGGCTTTCACCACCGTACTGAGATCAACAAGAAGGTCCACTTTGTGCCTGGGACCAAAAGGCTGTTATCTTTTAAATGTTGGACATCAACGTTTGATCTCCTGCTGTCCTCAGATCTATCGAATTGGTCGAGGCGTTCATATCCAGGATGGAAAGGTGATCCGGAATAATGCCTCCACAAGCTATGACATCAGCCAGAAGACCATTTCCCCCATGGTATTGACATTGTGAGACTGCTGAGCTGGGGCGTCAGGCTCTTTTTCGTCGTGGGCCATATTTTAGTTACGGTTTTCCTCAGAAGATCGTTACAACTGTGAAAACACATACAGAGGTGCCTCGAGGTTAACTTGTTACGTGACCATGCTGGTATTGGTAACTTTAAGCCCTCCTATCTCAATTAATCTTCCATCGATCCATTTTTTTGTTCGCTTATCCTCACAAGGGTTGTGGGCGTGTTCTGAAGCCTATCCCAGCTGTCTTCAAGCAGTTGGCGGGGTACACCCTGGACCGGTTGCCAGCCGGAATCGAACCCTGCACTTCTGCTCTCTGGGGCGGACGTGCTAACCAGTCGTCCACCGTGACAGCTCAATTCATCTTTTCTCATTGAAATAAATGGAAATGGCATTTATCTTGTTTCAACACCCCACTCACCCTCCAAAAAAGTCAGTAACATGTGAAAAATAGCATTGTATAATATTGAACTTTATAAAAATATAGAGCTGAATGTAAAGAATTGAGCAATTTTTGCTACATTTATTTCTGCTTCACTTATTATTTTTCTGGTGTGGGCACCTTGGCCAGCTGGGAGCGGTGCAATAGACATGGAGTCATTCATAACTCCTCACTTAGCCACAGTAATACTAACCATTCTTCGCTGAAGATAAATAATATATGCCTGTTGTAATTATTATATTACACCGGTCAATGAATTTTTACAATTTTTAAATCACAGATGCAAATAATATTTTTTATAGGATTTTTTTTTTTTTGCACAGACTCTTTTTTATTTGTTGTAGAACGTCTGGTTTTTCTAATAACATGCTTTTGTCTAGTGACCAGTTCATGGCGAACCCCGCCTCTTGCTCTGTGGTGGCTGGGTTAGGCTCCCGCGTGCCTTCAATTTGAGTGAGAATAAGAAGTACAGAAGTTGGATAGATGCATAATGTGTAATATACCGGTATATATTTTCTTAATATTTATGAATTAAAGGTTAGGTTCACCAACAAGTGGATTTTTTGGGGAATGTCTTATTGCTATAAATTACAACGCATGATGATATCCATATTGCAAAAGCTTTTTTTTTAAAAATCGGTAAAAATGAAAATATCTAAAACCTGACGTGCTTGGAAAAAAGGACACTTTAGAAATCAGCATAAAAAATGTGTCGGGAGGCAAAGCCACCTTTAAAACTTGCTGTTGACCAGTGTTGTGCGTGTTATTCCTCCATGTGTGCTCGAATGCAGGGAGGCTTTCCACACTACGGAGAGGTGAATAATGATTTTGTCATGGTGAAAGGTTGCGTTGTCGGTGCCAAAAAACGCGTCCTCATACTCCGAAAGGTAAGTCTCACCTTTCTAATGGTCGTTTATATAGTCTAAGAAATTCATAACAATCTCCCTTCCAGTCTTTGCTGGTGCACACGTCTCGCAAATCATTGGAAACCATCGAGCTCAAATTCATTGACACCACGTCCAAGTTTGGTCACGGTCGCTTCCAGACCGCGCAGGAGAAAAGAGCTTTTATGGTCAGTGACTTTTTCCCCATTACACCACCATGTTGATTTCTTCTTGTGCGCCCCCATCAGTTCTTGACTTCTGACCTGTGGCTTATACCTGCAGGGTCCGCCAAAGAAGGATGTCTCTAAAACTCCGCCAGTGCCTCAACCAGAGGAGGTCTAAAACATTTGGCAGTATTTTCCGTGATGAAGCAGAGATTTCCGAAAGGAAGGTGAAATTGATCATTAAAAATAAAATAAAGGTTTTATTGAACCAACAAGAGTCACTTCTTACAGATGGCAACATACATAAATACACATACATTTTTAAAAAAAATGAGATATTCATTCAGTTTGAGCAAAATACTTTTTCAAATCGCTGAGGATAGGTTCTCTCCAACCAACTAAAAAAATAAATTCAGCGATTAAAAAAGAAATCAGATTCAACAAAAATGCTGGCCTGGCCTCAGTTGTGATATCAAGGCGGAAGTTGTTGATACGTAAGAGTTGCGTGCTCTTTGATCGTCATATCCGGGCGTTTTACGAAACAAACTTTATTGTTTCGTGCTGCGTCAACTCGACTAAAGACAGGTGGAAATGTCCTTTTGTGCCTTCTATGGTCGGGAGGTTTACAAAGACCATTTCAAACCAGGTGCTGCTACAACTAACGAGACTTTACTCTATGTTTTGTCGTAATTTGTTGCCATTTAGAACTCGTTAACTTTCCAAGTGAACTGTGGGGAGCTAGCTGCTTAGCTAATCTTGTTATTCAACTCTTTTTTTTCAGATGTCTCGACAGCTAAGACGAGGAATTGAAATCAATTGCCTATGTGTGACATAACCGAGAAGTTGCCTTCGAATGGTGTAATTTATACAAATTAAAAACTGTGAACTTTTGTAAAAAATATGCGAATTGCACAACACTTCCAAAACAGTTGTCTCACACTTTGTCTTAACACGATAATTGGCGTCCTAATCGACGTCATTAACTGTGGTTAAAAAAATAAAATAAAATTTAGACACGTATTGACGCCTCTGGCCGATTTAGACCCACTAGTGAACTGTCCTGTTTTTTTTTTTGTATGTTTGTTTTTAAATACCTGATGAACCCCATGTAAACTCCACACAGGAAGGCTGGAACAGGGATTCGAACCTCAACCCTCAGCTGTGAGGCAGAGATGAAAACCTCTGCCTCACAGTTCTGAGGTATGTGTAATATGTCATTTGGAGGCATCTAAATCCATTTTGTCTCCCTGTAGGAATTTACGCATGCGCCAAGTGTGATCACCATCTTTTCTCCAGCCGTTCCAAGTATGAGCATTCGTCGCCTTGGCCGGCCTTCACGGAGACCATCCACCAAGACAGTGTGGCCAAACACGAGGAGAGACCCGGAGCCTTCAAGGTACAATTGCAAGAAAGTCACAAATTGATGTCTATTACAAAACACTACAGGTGTCACAATAATTCGATTACTCAACAACTTATCAATCATCAAAGTAATCAACTATTTCGCTAATTAATTCTTAGCCCCGTGGGTTAACCTCATATTGTCCAAAACATCAAACTTCAGCTTCTGTACAAAAAAAAAAAAATCACTGATTTCTGAAGTCTGTCATGAAAACAGACACAAGTCATTTGCAAACATGTTCAATTTATGGGGGCAGGGAGATTTAATTGTTTGCAGCCTAGGTATGAATAACCTGCAACTGACATTAGCAGTTTAAGAAGCCTCACAAGTGTTTATCAATTTACTAGTAGCCCTATGCATGAATCAGTCAGTACCCAAGAAATATTTCTCTGTGATATTGCTTAATTGTTATTTGGATTTACATTGATTGTGAGTAAACTCAAATGCAAAATCATTTTTTGTCCGATTAGTTGATGGAATAATTGACAGAATAATCATTTAAAAAATATAGGCCTGTGACAGCCATATAAAGCACTCATTGGATTTTTAATTTTATTTTTTTTAACTCCAGGTTCTGTGTGGCAAGTGTGGAAATGGCCTAGGCCACGAGTTTGTCAACGACGGGCCCGGCAGAGGCTCGTCTCGTTTTTGAATATTCAGCAGCTCACTGAAGTTCATCCCTAAAGGTACAGTCAGAGAATATGTAATTCCCTCAGAAATTCTACCTGAATGCAGAGAAATGCTGTCACCAAGCACAAATGTTAAACAACTAAATGAACTGAGGTCCATTGTCAACCCATTGGCAGGAGTAAATAACTTTCGTCTCGGATACCATGACGACATTCCCATGTAATCCCTGAGCTATACTAATCTTCGACTTGTATTCGTTGAGAATTGGTGACGCTATTTTGATTGTTTTAAACATTTCCTATAGTGCAGAAAATTTGCATTCAGACAATTTATTCTGTTACAACTACTGCGGTGCCTTGACTTATGAATAAAATTCCTTCCATGGCAATGTTTATAACGTAACTTTCAAATCATCTTTCACCATTGAAATGAATGGAAATGACGTTAGTCAGGTCGAAGCCCATGTTCTGTTCCTTCTGGTGTGTGCGCATCTTGGCCACCAGTGGGCAGTACAATACAAACATACAGACACAAACGAGGAAAAGTTTACACCTGACTCAGTAACTGCAGTCATATAAATTATTTTTCGCAGAGGATGAAGATTTGCCAGTGAGTATTCATTGTCTGTTTCTCCATGTGTTTCTTCACCATTTGTTTTCAAATATCCATTCCTTAAAGGGTTTTGTTACCGCAACATTACACTTTCTTTGGTATTTTGCATTATGTTTAGTATTAAGCTTGTAGAGTTTTGTCAGGCAAAGTTATGTAGTTGTGTTTGTTAGAATTAAGCCTTTATATGTATAGATGAAAGCTTACAACAATATATATTTTTGCATTTCCTCTCTACCGTAAATGTCTGCATTTTGGGTATTGTGCGTTCTTTTAATGACGTAAACAGTACAGGTGTCAGGCTGCCGTTTGGGATGAATTGTTTTTGTTCAAGGTGGTACACCATTTGAGAAAATAATATTTCCTGCTGGATTCCAAGAAAAGTCCACATGATGCTTTTTTTTTTTTTTTTTTTGCGCTTTGCTACACAGACAAAGTTGATGGACAGTAAAGTGAGCGCACTGCAGGACGTGCTGTTTGACGTCTAAACATTTCTGGATGCCGCTAAGTAAGTGTGGACAGCAAATGAAGCACTCTGGGAAAAAGCCTGACTGGGGAGCACCAGAGTTCGGATCGAAGAGTGGCCGCACTGGACAGCAACAACAGATGATGTAATATTTGAGATTCAGGAGAGAATACCTTTGCTCATATTTGTAGTAGGGAATCAAGTTACTGTATTTGTGACATTTTATAAGTATACCATATTCTCTCAATTTTTATGATATTAATTTTATAGCAGGGAATCAAGTTACTGTATTTGTGACATTTTATAAGTATACCACATTCTCTCAATTTTTATGATATTAATTTTAAAAAGTTATCTTCGCTATGCAGCCTGTATTTCTTTTTATTACAGAATTGTGTGAAAACGTGCACAAAGCAAAATTTGCTCTTCCCTTTTGGTGAAAATAAGCAGTGCTTTGCTACTTCGTAACAGCGTCGTGTAAAATAAATATATTTCAAGATACATTGTAACCATTCTTGTTGCTTTGTGTTTCGCCTGAATGAATGTTTTGACGTATTCCCAAGGCATGACGAGCTCAATCTTGGACCCACTTCAAAGTGCAATTACAGTATTTCTTCAACAGGTGGTGCGCTTAGACCTTCAATGTGATGTCATCGACGTACAGTACGTATGAGGAAAATGGCTGTAAATGCAAGTTATAAGGCACCAGACAGCGTCTAATTGATGTTTTGCTCTTATAACCACAGTATAAAATTATACACATTGATAATTATGCTAACCAGCCATTAAATCAGCGGTGGCGTCTACTGATGACAGAAAAGCTAATAATGTAACATTCCCTCCAATACTATTAATACTGTTAAATGCCAGTGGTCTGAAGTGTTCTTTTAACCCATTTTAGGTTCTAAGTGGACTAACAAGCCTGCTCTTTTTTTTTCAATAGCACATAGCTCCATGATGGAATTCTAAACAAAGCGAGTATACGGGCGCAGGTTCAAAAGCTCTATGGCTGCCTGATAGTTTAGGCAGGAGCAGGTGTGTCAACATCTGCGGAGTATTCAACAGCAACATTTCATTGTGTTGTAGCACGGTGGATTTGTGCCAACATTTGTGTAAACACAATTTCAGACATTCATTTGATGAATGTTCAATACATTTTGTGCAGATGAAAGCAGTGTGATCTAACTACACTGACATAGAAATCCACAAACGTGTCCAAGGCCTCTGGGAGTTTGCCGTTTTCATCAGTGAAGGTAGTATCGATTCTTCTGCTGCGTGCATGTCATTAACAGATCTTGCTTTGAGATACTTTGCATGGATTGTATAAATTGTATTATACTTTGGAACAGTGGCGGATGCTGGTCTGTCAAGGAGGGGAAGCTCAATTTCGGCCTACATCATAAAATGTGTCAGTTTTTTTATACGTGAATTCGACTCTCCCTTCTTTTTCAAGAAAATGATCTGTGACCCTTGGTGATATAAGTCAGTCTGCAAACACAAGCAACTACAATAAAACCCACCAGAAGTAAAAGATAAATTTGTCGCTAGTTGTTTTCAACAAAGAGAGTGTCGCTAAGATGATTAGAAGAAGTCTCCAGTTCAACTCAGAACAGAATGAGAATTGAAAAATGCCCTCACGGATGCCTACGCCAAAAGATTGATGATTGGCTCATTTCGCTGTCGATAAAAAAGAGATTCAGCCTCAGACAGGTCATCCAATCATCATGCACAAAAGCTGAACGTCCGGGCCAGCCGATAAACGCCCACTGTCCATAGACTCCCAGAGACGCTGAGTGTCTGATGGGCGGGACAAAACCAGCATTATGCAATGACTCGTCTCGTTTCAATGCATTGGGACTACTCTCGAGACGCCCAGCGTCCGTGCTGCAGACGCTCAGCGTCCACACATTTTAAAGCACAGTGAAGCTGCAGGAATGAATGAGAAGAGGGTTGTGTCATAACCAGTAATAAAGAAGCTGATTCGGAACAAAAGTTGAACGAGTTGTAGCGCATATTTAGTCAATGACATGTACACACAATTGTATGTACACACATAAATTTTTTGACATTTTAGGGAAAGCTGAGCTTCCCTTGCAGTCTTCGAGCAATTGCCTCTGCTTTGGAACCTTGTGATGGCCTTAAAGCTACTTAAGCTCATGGTGTCTGAACTGCAGTTTGGGACAGGAAAACTTGGCAATTGGTGGCAATTTTGCAATGCTGCTCCATTGTCAATTAGCAAGCCATGGGCAAGGGAATGATAAACTGACAAAACCGACAAGCCTAAACTGTCTAATGTTGATGTCCTCACATACTGTATGTCCGAATGTTGCCTCGATCAAAATAGGAAAAAGGAAGTGTGTAATGACTTTTGGAACACCTTGTATATTTTAACGTTTTCCATTTCAATCTGCAGTTTACTAAGAGTCGTCAGTCGACGGTCTAAGCTCGCCCTCTCCCTCTTGTCCTAATTTTGCCCGGGAGCTCTTCATTTATCCAGTAATACCTTCCTTGCCACTGATTAGATGTCTCTGTTGTGGTTCCTCTTTAAAGTGGCCACACACAGCTGGCACACAGACTCCTCAGTGTCCTCGGGGTGAAGTCTGGATGAGGTAGCAACAAACCCTAGCAGACAAAAAAAAAAAAAAAAAAATTCAAAAATAAACCAGATGTGAGAATGACAGATGGGGAGGAAAGAAGAAGGAAGGGGGGTGCAATTAACATGCGCTATCTGCAGTCGAACACTCTTTCTGGCTGGCATCGGCTCAGCAGCTGCATGGCCGAGAGGAAGCAAACAGGAAGCAGGAAGTGGTAATCCTCTGATAAAAATCATGAGACAGATTTGGACGGCGAACACATTTTTTTTTCCTCTTGCGCTGATCTCTGGGGCTCATTTCGAATATGAATCCGTAATTATAGCAAACCAGTTGAGGGTTCTAGTGGGCCGAGGGCCGAGCCCAGAGGTTATCACTGAACAATACAGTACACGAGGCAGCCTCCTTTGATTGTAATGTTTATGAGCAGCTCACATCAACCCGGGCTGTTTATGAGCAGATGCACCTGCTTCTGTTTTGAATCCGACAGAATAACTCCATGCCACGCCACTCCAATTCATTTCCACCGAAACCATCTCATGGACTCTGCAGCAGACAAGCTCGCCCTGAGCGTTAACGTGCCAGAGGAAGCCAAACACCTCCTCCTATGTCTTGGCTGTGATGAAAATGCCCTCCATATGAGTTTTGACTCGGCGTGATGAAGTAAAAGATAAATGGGGCTTTTATGCAGCCAGATTCTTGCTGTGGGTCAAAGATGATCCCTGGAAGACATTGAAGATACTCCAAGTACTTAGTGTCTCTGTCAGGACAACATATGGTCGGAAAAGAAGGGCCTTGAAAAATGAAATCGGAGCAAAAGAAATTGCTGGTAGTTCAGTACCAAGTCGATGACTATCTGTAGCCGCTCGAGCCGCACACCAATTAGAAAACTGCTGTTATGAATTTATGTTTAGCTTTACAGTGAATGTCATAGTTAAGTATAGTGTATCTTGTTGACTCCCAAGTTGATCCAATTTCACCAAAAAAAAAAAGATCCTGGTTTTTAACTGTTGCCATCCTAATTCCCTTATCAACTGTGCAGATGACTTTTTTTTTTTTTTTTTGCATGTTGCATTATTCTCAATCAAAATGTGTTTTAAAATTACAGTACCGGTATATAGAAATTGTCAGTCGATTTGTATGAGCATCTAAACCAGTTTCATTATGGTGTCTTGTAGATTGTTTCACTATTGTGCGTATAAAATTTGCACCTACAGTATATCAACATTGATTTCCATCTTGAGGAAATATTGTGTATAATATACAGGGTGTCCATAAAGTCTCTTTACCATTTCAAAAATTTATTAAAAATGCAATTGATTAGATATTCAGATTTATTCTATTGTATTGAGTGTTTATTAAAGGTTGTTTTTTTACCTCTTTTAATAAAGATATCGTGTATCGAACAAAGATAAGGGACATTACTGACCTAAAGCAAAGGATTACTGATGCCATTGCCACAATTGATGAGGCAATGCTACAGCGAACATGGCAAGAAATTGAGTACCGTCTTGATGTGCTTCGTGCAACTAATGGTGCCCATGTAGAAGTGTATTAAAAGAGGTTAAAACAACTTTAATAAACGCGGAATAAAATAGAACAAATCTGAATAAAATATCTAACCAATTGCATTTTTAATACATTTTTGAAATGGTAAAGAGACTTTTTGGACACTGTATATTTGTGTATAATATTTCCTGCCAACTAAATGCCAAAGGCTTAAAAGCATAAGTGATGGAAAAAGGACGCGCCTTTGAGGGCTGCCATTTAGCAAACAAACAACATGATTCATTTTGAAATCTAGCACATCACTTTGGTGACCTGCACCACCTTTTTGTCACTTTTATCACATAATCACATGACTTCTTCCGACCTCTAGCGTCTTCAGTACCGCAGACAGGGTTTTGAACATCGCGTTTGTTTTTGAAGATATCTCTCACTATCTCCTCACTCATCTGTCTCAGAGAAGATAGCTCTTCACCATAACCCCCCGCATCCCCAGACAACAGCGCAGGTCCACCTGACAGCTTCAAAGTGAAGTGTGGTACCGGTATTGTTCTGGCGGATCAGGGAGACGGGCTCTTATTTTCAGGGCAGGACAAAAGTGGCTGATTGTGGGCCCCACATGGTACCTTTTATCCTGGTTTTCTGAGCAGACTACACAGGGATTTGGGGGGTGGGGGGTTCTTTAGTGAGGGCCAATATAATCCTGAAAGAAATGCTCTTCTTTGTGCTTTTTTTGTCTATGTAGAAGAAGAACAATCCCTCCAGGGGGCTGCTTGGTTGCATACTCTGTAGATTTTTTTTTTTGAGCGGTTCTACATAAGCAATTAAAGTAAGTTAAATGGAACTTTGAAGAGGTTTTGGGCAAAGGACAAAACTTTTATTAGCACAAAATCCTTTTTGTCAGGATGAGACGACTACAGAACAGCTGAACTTTATTTGGTATGAATCAGAAGCACTTTAAATGGCGGCGAGTGTGTTTTCACTCTCAGTTAACATGACTTTGAATGTTTTTAGTTCATTCCGAACACAGCCACATCCCAGTTGGAAGATTATGTTTTTGTACACTTGTGCAGGCTAAACAAATGGGCGCCGTGACACGCACTGTCCTCCCGCAACCCCACCCACCCTGTCCAAATTTCAGCCACCCACGGAGCAAACCCTGCAATTTGCTCATCCTCTCTCATCTTCTTGGCTAGTTATGCCACAGTTTATGCCACATGAGATGCACTGCATACCTACCACGCTGGGGTAAAAGAGGGGGTGGGGGTGGAATCAACTCAAGGGTGTGTTTTTGAGAAATTAGCCCTAAATATCTTGAGTGCGTATGTTTGCAGCAGATGTGCACTTCAAGGTTTTGGCTTAGCTGACCACGTTGGTTCTTGGTGGTTCTTTGATGAAAGTAGAAATTTCAGGTTCTGCAGAAACTGTGACCACTGGAAAATGCTGTCACGATTGCGTTAAATTGCTCAAAAGAGAAATTAATTATTTGTGGGGATGCGCAAATATTTTCAATTTGAACATTAGCACCGCGAATACATACAGGAAAAAAAAAACCTGCACAGAAATAATGGTAACATACTCTAACATGCTAACACTGGAAGTAGTGCAGCCGATAGAAATGCAAAGAAATGAAGATAATACCGTATTGGCCCGAATATAAGACGGTGTTTTTTTTGCATTGAAATAAGACTGAAAAAGTGGGGGTAGTCTTATATTCAGGGTCTAGACATTATACCCATCACGACGCTAGATGGCGCCAGATATCATTGAAGTGAATGCTGAACTTGACTCCCAAGGCCAAAGTGAACCCCTGTCACGAAGAATAAAAATAAAAATAGCGGTAGCATGAAGAAGAAAAATAAAAAATAGCGGCAAGAAAGAAAAGAGAAGAAAATAATCGAAGAGATAACAGAAAATGGAGAAACGTAGCGACAATCTGGAGAAAAGTGGTCAAAGATCGGCCAGGTTAACCGGCAGCTGAGGAGAAGTTATGATGTAATTTTCATTTCAAAAACCAGAAGCCATTCATTTACGAATGTGATTGCACTTTAGTTTACATATTTAAATGTTCAGATATTAAGATTTGAATGAGGCAAAATAACATGCTTTTTCTCTCAAATATATGTTTGTTTCAGATGTACTGTAATTATTTTCTGTATAAAAATTAATTTGGTTTTCAAAAAGTATTTTTTCAAACTTGAGTCTTGAAAAAGAGGGGGTCGTCTTATAATCAAGGCCGTCTTATATTCGGGCCAATACGGTAGAATACATTCATATAATTTCACTCAACAAATCTTTGCGCAAGGTCACATAGTTCCGAATCAACAAGTGTCTGGCCCTGGGAAAATGAATAGTTCGCACGACCTGAACAAGATGCAAAGTTTTCTCTTTGATTGTGTTGTCTGGCGGTGTTAAAACAGGTCAAGCAAAAAAAATAAGATGTGAGCACTCCTTCATGTTTATCATCCAAAGTCAAACTGGGACAAGCATTCACAGTGTTGTTAGAATTAATGCCAGTCGGAGCCGCTTCCTGACTCGTGTCTATTTTAATAGGTGAGCGTGAGGAGCCGCGCTGTCCCTCTGAACATCAACAAGCGCAAAAGGAAGCGACTATTAGCAAGATTGGACCTCTGGTGAGTGACTTGCGCACACAAATATTCGACTGTGCACTGTGTGCGTCTGTTTGTGGGATCCTCACATCTTGAGAAGGTGCAGTGGCGCCGAGGGGGGATTTCCACTCACCTGGCAGCTTAATGCCCCCCGGCACCTCCTGTGCAGCACAGTCGAGCGCGTGGCGCAGCACAGTACTTAAACCCACCTCCTCAGTTGCAGAGCCAAGTGAATCTCCATAGTTATCCATCATCACCTTCCACTTGCATGTCATAAAATCATTTGACATTTTGGCGTGGCTAAAATTCAGTTCTGCTCCGCTGGATTTTCTTTTCTTTGTGTGCCAGGAAAGGCAAACGTACTCTTTCATCGCCTGTCAGCACTCAGCGGGAATTTTATTTCTTGCTCTCGCACCCAAAGGGCTGCTTTTTTATATTCATTATTTCATCCAATGAGAGTGATGGCATTTTGTTTTGATCATTCATCGGATTTTACAAGTGCCATGCAGCCCAAACTTGGCGCTGTTGGGGATGGCGCACTAAAATTTCGTCTTTTAGTGCAAATCTGGATAAAAGTGCCAAAAGAGGATTTTTGTGTTTCCTCATCCATCTTTTGTCACTCTCAATGCAATGCTTGAGCCATAAACGTTGCGTCAAAGAGAGCAAGCCCTTTTCAGCGCTTTAGAATGAATTTGTAAAAGTAACACACACACACGTTGACACTGACCAATAAGTATAGATTTGTGAAAAAATAAGTTTACCAAATTTGGACATCCAGTAATCCTTCGTTTATCGCGGTTAATGGGGACCAAAACCACCCGCGATAAAATAAAATCCGCGACGATCCCCCCGTATAGGTACATGTGTATGAGTATAAAAAATATAAGGCCAAATTTAATGGTATACATGCATGTAGAAGTAAATTTTGTAGTAATTCACGTTACTTAATGCTGTATACTAATAGATTTAAACATGTATAGGTTAGGTTAGTGTATGAATAACAAAATACAGTAAACGTAATCATGTAGTACTGTATATGTTGCTCTATGTGACTCACTGTTGTTTTGCTGACTTTCGCTGCTTCTCGCGGACCTTTTGTGGACTTAAATTTAAAGAATTTTTTTTTATGAATATGTTTGGAAAAAATCCGCGATGAACTGAAGCCGCGATAAACGAACCGCGAAATAGCGAGGGATCACTGTACACTAGTTGGTTTCAGCCCAACTCCAGCGATTTATATAAAATAGGATTTACTGGAAACGACATGAAAATTATCATCGTATACTTGTAAGCTCTTCAGACTGCCTCCTGCCTTTGCATTGCTGCAAAATCCTGACGTTTGAAGAGGCTCAGTCGTATAGCCATTTCCCAGACTAGGCTCAGACCTTCACTGCAGCTACATGCTACGATGTAATGCTCAATATACATTCACCAGCCTGTTGCTCACTGAGCTACGCTTACACTCGTGCTCCGGGGGTTCATTAACCACAACGACGGCAGTAAAGTCCCGCGGCAGTGTTTGAAAATTGCCAGCGGTCATAAATTCCGTCGGTGTTACGGCACTAGCGCTTTACGGTATCGTTACACACTTATCGGGCGGTTGCTTCCGTGTAAAATGCCGAGCGGATCGTCGTCGTCTTCCCATCACGAACTACCAAGCCGCGCCGTCCTACGCAAATGGGTGTTAAGTGCATTTCTTTGTAAAACACAGAGGCAGCAGTTCTTCACACTGATACAGTTGAAACTGATAAGGCCCATTGGGTTCACCAGTCTTCGTACACGAGGCTAAATAATAGATGGAGTCACTGGCGTGTTACGTTCGGAAGAGATACTGGCACCATCTTGTCCACTGTCGGCTTGCGTTAATGACAAGACACACAAAGGCTTGTTCTTGCAAGCTGCGGGCGCACCGATGATTGCGCGTGAGGATCTCTTTTCATTGTACTGTATTGCTGTCAAGGAGGTTAAAATTTTAATTTGATTGCAAATCTGGTTCAAAATTCACATCGTCACGACATCAGTTTCGAAAATTGTGTTTGCCGAACTCCAACGACATGCGGATTGGCGGGGCTCACAAATTGCCAGTTAGAATCCGTTCGATGCCCGGGATAAAAACGTAAACAGATGACTTCTTTTGATGTTGATGATTGAACACGTCCATGGACGTGAAACACATGTCATTCTGAAGCTACTTTTATTTTCCAGCCGGCCTGGTTTTCCTACTCCTGCTCGTGGGTCGCATATCTGGTACGCTTTTGGCCCAAACCGCTGTCAACACCCAAGCTGAGAGTTTACTCGTTTGAGTCTAGGATAATTTTTGCATTCCTTTTGAAATTCAGACTATTCCCACGGGGTAGAAGCCCATCTCGTGTTTCTGCGGCATGAAGCGGTTTTGACACTCACACAAACTCAAGCTCTGCCTCGCTCCGCTGCCAGATATTCCAAGACAGTTGATACTATTACTCCCAACCCAACTCCTCAAGGGAAGGGCGACCAACAGGTTCCAGCCCCTCCCTGTTTTTTTTTTTCCGAATAGCGATAGCTTCTTCTTCTACAACATTCTGGATTCGACAGGCTGGAATGACAAAAACTTGGGAAACTCCAGCAAGTAGCGAGACAAAGTGATGTGGTCTTATTGCCCAGTAATTAGAGGCATCACACAATAGGCCGTATAAAAGAAGCACTTATAGAAATATGACGTCAAGCGCTGGTTTGCGGACTCTGCTTTAAAACCTCTTCAAGGCTGGCATACTTTTTATATTGCAAAAGGAAGTGACCGTCTTTGGATGAGAGGGAGAAAGCGTGGGAATTGCTCTATATTGTTCCAACGTTGAATTGACGCCATCTTCAAATCTAGATGAAGGTGATGTACAGGCAGCGTTTTATGTAAACCTTGAATGGTCTAACCCAGACGGTTATTCTTAGTCTCTTTACACCAAATGCCACCATTTTGACCAACATTATAAATGATAATGCAGTAATGTAGTAGGCATACAGTACGTGTTGTTCAGAATTAGTTTCCCCAAAAATATATCTTTAATATTATTGTAAGACACATGTAACATTATGCATATTTTGATTATCAACACTGCACGTATGTGTGCCCTGCGATTGGCTGGCAACCAGTTCAGGGTGTACCCCGCCTACTGCCCGAAGACTGCTGGGATAGGCTCCAGCACGCCCCGCGACCCTCCTGAGGAGAAGCAGTTTAGAAAATGAATGGATGGAAGCGCGTAGAAATTTGAAATGTCGAAAAAAACAGTTTAACGCCATATTTCTACAACCAAATGCTAGTCTAGTCAATTCAACTTAACCTTATTTGTAGAGCACTTTAAAAACAACTGCATGCAAATTGCTGTGCATCAACTACAAATCTGACAAATACAAAGACAGTTAAAACAATCATTTAGTGACATTAAAAACAGTAAATAAAATAAAACAATTTAGTCTCATACTGAGTCGAAAATCCCAAAAATAAACACATAAATCTGTTCTAAGATGCGTTTTAAAGATGTACAGGGAAGGGGCTTGCCAAACATTGAACGGAAAGGCATTCCAAAGGAAGGAACTAGCAATGGAGAAAAACCTTAATCCCCTCTGAGGCTCCGCTTAGTGCTTGCTACCTCAGTGCGTCTGGTCTGCTGACCTGAGGCGCCGGGCAGGTACGTACAGGTAAAGGAGCTCAGAGAGGGAAGGAGGTGTGGGGGAGCATTTCAAGATTTGAACATAAATAAAATAGTCTTAAAATGAACTGTAAAATGCACTAGGAGGAAGTGAAGGGAGGCCAGAATTGTTGCTTCCCTCCAACAAGTTCCATTTAGGAGGCAAGCAGCAGCATTTTGGACCAACAGGAGATGCTTGAGGGAGGACTGGCTGGCTCCAAAATAAAGTGTTTTTCAATAATCCACCTGGGCTGTAACAAAGGCGTGGATTGCTGTTCCTAAATACTGATGTGAAAGGATAGGCTTAACTTTAGCCTGCTGTCGTAGCCTGGATCTAACAGCAGCACCAATTTTTTTTGGTCTAATTTAAAATCACTGTCCAAATTAAAACCCCAATTCAATACTGTTGGCTTTAGATAAGAGGGCAGTGGGACCAAGTCAACAGGAAATGTACAAAGTACAAGGGCCACTGGGACCAAATACCATCCATCCATCCATTTTCCGAACCGCTTGATCCTCACTAGGGTCGCGGGGGGTGCTGGAGCCTATCCCAGCCGTCTTTGGGCAGTAGGCGGGGGACACCCTGAATCGGTTGCCAGCCAATCGCAGGGCACACAGAGACGAACAACCATCCACGCTCACATTCACACCTAGGGACAATTTTAGAGCGTTCAATCAGTCTGCCGTGAATGTTTTTGGAATGTGGGAGGAAACCGGAGTACCCGGAGAAAACCCACACAGGCCCGGGGAGAACATGCAAATTCCACACAGGGAGGCCGGAGCTGGAATTGAACCCGGTACCTCCGCACTGTGAAGTCGACGTGCTAACCACTGGACTACCGGGCCGCCCTACCAAATACCATAACATTAATTTTTTTTTCGTTGAAGTTCAAGAAATTTGGTGCCATCC
The DNA here is from genome assembly GCF_054856545.1 of Hippocampus guttulatus. Classification (NCBI taxonomy): domain Eukaryota; kingdom Metazoa; phylum Chordata; class Actinopteri; order Syngnathiformes; family Syngnathidae; genus Hippocampus; species Hippocampus guttulatus. The sequence continues at coordinate 11,720,075 of NC_141276.1, forward strand.
AGGCTTTGATATCCTCTAGACCAGACAAAAGTGAGCTTAAAGAGAATATGTATTTTTTTTTTTCCTCACGGGACAAATCTGAGCGTCATCCGCAAAGCAGTGAAATGCAATACCTTGTTGTCTTCAGATTAATATAAAGATAGTACAATGAAAACAGCAGGAGCTCCCGAATTGAATCCTGTGGAGCGCCATTCGGCACAGGAGCTGAGTGGGACTCGGAGCAACCGAGCCTAACACAAAATGTCCTGCCCGTTAAATAGGATCCAAACCACTGTAGACCGCTTCTACGACATACTGCTACTATTACTCCCAAGTTCCTTCGTCTTTCCAAGTGTTTTCAGCAATTGTCTTCAAACATGTATTGGCTATTTAGAATCAAATTTCTGAATTCGCTTTGCAGGATCTTTAATTCCCGTGAGAAATTTTTTTTCGTCGGTCATATGACAAAATGATTGGTTGATGAATGTGAGGCCCACAGTGTAGTTTAGGTTTCAGTAACCCTATGACTCATCATTGTGCACGCATACGACCACTGTTCACTCGAATCACATTTGCCGCTTGACTCACTTGTCCCTCATAGAATCTTTTTTTTTCTCCATGAAAGTACAAAACAGCTGGCACAGTACAGTTTAACTTCCCGTTGTAATTGTAACCGTGACAACTATGCCGCAGCACTTTTAACCTGTGCGCTACTGTAGTTCAGTGATGATGATGATGATGAGTGGCTTTACTAGATTCACATTTGAGCCCTAGGAATGGTTGCTAAGTGATCGATCCGCTCGTCCGTCTCGTTAAATTGCAGAGATGGAAAGAATGTGGTTCCAAGTGCATGAGAGGGTGAAAGCATTGGTGACAGTGACACAATAAAGGTCGGGCGGGTTGCGGTTTTAAATCTGACGTCAGTGCAATCAACGTCTGAGAAGATGAAGAAGAAAAAAAAAGCAGCCTTTAATTATCTCATCTGAGTAAAAGCGTGGGATTGGCCGCCGCTAAACACTCGATACAGGAACAATAGGTCTCCACTCACACCTACACATGAAGAATGTATGATGACCTGCATGCAACGATTGCAGACGACCCGTCAGATTTGCAGTTACATGCCTCCGTGACTCCCCAAACAGGGCTGGGGGGCACAAAACTGTATGCCAAACTAATTGTGTCTTTTTTTTCTCTCTTTCTTGCTCCCTTTCACTCATTTGTGTCATGCACACACACACACACACATGCACACACACACACACAGAGGCCTAAACCCCCGCACCTCCACACCCTTCCCTACACACCCAAATGTGCATGAGAGCCAAACTGCGGATCCCTCTTTGGCCGCAAAAAAAAAAAAAAAGCCGCGGATTAGAAGATCAGACATTTCCCAAACGTTCTTCAGCCTGTGTGATGACATGATTGTCATTCCGCTTAACTCCCTTCAAACTCTTGCAAAGATTCATCCTGGGAAGTGGGAAGGTAAATAACAGTTTTTAGTTAAAATAAAAAGAAAGTGGTGCTCCTGCCCAGACTTGCTCTGTGGAAAGGCATTTTATTCTTTTTTTTTTTTTTTTTATTGCCAACATCAAACACGCATGAAAATCGCTGCAGTGCAGCTGGTTTCTATAGCGGTCGACGGAGGGCGGGCCATATTTTTGTTTATGAGTCGCATAGCTGTTTGCATCTATCTCCTCCTAGTTTGGACCCATCCCGTAAAGTTGGAGCAGATCGCGGCAAGCTCCTCTTTAGATTTAAATTGCTTCCATTCCCCAATGAGAGGTTCCTTCACTGATGTGGGTTCTACCACTGTTTAATACTTTTCAACGCTCACAATTTTTTTTATTCTTCTTCTTCTCCAGCCATCAACGTCTTTTGATGCAGTGATGTCCCCGTACAGCAGGAAGTGTGAGTGTTGTCGATGGATGCACCTGTATGAGGAATGCAGATACGCAGGGGGGGAGGGGACCGCATGAGGGTGCTTTCGTCCTGCACGTACATCCATCATTCTTATCGCTTTGCTCCCGTTTTTGAAGGCACATGAAAAGTTTGGGGAGGCTCCCGGCTTGTCGCCTTTGTAGCTTTTGTCTCCTCTTCTACCTGAGGGCCGCACCGTTGAGCATCTTACAAGCTGCGTGTGTGATGTGTGTGCATCGCTTCAAAAGGAGCCGCACTTCAAACACTGTGACGTGAGCATCGATTCATAGGAACATTCATTTTGAGTCAAAGACATCCTTTTCGGAATGTTTTTTTTTTACATTTGCATTTATACAGGACAGTTTAATCTATGAATTTCTAATTAATTTAGTTTTGTTTTGGCTCAAGACTAAATATCAAGACAGTGTTCTGAATTAAAACGTCAAAAAACTTAACCCAACATGATACTTGACTGCCCGCAGACTTTTCACATTTGATTGGTTGACAGTATGGCTTGTTTGATTAAGTGTGAAATCATTCGTGAAATCCTTCAAGGGCAACGCTAACTCGGCTGGTGGTCTGTGTCCATTTCCGACTAAATTCGAGCGCGCTTCGGTTCACTTGAGCTGAAACATAAGACCAAAGCCTTGGACCAATGTTAAAATGACAGCAAAAATCCTCAAATCTCTTTTTACCACGTGCCTTCTGAAAATATCGTGAGTCGAATTGCGTAATTCATTTTTAGGTTATTGCCATAACTTCATGAAAAAAACCCCCAACGTGCTTGCTAAAAAATTGGAAAGTCTAGCTGCGGCCCTTGCGCCACAAAAGGAGCGGTGCTTTCCGTGGCTGCTTTCAGGATCCTGTCACTGATCTTGCGGCTATTGCAAATGGTCAACAGCTTCTTCAGACCGTCATTGGAATATTCTACGCCCCCCCCCCCCCCGCCCCCCACACCCCCCCACCCTCCGCGCTTCTCTCTCTTCCAGCATTTTGTAATTTGCCATAATAGCTGACACGTGTACAAGGCATGTAGTGCGCCCGGAGCGAAAGGAGAACTTCATCCGAAGTGCAGAATGTGGAATGCGGCGGTGCAACACACCTGCGGGCCAGCTAGTTGATACAGCCTGTAGTGGAACGCACCACTTGGTCAGCCCGTGCATCCTCCTCCTTTGCTGCTACTGCTGAATATTTGTTTCTTTAGTCTGACTGTTTAGATCACCGGGCTGAAACTTGGCTGTATAACCCCAAAACAGAGCAATTAGCATCAGGGAGGAAAAAGCAAATAAAAGATGTGATGAATGCAAACGCTCCATTCTGACCTCATTCGGACTGCGCGTGCCAGCGAGGACATTCACTTCCAAGCCAGGATGGATTTACAATGGCTGTGCGTACTTTAAAAACGTATCATTAATCGAGGGCGGGGTTGGCCAATCCGCAGCTCGCGGGCCGCATGCGGCTCTTTGGCTGGCTCCATGCGGCTCCCGGGCTGTCGAAAACGCCTCGGCGATGACGCTGCCATTCAAACAACGGTGCTTAATACACAGAACGTACTACGTCAGCCTATCATCAATCCAGTTACTTGATTGACCTAGAGGGCAACCAATCAGAGGACTGAATCACCACTCAACGACGTTAAGTGCTAAGTGCTAAGCTAGTCAGTGAATTACCTCTGTTTTTAGGGCAGAGGTGCCCAATACGTCGATCGCGATCAGCCAAGAGCCAGCAGACTGGTCCCAAGTCGACCGCGTGCGGTGGGAGGAGGAAATGGGGGGGGGGGGGGGATTTGTGTGTTTGTGTCTTGAGGTTTTATTTGTGTTCGGACGATGCGGCTGTTGCTCGTCGTGGCGCGCATGCATATGTGCGCGAGTGCATGGTCGTGTGCGTGCGTGCGTGTGTGTGTGTGTGGGGCGGGGGGCTCTTTGCAGTAACACAGTAAATAATTTGGCTCTTAGTCTCTGACTGGTCGGCCACCCCTGTTCTAGGGTCACGTCGATGTCCGAGGAGACTTTTTGTTTGTGCTGATTCTTTCGCCTACCCTGCCACCCTCACGCGTTTAAAATCCCACTAAAAGAACTGCAATCACACTTGTTTTGAAGCTTAACTCTATACATTTTACAGTTTCCCTCAGGCTTTTTAAGGCCAAATCTGTCGAGATGGGGTAAAAAAAGAATCGCAATTAGAAATCCCAATAGAAGCTTGCCAGATTCATTTATCAGCGTGTGAAGAGAACTCAGCCTCAGGGCGGCGTGTGTTGTTTGTGCGTACACGCGCGTGTGTGTGTGCGCGCACTGTTCCTCAGATATCTATCTCCACTCTCTGGCCCCTCGTCCATTCACACGGTCATTCAGTCAGGTTCAAAGTCTGAGCATCTCTTTGCCAGAGGAAACTGGAAACCTGCTTGAGCTCTGCCGTGGGTCAAAGAGGGAGGTGGGGGCGGTGTGCTCATGCCCCCCCCCCCCCACATGCGCAAACTGCCGCACTCTCAACTATGATTGCTTTGAAAGTGCTGCGTTTGTCCCACCTCAAGTTCAGCCACATACTTATGTCACTGTTTGGATATTTGTCACTATTGTCATCTCAGTGCAGTGTTAAATCCTTGAAGTATTTAAAAAAAAAAAAGTCAGTCTAACGGGTGCAAAGAGACGTTGGGGGGTATTTGGAGACGATTACCAGTTAAGAGTCGATAAAAGTACGTCACTTCAGCTGTTGATTTACATGGCAATGACCTTTTGGAACCTGGAAAGCTCTCAAAAGTGTATTTGCTTTGCAACTGTTTTTCTTTAAAAATGTCAGGAAAAGCCTCCTAGAACATCTGAACATCATTTGGAGTTTATCAGCGGCACTTTAAATGGTGGCTCGTGTGCGCTGACTTGCGTTTAACAGGTTGAGTGTGATTGGTTCATTCTGAATGTGGCCACATGCCCGTGTTAGAACACCGCACATGCAAACTCCACACGGGGATGTTGCAGCCCAAATTTGAAGCCACAGTCTGTGAACTGTGAAAATGGATGCGCTAAGGTGGTTGTCTTCTTTCTAATTTTATGCAGTTAGGATCATGTTCAAATGTTACAATTTGACAAAAAGGATTAACGTTGGCTGTAACTTTTTGTTTTAAAAGCCACCGCGGTGGTTCATTGCAGCTAAGCATGTCAAGAACATGTCATTGATGAAGTGGAGGCACCTTCACTCAACCTTTTCCTCGCATCCATCTCCAAAGGTGAGTATCGTTCTATTTATTTTACTTTCACGTTTTCTTTCTCAGCATTTTTTTTTTTTTTTTTGCGAGCCTGTTCACAATGCCAGCAGAGCTTTTGGCAATCCTGTCCTTCATTTTAAATTGAGACCATTAATACCCATTTTTAGATCTTTTCAGTATGTACACGATGCAATTATTTAAGGGGAAGAAACCATTTTGCCTCCAGTTCTTGATTTTCTATTGTGCCAAATTATCAATATGGGGCATTGTCCATAATTGACCGTTTACATTCAGCTAATAGTTGTGAAGAATTATTAAGTCTGTCCATTTTTTAGTAAAGGAGTTACTACTTTCACTTTATATATATATATTTTTTAACAGAAATATCTACTGTACATTTACTGAAGTACGGAGTATATCTGAGTACTGTTGCTGCCACCTCGGGGGGTGTTCATCAGACTGCAGGGAAGGTGGAGACTTGCGAAAAGGGGCGAGGTCGAGAGAGAGAGGAGAGAGAGAGAGAGAAAAAAACCTTGAATGAGGGATGTGAGTGGAGTTCAGAGTGCAAACACACAGCAGTCAGCCAGCCAGCAAGTGCACCTGAAAGAACAACTCGCCCGGACTTTAAATTGACCAAAAGGGGGGGCAAACATGATGCTGTTGTTTGACAAATGTACTGTTTGTTTTGCGTACTTGTGCAAGCCGTTCCTCGCCTCCTCTTGACGCAACAGGTTAGCGGCCAAAGTGCACCACCGGCTGATGTTCGGAGGCTCGAAAGAAGCATGCTGTCAAAGCCGTGGCCCTTCGGCACCGCGCAGCAGGTCCACTCATGGGATGTAGTGCACGCAGAGTCAGGTTCAACTCGGCCAAGGCGCTGTCTTTCCTCACCATGCTCTTGATCTTCACCTACTTCTTCTACTGCCTCACGGGAATCTGCCACTCGGCTCCGAGGACTTTTTACGCGGACGATGAGCGGCTCGGAACCCCGCCGGGGAACGGAAGCGCTTCCCCGGTTGACGCGCGGGCTGTGCAGCCCCGCAGCCTCCTGGAGGACAGCAACAAAAACAACGACAACAACATACCCGTGTCCAACACTTTCGGCAGCAAACGCTTCCCGCAGGCCATCATCATCGGCGTGAAGAAGGGAGGAACCCGCGCCTTGCTCGAGTTCCTCCGGATCCACCCGGACGTCAGGGCCGTGGGAGCCGAACCTCACTTCTTTGACAGGTTCTACGACAAGGGACTCGAGTGGTACAGGTATGACACGCATTCCACTGACACCCAGGTTACACCCCCTACACGTAGCCCGTTCCGTTTTTTGTCACCGGTCAAACCATTAGGTACACCTGCGCACAATCGAATGCTGCAGGCGCCGTTTTGATTGACGTGTTCATTATTGGGTTTACATGTAGACACAAACTTTAAATGATATCAGAACACGCTATAAGCATGAATACATCAATCTTAATAAATGTACATATCATTGTTCTGATTATACATGTTGCTGTACACTCGTAAGGACTAAAATATTAGAAACAGTTCAAAGTGTAATGCAGTATTTTTCTACCTTCAAATTTGCTGCTGGGTTTTTATTTTATTTTTTATTTTTTTTGCCCCTTGACTTTTAAACTCAGAAATGTGCACACTAAAGTTACTCTAATAATTCTAACTAATAAAATTTAGACTTATCTCTGACTCTTTCCTCTCGGCGACTACCTGCATAAAAGCGTCTTCCAAATTTTTTTATGAGGTACTTGTATGGGTCTTCCATTAGATTGTGTGGCGTGCACGGTGACTTGTGGTTGCGCCTCGTGATTGGCGGCGCCCAGGGTTTACCCTCCTTCTCGCCCCAAACTCCCGACTCAGCCGTGAAACTAACGAGGAAAAGCGCTTTCCAAAAGAAATGCTTAGATTGTGTATGTACCTAATGAAGTGGCCCAAACGTGTGTGCCGTAAACAGCTTGAAATTGAGTTGGAATTCATTATCCATCCATTTTCTGATGCACTTATTCTTACAAAGGTTGCGGGGGGTGCTGGAACCTATCCCAGCTGTCTCCGGGCAGTAGGCGGGGTACACCCCGAACTGGTTGTCAGCCAAATAGGGCACACAAATAGACAAACAACCATTCGCTCTCTCACAGTCACACGTAAGCACATTATAGAGTGTTCCATTAACCTACCATGCATGTTTTTGGAATGCGGGAGGAAACCGGAGTACCCACAGAAAACCCACCCAGACACAGATTCAGATGTGTTGAATTTCACATTCAATAGCAGCTGAGCGAATGACTGAATCCCCCACATCCACCTCATATGAATCTTAACCTGCTGTCAGTTGTGAACAATAGACATGAAGTTAAAGAACAGCACAAAAGGCTAAAGAGCTAAGCAGACAGAATTCCAGTTGTTGTGGCAAATCCTCACAACAAACCGTCGAGTGCCATCTCAGGACATGAAGGCGTTGACATTTCCTGCCAATACAAGACCAACTAAGTCTTGCATCATCATGTGCCAATATTCTCCCCTCACATATGATAAATTCTCCCTCGGCAGCACTTCATCGTTTTTGACACCATCATCTATAATTGTCATCCAAACATCATTTGTACACATCACACACATCAGGACATCCTGTCTGACACACTTTCGACATGAATGCAATTAACACTTGACTTTGACTGATGAGAATCACCTCTGGACAATTCTGCCTTCAAATTTGTGGGATGAGTTTTGGGTGGAATCTTTTTTTTTTTTTTCTTCCTCCACCCAGCTTGACCACTGTATAGTCCTCAAAGGCATGCTACGATGAGTTTGGTATGGAAGAACTTCAGCACCCTGCCTCGAGCGGATGGTGAATCATTCCGAAATGTTGCAGAAAGTCTTCCCAACAGATTGCAAAGGGAGAGCCACTCACTCTTGTCTTTCATTTTTGTCACATTAATAGCCTGGTGTCCCAATTCTTTTGACTAGCTAGTGTATAGAGGGGCAGCACAGTGCGTCTGTCTTCCTCACGTTTTCGAGGTTTGGGGTTTGTGGAGAGAGAGCGCATGTTCTTCTTGAGGGACTCGAGTCACATGACTTGACTCGACACAGACTTAGGTCGCCAATTTAAATCTTGGGAACCGTTTTTCTAAAATGACTTGGACTTGAACTGCATCACTTGACAAATCTTGCCTGTTGCCTGAAAAGTAGTCCAAGGTTATTATAGTTAACATAAACTAACGAAATAAAAATAAACTAAACAAAAATGAAAATGCTTTAAAAAAAAGCTATCGGAAAATAACTGAACCTACAATATTGAAATGAACCAAAACTATAATTATGTCATATTTGTCCTTCATTTTTATCTTTGTCAATTAATATCATAGATGAGCTTTGGGGCTTCATTTTAAATTTTGGTGTTGCTGTACATTCGTAGCTACCAAAGAAGGAAGGTGAAATAGTTGAGCATTGTAGTTTACTTCATTGCGCAATACAATAATTGAGCTTTTTTAATCTTGCACTCAACAAATAATCAAAATATTAAAAAACAGCCCCCCTCCCAAAAAAAAAAAACTAACTAAACTAAACCAAAGCAATGGAAACCCCACCCTAAAATTTGGATGAAAAATAACTGAATTTAAATAAAAGTCCAAATGAAATAAAAATGAACGATATTTTAAAAATCCCAAGCTTACCTGTCAGCCCACCGTGGACTAAAGTGCTGTCGAAAATAGAGGGGTCACTGTTTTGTGTCATTTTTCTGTTAAGTTGTTGCGGTAGAGGCTGCTCTTACTTCTGCAAAGATGCAACAAGAGTTGAGCTGGTGATCATCTCCAGATGTTGTTTGAGCTTCTGGGGAAACTTTCAATCGAGCTCTAAAAATGTGGGAAAATTCTGTTTCGGACCTGCGAGAAACCCCCAAATCATCTGATAGCGTGGAGAAAAGTGCATACTAAGCGTTTTAAGATAAGACGAGGTGCAATTTCTGTTGTTCATAATTTTAGCATGCTGTTCAGCTGACACAGCCATGTATTATTATTATTATTTTTTTTTTTACACATTTGCAACCTGTTTCTCACGTTCTTTTATCCACCTTTCACTTCTCATTGTCACGCTTCCTCCTCCCAGTCTCGGTTAGAAGCACTTGCATCTGATGATGGTCACGGATGAGCTGGATGCCCCTGATGGTTGCCAGCCTAGTTGCTAGGCAGGCACACTTCTTGTGTGATGCTCGTGGACCCAAAAAGCAGGCAGGCAAACAATAAACCTGTGTCGAAACAAAACAACATGACAAGAACACACAACGATCCGACCGAGACTGACGGAACCCAGGAAACTAAATGCGAGTACTGACTAGACAACAAACAACATTTGGACAAGACAAAAAGGGTTGAGAAGCTGATTGGTTGACACAAGGGACCCGGATGACAACAGGTGGACAAAAAACCGAATGAGGAAGACAAAAAGAAAAAAAGCACATGAGGAAACAAAACCAAAACGTAATCTAAATAAAACAGAATCATGACACTTCTGACGAGCACTTTTTGGGCTTGCCTGGTGTTGTGATTTGTGTTTGAAGGGGGCGAAGAGTTGAGGAGGGGGGCGGGAATTAACTCCACAAACAGAAACAGCGGCAATGTGATCCCGAGTGAGGTCTGCGAAAGATGACTCGCTTGTTGTCACCGAATCTCAAAAATCAGGGCGGGGAAAGGACCGCTTGCTGTCATCTGCAGCGACCCGAGGAGAAGTCGCCCCGAGTCATGAAGCGTATCTCTCTTGTGCGTGTGTGTGCAATGTGGGACAGGGATTGAACTCGTTCAGCCGAAACAAGCGAGTCGTCTTCTCAAACTGCCAGCTCGGTGTCACTTCTGGAAACACGCACACATAACACCTGATTTCTTGCAGGCCGGTGTGTTCAGCAGGCCCTGGAAAAACAAAACTGAAACTTTTGACCCGTTCATCTTGTTGAAGCTCTCCATGTAATCTGATGATCATATTTTGAAAAATAAATAAATGACTAAATAAAAATCCCATAGTGGCGTATTTGGCTACACGAGAGGTTCAAAATATTCGAGACAGCTCTCAGTATGATGCAGCACAGTCGGCCGCCATCAGAGACTGCGACTGCAACAAATAATAAACATTGATTCATACCAGAATGACCCTCGTTATAGACCGCAGACCCCCGCCAAGGCTGAGAAATCCTTGAATCCATGTGGTTTTTCATTCCGTCGTGGGTGTGATTGAATTCAAAAGTAGGTAAATGACATTCAGGAAACATTTGACAGTCACAATGGAAAATAATGCCACGTTTTCTTTGTATCATGACATGTCACTTAGGTGCCCAGGGAACGTGAATGTAGTGATTTGTTCCTAATGTTCAAAGATAGCGTGTGTGTGCGTGTGGATGTGCATGTGTGTGTGTGTACTCATATTAACACGCATTAAAGTTTTATTTATTTGTTTGTGAAGTGAGAGTGACGAAAAAGACTCCAGGAAAATTTTGGCCACATTCTGCTCCACCAGATAACAAGGTTCAGATGTGGTGAAGCAGCATGTGGCTCATGACCCATTGTTATCCAGCCCAGCATTTCTTTTTATGTTCATGAGGTAAACATGAAAAGCAATTTTTGGTGTCGAAAAGACGTCCATGTTGAATACTTGAGATGCGCAAAGTCTTGACCCCAGTCTCCAAAAATGCAGTGTGAGGTGTGGACTAAAGGCACACTGTCGAAAAACACACTCCACACGAGTGAGTCCTAGTTCAAGCAAAAGATGCAGAATTTTGAATACCAGAACTGTAATTTCCATAATATTTCACTTCCTCATTGATGTTTTTGAAAGCTCATCAATTGTCCGACCTCCAGTTTAGAAACCAGAGGTCACATTTTGATGGCAGTGCTATTAAAACTCAGAGGAAGTCCTTTAAGGCCAAGCAGCAATTTCAGTACTGAAGAAAATGACAAATGTCTTCAGAGGAATTGATTATAATCTGCATATTCTGCACACAGGAATATGTGGGTCACTTTTATATGTATTTTTCAAATAAAATGCGTTGGACCATATGATATATAAATTGCTCCAAAAAATAAAGGGAACACTTGGATTTACATTGCGCTGTTTGAGCCTTCCCTTTATATTTTTCAGCAGTATATATTCTATTGCCTTCAAAATGCTAATACACAAAGCAAAACACTATGGACAGGCTCACAAAACTAGCATCAATGTTGTGGTAGTTGTAAACCTTAAAACGGCTCTATTTAACCACAAACAATAGAAACGCACACAGACAGAGCATACAAGTTTCACAGGCATATATTCTTTATAAATCCTCTGTGAGAAACGGCTCATAAAAGTGTAGCTTAGTCGCGACAGTCTTCTTTTGTTTAGTCATTAGAGTTACATGTAGTAGAACTGCAAGTCACTTCATATTGCAGCATTCGCAAAATTTCGAATTTATCATTCAGAATAATAGCTTTGCATCCATCACCAGTTACTGGCAGGCAACGTCTGGCAATGAAAACAGCGAAAGTGAACTCCCCCCTCAGTACCAGGGCCAATAAATTCTTAAAAGCCAGGGTGATATTTTGGACACTTCATTGAATGCCAGCAGCTGATTGGTATAACAGACTTGCCACATTTTTTTTAACAGCAGCAAAATTTTTGCTGGAATTGGAGCTTTATATGATGCTTCAAAGGCTGATTAAAAAAATAAAATATGGCCATACTCATACACCATATGGAGGACATATACCGAGAGTTGTGGTTCTTGTTCTTGCAAAGAGTTGAGCTTTATCACCCATGTTCAGAATAATTAGCGAGGCAAGAAAATAAAAAACAGGATGGAAACAATGAATTACTGGAAGTCAACAGGCACGTACGTCAGTGAAGCATGGGACAAAGAATTTGCAGTACATATTGGCACTGATGTTATACTGTTGAACAGTACATCTGAAGTGGGAATAGCCAAGTGTTTTTTGGGTTTTTTTTAGTAGATGGCTGGCTGCATAGTTGGCACACAATTCATAACTTCAGTGAAAAATTTACCAACAATGTTTTGTTTTTGTTTTTTTAAATGACAGATGTCGGAGGAAAGATCTTTGTGGAATGTCACTTGTCTCTGGAAGATCCATTTGTTACATACATACTTTTAACAAACTTATATTTGCTATCAATTAAATATAACAGAGTGGAAGCACACCAATAATGTCAGTGACAATTCATGAAAAGGATTTCAAAAATACTGTACAAGTGTTACCATTAGAAAATATCAATAAAATATGACATTGTTGCCAAACTGTTTCACGTAAAGATGAAAAATAATTGACACACATCCACAGCCTTTGCCGTATCCTGCTAAAACCCTTCATTAGCAGGCATATAAAATATTATTACATCCTTGCGGAAGTACACGGTCATTCACCTCCTGTTGAGACAACCACCTGTACTTCTATAACAGCATTGTTAAAAAATGTGCTCACAGTATGTTTAGAATCTCTAAATAGCAACTATGACGGGGCTTGTCATGTGGCGCTTACCCACCACTTCCTCAGGCTGCCTATGGAGGAGGGTGTCAACTAACACTCTGATGCATAAATCCGACACCTGGCAGTGTTGTTCCGAGTATTACTGTATTGTCAACAGTTTACGCAAGATTTGAATGGATTAAATACGTGTCCATGAATTCATTCACTTTCACCGTTGAAGTTTCTGACTCCCCTCTTTCCCAGTCTCTTTTTTTCCACCTAATTCTTATGAATAGATGTCTGCCAAAAACCGAAGGCATTCTATCAATCCAAACGGTCCATTAATCTGACATCATAACCCGCTGTATCATTGATGTGTTTTTTTTCTTTTAAGATAATGAAATTATAATTGCATTTTGAGAATACTTTTCAGCTCAATGTGCTGCACAGAATGCCTTTTGTTCTGGCGCACCAGGGGCGTAGGGAGGAGGGGGATTGAGGTGGTGTTGGGGGGACTTGGGGCAAGCCAAAATGTTTTTGGGCAGGAAGTCTCTTGGCCACATCCACGTTTGCGGGGTCTGCATTTAATCTGGAGATCCAGACTGTCTCGGGGTATCAGTAGTTTAATCAGCGTCGTATCACTGGAGGGAGGAAAAGCACTACATCCTCTCCACAGCAGGGAGTTCCAGACTAATGTGGCAAGACGGCAGTGTTTTCCGTCGTCATGCCACTGATTTACAGGCTCTGCACATTTCCTCAAATAAACTGTATGTGTTGTTGTACGTCTTGGTAGCACTTTACAATGAGGGGTTTATCAATTATTTATATGGTATACTGTCTGAGAATGTCATTAACCATATGAGTAGAGAGATAAACAGGGTCGTCTTCTGTTTGCTGAATAGTGAGACGTCGTTTAGCTCTACTTTAGAGTGGGGCTCCCTCATGGCAGTTTCTGATGATAAGGTTTTATTGATCCGTCACTGGGGAAATGGCTGTTGAGGCAGCGCAAGAGAAGGGCAAAGCAGATAATGAGTATGAAGCTAGAAGAATTGTAGATTCAGAATCGGAAACATACAGTACAGGGGCCACAGACGGTTGAAGTTACTTTTATGTTATCAATTCAAGTTTTTTTCAATTCAAATGTATTTATAGAGCACTTTCGAACAGCCATCGCTGCATACAAAGTGCTGTACATGGAGCAAGAGTTCTGTCAAATATATTGTCTGTGGTTCTTTGCCATTAAAAAATGTATGTAGTCATAAAAAACCCTCAAAATAATTAGTTAACTGATTAATTGTAAATTTTAAAAATGTTTGAAAAAAACACTTTTCTAATACACTTCAACCCTTTTTAATGAATGACCTGGCCCATCTCTCCATTTTAAATATCTAATGTGGCCCTTCTTGAACAACATTTGGCCATCAACATGCTACATACTGTTAAGGTGGAATAATTCATATAATTCTGCATAATACACATGTAGCATTTTGAATAATATATAGATGAGCAAAAATGGACACCACACAACAAACAGTACTTCATGTGATTTAAATTACCATTATAAACCATAGAGGTTTATAATTATAATTAATTCACTGCTTTTCATTGGCATATATGGTGAGAGTACCTCAAGGCTCTGTCTTTAACCTCTTGTCATTTCAAATAATTGTTTATCAGTTATTTCAAAAAAGAAATACAAAAATGTTACATGTAACATGTATGTGAAGTTATTTATTTTACTAATATTTTCTTATTCCCAATATCCATTCCATATATAAATGAATAAATCAATTTTAAGAAACCTTTTATTTATTTATTTTAAATATCTAGATTACCACAGCAAGTATTTCAGGAATCTTGATGTCAATTGCTCACTGGGCTCTTTTTCCCCAACCCTGATACAAACAGCACCTCTGTTTGTATCAGGGTACCTCGACATCAATACGTAGACCACAACAGGACTAGATTTACATGCATGACAACGTGCACAAGAAAGGAATCACGCAATTAATCACGTTTGTCTCCCGGCACCTCGTACAGGAGCAAATTTATGATGACAAAATGTCTTTTATTGATTGCGCGATGAGAATGAGACTCATTGAGATGAGGCTGACAACATTCATTAGTCATGAGGACGACGGATGAACAACTTATGGTCAATTACCCAAGTGACACTTCAGTGAAGGGCAAATCTCAGAGAGGTCCTCATCTGCATCGTTACACACACACACACACACACACACACACACTGGGAACAATCTGTCATATCGAGACAGACATATTGATTAGACATAGATAAAGCAGGGACAGACAGGCGGCAATGGGACATTTGCAGCTCCTGTACTTGGATAAGAATCAATTAATGGTCTTTTTATCACAGAGACCATTGGAGTAGTTTGGGATTCAAATTACTTGAAGTCAACTTTAGATCAATGTGTGACTACTTGGGGCTAACAAGCAGCAGTAAATAGTGAATTATTCTTTAAAAAAAAAAAAGGCTTCAAGCTGTTGAAACCAACTTCCAGTTGGTTTACTGTCAAACTAAACACAAAACAAAATAATTTTATGTTGCATGTTTATTCAAACCATACAACTTTATCTTAAGACAGTCCACTAACTTAATGCTAACACATAATAGGAAACACCATGGACTGGCTAACAAAACTAGCATTGTTGTAACCTATAAAACTTTCATTATTATTATTTTTAACACAACCGGTAGCACCACATGAAGACAGACACTGTAAAAATACTCACTGGCCTATGTTCTTTGTCCTCTGTGATAAATGACTAATATCACTGCACCTTACTCAGTCATAGTTTGGAAGCTCTTCCTTGAATTAATCATGATGCACAAACCGTTTCATTCTTTACATTCCATTTAATGATGTAACGACCTGTTTTTGTAATGTAAATATCCTAGAGTGCTATTTACCAGGTGGATGGAAGGGATTCACCGCATTTCAATGCGGTAATGAAATTTGAGATTATTTTATGATTTACGATCGTGGACATGGAAGGAATTAACTCGTATCTCACTGTAGTTAACTAGCATGTGTCGTAATGTTTACATGCGTAAATTAAGGTATTTTCTCAAACAGTGTTGTGCCACGACTCCATTAATCACTCATTGAATCACCCACTTAAAACAAATAAATCCATATGCGTGGTAACCATCATTTGTGTTTTTTTGTCTCAGCGGTGTCTGCATTTTTTGCTTCTTATTCAGTATTATTATTACTTCACAATTAAGTCTCCTCCTTACCCCTAACAGTTTTTTCCTTGGGTGGTGACTGTAATTATGGTTCCAGTCACCCTCGCCGTACGCCTGCTACAGAGTTGTTTGTGTGCATCTGACTCTATGTTTCGTGGAGCTGCAGTACATACCGTCATGAGGGTTCGGTCCAGTCTGGTTGTGTCCATCTCCTATCTGTGTGTTTTCAACTACCAGAAAATAGTCTTTGTTCTCTTTAAAAAGTGTAAACATTGTAATGGCAAAAAACAGTTATGAAATGATTTATGTTTGTGTCATTTTTTTTTTCAAACCACCAGAAATGTGAATTTCAGCAGGTGTGTGTAGGCTATTTATATGCATTGTAATAATAATACTGAGGGACCTAACTATTTTTGCAAATATTGTAAAAATACATTTGTACAAATTAACCACAGAGCATTGTCTGGAATCAGCTTACCCCTAATTGACACCCGGTTGCTTTCTTTTTTGTACAGCCCAAAATATGACAGAATGCAAATGATTATCAACACAATATTATTATTGGGTATTCTAAAATGTGTTTGCACAAATAAAACTCCTGGCACCCTCGATAAAACTTACCCCTAATTGATACCTTGTCCTTTCTGTGGTTGAGTACAGGAACTACGTTATACATCTTCCAAGTTCTCATTTGCTGTAGAGTCCCTCAAGCCTCCGTCCTTAATCCCCTGTCATTTCAAATAATTGTTTGCATGCTGTTTCCTACAGATCGCAATACAGTATAAGAGTATGCAATTAATGATTTTCAATGTCTTTGTCAAAAAGGAATTATGCCTCCACAGATCATATAATTAACCACAATACCATCTAAAAGATAAATGCACTTCCCCTGAACCTCCATGCATCATAACTGCTAGCGAACGATGTCTTGCTATCATCCCATAAGGCGATTATAAAACAAAACAAACGTGGCTCGCTCTTTTTACACAGCAGCTTATTCTTTAGTCATTTATTTGAACCCAAGCCACAAGAAAGCTCAATTTTTCCAGCAACACTTCAGAGAACGCATCGAGAAATCGAACCGTGGAGCATTCATTCAAAAACAATTTGCGTCAGCCTCACACGGTTTGACTGTGTTGAGAGCAGACACATCAATGAATCCCGGAAAAAAAACACATTACACGTAATAAACAGGCAGCCAAAAATTTGGTAGGCCGGGCTAAAAATCAAACGCACACATCTGTGTGAGATCGTTGGCGTCCGGGAAGTGACAACGTCTGTGAAGAAGCGAGGGGATGCAACTTTGATGAGTTTAAGCATGAACTCACGGAATACGTTATTGTTGATAACCTCACTGAACCAGCCAACGCATGCATCTTTCAACATTGCTCCCCATGTGTTCAAGAAAACAAGCTAAGATCAGCAGTTGGCTACGCCGGTGGGGCTTTCTGAAGACATTTGGGCCAGAAGGAGTTTAGGAGGTGGTGCTGAAAGGTCCCTCCTTACTTGCTCTTGCTGGAAGAACAGAGGAGACGCTGGAAATCTGTAGGAAATTGCCGTTAAGTGTTTCATGAGTCTTTGTGGTTTTGACTGATCAGGGGCAGGGGGGCGGGGGCAGGTTCCTGGTGTGCCTTGGGACTGAGATCCCCTGCACAAAACACACAAGAGAGCAAGACTCCATGCGGCTTTAATCAGAGCAAATTTTGGGGTGCTTCCATGTGCAGCGATGTGTTTAGGTTATATCTTGATGGCCTCCTTTTTTTTTTTTTTTGAAGTGGTGTGCTCTAATGAGGCGTGTGTATTCCACCCGCCTAGGCAAAGTTTGGCACAAGCCAGAGTCGACGGCAAAGAACAACTTTAAAAAAGCGGGAGAAGGAGGGGGTTAAAAAAAAAAAAGTCCAATCGCACGAATAAATGAATGACCTTAAACATTACCACCAAGGACGAAAAATTTCAAGCTGTGGTTCTTCACTGACGAGTAACATGTTTTGACTGCAGAACCTGACGCTACTGCTTGTTGTCAGTTCCTGTTATTATCGTAACCATGACTACCAAGCTTCCATTTTTCCCCCTTAAACATATTTATCGTAGCGCTATAGGCAGAGTCTGAAACATTTGCTAAACATATATGTTTCCATGGGAGTAGACGGCAATCAACTGATGTCTGTCATTTTGGTTTGAGGCTGTGATAAAAACAATTTTAAAAGGCCCCGTGGCTTGCGCCTAGTTTGTTACTTTGACGCATGTTTTTGCTACCTCCTGGCGGACTTGGGGGCACTACTTGGTGTCCTTCGTAAATAAATAAATATATATACTGTATATATATATAATTTTTTTTCTTTAGCAGTTGGAGTCTAGTCTTCCTTTCGCCTTGAGTCAGCCAGGACAGACTCCGCTGCCCCAGCCCTTCCCACGCCATCCCTACCGCAACTCTAAACAGGATGAGCATTATAGAAAATTGATGCATGGTTGATTTGTTGTGTCTGTGTGCTATACATAACATTTCCATCGGATGGCTGATTGGGATGTAGGAAAAAAAGGCACATCAGACATTTAGAGAGAGGATAGTACTGTTTGGAGGGGGCAGGGGGTATGTAGCCTGTGGTTGGTGTCCCACCATATTTCTTTGATGGTGCTAATAAAGATGGGTTCAAGTGGTTTTGTTGTAGAGACACTTTCTCTGACAATTTTTTTTTGTATCCATTCAAGGCTCACTGTAGACAAAAACAAAGTGAATTTGGGAATGGTTGTCGCTCAAAGTTTGAATTACTGAATTACTTCATTTGTAAAAAAAAATAAATAAATGCGTGTCTGTGTATATATATATATATATATATATATATATATAATTTTTAAAAACGAAATTAAAAGACTAACATAGATTTTTGTTTCAGGAACTTGATGCCTCGGACTCTGGATGGTCAGATCACCATGGAGAAGACCCCCAGCTACTTTGTCACAAAGGAGGCTCCGAGCCGCATCTGCACTTTGAACTGCCAAACCAAGCTCATCGTGGTGGTCCGGGATCCTGTGACCCGAGCTGTGTCTGACTATACTCAAACTCTATCCAAGAACCCGGGACTTCCCTCATTCCAGAGCCTGGCCCTGAGGAACGCCTCGACGGGCCTGATCGACACGTCGTGGAGCGCCGTTCGCATCGGCCTCTACGCCAAACATCTGGAGAACTGGCTTCAGTACTTCCCCTTGTCACAATTTCTTTTTGTTTGCGGCGAGCGGTTAGTGTCCAATCCCGCTGGGGAGATGGCTCGGGTTCAGGACTTCCTGGGCCTGAAGAGGGTCGTTTCCGAGAAGCATTTCTACTTCAATCAGACCAAAGGTTTCCCCTGTTTGAAAAAACCCGAAGGAAGCAGCAGACCTCGCTGTTTGGGTAAGTCAAAGGGAAGACCGCATCCTCAGATTCCTACCGACGTCCTGCAGAAACTGAGAGACTTCTACAGACCTTACAACCGACACTTCTACCAGATGAGCGGGCAAGACTTCGGATGGGACTAACAGGGGAAGGTAGCACAGACAAAAAAGCCTGACTCTGACGTCTCAGGAACCAAATGTGACAATACAGACAGCAACCTCCAAGTGGACCAGCTTCACGACTGCCCTGTCGATTGGGACTCCAGGACATTTCCTCAAGTCCCAAGCAGCCACGAGACACTTAAAGGGGGAGTGTGCAGTTGAAAACTCAACTTGACTACATTGATAACAATTTATAAAAATAGAATTTATTTTAAAAAAAAAAACTAAAGGTTTGAATGTACCACTCACTTCCCTCCCCACCTCGAGTCTCACAATATAGCCATTCATAATGCCACGCGATGATAGACGTGCAGAGGTGTGATAAATAGTCACAAAGAACACAACAAAATAGCAGTGCTAAGCTAAACTAAGCATTCGCAATGTAAACAAGCTGCCGATGTTAGCCTCTTTCTAAGGACATTGTGAGGATAATACCAAATGGCATCGGTTTGAAGTTTTGTTGCTTGGAATTTTCAATCAATTAAAACTCAAAAAGAGGTGATAAACGTATTGTCCAGCAGAAATCTTGCTAACTGCATTTCTTGCGTCTGAGGTTCCTTAAGAATCAAAACAGTGCCAGAGAGGGCTGAATTAATTTTTTTTTTCTTTTTTCCACAGATCATTTTACTATTGTTCTACTGTCAGGTTTATACTGATAGTCTTCACAAATATGTCCAAAGGTCTTTGG
Source organism: Hippocampus guttulatus (assembly GCF_054856545.1). Taxonomy (NCBI): domain Eukaryota; kingdom Metazoa; phylum Chordata; class Actinopteri; order Syngnathiformes; family Syngnathidae; genus Hippocampus; species Hippocampus guttulatus. The sequence continues at coordinate 11,740,051 of NC_141276.1, forward strand.
GGAAAACGGCGCACACTCTCCCTTTAATAACTCGGACAGTCGGACAGAATTTTTGTGGGTTTATAATATTTCATTGTTTTACCATCGATTTATAATTCAAAGAATGGCCAAAAACAACAAACAAAACATTTCTCACTTGGAACTCACATGTAGCTAAAGAAGTAACATTCAAATACAAATGGCTTACCTTCCAACAGCCTGTACTTGATTATGTAAGCAGCTGGTTGAAGAAACAAAAAAACCCAATTTTTAATAAATCAACTAGCGTGGCTTGTTGGAAGGCGACAGTGACTTGAGGTTTCGCTTTCATCGCTCTTGTCATCACAAATCTGCTTTTGAAGGGAAGCGTCTTCTGATGCCACCAATTGGGGGAGTTTATGTCCGTCCACCAATCAATCCCAATCGCAAAATCAAACCGAATCAACAGCAAAGAAAGGAGAAAAAAAACAGACGATTCACGTCGCAGTAACAACCACCATGACATGCGACTGCTTTGCTGTCGTGTAAAAACTGCCAACGCTGCTGAGGTACGTCGCTGCTTGCTTGTTTGTTTGCATCATATGGAAGACGACGAGTTGAACCAAAGGGAAAACATTGCCTCCAAGTATATATTTTTGAATTGAATAAGCTGATATTTATAGTTTGTGTTGATTTACAGACAAAAGAAAGATTTTTTTTAAAAATGTATTTATTACACAACAAGACGTGAAAAATGCCTTACTCGCTAATGACGAACCACAATCTCATTTTAGTTTGACAGTATTAATTTAACTGGACTGTTCCTATTTTCACAACATTTACTGTTCAGAAGGAAATATGTTTAATGTTACAGGGTGCCAACTGTGTTTCATTTTAAATTCCGTAACCAAGTAAAGTTCTATCTTCCATGACAGCCGGCGTCTGTGGTTCATTTCAGCAAAGTTGGCTCTGCCTCACAGAAAAGTCGCACCGGAACGTTTCAAAGCCGCATCGGAATCAAAACCACTTGTCCAGCCTCGCAATCGCTCGGCTGCCGTGACTCACGCACTTTGTGTCTTGGGTGACACTTCCATACGGTGAAGTCGCATGTAAAGTGATGCCTTTCATTATCGAGATCGGACTCTGAATTAGCAACAGAGTTGCTATTCTTTTGTGGCATACACCACTGGGCCGCGGACCGGTTCCGGCCCGTGGGTCAATCGCTTGCATTCCTTCCGTTTCATTTATTTCGGAATCTGAAAGATGCTTTATTTTGAAAAATGACCGGATTCTCTTTTACATCCGTCTACAGTGTGTCACTCTTGACGCAGGTGACGGCGCGCATCTCGGTCACGTGATAGGTTGCCGCTAAAATGAAGCGCTGGAGCTAGCAAAATGAGTAAAAAAACAAACGTCTTTGGGAAGTTTGTTTGTAAAAAGGAAAAGTCCCAGTCGGGAGACAGAAGAGGAGCCGACGACTTCCAAGAAAAAGAAGGCTACATTTAATAGACAGTATCAGGAGTCCTACTTTACCTCAACTGGCGATTCCCACGCACCGAGCCCACTCTGCATAATATGCAGCGACGGTGCACTTTGTATTTGCTGTGTATCTTATTTTGAAGGCACGTTTAAACATTACCATAACGGCCAGAGGGTGTTGCGGCCAGATAGGACGTTCCTCGTGTCATGATTCGTATCTATTATGTTTAGAAAATACCACAGTTTTCACGCGGGTCATATATTATTTTGTTGTATTTATCCATCCCTGAAAATATTGTTTGACATTAAACCGGTCCATGGGGCAAAAAAGATTGGGAAGCGCTGGCATACACCATTGTCCCGTACCCAAGCAACAAGGCAAATGAAAAGAACAAAACAGATGACGGTGCTACCAACACAGTTGAATAATGTCAAGCCTCTTGGGGGCTTCGCTGAAAACAGTCATGATATTTTCAGCATTTGAAGGGTTTTTATGAGACATTTCAAGCCCCCCTGGAAGTCACTCGCCAATGTCTGAGGGTCTTGATGAAGAAGTTTCCAATATTGCAAAAGTTCACGCTGATGCATGGCTCGGCCGGTGCCTATTCCCCCCCGACTTCGCACGCAAACACGCCCACACATTTTGGCCATCGTCCCGGGTCTCTGCACGCCCTCTCAAATTGCAGTCGGCATTTCTGTCACATTCGCCCTCTGTTTTATGAGTCTGGCATCAGTTTTGGAGTGGGCCCCCACCAAAATTCATAAGCGGTTGGTCGAGCCCCCGCGCGCTCTGTGCCAAGGCTGGCTATGTTAGGATCAATGGAGTCCCATTAAAGCCACATGACTTTTAGCATGATTTGTGGTTGTCACTAAATCCTGGTAATGATGTGAGAAAGGCAATTGGGGTGACCCATGAGAGCAGCAGCTGGAATGACAGAGGCGCTCGAACGCATTGTTCCCGGACACGTTTTTAAGGTGTCAGCGCACAAAAGCAACAGCATGGCATAAAATGCGACTTTTCTTTTGCTTTTCTCTTGGTGGCGTGCGTGGTTGACGACGAGGCGCTCTATAGTCGGCTGCAATTTGGAGTACCACATAGTTGTCAGTCTTTGTGTGTGTGTGTGGTTTTTTTTTGCAGTTCTCTTCAAAGGTGTACGTCTTAAGAAAAAAATCTCTGAATTCACTTTCCAGGGTTTTTTTTATGTCATTTTGACAAGTGAAAAACAAATTACTGTACGGTCTCACAAAGCTCCCTTTTCATTGGGAATGGATAATTTGTTGAACTCTTTTAGCTGGAATGCAGCTTCCAAGGCTTTTTCACGCCACAGTTTAAATGCATACCACCAATTCCTCCCAATGTGGATTTATTTGCATGAGTGGAAATTGGGCCTCTGTGGCTATTTGAGATCAGGCGTGATGAGGGAATCTTTTTTTTTTTGTCATACTCCTCTTTGAGAAAGATGGAGAGGAGGAAACACCCAGTTGAAAAAAAAGTTTATTTCTTCAAAGCAGCTAAAAAAAAAAAAAGAAGTACGATTAGAAAGTTTAAAAAAAGAGGCGGTTTCTCTTGCGAGGAGCCAGCCACAAATGAAGCTGCTTGTGGGACTCATTTTCCACCCTGTACCGCAGTCTCCTTGAATTGAGGGAAGAAACGCAGAAGATTTTTTTTCTCTCTCTCGTGGTTTTCGGGCCTCGCGGAATCTCAAGTAGTGACTCCCATCTTTAATTGACGAGAAAACCATTTGGCTCGGAGAAAGTCTACATGCTCGAACCAAATTACGGCATGTTGAAAACTTATGGAAGCTCGAGTTTGCCTTTTACAAACGGGGATTTTTAACGAGATTGTTTGTCAGGACACGTTTCATTGCACGCTTGTTTCTGAAAATTGAGGGCTTCGTAGGTTTTGGATGGATGGCTCTACGTTCGGAATGGGCAAAAAGGAGGGATGGACTTGGTTTGAACACAGCTTTTTTATTTTCCAACGTTTGCTCCGTAACTCTCGAACGAACACCCCTTTTTCCGGTAACGAAACACTTTCTGCTTTTCTTCGCCAATCAGATGCAAGCAACATAAGAATACTGTATTTCAGAAATTATTAAACAGAATATAATTTAGATAACTCTAACATAAAAGAATATAATGTTCAAATATAAAATGATATTAATTAATAATTTAACAAAAGTTTACATTTATGTAAAAAAAAAAGACGCTTTTACTTAAATTGAGTGAGATGTGTGCACTTTTATAAGCAACAGCGCCGTTGCCCAAACGGACGGAAAACTTCACACGTGAGGCTTTCGAAAAGTTAAAATAGACCTCGCGTCGAAGCGTGGAAGTTCTTTGGGATGTGGCTTTTGAGGAAATCGCAAGACAATTTTTAACCGTTACACGTGTTCCGTGATGCACGTGCCGGCACGGTTGACTTGTCTTCTCCACCTGGGCTCTTCCAGTACAATGTGCGCAGCCGATCAGTGTCAATGGAAGAGCGCTACACTTGGCTTTTCATGCGTACTTGCTTAAGTTTTCATCCGCCGCAGAGCCCTTGCATAATTCTACAGCCTTAGCGTGGCCCATTAAAAAAAAAAGATCTTAACTCAGGGCACGGTTTTAATATAAATGACAATAATCGGCCACTTGTTCGTGCAAAGTGTGGAGGTTTCATGCGTTTGCTCGACTTTACGACGTATAGCATGGTGTGCCGCAAGTCTAGTGTGTGATTGCTTTCATGCATCCTCAGTGACTCACTTCCTCCGACCCCCCGCCCCCGCCCCCGCTTTTAACTTCACGCAGCAAAGTCTGCTAACATTCAGCGCAGCACGCAACGCACAAAATGCTCATTTTCTCAATGCGCGCACGCACGCACACAGTTAAGGGCAGCGCGGTGCAAGATCACTTCCAACTTTCTTCTCAGATTTTTTTTTTAATAAAATGCAGCCGTTGTGATGGGAAAAGACCAGCATGAATTAATTGTATGAACCTGTCATTTCGCCCCATAACAGTGTAATGCAATCATATATAGCACAGGTGTCAAACTCAAGGCCAGGGGGCCAGATCTGGCCCGCCAGATCATTTTATGTGGCACGCGAAGGCAAATCATGTGTGTCAACTTGCTAAAATTTGTAGCGAAATGTCAAATTGGCATGTGTAATAAATCATGTATTTTATAAAGTATTTTAATAAGAATTTTGTTACCCTGTTTACACTCACTTGAACAATAATTGAACAAACTATTATAACTGAGTTGACTGATTTCAAAAGGAGGAGTCTATTCATTTGTTGTGTACAAGTAATAATTTTGTGGTTGCACTGTCATAACGGCCCTCCGAGGGAAGACGCAACTACAAATTGGCCTGCGATTAAAATGAGTTTGACACCCTTGATTTATAGCAACAAACTGTAGTAGGGCTGGGTGATATGGCTGAAAAGTATATTGCCATAAACCCTTCTGCTTTCTTCTCTACTAATAATTTTAATTTCCTTGGTTAAGTATTAAGTAGACTTGAAGAACAATGTAGAAATGCTATTAAAAAATCGCTTTATAGATACACACAAGGGAGACTTAAATCAGTTTTCCACTGCGGGAGCTGGTGTTGTGGCACAAAGTCTTTGTTTAGCTCAGATTCCCCCCCACTGCCTTTTGTGGCCTCACTTTCCACCTGGCGTGATGTCACCACGCAGTGACATCATGTCGGGCTGCAAGGCTCAACCTCGAGTCCGATGCCACTTCTCGGCTTTCTGCATGCGCCGAACGCTGCAGCACAGTGAGCTGGGCGAAGCTTTTGAAGTTGCTGCAGTTTTGTTTCATGTGTTTGTTCACACCCACCATGAAGGTGATGAATCCAATTCTCATAAATGATCATCCCCTACATATATAAAGTTGACCCCTTACATTTTTTCGGCTCAGCTTTTGCTTATTTGGTTATTTACGGATTTTATTAATTTTTTTCAAAAGGTGCCAACCCAATTTTTTTCCTTGCAAAACATTTACTGGCTGTTCATCCCCATTTTTTTCATGAATAATTTACGTTAAAAACATTTTTACCGAACAGCGTGTTTCCACTGCATAACCTTAACAGGCGAACTCAATTTGACCTTGGCTGAACTTTTTTGTGACTCTTCCAGTCTTATATAATCTTCATTGAACCAGATAATACCCATTGAGATCAATATGTCAATCCCAAGGGTGACCTGGCCAAGAGGCCAGCAGCACACGTCATGAAAAACATTAAAAAGTCAACATAAGTGATATGTTTGAATACATGTTTTTGCGAGTGCGTGGTTTCCAGTAAGAAAGCGCTGAAACATTTTAGCATAAGTAACAAATCATAAACACACAGGCACTATTCAGTGGTCTCGTGCTGTTTGTCATTCAGAGTGGATCAAAAGGCTCCATCGGGAGTAACTGGTTCTGAGAGCTTCAGTTCCAGGCTGTAAAGAGTTCCAGACTGTGTGGCCAGCAAGACGACTTCTGACGCAAGGACGAAAAGATGAACATTTGCGTTTGAGAAGACTTGAGCTTTGTTTTTTCTGTGTTTAAAACTAATTTCAAACTCCTCAGACGCGAATGGGCCACATTAAAAGCAGCTTGTAAAAACACAAAAGCCTGAGTGAGAAAGGATGAACGGCAATAAATCATGGTGTCCTCTGCATAACAGCGTTGAAATGCATTTGACACATTCACACACAGCCTGTTGATGCAAATTGAAAATAAAGAGGGTCCCAGGGAGAAGCCTTGGGGTACTCCTTTGGTAACATGCACGACCGAAAAGTGAATTCAGCGACATGCACACACTGTATTCTTTTTGTCTCTCTTTTGCACTAAAGTGAGTGGTCACTTTCCTGTGTAAACATCCGATTGGACACCTCCAAACTGGATGTGCTTGCGGGGAAATGGATGCTGAGCTTTGGGCATCATCAGCAGCTTTCATCAGAGACATTGTCACACAGAGGCCTAAAAGCGGACGTCCTTGGAAAGATCCCTGACTCAAACACCTGTTGTGAATTTTGCGCTTCGGCTGCTTTTTAGAGCACAGTAAGTTGCGCAACAAGTACCGGGTACTGAAATATTCAACAGTTGCACATTTGAAAGACTGGAGGTCAAATCAAGGTCTCATGTGAAGGCTATAGTTCATTTTTAGATTCATCCTGAAATTTTCTGCCGAAGTTGAAGTGTACCTTTTCTTCAGAAGTGCACTGCCTGGTGACTTGTGCGCAGCGTGACACGCCCTCCAGGTGAGTGACGGCAGAGCGCACGCACTCACATTACAGCCGCGCCGCTTCTGATTGATCCTGAAAGCAGAGAGGCCTGTGGGAACGCACTGTAACCCAACCCGGAGCAGATGTGCATCAATAGGGACATCTGAAGAGTCCAAATCTGCAAGCATTACCCAGCAACACAATCATTTATTTTTTTTCCCCCCCAAGCAGACAACACGGCTGGAATGGAAAATGAATCTCACAGTGTATCTATCTTGTCCTGAAGCAGAAAGCTGGTGTTGGAGCGTGACTCCATCCAAATGCTGGCGGGGGGGAAACGTGTTCTGACTGATCCAAATGAGCGGTGTAATGTGGTCCGAGTTTTAGAAGGAACCACAGATGGACGCTGCCAAACCGAGTCCTACGCAAATACCAAAGTGAACTCCATCGGCCCTCCATTGAGGTCATTTTGGCCCCATTCTCAGAGGTATTGAGGTGACGCACGTCATAGTGGCAACAAACAGCAGTTTCGCATCACAACAAGCAACGGTTTGACAGCGAGTGAACAATTCTTCAAAAACAAAACTCCCGGATAAAGTTTACTGTCAAACTAAGTGTAAAACAAAGAGAATTACAAGTTGTGGATCTCAAACAACATTGTCTTACAAATGCCCTGCTAGCTTCATGCTAACACATTACCGATAAGTCAACCACCAAAGATGTGCTAGCATAAGAATCAATAGTTGTAGACGGATACAAAACAACTTCCTTTAGTTCCCTATGAGACTTCCAAACCTCTCAGGCTGTCAGGTACAGGTTTATTTATGCTTCCATAAGCAAACAAAGTGAAGCAGCATTGGGTTTCTACATGCTCCTCAAGTGCAGAAGAAACTTCTCCAACAACTGAGGTCTGGTCAAACTTGATGCCATGTTTAAATCTGGCCTGAAAATGAATTTTAAAAATAATATTTGTGTTTTTTGTGATTGTAACTTGATCTTGTGATGTCATTTCACCGTTTTATTGGACTGCAGCTTCCTCCAACATTCTAAAAAACATACGCGGTAGGTTCATTGAAACCACCAGTGATGGCACATTGCGATTTTCCTGGAATGTTCTACAAGTGATGATTTAAAATTATAAATGTGCAGAGAATTAAAGTGTTTCCTATCGATATTCATCGGCCTTGTTAAAATATTTGTTGATGAATGAAAGACACAACAATTTTTTTCTTGCCTAAAACAGTATTTTAAATAGGAAAAACTTTCAAATATCAGTTCCTGACATTTCATGGTAACAAAGTAAGCACCAAAAAAAGCAAGCAAATTGTTTTCCTTGCCTTGTCTGATTAATTTTCCAAACCCAATTTACACAATTTATTGTCGACAGTCTTATAAAAGGGGTCTATTACTGCTATCTGCTGGACAAAATTGGCATTGGCCCGAATCATGAAATTCGCCCTTCATTCATCATTTTATTTCCTCCCTGCTGTGTTTTTATTCAGTCCACCATTAGTGATCTTTCCTCTCAACTGTGAAGGTCATCGTGACGAGTCCATCGATGCCCGCCTGCAGCTCGTCGTGCTCCTGCACGGCCGACACCCCCTTGGGGGTCCCGGTGAGGATCAGGTCGCCCTCCTCCAAGGTGATGAAGTCGCTGATGTAGCTGACGAGGTACGGGATGGAGAAGATCATGTCGGAGGTGCAGCCGCTTTGTCTTAGTTGCGAGTTGACCTTCAGCCACAACTTGACGTTGCCCGGCTCGGGGACGCGCTCCTTGGGGATGAACTCACTCACAGGGCAGGAGGTGTCGAAGGCCTTGGCCAGCGTCCAGGGAAGACCTTTGGACTTGCACTCATCCTGCACGTCCCGGGCCGTCATGTCCAAGCACAGCGCGTAGCCGGCGACGTGTTCCAAAGCGGCGGACTGTGGGATGGCCGCGCCCCCCTTGCCGATCACGACGCCGAGCTCCACCTCGTGGTGCAGGTTGCTGGAGTAGAAGGGCAACACGATGGGCGAGCCCTCCCGGACGTAGGCGGAAGGCGGCTTCAAGAACAGTACCGGCTCCGTGGGGACTGCGTTTTTCAGCTCTTTGGCGTGCTCCGCGTAGTTTCTGCCCACGCAAATTATCTTCCTCCCCCATTCCCAAAATCGGGAGATATTTCTTGTCGACATTTCTGACGAAATTCGGAGATTGCCGCAGCTTCCGATCAGTGTGCACGAGTCGAAGTAACCTTTGACCGCTACACTATGTAATTTAACGGAGAGGTACGGCGAGTCGTAAGGGACAACTGTCGATGAACTATTTTTAAAGTTCGAACCAAGGTTCACAGTTGTATTAAGATGTTTTTTAAATAATTAATTGCTCAGATAAAATAAAACAAACGCATTTAACACTTCACTAATGTACCCACTCACATGTATTTTAATACGAGCGACTACCACCTTAAAACTACGATGATGTTTTACATCTTTCAAAGACCTTGCAAGGGGCTGCACGGTCGGACCGGTCAGCACGTCCACCTCACAGTGCTGAGGTGTAGGGTTCGATTCTGCCCTTCTTGTGTGGAGTTTGCATGTCTTCCCCCCCCCCCCCCCCCCCCGTGCTTGCGTGGGTTTTCTCCGGGTACCCCAAATACAGTACATGCATGGCAGATTGATGGGAACACTCTCCATTGTCCTTAGGTGTGTTTGTCAGTGCGAATGGTGCTTCGTCTATGTGTGCCCTGAAATTGGCTGGCACTCAGTTCAGGGTGCACCAGGTCTACTGCCGTAGGGCAACTAGTTCAGAGTGTACCCCGTCTACTGCCCGAGGACGGCTGGGATTGGGTCCTGCATGGCTGCGACCCTTGCGAGGATAAACGGATTAGAAAATGGTGGAAATTCTTTACATCAATTGATGTTAATTTTGACTGACGATGTTCTGTGTAACCTCAGCTACGACGAGCCTTAATGGACTTTTTGTAAACCAACTTGACATAACACATATTAATAACTAAAATTTATATTCGAATAATCATTTGATAAAATAATAAAGGAAGGGAATAATGAAATCCAAAGCGTTTAACCTGTTCCCTATCCACTCCCCCGTATTTGATTGGTAGAGCCTGCGAGATTAGTGGTGACGAAGGCGGAACGAAACGACAACCAAACTCTGGTTCTCACCCGTTGATTTTCGCATTTGTAATGTTACTCAAGTCACTCGTAGGGAGTGCCTGCACTCTACTAGGAGTTTCCACAGCCTTAAAACTCGGTAGGGTTATACTTTATATATAACTTCTCGTGGCTGACAGTTTTGTGGGTTTTATCGTCTTCCACTGTTGTTACGTTGCGACACATTATTTCGCTTTATGACACATGAAGAACACGGGCTCTTACATGAACTCAGCTGCTCTCCTCACAGCAACCATGATACTGTCTCTTACATAACATCTATCTATCCATCTATCTATCTATCTATCTATCTATCTATCTATCTATCTATCTATCTATCTATCTATCCATCTCTTGATATAGTAATTGTTGTTAAAAAAATGAAGTGTCAAATATGAGCAGAAAACAGCGTGCGCGTCACGTGAACACACGTTACAGGTTAACTTAATGTCAGTGATTGACTCTTGTGTTGTTCCGAAGCGCCTGTGGAAGTCAAGGCCCAAGCAGCGGCTCTCCTGCACAGCACTGTGAGGAAAACATCAGTGGTGGAGCAAGCCAACATGAGGGTTGAACTTTTGCCTGCTCTCAGTGATAACTACATGTACTTGCTCATCGACACGGACTCCAAAGAAGCAGCAATAGTGGACCCGGTGGAACCTGTCAAGGTCTGTCCTACTTTGGAGTTGGTTCAAAAAACATGGGTCAACAAGGCCTTCTCTGCTCACCGACAGTCATGGAAATAATGTTAAACCACCTTGGTTTCCCTAATTTATTGTTCATTCCTGCTCCCACGAAAGGTGTGTCATGTTATTAAAAGTGTTTTTTTTTCTTCAGTACCATACTAATGCAATAACTATTGATATCATAAGTAAGGGGTGTCTGGTTATTTTCAAGTAAACCGTTGCATTTCTGTATCGTAGTTATGGTTTCTCTGATGAAGATAGTGTGGCTATAAACAGAACTGTCTTTGAATGACATAATATACCGTAAATGAGGGAAAAAATGTGAGAACTTTATACAAATTGAAGGGAGTGATACAATCTGCGTTTTAAACACCTGCAATTCTTTGTCTTATGCACCTGAAAAACAAATAAACAGACCACTGTACTGAGATACTGAGCGACTTGTTTTCCTAATTGGCCTAGTTTGTGAAATATCACAAAAATATCGCTTGTTGTGCTTTTCTTAGCCCCCAAATCCTCAAACTTTTATCCCTTCACAATTGTAAAATCAAAATGTTTAACAAAAATCTCTAAGATTGTAAATTTTATTTACTTTGTAAATTAGAGAGGCGCAAAGTTGTTTAGCTAGTCAGTATTTTTAAAAATAATTTTAATGTTTTTAATTGCAGGTTGTGGAGGCAGTCAGAAAACATGGCGTCAGGCTCACAACAGTTCTGACCACCCATCACCACTGGTAAGCTGCACACGAAAAACACTGACGGGAACCGTTAATTGCTAATATTGAAAGTATTATAAACAATACAATAATGCTTACAATAAGTCAGCATTAAAAATGATTTTTAGGTATAAAATCTTTGCCTTGAGTTTGATGAACATTTACACCGGTCAACAAATTTGCACATTTTTTTTTTCATCAGAAATGCAAGTGAACATCTAGATGGATATTTTGCGCTGACTCCGATTCAGCCCTTTAAAAAAAAATCCTTGAGCACATCAGGTGTGTAATGTAGTCATAGATTTAGTAATATTTATGACTTAGAAGTTAGGTCTGGCAACAGGTGTTGTTTTTTTCTGAAATGTCAAAGCGATAAATGACAATGCATAGTAAAATCTTTATTACACTAGCTTTTATGGGTCAAACTTAAAAAAACGATTGAAAACATCTCAAACCCTCATGTGCTTGAAAAACAGTCAAGACATTTTGAGCACTACTGTTTTCAGGGATCACGCAGGTGGGAATGAGAAGATGGTAAAGCTCATGCCCGGCCTGAAAGTATACGGAGGAGACGACCGCGTAGATGCCATAACGAAAAGAGTCTCGCACGGCAACAATTTAAAAGTAAACACATCAAGGTGTAACCAGAATGACTGACAATACAGTATTGGCATCCGTGACATCCTCCTTTTTCTCAGGTTGGCTCGCTTAACGTCAAATGTCTGTTCACGCCGTGCCACACAACTGGCCACATCTGCTACTACGTCACCAAAGATGACAGCTCTGAGCCTCCCGCAGCTTTCACAGGTACGACAACACACCGTTAGCCCGATTAAGGGCTGCTTCATTTGTCTCTCTTACATGAACAATCGGTTTGATGAAGTTCCTTGAAAAAGTCAGCAGCAGCTTTCCAAGTGCGATATTACTGCCTTATTGTTTTTTTTTTTGTTTTTTTTTTTTATATGTAGGGGACACATTATTTGTTGCTGGCTGCGGGAAATTCTTTGAGGGCACCGCCGAGCAGATGTACAAAGCCTTGATTGAAATTCTGGGACGCCTGCCTGCTGAAACGGTGCCTATCTAACACTGCGGTCTTTATAGCGTAATTAAGAATTGTTTTAGTTAAACACCAAAATGTTCAGCCAATGCACATCATTAGAGACTGCAAGCTTAATGCTGTCATACAATGCAAAACGGCATTAAATTAGCATAGCCGTTACAGTAATGATAAACCTTCAACCGCTACCTTGACATGCACCAAGCAGCAACACATACAATTTTTTTTTTTTTTGGTTCCTCTAGCGAGTCTACTGTGGTCATGAGTACACTGTCAGCAACCTGAAATTTGCACGCCACGTTGAGCCAGACAATGAAGTCATTCAAAAGAAGCTAGCATGGGCAAAGGTATTTATTTGCCTGTCACATTCAAGCAGTCATCGCATCTATCACATCCACACGATCACTGATGAAAGTTGTGCTTATTCCTGTAGGAGCAATGCAGCAATGGCGAGCCTACAATCCCATCCACTTTGGCGGATGAATTTACCTTTAACCCATTTATGAGAGTCAAGTATGTCCCACCAAGTCTTTGGTAGTTTCACACACAAGTGTGGTTGCACTTCAGCAACTTTGGTATGCTCAATACAGAGAGAAGTCCGTACAAGATCACGTGAAGCAGACCGATCCAATCGAAGCCATGAGGTTTCTTCGTAAAGAGAAGGACGCCTTCCGAGTGCCCAAGGAGTGATGATGCACGGTGGACTTAAAACCGCTGATGGCACTGCAATATGATTATCCGTACTCCACGAACTGTCTGGATGAAACAACAGGATCGACTCATTCTTCCTCAGTGCTCATACTTTACATTAATTATTTTGAGGCCCAATTTAGTTCTGAAATGAGCAGTCAAGTTGTGTTTGGCATCTGCCTGGGATTGTTTTCACTAATATGAGGTATTGAACAACTAATTAAATAAGAACAAATAGTTTTAGTGTATTCTTAGGTGTGTTTTGTAAAAAGGTTAAAAAAACACATTAAGCTGTTTGAAGCACTGCTTTATTTTCAAGATGGGATTTTTCTGCTTAACAACCAGTCGTTAATAATGGGAAGTTGTTCATCTGGTTACGCTTTCTCTGAACAATGCGTTCTTTACTCATTGTGTCAACACGAAACGTTAGATGTGGTTGAGTACAAAAGTTTGCATGCAAAAATACAAAGTACATACAGTATATTTTTCATGATTTCCTTAAGCAATAAGACCGAACCAGAATGCAAATAGTAATAGGGGGGCGTGATTTGAATTGTACACTTTAAGGCCGTTTGTTTATCATCATGCAGTTGAATATGTACAGCAAATCTTGACCTGCAAAGCTAATTTATATGTACGTGTTAATATAGCGGAATGTTTATGAATGTTTCTGTCTCGATTAAAATGTCTTGATACTGGTTGTGTCGTCATCGTGATAACTTGGACTAAGCGGAAGTGTCAATTAAAAACAACAGGTAACTACAGTATATGCCCACCCAGTCAGCATACGAGCTCACACTATTAATGCAAACGGTGGCTGCCTGATTATGTTCTTGCTCCTTGCCTCTAAGGCGTCGCCCATTTCTTGATTGCTTGACGTTCTCCACCTTTACGCCTGTGATAAACTTCTTTCAGTACATTATCTTGGATTTGTTCGCCTGACCGTATGTAAGTACTGCGCCACCCGCGGCCATCCTACGTTGCCATTCGTTAAGGTCGCCTAACTTGAATAAGTTGATATGTCGACGTTTTTGCGATATTTTCTGTCTACGGGGTGAAAATGAAACTTTGTGTCGCGTGTGGTTTTACCAATACAACAAGTCCGTCGGAAGCCCATGAGGGTGAAAGTGATCTTCATCCTGGTGGACAGCTAAATGTACAGTAGCTTGGTGATTGAGCAGTGCAGTAAATAGGCTTCAGCAGTTGCGAGATAAGTAACGTTTTAGCATTCATTAGTGAGAAAGGTGATAATTTCTGGCATGGAGGTAACCTTTTAAGAAGATATCCGACCCTCATCTCTTTCTCAGAGAGAGTTGACATTTGTGGCTGTTCTCACCACAAAATCACTGGCTGAGTACTTGTCCCTGTGAAGGAAAGACCACAAGCACCTGACAATATACAATACATGCTGATTCATAATATGGCCTTAAAATGAGACGCCCAACCCTTTGCTTGCAGTAAAACCAACCAACAATGACACCATTCAATTTCCCTGGCTGTAAAATTTTGAACGTCTGTTCAAAATTTTCAACATGGTATCAAGAAGCGTCACACTGTGTCACTGGGCTGGTCCATGTCTTTCATTGAAGGCAGTAGTGGCCGTAGTTTGAATGGCATCCTCTGCTGCTGAACATATTGCAGCAGAAACCCCTACTTGGCAAAGACAAGTTTTCTTTTCAGCTACAGTTATAAATGTGATGCAGGCAACCTCAGCAAAATAGCTTGGCAGATTAATCATTGCCTTTGCGATGTCTTAACAGGCACAATGTCTGTTAATGTCTTCACAGGCACAATGTCCTTGGCAATGTTAGTCCGATACACCTTTCATTGGTTCCTCATCTTGGGTGCAAATTTCTGATAATCATTAACATTCATCGAAAATGCTGAATCAAAACCCCGCAGACACAATAAACAGCTCTGGTTAATGTTTTTATTTGGTCAAAATATATTTGTAGGATTATTTACCGGTAATTAAAATGCTACTGAATCTGGTTGCAAACTATTGACACACATTTCACAAATTTTGCCACTGAAAAGGTACTTGGATTGTGACGCGGCGTCACCATTTCATTGTGAGTCCGTTGGTCATCTTTTCCACGGCGTGGTAGTTGGTGTGCAGCAGGTCTCTGGCGTGCTCTTCACCCACGCTGCGCAGCCACGACTGGTACAGCTCGGCCACGCGGGCGTCGTCTTCCGGCGTTTGTGCCACTTCTGCTTTGTAGAGTGCCTCCACCCTCTGGAGGAACTCTTTTGGGTTCTGCCCAGGGGAGGGTTTCAATTGCCCGCCGCCGTTAAGACAACCTGGGGAATTATACAACACCATAACATAAAACTTCATGTGGGGCATGATTTCCATTTGACAGTGCAGAGAATGCACAAATATAAATTATGATTCTGTTATTGGTTCGGGCTGTAGCATGTCAGAAAATAGACAAAAATGTTGATCAATGTTTTCTAAAATTTGGAATCAACACAAAGATAATCAGTCCACTTTCATAGAGGACTACAGAAATGGGATATTTGTTATTGAGAAACTGAAATTCTACGCATTTGGACAATTTTGATTCAAAACCCGTATCTACAGGATTCATCAATGATCAAAAATACTGATTAACTTGATAATCGATTAATCGTTGCATGTCACATTTATATATACTGTATGGCACAGGTGTCAAAGTCAAGGCCCGGGGGCCAGATCCGGCCCGCCACCTCATTTTATGTGGCCCACAAAAGCAAATCGACTTCCATGACCCTTGCTTAAATCTGTACCGAAATCTCAAATTGTCATATGCAATAAATAACGGTGACATTTTGCAATAACTTTGTGACCCGGTTTACACTCACTTGAACAATAACTGAACAAATACTTGACTGATTTAAAAAATAGTGAGCCATCTTTTGTGTGTGTGTGTGTGTGTGTGTGTGTACAAGTAATAATATGATGTAATGATTCAACATTTATTTGGGACCACTGTGGTAACGGCCCTCCGATGGAAGATTTAACTCCAAAGTGGCCTGCGACAAAAATGAGTTTGACACCCCTGCTGTATGGTATCGTTTTCTTTAAGTAAATGGAAAAATGTGCAAGATTTTCGCCAACCTGAGGGACAAGCCATAACCTCCACAAAGTGGTATGGCGACTTCCCCCTCTTGAGTTTCTGCACCAGGTTCTGGATGTTACGGAAGCCGTACGTTGATGCGAAACTCAGCACCACGGCGCCATCCTTCTCCAGCGTCACCTCCTGGAAGTCCTTATTCCTGTGGCAGAGGCACGGAAGCCCCGGTGATGAATCGCCATCGCTATTTATAAGCGCAAATCATTCGAAGGCTCACCTGAGGATCTTATAGGTGAGTTCCTTGGTCTCCTCTCCAAAAATCTGCTTGGCCGCGTAGGTGAAGACGTGATGGAGGTAACCGCCTGAGCCGCTGCCGGCGTGGCTCAGGAACTCGCCGTCTTTCACGTTACTGAAACTGGAAACAGAATGACATGAACAGCAGGAAAAGTAAAATACAACACTGAAAGCGCTAAAACTCACAGAGTATCGAGAGGGCCGTCTTGTATCTCATTGAGAGTCACTTTTTCCTCTTCCAGCATTTTCTGAACTTCTCCTAATGAGGAAAAGAGAGATGTTGTTTCCACAACGTGCATGACGATGGAAGTTGAGGCCGTACCGGACGTGATGACGCAGTCCACTTCTCTGCTCTCAGCTTTGTTCAGGTAGAAGTCCGGCCTTGAAGCCTCAAGTTTCTTATCGAAGCAGGGCATCACCGCCACGTGATAGATTTGCTGTGGGCTCAGGCCCTGACGACATGCATAACATGAAGATTAAGATGCACCGCATAATAAATTGAGATTACATATTGCTGACGCCGGGCACAATTCTCACACGGCCAAAACCATCACTGTCAGGCACTGGTGTCAAACTCGAGGCCTGGGGGCCAGATCCGGCCCGCCACATTATTTTAATGTGGCCCGCGAAAGAAAATCACGTCAAGTCAACAGTATTTATAGAGCACTTTCAAACAGCCATCGCTGCATGCAAAGTGCTGTACATCGAGCAATTTAACATGCACAATAAACAGTAAGACAAATCGGTAATAAAGGCGGTAGAAAGCACCAAACAGAAAAACCAAGAACAAATCTAAGTCATGCTGAGTCGAATGTCAAAGAATACAAGTGAGTTTTGAGGAGGGTTTTGAAGATGGGCAGCGAGGAGGCTTGCCGAATGTTCCGTGGGAGGTCATTCCAGAGAGAGGGACCAGCAACAGAAAAGGCGCGATCCCCTCTGAGCCTCAGTTTAGTTCTTGGTACTTCTAATAATGTCTGGTCCACAGACCTAAGGCGCCGGGCAGGTGTGTAGGGGCGGATGAGCTCAGAGAGGTAAGGTGGTGCTAGATTATTCAGAGATTTGAAAACAAATAAGAGGATCTTGAAAATAACTCTAAAATGTATGGGGAGCCAGTGAAGTCAAGTCGCGTGTGTCAATTTGCACGATCCTTGCTAAAGTCTCGACTGAAATATCAAATTGTCATGTGTAATAAAGAACGGTGAGATTTTTTTTGCAATCATTTTGTTCCCCTCTTTACACTTACTTGAACAATAATTGAATAACCTATTATAGTTGACTCGTAATCCAGTAATTTGTTGGTTGCAAGTCAAAAATGAGTTTGACACCACTGCTTTTAGGAATAAAAAAAGATTAAAAAATTTGTCAAGCCATTCAAATTGTATTCCTGCCACTTAAGATTGGTCAATAATTTGTAAAAAAATAGCAGAACCAGTACTCGGCGTGCCAGGGAGTCCAGGGTGCAAAAAACGGGAATGCCGGCCTCTTCTGTCTGATCGCTATCTCTGACGGATTTTACGGTGATGGCTAGCCCATAAATTAGTTGTAGTAAATGTTATCTAGCTGGGCCGCAAAGTGGTTCTTAAAATAATTTGCATTAGAGATTAACAGTACGCAATATGGTGTCTACTTTAGATTGGCCTGGTGTACGCTTTGATTAATTGTTGATAGCATTTGCATTTGACAGGTTAACACTTTTTCTTGATATTAAAACTCATTCACTCCCAAAGACGTTTTTAAACGTCTTTTTAGACTTGGTCTAGAATTGGCTGGTACTGAATGAGTTCATCATCTAATTCTATTTCCCTTTTCACTCCAGTCTTCAGTCACTCTGGTCTTTAATCCGAGTTGGATGTTGTTCTCGTTCAAATTGTCCAAAGCATGTTCATTGCTTTCAACTTTGTTATGAGGTAGTATGATCACACGTTGTTGTTATTATGAATTAGTGTGATCATAATTATTATTATCATTGCTATTAGCATAAGCGATATATGCTAAACTTTAGTACGACTACCACATGCCATTTTAAACTACAGTAAATTGCTCATCAACACTCCATTGACAATACAAGTCTGAAAACACAGATTACAGCTGACTACTACATTTTTTTTCAAAGTGTGCATCTGCACCTGTTGTTCCGCAAAATAGCCTTTAACCAGAGAGCCCATCATCGCCTGAGGGGAGCGAGTGGTGCTGATGTAAGGAAGAATAAAATCTCCGTGTGTCTTCTCCGCGTAGCAGATCCAACCTGAGCAAAAATAAATAAATACAATCCAAGCGCAAGTCAGTCAGCATCCTTCAGCAGGCAATACACGCTCGGGGAGAATTCCACTGTATCGCAATGCTGACAGGAGAGGGTGTGAACGAGCTGATGAGCTTGCAGTTCTATTTTACAAGCATACCTGGACATGCTGATGTCATCATGGGCAATGCTCGGCTGTCTTGCTCCTTCCTTTGGAAACGCTCCACAAACTCTCTCTGGCTCTCCAGCAGGCTGAAGGTCCGACTGAAGCTTGTGTCAAACACGTGATGGACGCCTGCAAAAGCAGCATTTGTCAAAGCTTTCAATGAATGAACCTAAAGTTTCAAAGGGAATAAAGTCCAAAACGCTCCTGGTAATGTTTAGAAGACGAGAAGGCCTTTCTGGCCGTGACATAAACCTCACCTAGGCCTTTGAAGAAAGAGGTGAGCCTCCTTCCCACCTCGCTGCTGCTGAGCCCGTAGAATGCGGCGAGGGATGCTCTGGACTGAGGTGACACCGAGACCACCACCACTTTCTTCTCTGTCGCGCTCTCCTGTGGGAGGAGCATGTGTGTCAAATAAACGGCCCATCGGAATTCTCCTCATTATGAAACAGATTAATGGCATTTCAATTGATTTGACATTGAGTTTGGTCATGTAACGGTTACTCTCATCAGGGTAACATTGTCTGGATGGACTGAAGTCACCACCTTGTTGTTGCGCAGTACTTTGAAGAGTTCCTCATGGCTCTGCTGTGTGATGAGGACGCTCTCAGCCGATGTTATACATCCACTACAAGCCAAGCAGTCGTTCAGTGTGATTTTTGCTTTCTCAAGCTTCTGCTTCTGCCCGGCCTGTAAACAAGCAAGGCAAACTGTGGGTGTCATTGAGACAAAAAAAAAAAGGGGAAAAAGGTGATTCCTCAATACTCACTTGGTTGATTTGGACATAAGTGCCATCATCTTCTATTTGGATTTTGGCCACAGACTTGCCCTGTTTCTTCTCGATTTTTACAGGTTTGACACATTCCTACAAAAACGACTAGCAGTTAGTTATTGACATGTTTGACCAAAAACAACCCTTCCAAATTGGAATCATGGGATTTGGGAGGAGGCCAGATTACCCTGAGAACAAGACCAAAGTAGAGATCAAACCCCAAAACTCAGAACAGCAGTAAACCTGACATTCTAACCAATGGCTCATGTTCTGCCCTTTACTAAAAATAAACAATTCAAATTTCACGGATGGAATTTACTACTGAGCTTCGAATTCACCATACATGGAAAAACTAACAAAATTAGGTTGCGTTTGGAAAAGGCTCAGAATTGGACTTGGATTAGTTAGAACAGCTAGTCAGTCCTTTTAATGAGGAAAATACATGTACCAACAGGAAAAGATTACACAAATAGATTTGAAAGAAAATGCTTCAAATGACAATACTATCACGAGGGGAAGACATTGAAGTCAGGGGAGTTGATATAAATGGGGGGAAAAAAACAAACAAATAATGGAAAAATCAAATATTCATAACGCTCTGTGCTACTAGGTAGACTTGACATGACTCAAGTATGAAAACAAAAATCGACAGTCAGAATGACTCAGCACCCACCGAAGCCAAGATGACTGAGGGGAGACCCCAAATTTCGACTGATTGCCATTAAATTGATATGTAGCTTCCTGAGATTGCCATTAAATGGGCATGTAGCTTGCTGACATTAAACAATTTACCTTGCCATAATACTCTGTGCTACTAGGTCGAATTGACATGGCTCAAGTGTGAAAACAAAAATCGACAGTGAGAATGACTCATCACCCAGCACCCACCGAAACCTAGATGACTGAGCGGAGACCCCACATTTCGACTGATTGCCATTAAATGCATATGTAGCTTGCTGACATTAAACAATTTACCTTACGCAAATTACATGCGGCATCGCTGCGCACGTTGTGAATGACATTGCGGACAAGCCCTCTCTCTCATATTAAGGCTTCGTTTAAGTGAAGCGCACAGTCTCACCACACACAATTAAGCGTGGATACACGTCAAGAATATGTGTGAGTACAGTACCTGAGATGGTGTGATAAAATCGTCGAGATCTGTCAGCTGCAACACGCCGCTAAAGACAGAAGCCATAGCAGCTACCGTAAAGCGATTCGTTGTTTACCTTGGTGTCGTAAACATCTTCGAAAATTTCGTAATCCAGTACCAGCAGTTTTTTGTCACATGTGCATTCCAGATAATTGTTTGAACGAACGAAAACGATAGCCTATGAAGGATACAATGCAACGGCTATTCTACGTTGGACTTCTGATACTTTTTCATAAAGTCGAGTGTTTTTCCCTTTATAGAGTCAACCATTGTTAACTGCCGAGAAGCGCTGGAGGAAAAAGAAAATAAAAGTTTGTAAATACGATCAAATTGATGTCCCTTTTGCGGGCGACACTTGCGCGCGCAGACCCTGTTGTTATGGCGACGGGGTCGTAAATCCGCCATGTTTGCCACTCTGCGGCCGCGTTGCGACACACACGGAGACTTCGAACGACATGAATGTCGAAAATAATCTTACGGCAGACAAACACACGAAGGACGGCAGCGAGACCATCACCATACACACCAGTCTCGGTGACGATGGTTAGCCTCATTCCTTTCTAAACGTGCCTTATATGTTGTGCTTTAGTGTTTGGGCCTAGTAATTTTTCCTTCAAATGTCGACACTGTTAGCAGCATGTAGCTAGCAGCTACGAGTCATTAGCGACATGAGTTTTTAGATTATGTCTCAAGTGTACACAGTACACGAACACAAATTCATATTTAAATGCTGCATAAGATAAACACTCTAAACTTGTGTGGTCGTTTTCCTAGATGAGGACGTGCACAAATGTGGACGCTGTCAGAGCGAGTTTTCCACCTTGGAGGCTTTTATTCAACACAAGCTGCATCACAGCAGCAGACGTGAGCCAAGCAGTCAAGATGAAGAGCAAATGGTAAGCCCAACGATATTAGTAAAGGGTTTCAATGTTCTCTAACGAAGAGCAGAAGCCACGTTCACAACAGGTGAGCCTAAAAATTCCAAGGACGGACACTTATGTGCCTTTTCGGAAATTTGTTGGTGCAGTCAGAATGAAACACGAATTGTCTTGTTCAGCTCCTCGTTAGAGAACAGCAAATTGTGTGAAAAGTACTTTAACCATTGAACAGTTGGGCCTCTGCATTCTAAAATTTAAAGAGGGTCAAATGAATAGACTTGAAAAGGCCCATTTTAAGGTCATCCTTAAATTTCAGCCCATCACCTGCTTTTTATGAGTAAAGTACGTATTTTTAAACATACCCACACATGCTTACATTTTCAAAGTGCCCTTCAGAGTTCCCTGTTAAGAAACCAATAATGAACTGAAATTCCCAAGTAAAGTCAATCGATACATCACAATTCCTCTTAAATATGGTCACACGGTTTCATCTTTCTATCTTGGCACATATGTCTTTTTTTTTTTGGCACCACTGTATTTTATTTATTTATTTATTTTTACTACATCTTTACGAGCCACCAGTAATGTGTTTGTGAGCCACTTTTGGGTTCTGATCCGTCAGTTGAGAGTCCCTTTTTGAAACAAAGCTCTCTGTACTTAAATGTGTTGCATCCTAAATGATCTTTTTGTTCTAGTCGTTTCTTAAAGTAATACAAGTATGGCTAAAACTACCAGAGACAAGTTCCTCGTGTGTTTCGTACATGTTTGATCCGTAAAGATGATTCTGAGTAGACCGTTGAAAGTTACATGACCGTATCACCAGGTTGAGACTGCCAATGGAGGCACACAAGCGGTGCAAGAAGTTGCCAGTGAGCCAGAGAGCACCAACATTAATGACAGTAAGTTAACCATTCACTCACCTCTTACTGTGTACTTTAGGTGTATATGTACAATCGAGTGAGAGATACAAGAACCTTGAGATGTCATACATAGTCACTATTATTAGAGTGGTTGACTCACCTGACATATGTGAGTTTAATTCCCACTTGTTGGCAGTGTGAATGGTTGGATGTCTCGATAAGCCCAGTGATTGGCTGGCGACCAGTCCAGTGTGTAATTAGCCTTCAAGCAAATTGAACTGAAAAAAAAAAGTTGAAGAAAGCTGATAATCGTCCAGCCCTAATAAGTGGTATGGTAAAGAGATGGGTGGTTTAAATTATTGTAGTGTAGTTGTGGTTTGCTGTGGTGAGTAACTCCTGTATGTTTCCAATATTTTTTTCTTTCTATCAATGTCTCTTAACTGCAAGTTGACTCAAATGCGTTTGTTGTGCAAGCAGGTGCAAGCGCTGCTGCACTGGGACGAGGCTGCAGGAAAAAAAGCACATCTCAGAAATTGTCAAGGCAGTCCGAGACACCTAAAGGCCCCGTTTCTAACAATGCTGAGGGCGATAAGCCCGTTTACAAAGTCAACGTAGACGGCCGGTACCTTTGCCACCTCTGTGACAAGACTTTTAAAACGGTGTGTCAAAAATAAGACTCATGTTAGTCAAGTGATGCCGAGCAAGGGTGGCAATTGCAACTCAAACTTTTTGTTGATTTTTGTTGACAGAGCAACATCTTGAAAACTCATGTGAAGACTCACAGCGATCAGAAGAACTTTGCGTGCGAACTCTGTGGCAATTGCTTCCGCACCAAAGGCTCCTTGATTCGTCACAGCCGCCGTCACTCTGGTATGGTAAAGACTTCCGAGGGTTTCTGCTTTAAAAAAAAAAGAAAAATCTGACAACACTTACTGTTGGGGTACAGACGAGCGGCCGTACCACTGCGTGCTGTGTGGCCAGTCCTTCAGAGAGTCGGGAGCCCTCACCAGACACCTCAAGTCCCTCACACCCTGCACTGAGAAGATCCGTTTTGTTCAGTGCAAGGAGATTTTGGTGAGCAAGGATGGAAGGAAGAAAGGTATTCATGCCAGTAGCTAACAAAACAAAATCTTTATTGGCTAGCACACTTTCATAGATAGCCCCGCCCGTAGTCCCTGCACTGTTTTAAGTGTTCCCGCATGACTAACTAATTCACGAATAAAAAATACATCGGTAGGACATCTGCATCCAGATCTGCAACAAAAGTGATTGAGCTTATATTGGCCCATTTTTTTCATCACGTTCTTAGCCTAGCCTTAGTCTAATGACAGTGATACACAGCCTCCTTGTTGGAGGTGTGAAAACAACGTGCGGTGATCTTCGGTTCCTTCGTTGTGGCAATAATATGACAATTAAGAGGAAATGAGAAAAGAATCAAGTCAAATTTGCTTCACTCCGATTTGATAAGTTCCAACTCTTTATCTTCGTAGGTGCTGCTGTCTCATTACTTTGCAGTATGTGCAAGTTCTATATTTTTTCACGAGCCACAGGTTGTTACGCATTGGACATAGCCACAACAATGCCAATGTAAATCTTCAAACCAATTTTGCAACACTATCCTGAAAAAGAAATAAGATGGTTTGATTTTGAAAAATGCAACAGAAGTACGCGTGGACATGTGCATGGGTTGAAGATTCTCTAGTAACGTATTCAACTTAACTCTTCATCATACAAAGCATGTTCCGAAGTCGAGATGTCACTTCAGCATAGTTACTTGGCACCAATGTACTATTTTCTTATTACACGGCGCTTTGGCGCCATCTCATGGTTATTTGTTCACATTGTATTTTATTGTGTTTCATTATGTAATAATACAGTAAAGTGCTAGTTTTCGTAATTGTTGGTGGCGCTGGAATGGATTAATGGATTTCAGTGGGCAAAATTGATTTCGGATTGCATTTGATGATGGAATGAATTGGATTGGCAATGCAAGGTACCACCGTATGCCGCTGAAATGTGTGCGTGGCTTATATCCAGGACTTGGCGCCGACGTCCCAGCAGAGACTGGCCAGCGGGAGTTGGTGGTGGTGAAGGGCCAACCGGCGGAGGAGCAGGTGGTGGAGACGCAAACAGCCGTGGTCAATTTGGTGGAGGCGGGCTCCCAAGAGGTCCTCCACCAGGTGCACTTCACCATGGAGGTGGATGGCACAACACAGGAGCAGCAGGTGAGTGTCCAGAAGGCCTCGCCGGTCACAACATTAGGAACACCTGCAGACTCTCCCTCTTGGCGTAGATCCGTGGTGTCAAACATACGGCCCACGGGCCGGAACCGGCCCCCAAGGAGGTTCGATCCGGCCCGCGGGAGCATTTAAATGTGGGGGGGAAATGCATTTCAGACACAGAATGAATATTTTAAATAAAATGTAATTCGTGGATTATCCGCTAGGGGGCACATTGTTTTGATCACAGTAGAAGACAACATTGTTTTGATCGGGGAAGGAAACAGCAGCCTCAGTCTGTCACCGAGATAGACCCAATGCAGCAAATGATATGAAAGCGCCAATCAATGCTTCTTGAGACCAAAACAAAGGAAAGAGATGATATTTTGGTGATTCATAGCACAGTATGGTATAATGTTAATGGTTCGGCCCACTTGACATCTATCGAGTCCGTATGTGGCCCACAATGTGAAATGAGTTTGACACCCCTGGCGTAGGTGATGGTGGATCAGTCTCAGGCAGAAGCCCTCGCCGCCGCCGCGGGCGATAACCTGATCTGCCAGGCCATCCTCAACTCGGGCATTGCGCTGAGGACGGAGGAGGCCGCGCAAGCTCCGCAGGCCACACATGAGGAGCTGGAGAAAATGGTCATCGAGTGTCCTCTCGCAGATGGCACGGAGATCCAAGTTAAAGAGGAGTTGGTGGAAGTGGTGGCACGGGTAAGCGGGAAAAGAAAGAGCGGAGTTGACAAATTATTTTATATGTTAGGAACAAAGTTCTTAGTTTTTTTCTTAGAAAGGCACACTGGTTTCATGAGGCAATATTTTCAGACATTTGCACGCCAACTTTTTCAAAGTGTTCGTTTTTGTTCCTATTTCCAGGAAAGGGATCAGACAGCCTCCAAGTTGTACACATGTCCACACTGTAATCGCTCTTTTAAGGGTTTGAACTACTTCCGCTTCCATGTCAAAGGTCATTCAGGTAAGTTGACAGGTGACAAAATGCCACAGACACAGTAAAAAAAAAAAAAAAAAAGATATTTGAGGTCCATGTTTCATTTTTTTGAGTGTTGATGACACAGCATACGCTACTACTTCCTAGCTGCAGTCTGCAATAAATTTTTTCATTTTCATTTTATATTGTGTCGAAAAAAAATGTAAGCATAAAATATCTGCGGGATCTTCAGTGACTGAACGTTGACTGTTTGCAGGTTTCAAGCCCTTCCGGTGCACCCTTTGCCAGAGGGACTTCTTGAGTGGCTACCTGCTGAAGAAGCACATGGACGTCCACGTCAGCGAGAGGCGCTACAAGTGCGGCGAGTGCGGCAAGCTGTACAAAACCGTCGGACACGTACGGGAACACATGAGGGCCCACTCAGATGAAAGACCCTACCACTGTGCCAGATGCAAGAAAGCCTACAAGACCAAGGTGACCCATCCCAGGCATTGATTAAAACTCATTCACTCCCAAAGACATATGTCTTTTCACACTCCACACGTTCAACCCCAGATACTTTTTTTTTTCAATTTCTCCAAGACTTGGGGTAAAAAAAAAGGGGGGGTGTCTAGAATGGGCTGGTACGATCTGACTCTACATTTCAATTTGTAGGTCATGTGCAAAAAAGGCATATAGATTAGCATAGTACTGTTTGGGGATGGTCGAGTACCCATACCAGGTATCGGGCCGATAACGGCCTTAATTCATTTTATCAAGTACTCACGGCGGCAGCTAATACCAGTCACTGATACCAAGGTGGAACTAAATGGCATGCATGGCTGATAGAACATTTTTCTATTGAAGAATAAGTTTCTCACCAAAGAATTCACACTCCTTTGACTTCTATCTGAAAGACATGTGAAGTTTCAACTTTTGGGCAATGCTGTTCAGCCAGCTGTTTATCTATGCTTTGTATTATATCAGGCTTTGCACATTTATTTTGCAGTATTTTTAGACCTAACTGTCGGCATTGTAAACAGACTGTTTCCGCTTCTCACTCCATGCATCTTTTTATTCTCGGCGAGCTGTAGCCAAGCACAAAACCTTGTGACCCTAAATCTCTCTGTATATCTCGGTCTCGTTTAGAACGCTCTGCAGGTGCATCAGCGAACCCACGGCGAGGAGAAGCCCTACGTGTGTAAATTCTGCTTCCGAGGCTTCCGAGAGAAAGGCTCGTTGGTGCGACACACTCGCCACCACACGGGTGAAAAGCCCTTCAAGTGCCCAAAGTGCGGTCGCGGCTTCGCCGAGCACGGCACTCTCAATCGCCACATTCGCGCCAAAGGTCTGTATGGTGCTCAGGAAGACAGATTTTTATGTCAACATGCCTGATCGTCCAGATGCTGTCACATCCATTAGGGGGCTGTCATAAGGACGAATCCAGCAAACAGCAACAGCAGGTGGAGGAGGAGGAGGTTGTCACGGAGGAGCTGCTTCCCGGTGATAACGTCACCACAGCAGCAATAATCACCGAAGACCCTCACGCACTGCTAGTGGAGTTCTCCTCGGTGGTCGCTGACACGCAGGAGTACATCATCAAGGTGAGAGTCCACGGTGGCCGAGTCCCTGAACATTTTAGCAGTCTAATCTTGGTTTCGGGTTGGTTTGAGTTTGGTAATCACTTAAAAAAGTTTTTGTCATGTCTCATTCTTTTATGGGTAATTAGTGCAAAAAAAAAAAAAAACCCGCTATCGCTAAAAGGTCAACGAAAATGGATCTGTCGGAAATTCTCGGTTTTATGACGCAATTCTGGGCTTACCTGATTAAATTTTTTTTTAAACGTGGGAACTAGTGTAGTGTATTACCTATTCATGTACTTTACAATGCAGAGAGGTTTATGAAACGTATGTAAAACAGTTGTCGACCAAAAATGTGAACTAATAAATGTGATTGGTCTGGAAAAGGTAAAAACTACTTTATTGTCCAGTCCTATGCAGTTAAAAATAAAAGCTTTTGATGTTAAAAATAATATAGTTGCCAACCCGTATTCTTATATGGATAAACACAACAAATATAGATTTTAGAGATTTCTTTTTTTTTTTTTTTTTTTTTTTTTTTTTACTGTAAAGTATGATTTGTCTCGTCTTCAATCTTGCTCACAATTCTTCGCAAAGGCATTCCTACTCTGTCAGATTATTCAATCCACAGATTTTGAATTCAAATGTCATTTTTGGTTTGGCCATTCCTGCCCTTTCATTTTTCTATACTTCAGCCATTTTTTTTGTTTTCCAGTGATTTGAAAGGTACTCTCTGTGCCAGTCTGAGCGATTCGCAAAGTAGTTGACTCTCAGTGGTGATTCAAATCAGCAGAGGTTTATTGAGCATTAAAACTAGCACTCTAGCATTTTGTTCTTGTTGTTTGCCACGTTATTTTACTCTTCTCATACATCCCACAGCCTCAAACAGACGAGGAAATACATGAAGAAGGGGAGACGCTCATTCAGGACAGTCAAAATGAGGTCAGTATCAGCAGTTTATTGTTCTTTGAACCACTTCATCACATCGGCTGTGTTTGCAAGTCGTAGCAACAAGTGAGCCAAACGATGGCCCGTATCTCAAAGAAAAATGTTAAGTGAGGTCACTTGTATGAAGGCAGGACTGTGTCGTGAACGGGCGCAGGAAATCGCCAAATTGTCAAAGGATGTGAAAGTCCCTTCAGCTGCCGGTCACGTGATCCCCTTAACCTCGTTTCTACCACTCGCGCCAGATGGGCGACCACATCGTGAAAGTGGTGCAGCAAATTGTCAGCCAGTCGCACGACGCCGGCGGCACGGCCAGCCACCAGATCATCCTGCGCAACGCGAGCGGCGGCGAGGAGGGCGCGTCCATCATGGACTGCGGCGACACCATCACCATCGCCACGCCCGAGAGCCTGACGGAGCAGGTGGCCATGGCGCTGGCCTCGGCCATCAGCGACGGCACGCTGCTGGTCCAGAGCGTCAAGACCGCACAGGGGGCGGTTGCCTTGGTGACCACCGAGGAGGTGGTCGAGGAGCGAATTCATCTGCAGGACGAGGAAGGATATGTGATCACCACGCCGCAAGAGGTGGAGATTCAGACTGTCATCGTGTGATTATGGACAAGCGCCACCGGGGACTCCACGAACAAACTAAGGTCAAAGCGGTTCTGGCCGCACAACAGCAAAGCACAAAAGTTTTTCGTTCATTTATATTGAATAAAACTGCATGAGGATAAGCGGATCATGGACCGGTGTAGCAAAATACGCTCAAGAAGACATCTTTAAAAATGCCGCAAACTCTCTCTCTCTCTCTCTCTCTCTCTCTCTCTCTCTCTCTCTCTCTCTCTCTCTCTCTCTCTCGATATATATGAGGAAATCTGCAGTTGTTGACCGTCATATCATCTGCAAGCCTTGTTGCTTCTCTTAAGTTCAAAACAATTTTATCTACCGAGCCGCTTGCAGATCTGCCACCTTACCTTCGCCAAGAATATTCTGGTTTTTTTTGGGCCAGTTTAGTTTTTCCTTCACTGGCCAAGATTTCACTCAACAGTATCACTCATCAGGCAACATGAAATAAATGCTATTTTCTTAAAAAAATATAGAAAAAGGATGTAATGGTTCTCCGATTTACACCAAGTACCACCTAAAGCAATGCTTCACTCTCCAAAGTTAGAATTAGTTAGAATGTTTCTTTGCAGAGTAAGCCCAAATGTTTGTTGTTGTATTTCTAAAAAGTATGAAGCCTTCTCGGATTCGAGACGAAATGTCTTTGAAGACAACCAAGGCAGTCCAGTTGTGATCGAGTCAATGCCCAGAGAAAGAAACGACCTGAATGAATGACAATATCTTCAATCATGATGCAGTTCGCACATAAACATTTTGCTTAAATGTAAGAACGGCATTTCAATTCAATTAAAACTCACTCACTCACTCCCAAAGACGTTTTTAAACGTCTTTTCAGACTTGGTCCAGAATTGGCTGGTACTGAATGACTTAAAATGTGCTGCACACAGAATTTTTAAAAAACGTGATAAATAAATAAATGTTTGAAAACAAAACAATTCTAAATAGGGCCTGACTGGTTGATTGGCTGACTGATTTAACTAGCCGATATTAGATTTCTAAAATTGAGAAAAATCATCCAAATTAAGCCACCAAAAAGAATACATTTTATTCCTCTGGTATTTTTAAAATTGAACAATTAATCGATCATCTGAATTTTATTCTGCCGAATATCAGAATTGGCATCTGCATTAAAAAAAAAATCATATAATTCGGGCCATAATTCTTAGTTTAAATGCAAATGTAGTGGACTATAAAGTGAAGTGCAACTGAACTGCTTTGAACAAATGCCTATACTAGACCCCCCCCCCCCAAAAAAAAATAAACGTTGCGCTAATTGTAGTTTGATTCCCAATTTGAGTATTTAATTCAGTAATTATTCATTTGTACCACCAGAGGGAACCGGCGTACCAGGAGCGATACCCCGACCACAACTGGAAGAATCTCTGGACTTGTTTGTCTTTGTTGAGTTCAACTTTTCTTCAAGTGATTCGTCTCTAATGTGGGGGGGCCGCTTGCTTTTCGTGCTTGAACTGCTTTGTTTTTGCGCATGTGTGTGTGCCACCTTGAGGAGGATCGGCAGGTTTCATCTCTTAACTGGCACTCCATCGCAGAGGTGAAGGCAGACGCTCAAATCATTTCCCCTGGCTGCGCCACGCCGCCGTTTCTGGGTCACTCTTCAGCCCTCCGAGAGGCCCGGCGTCCACGAGCAGAGCATGAAGAGAGAGTGAGTGAGAGAGCAGGGAAAGGTATTTATAGAAAAATGGGGCTTCGCTGTACCTTTTTCTTGCAAAGAACCATTTCCGAACTGGCTGTCCCACTTTTATGATCGTCATCCACTCAGCGAGGCTGGAGTGAGCCCTCCGTCTCCTTAGTTGTGTTCTCATCGCACGTTAGGACCGCCATCGTGACCTTTTTGGGGGTGTATGCGATTTCTCAAGCAGGCAGTGCAAGAGAGCATTTTTTTGGGGGGAGGTCCAGGTTGAGAGTTGTTGTTGAGGGGGTGTGTCGGCGGGCACTCCTCGACTGCATCTGCTCCCCCCCCCCCAGGCCGCGGGGGGCTGAAGGGTAAGGCTGGCCGGGACGTGCCCCGCCGCAAGCCGGGCAAGGATGAGGCGTTTCCTGAGCAGAAAGGGCCGCTTCTCCCTGCGCCAAAGCAAGTCTGGCACCCGATGTGCTTCCAAGGATTTCCGTAAGTGTCATTTACGGGGCCCCGTCTTCGTTTTTTACATGATGTCATGAACTTTTCTGTGTGTGTAAAAAACGGGGGGGGGGGGGGGGCAAAAATCTATTTGTAATGGGACAAAGAATAGAATGCTTAAAAAGATTTCTTATCCATATTTTAGCAGACTTGACACCATCTTCTGTTGTGTTCTGTTGAGATTGAATTCACCCAGACTCGTCTCAGACTATATCTAACGCTGATTATATTCCTTTGCACCTCTCGTTGACTTTTTTTGTTGTTACTTTTTCTAACTTTGGTCTTCCTAATTGGGCTTCCTCGCGTTGTCTCACTTTCTTCCGCCTCTGAACAGTTGCACAAAAGAGAATTGCTTCCTTGCTGCTGTTTTGATGGATGACTTGCATTCCAATTAGCGTGCTCGGTGTTATTTTTCCCTTTGCGATATCAATAGTATTCACATTTTGTGCACTGGCGTTACATTTTTTTCATTCTTAAAATCAGCTCCTTGACTTAGGGAGGCCGTGTTGCATGACAATATAGTGTTTCAATGAGATTATTTTCCCCTTTGGTTTAATTTTTTTTCCCAGCAACATTCCACTTGCCTAAAATCGGATTTAATTTGAAGATTGGGTACAGGACACAAAGTTTGGAAGTCCTTTAGGAATTTAGCTGACACTGACTGGGGAAATTGTTATTGGAGTTTGTGTTGAAGAAACCTTCCCCGTTGTTGAGCAGAATGACTGTCTCCTAATGACTGTCTCTGACTAAAATTAAAAAAAAAATCCCCTCTCTTCAAATAGTCAGGTTTGATGTATCCAGATGTCATTTCAGCCTCTCGGGACTCCTCCCGGAAGCAGTAGAATGAGGTCAGTGACCGCCAGGGGATGGCCAGTAGGGGGCATCGCTGCGGTCCAAATAGCAACCGTCACTAATAACCTGCCTTTGCCAGCTTGTTTCGATTTTATCTGAACCCGCTGCAGCTCCATCGTTGAGGCACGAGGAACACGAAGTCTAATTTCACACCTCACAGCCTGCTCGAGTGTGAATCGAGGGTGCATGATTGGTTTTGTTGTTTGAATGGCCTTTTTCACAGCAGACAAAAATCAAACGACAAATAGTGGGGCAGGTGCAGGGAATGGGATTACTGTATACAAAAAGGTACAAAACTGATGTCCTTAAAACTTTGTGAACTAGAAATCGGCTCATGGCCAAAGACTAATGCATGTGTAGCTTTTTAAATGTTATGTTTTATGTGAAGAACACAAGTCACAGGTTGATTTTAACATGTATTCGTTTTGTGTTTATCAGTGTTTGAGGTCTTAACATGCGCTAAAACTGGAGATTTAATAACTGTAATTTACAAATATCACCGCTAGGTAGCGCTACATTCGTGCTTTCATCCACTTGCTGCAAAAATGAATTTTTAACTGGAACTGGGAGATTTAATCGTTTCAGTTTCAAAGTCGATGCTTTTTTTTTCTGACCCTTCTAAGCGACGACTGCTGAAAAAAAAAATCACGGTCACTCATGCTGAATATTTCCAAAAACATAGCTAGGAATTGCAAAAGCAGCTCGACAACTTGGAAATCCTTGACCCTAGGTATGTCCTCCAAGTCACAAATATTTTTCACCCTAGCCTCACCGATACACCTCTGCACCGAAAAAAATATATATACAGCATACTGTATTCTGCTGTATATATACTGTATATATTACATTCTACATTCTGACTACAGCCATGTAGCCATTTTGATGATGTCATTTTTTTTCCTGTGGAGATGGAGAAACTAGATTAAAATCTGAGATCAGATTTTTGTGTAAGGTTTCAATTTGAAGGCGATACTGCCCAGCCCTAACTAGAACAGCCTGTGTACAACTTCAAACTACAACCATGCATATCAATAAACCCAACTCTACATTTCACCTTCCAGTTCTTGGTCTTCCCGCTACCAATCAGAACTGGCCCGAGGCTTTTGGGTTCCGACTGGGTGGCACGGGGCCCAGCTACATCATGTCGGTGGTGGAGGGCAGCAGCGCCTTCCTGGCGGGCCTGCAACCCGGCGACCAGGTGGTGGACATCGAGGGCCAGGACGTGACTAACCTCAGCACCCCGGCACTGATCGCGCTTGCTCAGACCCTCAAAACGGTGCCCCCCAGTATTGGTGTGGTGTCACGAATTGAACAGGTACTATATGCTGAAATGCATCTTGCCTTTGCCCCGTTATTGTTAGTTTGTAATGTGAGACCTGTACTCCCTCTAGTTGTACAGCAAATAATCACTGCCTTGCCCTTCTGTATAGGTCAGTCCAAGTGCAGTTCAGTTGTATTTAACTTAAATACATTTGCACTTAATATTTCAGAAATGTTGGTTTGTAAATGAGTATCACTATTGAACTTTTATGTTCTGTATATTTTTATCGTTTTAGTAGTTTTAAAAAATGTTTCTATACTGTGGGTTCTTGACACAGGAGTGATCTGATATACTGTACGTCGGCAAACTTGATATATGAGCACTCTGTGGTGGCAGTGACAGAAAATGCTTCACAACAACCTGCACTTAGGCAGATAAAATTAGTTAATAATCCTACAAAAAAAAAGAGGCTTCAAGCCTCGTAACGGTACTCAGTCGTATATTCTTTATCGTCTGCGAAGAACGGCTAATAGTTTTTTTTTTTATTGAGGAGCGGCGTGAAACCCAGATGTCTCTATGCACAATATTATATGTCATTACAGCATGTATTATGATGTAGAGTGATTTAAGTGATGTATAGTGAAGAAAACATTATTATTATTATTGTTGTTGTTCTTGTTTTTTGTGTCAGGATGAAATGGATTCATCTCATTTCCATTCATTTCAATCTGGAAGGGTTGTGACTTTACTGGCACTTCCCATTTTCTCTCCATCAGATCGACATCACTCCCAGCCCGGACGGCCGCTTCGGCTTCACCATCGTGGGCGACAGCCCCCTGATGGTGGAGGACTGCGTACCCAACGGCGCGGCCAGCCACAGCGGCCTCAAGGTCAGGGACTACGTCATGGAGGTCAACGGCATCCCGGTCAAGCATCACGAGACGGCGGCGACCATGATCAAAGCGGCGCAGGGTCGTCCGCTGCGTCTGGGCGTGCTGAGTATGGCGCGGCGGCCCAAGCGCCTGAGCAGCAGCATGAGGGTGGTCTCGCAGAGCGGGGACAGCGTCAGGGAGAGTCGAGCACACAAGGCCATGGAGTTCAACAAGAAGGTGGGTGGCATGCCTGCGTTCTGTAATTTGGCCCTTTGAGCATCCGCATAATCAAGTCAACTTTATTGATTTGAGCAGGTGTACAGAAAACAGGAAGCACAATAAATGCAAGCATAATCAAATAAATCTGACAAATTCTTTCACAATATAACGTGTGGGAATCAAGAGTCTTGCTATGTTTGCTGTACTTTAGCGTTATTTTGACTCCATCTCATTTTCTGTCTATAGATTTTTTTGGAGAACTCTGGAAAGGTGATTTCAATTTTTAATTGTATTATTCGTAGTTTACATAATTAAAGTTAATCATTAAAACTAGAACTTAAATGTGGGGTTTTTTGTGATTTTTTTTGACTTTTCAAAAATGTACAATAAATTGCTTTATTGTAATATTTTTAAATTGAAACTAGATTTTTTGGGGGGGGAAAGTGATTTGATTTAAAGGTAAAAATGGTCAAAAAATAAGATTTTTGTATTATTAGGTAATTACATAAATAACAGGTATCCATTTGGCATGTTTTATTAAGAGTTCCATTTGTTATTGTAAGTCATTATAAATAAGGCAAAAGAGAGGTTAAATTATTAGTGTATTATTTGAAAAAACCTTTACGTGGAGATTTTACTGTTTTAATCAGCTGCATTTCAATTCAATTTTCTTTTTAAAATGTCATCCCTAGAATAGATTAAAAAACAAGTCAAAGAATATATCCCAAGATGTAGACAGGAAATTGAGTGCGCACACAAACAAAACACCCACGGAGATTAAAACGACCCCTTTGACTTTTGCAACGGTAATACTAATACTCGGTTTTGATTGACACAGTCACGGTGGGGGCGGGGATAATTTCAGCAATCAAAACTGTTCAAATAAAGCTCTTTTTCTTCCTTTCTTTCTTTCTTTCTTTCTTTCTTAACACAACCTCTCTGACAGCCGTCAATCAAAACTGAACGGCGGCTGTATCAATTGGATTGTCCCGTGAGCTCGTAATGATCGCCTCAGGGATCGCGTGAGTGCTTCATGGTCATCTTTTGGGCCCCCCTCAGGTGGAGGAAGTGCTGGGCGAGGATCCAGATGTGAAGGAGCAGCTGTTTGACGTGTTGAAGCAGTACGCCGCCGAGCGCCACGTTGAGAGTCTGGCCGAGGCCCTGCCGGACATCCTCACCACGGAGGAGCATCAGCAGCTCATTGCAAGTGTCAGGTAAGCTCCGTGGATCTTCCTGAAGAACGGGAAAACAATTCCTTAGCATTGCATTGCCGCCGTTTCAACCCCGATGCGAAACTCAAAACCAAACACACGACTACTCTGCTGAGGCTTGCAAGGCTTTGTCACTCATCCCCGATTCCTGCTCCTCTCACTCTGACTTTCTCCCTCTCTTTTTTTTTCCCCATCTCTCTCCGTCTGCTGTGATGCATCCTTTCTTTGATACGTGAGTTTGTGCGAAGTGTGTGTGAGTGTGTAGCACATCGCTGGTTTCTTTTTATTCCTTCGTCTTGGCGGAAGCTGTCCGAGGCGCGCCAGCCAATTCGCGGGCTGGGCGGCTTTGCGATGAGCACACACACATTCCCGAAATTGAGCGAAACATGCAAGTGGCACTTTTGGCCGTACATGCGCGAGGCTCCGTAGCTTTGCTGGTCGTGTGCCGGAGGAAATGATGACTTGCTGTCTCAGGTGAGTACTTGAGGGATCATTTGTCAGTGATGTCACTGTTCATTCTCGAGGATTCTGCTGGCGTTGTCATGAGCAATCCCTTGCTGTGGTTCTAGTTTTGTTAAAAATAACAACGCGGTTTCAACATCTCGGTTTCTTCCGGCACACTTTTAATGGCATATTCAATGGCCACAACATAAGGTTTCACTGGAAAGGGAGCAGACAGAGATTCAACCAAAAATTCTACCTTTCCAAAGTGACTTGATCTTGGGCGTGTTTACAATTGTGTTTGCGATCGTGCAGTGTTGTGCATCTGCACTGCATCATTACCGAAAGCTGTTTCCAATATTTTGTGCCTAACATATAGATACTCAACCTCATTATAATGCAGTCAGGTTGACACCATTGCACACGACAACCGCGGTCACAAAATGCATATTGAATGAAAAGAAACGACACCTTTTCTTTTGTATCTCATTCTATTGTGCGGGTGTGCCTAATGATTTGTCCAGCCAGTGTATGTCCTCTTTCGAAAAAGTGCCTCCGACAATGTTTTGTTGTTTTTGCACAGGCGTCCCATCTATTATGCATCAGCTAGATCCATAGAGGACCGCTATGGCTGCCGTGACGATTCCTGATTCTTGTTAAGTCTAACTTTAGCTGCTGTAACTTATAATTGCGTCTTGCTACTTCTCGCTCAGGTGCACTGTGACCTTGTGAGACTTTGATATGCAAAGTTATCCCTCCTCCTCTTCCCCGTGTAGCTGTGACATTGAGTCTTTTTAAGCTAATGCCGGCTTTGTTTATCTCCATGAAAGGCAGATGATATTAATGACATATTTGGAAGAAGCAAGCAGCAGCACTAGCGGCATAGCGGAGTGATGTTGTTTTGGCGCCGAGAGTCTTGCAGAGTTTTGCCTCCAGGTTGCCTCTGGGTGTTTATTGGCATTAATGTGACAACAAAATGGCTCAGACATCTGGAGAGGAGAAGCGATGTTAACATAGTTGGCATGGTTTTTATGCCAGGGTGCTTGTTAGCTGTTTTCTCAGTGGCAGTCACGCCACTTTTGGACACTGTTCACTTCACTCAATTTATTTGGACAAAATTGTTGTTGGCGCCTCCTGGTCAGATTTCGGATTAACCGTCCTCTTTTTTTTTTTTTTTTACTACGAAAAATACGACAAATGTACGGCAAAATTTGAGTCTTCAACAGCTTCTGCTCATGGCAAAGATCATCTTGGCTTCCCCTGTACTCTTCATACATGCGTAGCTAAGTATGATACATAGGTTACAATGGCCATTAGTTAAATGAAGTCAAAATAACAACATTATGGCCTAATTTAATTGGAAATTAGCCAGGATCAAGGCAAATTTTTTTTTTTTGCTAGGACAAAACATTTTTAAACACTTCATTGTTCTGCCTGTAGTTAATATCTTTTATTGTTGGAAGCATTAAGGGGGCCCGAATAAGTTCTTTTGTCTGTGATATACAGGTATATATTTTTAATTGCTCGGCCAATTAATTGGTTATCAGAAGTTGAGTCGGCCAAATATTGGAATCTGCATCAGCTTTATAAAAATCCATATCGGTCGGGCCCCACAAAAAAAAGGACCCTCTTCGCTGTGAATTTTCCAAATTGTCTCTGCAAGATGACAAATGAAGACTTAGGGGCGACCGAAGGGTTTAATTGAGGAGAGGTGGGTCAAAATGGTGCCTCTCTCACACTGCGTCTGCCCCCCTCTCTTGCCTCGCCATCCCACCGGAGACGTTCTATTTATAAGCAGCCTACTTCTTTGAATGCATTTTCATTTCGGATACAGTGACAGTTCTTAAACGGTTCTCGAATGGCACGGGCTAGCGAGCACATGAAAGCCCCGCGCAGGAGGTGTGATGATGAGAGAGACGATCCTGGAACGTCGAGCAGGCGCTTTTGTGGCTGTTGAGGGAAATTGTTGCGAAGGCGCTTGGGCTTCAACGATTTGAATTCATTCGAAATGTTCTTTGGGCTCAAATGTTGTGATGCTAAGACAAAATCGGAATGACATGATGCTTCAGGGAAATGTATGATTGCTACAATGATTATTCATCTCATACTGTATTTGGGCAACCTCGTGGATCTGAGTGAGGTAGCAGAATCACATGATTTCTACCAGAAAGTCCGCAAAGAAAAAGTATTGTGGAAACTGTCCTTAAAAATGTAAAAAAGAAAAAACTGGATTTGAGTCCTTATAGTAAAATCTCTCATTTTATTTTCTTTTTCTTTTTTTTTCTCCTGATATCAAACAAGTTTAGATTCCCCCCCTGAAATTTTGTTCCTCCCAGAATTAATAACTCGTTAACTTCTAGAGAAAATACGAAACTTTTTTTTTTCCTCAAGTGATTCTAGCAGATATGCTTCTAGCTAAAAAAAACAACAAGCTTTATGTTAGCTGTCATGGTGTGCTGCTTTTTCTATAAATGACCGGAAATCGATTCAGGAGGTTGGAAAAAAAAAACAACAACAACAACATTTGTCAACTCTGTAGATATAAAGAAAATGCTTGGATGGCTGCCGAACATTTTTTCTTGTTTTAAATATTTCCGTGTGCCAATAATTGTCTTGGGTTTCGTTTTTCAAAGCATGAATGCCTTGTAGGGCTTTGCGCGCACACACACACACACACACACACAATCTTCATCGGTCCACTGGGCCCTCCTCATTTCTTGTCACTTTTCCGTCCTCCTTTTCTCCCGGCGGAAGAGACGCTTGCCACTTTTTCTCTTGTTGCCGTTGAATGATAGATGAGCCAGTCCATCAAGTGTGACTGCCGTGTGTGTGACTTTGGGCAAGAGATGAAAATGAAGGAAGCAGGCGAAGATCTGCCGAAGCTGCTCAGGGAGGTTTCGCAGATGAGGAGGGAAGCTTTTATGGCTTGGCTCCCTCCCTCGTTCTCCCCCGTCATTCGTCTGGCATCTTCCCGAACCTGCAGCGAGCACTTTTGAGAAGCCGGGACGCTTTGTTTCTCCTGCTTACCTTCTTGTCCGGGAGACTTCGCCTGCTCCCGCTCGATGGGGGACTCACCGGGCTTGAGGGGAGGAGGCATTTGCATCGCTTAAACTGAACCGCGGCGCTTTTCCTCAAAGCCCAGAAGAGCCATGGGAAGAGAACGCAGCCTTGCCAGACATTTTCGGTATGTTCCTTTTTTTTTTTTTTTGCTTTGATGCCGCCACTTTTTTTGCACGCTTCTTTGTGCTGACTTGTGTGAGGGAGATGCTGAGGCGACGAGAACTTCTTTCCCCTCGGGTTTGCGCGACTTTCACTCGTCAGCATGGAAACACGACAAGAGCGTCAACAATCACAGTGGAAATCAATATTTGTTATTCAAGCAGCTTTTCAGATCGCTTGATTTTATATTGTCGGCAGTGCAGTTGTACTTTTGTAGCAATTGAAACAGTAGGAATCAGTTTTATTTCCCATCCCTGTCTCTTTTCAAGCACTAAAAACAGGCAATTTAACGTAGAAGAGTAGCATCACAAACATATCCGTGAGCGTGAGCCTGTGCCAGATGAGTTCCAAAGGCAATGTCCCAGATGAGTTCCCGGACCGCTTGCCAGCCAATCACAGCAAATTAACAAAACCATTTTTTTTTCTCCACTATAGCAATTCAGTAAAACTGCTCGACGGATCGAAAAGTTCAATTAACCCTTTGAGGGACAGCAGTTACTACAGTGGACAGCTTATTACGTTATCAGGTTACAAGATGTGTGAAAGGGTCAAAAGAGTGGCACGTTTTCAAAATTGGTTTCAAATCTCTTGACTTATTGCAGTGACGTGCGGTGAGGTTCATGGTTGGTGAGGCACTGACTCCTTTCGTGTCACATTTACAAATATATAAAGCACAAAGGGTCGCTTATTCAATTGGCTAAACATTATATTTGCGACATGCAGATATACGGCAAGCAGCACGAGCCAGTTGCATGTATCAACCCAGTTTGTGATGATTGCGCAATGCAATGCGCATTCAGAGGTGAGGCTCTGCCTCACCTGCCTCCCCTGATCGCACGTCCTTGACTTATTGTTATACTGGTGAATTTTTTTGGTAAAATTCAAGAACAATACATAGTGGCGAAAATCACTGCCAAACAATTACTTCCATGTTCATCCGAGTCATATAAACACAAATGTGGGCTCGTGGTGTGCGTCTCTCCACAAAGGTCGATTCGACACGGTTTTTGATAGGTGGTGTGCAAAATGATTCAAGGACGATTCTATTGGGTTTGACCGAGTGGAAGTGCGGCTCACTTTGAGCGGGTGTGACTCAATGCCTTTTTTCGTTGTCATTTTACACACACTCGAATGAACTTGTGAGGACCGTAAACGTCCCATTTCCTTCTAACAAACTGCATAACTCGCCAATAAAAGACGATTTGATATATATCTCCATACATTTCAAAGTGGAATAATTCGGTTCGACGCACTCCCATCTTTTAAATCCCCCAAATGATTTTCTGTTTCAAATCGGTTTTGGTTCCGCCCCCAATGATATGTAAACCCACCTAGGATGAGACCATTTGGCTGCTTAAGCCAATCTAAAAGCAGATAAATGTCCTGTTTGAGTTATTTAAATATTTTGACATTTCTAATGAGACCAAGAAAATGTTTTCAAAAGCAAAAACATATGGTGTGGAAAACATATTTTTAAGAAACAACGGGAGAATAGATGATAAAAAGGCCAAATTCTGAAGTGAGATTAGTGTTCGTCATAATGTGTCCATAAGGGACTTGTGGACAAGCTTCTTGGCGGTCTTTTGCAATCTTGACCGTCATTTTATTCATTTATTTTTTTGCCCATCACACCGCAACCATTTGAATGTCATCCGTATTCTTGATGGAGCTCATCAATTATAGGCTCCTCTCGTCCTGCTTCCAATTGAGGTTCTCCCGAATGCAACTTCAACAGCAAACTTTTGGCCTCCGAATGTCACGACGAGGACTACTTCCATCAAGTCGCGTTTTGCTGTCAGAACACAATAGTCGCCCTCATTCTGTTGCGTTTCGCCGGTGACGCATGGTTGTTGGCAAAAGTTGGGTGGCCTACATCAGGCGGGAAGCGCAAGCGTGTCCCCGTTGCTTCCGTGTTCCTTGACCTGGCCCAGAAAGAGCTCCCACTCCATATTCTTTTCGACTCTCTCCGCAGGCTTTCGCCAAATGTATGTCAGCAACGTTTTACGAACATTTTGGATATTAATGAGCGACTTGCCTGTAAGTTTTTTTTTTCCCCCGAGTAAGCCTGGCCCATTAAAGTCTGTATGCTGCATAAAAATCAAATCAGATCAATCCCATCACCTAAAATAAATGTACACATCGTTAATTTCCCAACATTTGAGATTGTTCGAGATACGCCTGCATTAAGATGGGGGGAGTCATTTTTCGCGATAACAATGATTTGTATAATTGCGATTGATTATTTTTGCAACCTGAGCGTTCGGATGAACAACTTCAGCGATATGCTGAACAAACAGTATCGTCCAAGTTGCGTTTGCTGCAGCCCTACTTATTACGGTACATTTCACAGGTTTATTGTTGTGGCTAATGCTACTCCTGAGTGAGTAAGGTGACATACTTTTTAGGGATGCACAGATCCCAATATCTTAGACCGAGTACAAGTACTTACAGGTATATTTGAGCATTCTCTGGTACAGATACTTGCCCATCCCATTACGTATCGCAGTTGTAACCAAATATTGTTCAAAAATATGAAATCCAAACTTTTATTGAACATGGCAAGTTTCAGCACACAAAAATGGTATCGATGTCATTGTATCGGACCATAAAATTTTTTTTTTAAAATAAATAAATAAATATATATATATATATATATATATATAATATAATATATTTGTGCGAGTATAAACATCCAGTATTGGCACTATTACTGTGCATTCCCCTTTTTGTCAATAAATTAAGTATAGGTGAACAAGTGCCTTCACCTCTTTCAATTTCAGCCCCTCAGTTAATACTTCTGCAGGCTGCAAAAAATCAACTGGCCGCATATTGTTATGATGGAAACACCAATTAGAGAGATGTCTCCCCTTCTCACTTCCTCCAAACATACAAAGCTGTACCTTTGAAAACCAAAGTGCACCACCGTGCCTTGTTTTTCAGCGGTGTTGTTTTTGATTGTGCTCGAGTCCTGCGGATGCTCTGCCGAAGTGGGCCGGTTTGGAACACGCAAAAGACCCCTGGAGACTTTGGATGAAGGCTACGCTGTGGGGAGGAGGACGAAAGGCGCTGATGATGATGAGGAAGAGGAAGGGCAGGGAGAAGGGATGTGGGAGATTCACAAAATAACCAAGGGCCAAATTAGAGTATGTACGGACAATTTGCGCGTTTGACCGTAGACAACAGAGAAGTTTTCACGACTGACTTTGTATTCTCTTGTCAAATTTCCCGCATTTCTAGGTCACTCCTGCGATTTTGTTTTTCTGCTCTCGCAGCTAATTGGCATCGTACGTACCACAGTGAGGTCTTGTGAAGCCGAATATGTCAGGCTCGGTGGGCTCTTGTTGATGAGACGCAAAAAAAGAAGGCGCTGCTTTTCTTTTGCATGAGAGGCGCTAGATTCAAAGCGAGAGCTCTGTCGTGCTTCTTGTGATGGCTCTTGAACGCGCACTAACACCCAAAACAACGGCTGGAAATTTTTGTGAGCAGAAGTCTTTAATGTTATCACTTTGTGCCTCAGGGTGTTTTTTTTCTTTTCTTTTTTTTTTTTTTCGGAGGAAATGCACACCAGAAGTTGGTTATGGGTGTGGATGGGGAGTGGAGCGTTGACTCACAAATGTTTTTTTTTTTTTTTTCTTTTTCGCGAGTGAACATGAAACGCTCCTTACTCTTACTGCAGCAAGTGCATGAACCAAAACTGTCTTTTTACTGCTTGCTGAGAAGACATTTTTGAACCAGTTAAGTGGATAATACCCATGGACACAAAAAACCCAATAAATTTAAAGTTTGTCTTTGTCCTTTAATCTGTACCTGGCGCTTATTTCATCCAGCGTTTCCGACTGAAAAGTTCACCTTGAGAATTTCTCCCGCTTGTCCTCTACAATGTTGGCCAGGATCTTCATTCCCAAGAAGCACCGGGAGCGTTTCGACGAGGTGGTTTCCCAGAGCCTGATGAGCCGTCTCAAGGGGCGGAGCTTCAGCGACCCGACCCGAAGCCACCTGCGCCGCAGCCGCAGCGAAGATCACCCCGAACACCTGGTGGTCTCCACACGCGCCAGTTCTGTGCCACGCACACACGCGGAGGAAAACTGCGCTCCCCCGTCCCGCGGCATGCGCAAGACCACGTCTCTCGTAGCTGGACACCCCAGCACCTCCGCAACCAACTGCAGGTCAGTGTTGTAAATAAACATACATGACTTCATCACTCTACTTGACATAGATTCTTCAGGTATGCGTGTTTTATGTTTTGATCCATTAAACTCTTTATGCTTACATTTTTTTTCAGTTTGGGTTTAAAGCAGGGGTGTCAAACTCATTTTTGTCAGGGGCCACTTTGGAGTTACATCTTCCCTCGGAGGGCCGTTAAGACCGTGAAACCAAAGAAATGTTTATTCATCACATCGTATTATTACTTGTACACAAAAAAATGATGGCTCACTCGTGTTGAAATCAGTCAAGTATTTGTTCAATTATTGGTCAAGTGAGTATATATAGGGTAATAAAGTTATTGCCCAATGTCACCGTTATTTATTACGTTTGACAATTTGAGATTTCAGTACAGATTTAAGCTAGGATCATGGAAGTTGACACAGACGATTTACTTTCGCGGGCCACATAAAATGACGTCGCAGGCCAGATCTGGCCCCCGGGCCTTGACTTTGACACCCGTGGTTTAAAGCCTGTTGACTTTTTGAAATTCGTGTTTTGAAATATCAAATTTTCATCTCCCTACCCACTATTAGACTTTTAATAGTTGGCTTTACAAATACAGTGTATGCATCAAACTTGAACAACAGTGTATGGACAGTTATGATGGACATGTTATCCTCTATTTCCCACCCTCGCTCTTTTTGAAAGACAATTAGGCTCTTGTATAATACAATATAACATAC
Organism: Hippocampus guttulatus; assembly: GCF_054856545.1. Classification (NCBI taxonomy): domain Eukaryota; kingdom Metazoa; phylum Chordata; class Actinopteri; order Syngnathiformes; family Syngnathidae; genus Hippocampus; species Hippocampus guttulatus. The sequence continues at coordinate 11,783,795 of NC_141276.1, forward strand.
AGAGTGTGTGTACGTCTTCAACATGCCTTTTGCACATTTCGGCACAACACTGACACTTTATTAGGTACATGTGACCTGTCCAAGATCCAATACGTGCAGAACTGTGTCATTCAAAACTGAGCCATCCAGTAATGCTGTGTAATCTTTTGCAATGGGTCAGATGTACCTAATATTGCGGCCCATGTGGGCAAGATTTTAGGTCAGTATTTCCTGTCACTGGACATGATTTCTAGATGATCAGGAGGGACGATACTGAATATTGCACGTTCCTCTTTGAATACATAACGGCTGCATCTTTGTGTCCTTTATGCAAATGGCCCGCAATCCTTGGAGTCTTGCCCATTTCCATGTTATGTCTGTTGTTGGTCATTGTTCTTTTTTTAGGACGGTGAGAGTGTGCAAAGGCAACATGAGCTTTGGCTTCACTCTCAGGGGTCACGCTCCTGTGTGGATCGACTCGGTCATCCCCGGTAAATCCAACATCCAATCATACGCTTGTTTCCAAATGCTTTAGTGAGCAAACATCCTCTTGCTTTGACTTGTTTTGCTGTGCAGGGAGCGCAGCAGACAAGGCGGGTCTAAAACCAGGAGACCGCATCCTGTTTCTCAACGGACTTGATATGAGGTCAATCCAATCAAATTCGTTTCTGCGTTGACAAGATTCTGTTGTTGGTTTCAGCACAAACTTCATGAAAGTAGCTCCTTCCAGGATTATTATCACTGAAATATATACAGTATATATATATATAAAATGTCCTCAAAGGCTCCGCTTCGATGCCATCCCCCATTCGTATTATCCACTTATGAGTTCGTAGCTGTTATCATTCACTGACACTTTTGAGGCTAACCCGCCGTCGTCCTTCACACATCATAATGTGTGTGGCCTTAGGACCTCTTCCCACGAGAAGGTGGTGTCCATGCTGCAGGGAAGCGGTGCCATGCCCACGCTGGTAGTGGAGGATGGCCCGCCCTCGTTCGCCATGTCGGAGCAGGATCCGGCGGGGGGCGGCATTCCCACAGAGCGCGCTCGCTCCCCCGTGCTCAGCTCCCTGCAGTGGGTGGCCGAGATCTTGCCACCCAGTATTCGAGTCCACGGCCGCACCTTCGGCCAGCAGCTGGAGCACCTGTTGACCATCCAGGAGAAGTACACCATCTGCAAGGCTCTGGAGAACTTCTTCCAGCACAGGTGGGCAAATAGAAGCCCAAAAAGTGTATGTCTGTGTGGGAATGAATTCCAAAATGTGGTGTTTCCATGGCGACAGGAATGTTGACACACTGATCGTGGACGTGTTCCCGGTGCTGGATACACCAGCCAAGCAGGTCATCTGGCAATTTGTTTACCAGTTGCTGACGTATGAAGAACAAGAACACTGCCAGAACAAGATCTCGCGCTTTCTTGGATTCAAGGCACCAGGTGGGAGAACAACTTCTTCTGCTTTTACGTCATTGGATTTTTTTTTCCTGTCTTCTGATTGGTCGAAGGGAGCAGACCTGTTTACCTTGCGCAACGTATGCTGTTATATTGCGCTTTTGTTTAGTATTGTCATTGTGAGGTGCTGGTGGTGCTATGAAAAGGTGTATCCCCCACCAACGGTGCAGTTACTAAATGCAAGGCCTGCCACTGGCTTTCGTGTGTGTGTGTGTGTGTGTGTGTGTGTTCCAGTTACACCTCCACCACCTCCCCCTCCTCCTCCTCCTCCTCCAGAGGCCGAGGTTGCCCCTGAGCCCCATCGCCGCAGCAGCTCCATGAGGGTGACGGGCACTACGTACAGGAGCAGTGTGAGGGGGCGGAGCTCTGATGACCTGCTCATTGGCACACACTTGAGCATGGGTACAAAATCTGACTCGCTTCCCCCCCCCCTCTTTTTATAATCATTTTTACTGTAACCACTTGCCCAGCATGTCTACAAATGCTCATTTTTATCACAATATGCGGTCGTGGGTACACCTGCACATTGTAATGAGACGTGGCTGGATTGTTCAAGGCAACCATGTTTATTTTTTTCTAACTAAGCAATTAGACAAGGGCAAACTCTCTCTCTCACATCTTGTGGGGGCATAATTGAGGCCATAAAACTGTCTCCACCAGATAAATATTTCATTTGATATCATATCAAATGATGCAGCTGTACTTAGTGTAGTTGCCTGTTTCGTTTTTTTCATTTAAGCGTATTCTTCACCAAACTATATTTGCATGTAATATAGGCCCAGCGATGTAAGCAAATCTCAGTTGTCATTATGGATTACTAGCGAAAGCCAAATTCATCAACTATATAACACACAAATGTTTCCCAGTTGTCGGAACAATAGTACCGTTGGGTTTAGCTCATTGTAATGCCTGGATCACTTTAGGCTTCCGTGCAGACTCGCTACTGGAGGCAGGAATGAGGTTGGCTCCGGGAGAAAGACAGTCAGGGGATGGAACCTCTCTCCCAGAGACTCCCAACAACCTCACAAATGTACGTGTGCCCGATTCCTCTGAAGTAAAACTTGTGCAACAATTTACTGTCTCAATATGTCTTTTACATTTCCACCACACAAGCTATCAGCCGTGTACGCCGAACTGGAGAACATGTACGCGGCCAAGAGATCCAAATCCCTGAAGACACGCCCTCCTCCCGCCCCCGAGACTTTGGTGGATCTGGACCCTCCCACCCGCACAGGTTCGCCTACAACACGTGCATATCAGATGCCATACCCGCCTGCATGTTATTGTCTTTCTCAAGATAGGATCAGATCGAGTGGATAGATGGAATGATGAAAAAGTGCTGCAGTGCAACAATACTAAATCCCCAAGCAGCTAACCTATTTCCCAATCTTATGAATATCCTTGAATTTTCGATCATTATGTTTTATTACATAAAACCCACAGCAAGGTAGGCCTTGGAAAGTTTTGTTGTCAAAGTAGCGCACTTGAGCTTTAGGATTTGGTGATGGTGGAAGTGGAACTGGGAAACACACGGGAGGCCCAATTCCTCAAAACAGTACAATTTGGATTGGATGCAGCTGGATACAGTATCAAAATGGTGGAACTAGGAACCCTTTTTTCCAAACTGCTCAATAAACATTCTCATTTTGCAATCATTTTGGAATCCATTTTGCACCACTTATATTTTATAAGTGGTGCAAAATGGATTCCTTCCGCTGGTTTCCTTTACTTACTGTTTCACATTCTGTGTCTCTGTTGAATTTTCGGTGAGTTAAATCGTGTTATTATTTACACACCTCGGTCTCGGACTTTGGATTGGTCTGTCGTGGTAAAGAAGGAGCTGAGCCAAAGGGCGACGCTCTCAATTTACCGGTCAATCTAGGTTCCAACCCTCATCTATGGTCACGAGCTATGGGGTGTGACCGAAAGAACGAGATCAGTTTTCTCCGCAGGGTGTCCGGGCTCTCCCTTAGAGATAAGGTGAGAAACTCGATCATCCGGGAGGGGCTCACAGTTGAGCCGCTTCTCCTCCACATCGAGAGGAGATAGATGAGGTGGCTCGGGCATCTGATTAGGATGCCTTTTGAACGCCTCCCTGGTGAGGTGCTCCGGGCATGTCCCACTGCCAGGAGGCCCAGGGGACGACCCAGGACACGCTGGAGAGACTATGTCACCCAGCTGGCCTGGGAACGCCTCAGGATCTCCCGGGAAGAGCTGGAAGTAGTGGCTGGGGAGAGGGAAGTCTGGGCTTCCCTGCTAAAGCTGCTGCCCCCGCGACCCGACCCCAGATAAGTGGTAGAAGATAGATGGATGGATGGATTTACACACCACTATCCACATCCTGCTTTGAAAATAAGAGCCTTGTCAGGATTTTATGTTCCAAATAATACATGGGAAACATGTCAAAGCCTCCTCCGTTCATATTATATTTGCTCATACTCACTCTCTCTAAGACGTATTTTACGGTGTGAAATCTTAACACACGTATGTCTTCCTTGTTGTAGGTAGTCGTAAAGCCCTCCCGTCTGCGATAACCTGGCCAGAGCCTCTTCCGAGCCCCCCCACCCCCCAATTCTACCCCTCAGGCCCGACGAGCCAGAACAGCGGGGAGTCCAACCCCTACGTTAGCCTGGACAGCCCACCGCCCTCGCCGCCGGAGCTCATCGACTTTCCCTCGAGTCCACCGCCGCACCGAAGCAGCAAACGCCGCTATACTTTCTCAAAGCCACCGCGGTCTGACGACACCGACCGCTTTCTGGACGCGTTGAGTGAACAGCTGGGCCAGCGAGTGGCAATCGTTGATGATTTTCTCACTCCCGAAAACGACTATGAAGAGGTATTTATATGCAGCGTTCCTCCAGCCATATTGCATCTTTTTATTCAGTATTTTCTTTCATATTTTAAGTCTACACGTGTTTTAAGCATGTGGGAGGGGTCAACCGGTATACTGTATCGTCTCCATATTGCAGATTTTTCATCTATGTGGAACAATAAACAGTGGTTCAGTTCTTTTTTTAAGTTTAATGCAATTTTAGTGCACAGAACACAGATTACGCTAGTTTAGTCCTTTATACACCCAGTGTGTGTATAAAGTTACAATAAAAGCCGTTTTAGTCTTGGAGGCAGCCGTTCATGCACTCGAATGTGCCGCGTGCGTACATCACTAAACACAAATGTTCTGGCCATTGCTTTAAAAGTGGCTGTGGATCTTCTCGCAGCCCAAACTGGTCATGCAATGGGCAGAGAAACTCATTGTGGGGGAGGTGATTAAATTAATGCGATGTCACAAGGGCTCGCTCACAGAAACAATTTTAGAAATAGTCAAATAAGCGATTCTCTTGCTTGTTTAATTTCACACTTGATGGGTGGGCAGGCACTCCAGAGACTTAACAATTCGTATCAAAGCAATTCTGAAGTTTATTTTCAAATTTCTCCCCTTTAAATGGCAGGAGGTTGTGCAGATAGCGTTCCCAGATGATGATGATGAGGATGGGGAGGAGGAAGATAACGATGAAGACTTAGGCGTGGACGAAGAAGAAAACGGCGGATTTGTGGGTCCCGAGCTGAGCAGTCCGAGCGACATCCAAAGCAGCAGCGGGGACGATAATGCGTCCTCCCTCACCTATTCCTCCTCTTCTGACCACATCCCTCCGCCCCCCATGACGCCTCCTCCACCTCCGCCCGTTCAGTTCAACGACACGCCGGCTCCTCCGGCTGCACCTGCGCCTTCTCAACCGGCACCACACCAACAACAGCAACAGCAGCAGCCGAGTTACACCCCTGAACACTCACCAAGAGCTTACGTGTCCATCCGTCGGAAATCCGGCCCGCCTCCCCCACCCCCGCCCCGCAGTAACCCGCCACCAAAACGACACTCCTTGCACAAAGTGCTGCCCTCCAAAGAGGAGCTGCAGGTCCAGGCTGCCATACAAGAGCTAAAGGCCTATCAAGAGCAGCAGTCGTGCGAGGAGCAACAAGCGTATCGAGAGAGGCAAGCGTATGAAGAGCTGAAGGCCTTTGAGAAACAGCAGGCCTTTCAGGAGCGCCATTCGTATCAGGAGCAAATCTTCAAGGAGAGACAAGCCTATGAGGAGCAGAAGGCGTTGGAGGAACTGAAAGCATTTGAGGAGCAAATATTGCAGGAGCAACAAGCCTTCCAGGAGCAAAAAGCTTTCGAGGACCAAGTCATGAAACGCATCTACCAGAGCCACCACTCAATGCCTGCCCAGCCCACCCAGCACAACATCCACTCGCCACTACCACTCCAGCAACTACACCAGTCTTTACCTCCGCTACCTGCACCAGAATCCGCCAACCACCACTCTCGCCATCCTCTTTATATGATGCGGCAAGCGCCGCAGCACCAGGCCCACCCGGGGCACCACCACCGACGCCTCTCCCGGTCGGCCCCGCCTCCTCATCATCCACCTCCTCTACCAACGGCCAACCCGAGTCAGCAATATCCCGAGGGCGCTTGCCAAAGCCACCAAAGCCTCAGGACCCAGCCCCACCACTCCTCAGCCGAGATGCTCCACCAGTTGCAACAAGCGCAGATCCACCCGGCGCCGGCGGAGATGTTGCAGCAAATGCAACAACCCAGCAGCCACTACTCGTCTGCGGAAATCTTCCACCACCAGCCCAAAATCCATCACTCCTCGACGGAACTCCTCCATCAAGCTCACCAGAGGATGCAGAGGCAGCCTCACCACTCCTCCACGGAACTTCTCCATCAAGCCCACCAAATGCACCGGGGGCAACCCCACCATGTGTCCAACGAGCTGCCCCATCAGATACACCAAACCCAACCCCACCATTCCTCCATGGAGCTACTCCACCAGTCCCATCTGATGCACCAAGGCAAGCCCCATCATCACTCCTCCACGGAGCTCCTGCATCAAGTCCAGAAAGAGCCTTCCCCCCAACCGCTTCAGATGAACCGGGAGAGCCACTCGCATCAGATCCAAAGGAGTCTTAAAAGCCACCATCAGACCCAAGGATCACCACAAGGCCAGACGGTCCACCAAATGCATCAGCCCCAGCCCGTCAAGCCACACCCCCAGAGGCCCCATTCAATTCAGCAGACTCACCAGCACTCCAGCAGCCCTCACATCCACCACATCCACCACATGACCCCGCAACCTCCGCCGCAGGACTACCAGCCCCAGATTCACGTAATCCATCCACCGCAGCAACCCCACAGGTCCCACCAACTCCTATCGACATTCCAGCCACTCCAGCCCACACTCTCCACGTTCCAGCCCTTCCCCCAGCATAGCCAAACTCAGTCGGCTCCCCAAACGACCCGTCCTCATTCCCAACCGTCCCACCACATGATGCAGTCCCAACACCAGCTCCAAAGCCAGTCCCAGGTCAAACAGGCGCAGAGCCAAACTCAACCCCAGTCGCTCCCCCACTCTCTATCTGACCCCACCGAGCATCTGGAGCCTCACCCACCACCGCCACCCCCTCTGCCTCCGCCGTGTTCCCCTCCACCCTTACCCAGGCCTACCCTCTCCAGAATGGACTCCCATCACATGAGTGTCAAGAGGCTGCGCTGGGAGCAGGTGGAGAACTCTGAAGGCACCATCTGGGGCCAGGTGAATGTTGGGATAGTTACACGTGGGGTGTGTAAGGCTACATTTTAGAATTAATAAGTTGAAAATGTATGCCGTCTACTGCCTTGGCCCAGTGCTTGGGAATCTCTTGAGTTTACTTCCCATTAAGTGCAGCAGTTCTGTAAAATTCCACAAGATGGCAGTGCATCTTCCTTCACCCTATTAATTAAGCCGCTTCTCCATTGGACCGGTTCCACACCATAACGGCTTTGCTCAGCTATGAGTGGTCGCTTTTTCGTTACACTTTTATCGGTTTTGGTATCGGTGAGTGAAAAAATAAGAAATTGACCATGTTTGGACCGACATGTTTCCACCTGACAATGATGCTATGTTTACTTTTTTTTACACTTGATCTGGAAATTAGGAATAACTAATTCATTAAAATTGCTTTAACAGTAGGGTCCACTGTATCTATAGTTCATATTAACTCTGGAATTGTTAGTAACATTGCAACCCTTGTTTTATGTCTTGATAGTTGGGTGCAAATTCTGACCATGAGAACCTACATGACATGGTGAAATATTTGGACCTGGAGATGCACTTTGGAACACAGAAAGGTTCTCGTAAGTTTATTTGCCGGCTTCACTTATGACATACCTACTGTTTATTTAATGTTACATATTTTTAAAAAAGAATGTTTTATATGTTTTGTTTCAACTTACAATCATATTTTTAGTGCTTGCACCACTGCCGCTACCACAACTGGAAACATTTAAGAAAAAAGATGTCATTGAAATTCTGTCCCACAAGAAGGCCTACAATGCATGTAAGTGTGGAATTGTGCACTGTGTACTCACAACTGCGTTCAAATGAATTGAACAGCTAATGTTGTCTGTAGGGGAATATTAACGATGCTCCCCTTTCCCCTCCCTTCTTTCTCCAGCCATCCTGATAGCCCACCTGAAGCTGTCCCCGGGAGAGCTGCGTCAGGTACTGATGAGCATGCGCTCCGACAGGCTGGAGCCGTCGCACATTAAGCAGCTGCTGCTATACGCCCCCGACGCGGAGGAGGTCACAAAGTATCAAGAGTACAAGGAGGACCCCAGCAAACTCAGCGAGCCGGACCAGTTTGTACTGCAGGTACCTTAAACTGCGGACCAGTCGTGTGTCTTTTTGGATTGATTTTACCGCTCATACGACTTTCATGTTGTCAGGGTACAGTAGATTACATTTTTAAAACTCAATAGTAGGGCTCTATTTTTGTCACCAGCGCAAGTCTGGTGTGAGGCGCAGTCTAAATCTGTGCAGGAGCAAAGGGGAGACTTTGTTTTGGTATATTAGCAGACGTGTCTATTTTAGCGCAGTTTTAAAATGTGCGTTTTGTGCAGTTGTGGGTGTGAACACTGCCGGCCTGAATCGAAGCGGCTCCACTCATTCGCTTTACATTCGACCATTTCATCGATGGTATTTTGTCATTGCAAATTAGACACACTGCAGAACCTGTTCCCTCCACAAAGGCGAATCCTTCGGTCCATTCGTCCTGAAGTGTACCATACTCGTCATCTTTTTTTTCTTTTCGCCATTTTATTCGTCAAAGGATTAGCTTTAAGCTAATGACCGAGCGGGCTGATTCAAAAGGGGGCGTTAACCCGTTGCCATAGCAACGGCCAACGTAGGCCAGTATCATCCAATTAAAATTGCCCCTGCCACCTGCAGGACACGACCAGTGAAAAAAGTCGATGGATGTATTAAACAAGCGAGAATATTTAGTTTTATCTGCAAGCCAGATGCAATCATCAAAAGAGACATATATGGCTCGCGAGCCATAGGTTTCCGACCCCTGAATTAGTCAGATGAATTTATTTTTCATAGTCGGAGAGCAGCTTGAGGTTTGCACAATTTCCTGTAACTTCTTACCTTTTCGAACAAATGAAAAACAGAGTCCTCTGCAATTCATTTTTGTCACCATTCTTGGCGTACATAAGCATTAGGAGCATGCATATTCATGAACTGCCTTCTGAATGTTTGCGGTTTTCTTTAAAAAAAAAAAAAAAATCAGATGCTGTCAGTGCCTGAGTACAAGAGCCGTCTGGAGAGCCTCCTCTTCAAGTGCTCGCTGCAGGAGAAGACGGAAGAGCTGAGGGGAGCCTACGAATGCATTAGCAGGGCCTCCTCAGAGCTCAGGAGCAGCAAGAAGCTTGCAAAGATTTTAGAGGTACAGTCATAATCAGAAAGGTCAAAGGAATGAGTCCTGCAAATGCCAAAGTATTTTCTTTGTTTAAAAAAATCCTGTTAAATTAACTTTAAAATCCAAGATATAAATTAAGAATGTATTCTTGTGTAATCTTTTTCTTGTTTTGTTTTGTTTCAACTTTTTTTTTCTCATTACATTTGGATTTTACTTTACTCTAACTTTACTTTATTCTAAAAAGGCCTAAAATTATTCTTATTAAATGACGACTTCTTAGCCTAACAGGAAAACCTTTTTTTCTGGAGAAATTATATATGCTGCATTTGCAAAGATAACGAAGGTCGCAGTCAGTAAGGCTGTCTCAAAATTTAAGCTACCGTTCTACTAACTTTGTGTATTCAGAACTGCTTCTTTCCCTAGTTTGTGTTGGCCATGGGGAACTACCTGAATAACAGCCAGCCTAAAACCAACAAGACAACTGGCTTCAAGATCAACTTCCTGACCGAGGTACACAAACCAACAGAAACTACAAAATGTTTAGTTTTTTGGGGGGAATGGTACTGTAACTTTCAAAACTGCTAAGAGCCGATCCCAAAAACTGGCTACTGTGCACCGCAAAACTTCAAGATAGCAAAGTGCTTCGTGGATTCCTTGCATGTTAGGTTTCGCAGTCGAATCTTTGATTTGGAGCTCCTTTTTGGTATTTCAGTGGCAGGCGGGCGGACCTCTCCTTGTCTAGATGCCGTTGTTTTCTCACTTCATACAGTGCTACCTCTACTTACGAAATGAATCGGTTGTGGAAGAAATTTCTTAAGTAGAAAATGTAAGTCGAGACGTGTTTTCTATGTAAATGCCTTAATCCGTTCCAACACATATCTATCTACACACAGACACATACGGTCAAAGTCCCTCTTAGCCAATGAGATGCCAGGATAATGCTCGGTAATAGCCAATGGCAGGGCAGCTATAAGTATGTTGCATTCAGGAAACTGGGAGCTGCGAGTAGCAGCCCATTGTCTATTTTTACCTTTCGTATCTTGAAATTTCTTTCCTAACAAGAGGCAATATTTTCCCGTTGAGGCTTTTCATAACTAGAAACTTTCGTATGAAGAGACGTTTATAAATAGTGTTACCACTGTACTAAGCTTATACTTAAGTAATCAATAATACTCATTTCTTGAAGACACGTCCGGATATCACAAACAATCGTGCTTGCATTCACGAACAAGTCATTCCCCTCAATGTTTATTCATCTTTGCAGCTGAGCACAACGAAGACGGTGGATGGGAAGTCGACATTCCTGCACATTCTGGTCAAGTCGTTGTGTCATCACTTTCCCGATGTGCTGGATTTTTCCAAAGATCTCACCATGGTTCCTCTTGCAGCCAAAGGTGATTTTCGTCTTGGAAACCATTGTAAAATAAATGTCCTAAATTCTTCCAATGTCGTCATTTTGTCATTCGATCAATTCAGTCAACCAAAGGACTATCACATCCGACGTGAATGACCTCCACGGAACTATCCAGAACATCCGCTCGGCCTGTCAGAAAATGCCCGCGACCGCTGAGGACCGCTTCGCCACCGTCATGAGCGTATCCTTCGCCGCTGTCAAACAAGTTTGACCTCATCGAAGTTTCACGTGTTCAATTTGTACCGCACCTTTGAAAGCATTACAGCTAGCCATCATATCTTGCTCGCCTGAAACTGACCTGCCCAGAAGCTAGCCTGTTTGTTGACAGGCTAGCTTCTGGGTCTAAATTCTTAATGACCACCCCATCCTATTACATAATCGCCCCTGCTTTGTGTTCTGATGAATTTTATGGCTAGTTTTGAACACAGGTCAAGAAAAATCATGCCGATGACATGGAGGTCCAGATTGGGCCCGTGAGCCATGGGTTGGACACCAATGTATTAACAGTCATGTCCCTTAACTGGGACGTGTTGTGCAGACCTTTCTGGAAAACAGCCATCCGGCCGTGCAGTCTCTGGAGTCTCTCCAGCAGAGCTCTCTGGAGGAGTTTTCTCGAACGGCCTCCTACTTCGGGGAAGACGGCAAAAGCACAAACACGGAGGCCTTCTTTGGCATTTTTTCTGAATTCATCAACAAGTTTGAGGTGAGGAGGAAAGATTTAAATTGTGGATCCTTTTTGGGGGTTTTGGGGTTTTTTTTGGGGGGGGGGGGGGGTGAAGTGTTCCCTTCCGGCAAATAGATTGGCTTTCCAAACCTTAATTGTCCTGTAATGCCAAACTTAATGGTGTGGAGATAAAACAATTCCAACAATGCGTTACTTCCGTACTGTAAGGCTATCACTAGTTTTATTGTTACTCATGAACTGCTCATCGACATAAAGTTTTATGACTTCAATCTCCAAAGCATCCGTGCCCTTCTTATTCAGGGTCGCAATGCAGGCGCGAAACAAAGCCAAAACACCGATGCCAAGGCAAATTTACTGCTATTGTGACTACAAAGTGTTTGTTTTTTTTTGTTCACCACAGTGGGTTCTCAGTGATCAGCAGGCAGCCGAGAACCCGAAGAGCCCGAGAAGTCCTCGAATGGCCTCCCCGCTTGCCTGGTAGCTCCTACAGAGAAGAAACATGCACATATGCGCACACACACAATATGGGTAAAGGTATGGCCGGCGACAACATACGGCTTGCTCTGTTCCTTTATTCAGCCCAACGAGCATTTACATCATCAAGAGTTTTACGCAGTTTTTCCCAAAATTGGTTAAAGAGCCTGTGAAGTGAATTATAGATTTTTTTTTCTAAATACATTGCACAAGTTGCTGAAAATGTGCAAAGACTGAGGACTATGTACTACTCAGATATAGAGATACTGTTGAGTTTTTCACCATTTCAGTTTTCTTTGGCTAAAATGGCACCCGGTGACGCACTTGGTGTTGGCATGAGTCCCCCCCCACCCAAGCCCCCGCTCAAACTATAAGAATTGAGCACTTTCATTTGCTTCTGTGCTTATCCGACACTATTGCGAGTCATTTATTATTACTAGGCCCATTACTACCACTACAGCGTGCACTTACCGAGCTAGCTAGCTATTATCACACCCTGAAAATGCATCTTTCCCGCATGCCACAAAGTACAGAACAGCTCGTGTCGTTATTCAAATTGCCAAGCGAGGAAGTAAGGCCGCGGATGAGCCCGTCGCGCATCCGTCAGCCGAGCGGGGCCCCGGAAACCTGTTAGCCGGCAAGCTAGTTGGTGTCTAGCGTCTCTCATATCCCGGCACTGGAAACTTTTAGCGGATGCATTTCCACGGCTCATCCACGTAGAGATGTGTAAGCATAAGAAAAAAAATACTTTAGAAAGTCGATTCCATTTTTCAACCGACAAGAGTTTGATTTGTGACTGTTTTCAAACTTATTTTGTATACTTGCCAATTCTTTTAGTCATTCCAATTTGGAAGTGCGGTTAGCAGCAGTCACTTCTGTGGTGTTTCAAATGTGAAATATATTTTTTTCCACTCTACAGGGACTCGTATTCAAATTTGGCACTTGAGATACTATTTCATTTTTTACATCAACATCTCATAATCTGGCTCCCGGTTTGTTTAAAATATCCAATGTGGCCCTTTGACACAAACGTTTGCGCACCCCTGTTGTAAGTACTCACTGGATTTTGTTTTAGTACAATGTACTTGGTTTTATTCTTACCCCGCAGAGACAATAACCCTCATTTTTGATCAACACCCATAATTGAACAATGTTATGCATAATGGTCGTAATTTGGAGTAAGATTATGAAGACGGCTCCGGCATTCCTGTGTGGAGTTTGCATGTTCTCCCTGGGCCTGCGTGGGTTTTCTCCGGGTATTCCGGTTTCCTCCCACATTCCAAAAAACATGCATGGCAGGCTGATTGGACACTCGAAATTGTCCCGAGGTGTGAGCGTGTGCGCGGATGGTTGTACGTCTCTGTGTGCCCTGTGATTGTCTGGCAACCGGTTCAGGGTGTCCCCCGATTACTGCCCTAAGACAGCTGGGATAGGCTCCAGCACCCACCATGACCCTTGTGAGGATTAAGCGGATCAGAAAATGGATGGATGGAGTATGAAGGTGTATCCAATTAAGTTTTTGTTGAATGTATAAAAATATAAATATTTTACAGTATACTGTATATGATATTCCATATACTGTTTGTGTTACCTGCTTTTGAGCCACATCGGTTCTTATGTAGCAATTGTATGAGGAAGGAACTTAAGAGATGGATGATCTATTTATGCCAACAGTGTTTTATGTAAACAGATGCGTTTTTCACGTTTAAGTTTCTTTTTCATCGGCCACTAATTACCTAGGTGGCGCTGTAACACCACCATAAAATCCTTCGTGTGTAGCATAGATTCTCCGGAGGACAAGTTGGACTGAGTATTTTCTTAAGTTGCCCACCACACTGAATGTAAAAAAAGTTCTTCATCAAGTGTAGCTTATATTTGCGATTGTCTAGAGATATTGCTTTGAAAAATGTTATGACAGATGGCACTGGCTGTAATATTTTCTCGCAGCTGACAGCGGGCAGTGTGCAATATGCTCATGTTTTGCCTTATGGTCCACATCTAGAAAAAGAAATAACGAGGATGCATACGTCAGCGCTTTCATTTATGAAGGAAAATATGCCGATGTGTTGACTTTTTGTGTCGTAGTTGCACTAATGTACATAAACAGCTAATTATACTGCAAACCCGCTCCTCTAGTGTAAGACAATGTTGAGTAGAACACCTAGGTGAGCAACTGTTTAATTCTAAAGCTTTTATCTGAAATGAATTTATTGACCTCTACATGCACATACAGAAAGAAAATGTTTCACAAGCACGTTGGTAATATTTTACCGATATTGTGACAGTAAAAAAAACAACCCGTAATATATATATATATATATATTATGCCATTTGACTACAATTTTTGCAAATTCTGCACTTTTTCCTCATGAGATTCCAGTTTCTATTCATAAATGTTGACATTTATCATCTGGCAATTAGCTTTTTTTTTTGTATCATAATTTCTTCACTGTAATCTCATGACGCTTTCCCCCTTTTTTCTCATCAAGATTGATGTCTTTCTCGTAATATTTCTTCCAATAAGCTCGTGACGTTATTCTCAGAAGATGGCAACTCTTTCTCAGAAAATTAAAACGTATTTCTCGTGACATTCGGATTTGAATCTTCTCAAATGACAATATTATTCAGTTGTCAAAATTCCGAGTTTCAGTTGGTCCACTAAAATTGAAACTTGAATCCTGTAAAGTTTTTGTTGTTGGTTTTTTTTGGGGGGTAAACTTACATCTCTATTCATGAAATTTGTTGACTTCATTCTCGTAGTATTTCTTTTCTTTTCATTGTGTCCCCAACGCACACCAACTAATCCCTTTGACATGTCATTTTAAACCAGTTATTGCCACTGATGAGCTGTCTCTTGATGATAATCAAGAATCCATCTTGCTCTCCTCCCTTTTGCACCTACCCCGGCCTGCTGTGCATTTATGACCTGAAATGTATCGCGTGTGCATTATGTATTGTATCTTTGAACACCGCTAAATGATATAAAGACACATTATCTCCTCGGGACGAGTTGTGTGTTGGATTTCCTGTTTGTGGAGAAAATGACGAGGTCCGTTTCATGCGTACTTGCAATGATCATTTATTTGATACACTTGCCACGTGTGCGTTGTGTGCGTGAGGGGCAATAAATCTTTTACAATTTAACTCATGCCTCAGCGCGCACGTGTTGAATGTGGAGTTTGATTTCCTGCTGCGCGAAACGAGCTCGCGGGCGCTCATTCACTCATCCTTGGCGAATTCCTGCTCGCGCTTGGTTGTCTCTGGCAACCCGCAGAGAGGTGAGTGTTGTTGTTTTTTTCTACAATATAACACACATTTTTAATAGGTGTCATTTTCCCTGTTTGTGACAGATACACCATACTTGCAAGTTATTACATGAGCCAATTTAATTGACAGCACTTCCAAATCCAAATAAACAGATTCATTGACTCGTAGTTTTTAAAATGTATAAACGTGAATGCAAGCGGTGCTTCTTGCATGTACAACAAATACCTGCTTCTATTACTAGTGTTCAAAACAAGTTTTTCTTCAATCAGTGATGGAAGTGCATAACATTTCAACCACAATTGTCAATGTCGGGATTCTTTCCAGATGACCTTAGATCTTGCAGTCACTCAGCAAGGGAGCACCATGTCTACGACACCGTCTACAGGCGGAGGAGGTGCTGCCTTTGTCGCCGTGGACGTAGTGGTACTGGTGCTCTATTTCGTCTTGGTTCTGGCTGTGGGCTTTTGGGTAAGTCCTTGATGGTTGTTATCAGGATGGATGTCATCGAATGAGATCGATTACAAGCACCGTGTTGAAAAATGGACCCATTTAATAAATCACCCTGGGCTACATTTACAACCACAAATTCTAATGTTTGGTCCATAAAGTTGCATTCATTTATTCTAGTGGATGTTTGATGTTATTTTCTTTGTCCAGTCATAGTCATATTTCAGCCTTGGTTATTTTAACCTGCCCAAGAGCTTCATCATAAGTAGTGCTGGCCCATGTAATGCATGAGAGAATGTAGCATTCTACACGGTGAATTATTAGTGTTGGTTTCAGCCACTCTTTTTTTTTTTTTTTTCTTCACGAGAAAAAAAGGGTCGTTGAACGTCATAAAAGTCATTTTACAACTTCATGTTTCTCTCCTCGTAATCTGTCATGTGTCTACTAGTCAATGTGGAAGACGAAGCGCAGCACAGTGGATGGTTACTTCCTGGCAGGGAAGAGCATGACTTGGTGGCCGGTGAGTCCAAACATGTTACTGACTGACTTTGAATACTTTTTCAAAATCTGAATCTATAAATAGTTCAGACAAAATGTCTTCACTGAGCCAGACACATTTGCTGATACCGTTTTCAGACAATTTGACACTCTTATTCGCTTGACACCCATGTCACTCACCAGGCCAAGCCCCGCCTTTTAAAGCCATTCACTGTCAAAGTCACAGTTACTACAGTAGAACATGAAAAGTGGACCAAAAAAAAAAAACCCCCAACTTGCACTTCAATTGTTTAATAATGCAAAAATACTCAATTTTGCGAGATATTCAATAGCTTTATTGAAGGTTTTAAGATCCATTCTACTTGCAGGTAGGGGCCTCACTGTTTTCCAGTAACATCGGTAGCGGACACTTAATCGGGTTGGCCGGCTCCGGAGCAGCAGCGGGTATCGGGGCAATCGCCTACGAGTGGAATGTACGATATGCCAAGTCAGTTACCGGTGTGAAACATGTGACTCTTGAGCGCGTCAGCATGCTCAAGCGTCCCATGTTGCTCTGTGACAGGGAATGTTCATGGTGCTGCTCCTTGCGTGGATCTTCCTGCCCATTTATCTGGCCTCCGGGGTAAGATGAGACCACACATACGTGGATATCGTCGGATCATTTTGTAACGCTTTGTCTGGTCACTTCCTACCAGGTAACAACCATGCCGGAATATTTACAGAGGCGATATGGCGGGAGAAGAACGCATTTGTTTATAGCCATCTTGTCCTTGTTTATTTACATCTTCACCAAGATATCGGTATAATTTTTACCTTTACGGTTCAATTTAACATGCCCAAATTTGTATTTAATCGATGTCTTTTGTACGTGATGGCAGGTGGACATGTACGCCGGTGTCTTGTTTATACAGATGGCTTTGAAGTGGGACATCTACGTGGCTATAGTGTTTCTACTGTCTGTCACTGCTCTCTTCACTGTAGCAGGTGAGCGACCTGCCCTCACCTTGCTCACCTTGCTCCAGTAATCGGGTAAAATACAAATACAGGGATAAATAATAACATGCATGTAAGGTGCTTGTTATTTTTGTCCACTGGGGGTCGCTATTCTCGTGTTCTACGATAGTGCCTATGACTTTGAGTGTGTAGGGCTTGAAAAGGTGGGGGTCTGGCTTGGTGAGTGACGTGAGCGGCAGTTTTTCTCCCAAATTGTTTTTGCACTTTAGACAGATATATATCAAAATGAACTAATTCCATATTATATGACTATATGATATTTTTATAGTGTAAAGTGCACATTTGAACATTGCGCAATACATGGACAACTGGATAAAAAAGAACAATTATTTTATTGACCACCGGTGAAACATGTAATTTATAAAAGTAATTCCCACCATTTTTTCACCTCAGAAAACACACAAGTGAGGCATTTATCTGAAGGTGAGGCAATGCTGATTAATCACGGGCAGTGTTCGTTGAAGTTAATACCGTAGTCATAATTTTATGCCCAACAAGACTTTCTAGTGTCTTTTGCAAGTTGTTTCTAAGTGAAATTAAATGTGTTGTCTTTTTCCTCAGGTGGTTTGGCTGCCGTCATCTACACCGATGCTGCTCAAACGGTTATCATGCTGGGGGGAGCGCTCATCCTCATGGGCTTTAGTAAGCACACCCTCAAACCATGTCTTGACATATTTATTATTATTATTATTTTTAATGTTGGCTTTAATTTTGTGCTCCCATTAAGGTTTTGCAAAGGTGGGAGGCTGGAATGCTCTGATGGAGGGCTACTTCGATGCCATCCCGTCGGTTCGCGTGCCGAACACGACGTGTGGTATCCCCCGAGAAGATTCCTTCCACCTATTCAGGGACCCGGTGGACTCTGACCTTCCGTGGCCTGGCGTCTTCATCGGCATGTCACTTCCTTCCATGTGGTACTGGTGTTCTGATCAGGTAAGATTTGTTCTATTTCTTTAAAAGAGAAGAAGAATATATCGGTGTCCCTCAAGGATCACTTAAAGAAACCTTATTTTTGTTATTTTAATCGAATTGCTTCTTTTGTCTTATCAATATAAAATGGAATTCACTGACTCAGATTGACTCAAAGATTCATCCTCTCAGAGATTATAAACCATACACCAGTAAAAACGAAAATACCAAAAAGAATGAAATGTGCATCATTTGTTAAACAAAGTAAAACATAAGGTGTCCATCAAACATCACTTCTGAGAACCTTATTCAGTCCTCTTCTGTGTCTTTATTAAGATATATACAGTACCACTTATAAAAACAAAACAGTTATAAAATGAATACAATTGTGCATCACTGAGGTGTATACTATAAGACAACATGAGGCGTCCCACATAGATCACTGCTTGGGACTTTTAGTCTTTACGCCGTTTATGAAAAAATATTGCGAACAAATTAATCATCTCACCGAAATGTTGAAATTGTGACTAAAAAATAAATGCACACAAATCAATACCTAAAATATGCACCACAGAGCTCCGTGTGTGCTTGTGATTCAGGTGATCGTGCAGCGCTCACTAGCTGCTAAAACGCTGAGCCATGCAAAAGGCGGTTCCCTGCTGGCTGCTTACCTCAAGGTTGTGCCGTTCTTTGCCATCATGTTGCCCGGCATGATCAGCAGGATACTTTTCACAGGTGGGAAAAGCACACATTTAATAGTTAAGTCTTCAAACGCACAATTATTCCTGTTGCCCCTGTAAACTGGTGGCTGACATACTGCTCATGTTAGCTTACGGTGTCAGCGTGCCTTGGCTGTGGATGCTGCACTATTGTACTCTCCAGTCTCCACTTCGATGCACTAGTTAGTTTTCCTGTTGCCCTCAGGCTCCACTTCAGTACAATTTCAAAGGTAGCCAACGTATTGCATTTGTCAGATTTTCATCATTCTGTTTCACGAATTACTGTTAACAGCAGAATGCAATTTTTTAACCAACATGCACAAAACCAAATCCTGCATCTTCATCTTTATCCAGACCATAATTGTTATTGATTCTTCCTTACAAAGTTAGTGTGTGTGGCTTTAAAAGGCAGGACCTGGCCTGGTGAGTGAAGTGGGTGTCAACGAGTCTAGTTGACTGTTGTCAACAACTGAGTGTAGTTGACCGTTGTTGGCACCAGTTAGTAACGGTTTTCCTTTTTTTTTTTTAATCTAATTATCTGATTTATTCAACGTATTGTTTCAGTCCAAGAAAATGCTGAACATTTTAACACCCATTTGGATCTGACTGAAAATGTATGCATGCAGATGATGTAGCGTGTGCCGATCCAGAGTTGTGCAAGCAGATCTGCGGCAACCCAGTAGGATGTACAGACACCGCTTATGCCAGACTGGTCATGGAGCTTCTGCCTGCAGGTTACTTCCACTCTCAACACTTCCCGTCGTTGTTACCCCTTCAATATTCATATAAAATATGCTTTGTGTCGCTTTCAGGACTCCGAGGACTGATGACGGCTGTGATGATTGCTGCGCTGGTCTCCTCCCTCACATCCGTCTTTAACAGCGCGAGCACCATTTTCACCATCGACCTGTGGAAGACGTTCCGATCTGGGGCGTCCGAGTGGGAGCTTATGATCGTGGGGAGGTGCGTTCATTGTTTTATTCTGACATAGCTAACTTACAGTCAAATGGAAATTCTTTGGGGACTGTACTGATGCTAATAAAATGACAGATGACATATTTTACTGTAGCTTCTCTCTGTAGATAACCAAAACAGCAGCACCAGAAACATACAAGAAATCATTCTGATGAACAAATGTTTGTTTTTTTACGCCGTAGGGTGTTTGTGCTCATACTGGTGGTGGCATCCATTTTGTGGATTCCGGTCATTCAAGCCAGTCAAGGTGGGCAGCTGTTTATCTACATCCAGTCCATCAGCACCTACCTGCAGCCCCCCGTGTCCATCATCTTCTTATTGGGTTGCTTCTGGACCAGGACTAATGAGAAGGTAGTGCAGTGTGTGTTTACAATCAAGCAGTCGAGGGCTGTGCATTTGTTATCCGGACCTTTAGTGGGCACTTGGCTGCCTTCATCCGCGTTTCAATACCGCAAACGGAGAAACCGTATATAGCTTCCTGGCCCTGGAGGGATGAATTTGAAAACGATTCCACCGCTAAAGTAGTTCTGAGTTCCACAGGCCAGCATAAAAAGCATTAACATGATGCAAGTTGAAGGGCGGTTCTCGGTAAACATCGTCCAGCAATGTGAGCCCAAAAGTGGATAGCCATGGCTATTTTTCGCTGCTCTAAATATATTCACACACAAGCGAGAGCACAAATCGCAGCAAGGTGATTTTATTTTATCTCTGCGATGTAAACAGTCAAATCTGGTCGAACCGGTCCACCATTTGCAGCCATAGGCAGACCATCTTTTTCTGACAATCATAATTTCCGATCTTATGTCATGTCCGTTGGCCTCCCTCACCCGCAGGGTGCATTCTGGGGCGTGGCCGTGGGTCTGACAATAGGCTGCATCCGGATGCTGATGGACTTCATCTACCCGGCCCCGCTGTGCTTTGAGCCAGACGACAGGCCCGTCGTGGTCAAATCGGTGCATTACCTCTACTTCTCCATGATGTTGTCCTTCATCACGCTCGTCGTGGTCGTGCTGGTCAGTCTGGCCACCGACAAGCCCAAAGCCGAGCAGGTAAAGACCACCTTTAAGCTGCTAGTGTGACACACTGACAACATGGCTGCAAACATAGAAGCGCGACAGTGGATAGAAAAAGTCTACACATCCCATTTCAAATGGCAGGTTTTTATGAGACCAAGATAAATCATTTCAAAACTTTTTGTTCACCATTAATGTGATCTATATACTGTACAAGTCGGTTGCGTTTTTTTTTCCTTGAAAGCCACCGTAAAAATAAACCACTGAGATGTGGTTGCATAAGTGTGCACACCCTCTGATAATTGGGCTTGTGGCTGTGTGCAGAATGACCCAGTCACTTTCATACTCATGGTAAATGGTTGTCAGTCGCGCACACAGCTGCCACCTTTTCACGTGCCTCAATTTAACACCAAATAAAGTTCAGCTTTTCTAGTAGGCTTTCCATTTTTACTTTATTTTCTGAATGACATCTTTTCAGGAAGCAAAGGGCCCCAAAAAAAAAATCAATATTCATCCATCCATTTTTGAATCCACTTATCCTCACAAGGGTCGGGGGCGTCCTGGACCCTATCCCAGCTGTCTTCGGGCAGTAGGCGGGGGACATCCTGAACCGGTTGCCAGCCAATCGCAGGGCACACAGAGACGAACAACCATTCGCGTGCAAAATCACACGTTGGGACAATTTAAGTTGTTCCAGTAACCTGCCATGCATGTTTTTGGAATGTGCGAGGAAACCTGAGTACCCGTAGAAAACCCACACGGGCAAGGGGAGAACATACAAACTCCACATAGGAAGGCTGGAGCCGGAATCGAACCCACAACCTCTGCACTGTGAGGCGGACATGCTAACCAGTGAATCACTGTGCCGCCAAAATCAATATTAAATTTGGAAATATGATTTTTATGGTGGTATATGACCGGAGGACGTATTTGTCTTTTTTTTTTTTTTTTTTTTTTTTTTAAGATTGATCGTCTGACTTGGTTCACAAGATTGAGCCCCGTGGAAGCCAAAGAGCAGCCCCGGGAGGAGGTTGCGGGTCACGAAAGGGCTGAGATGGTGGTTACAGAAAAAGAAGGAGACAACAGCACAAGAAAAGGTAGTTTTACATCTACTTAACCGTCTTTCATCCAGTGCTTATTTCCCCATCTCTCGCACTTTGCAGATTCGTCAGGCTCGGACTCCGGCGTGAGACGACAGTCCCGGCTGGTGTCTGCTCTCTACTGGCTCTGTGGGTTGAATCCACAGAAAAAGGAGTCAAAGAAAAGTCCCGTGACGCCCGCGACCTCTGACCTCAGTCAACTGAAAGAAAATCCACGTCTGAAACAGGTGCTCAACGCCAACCTCATCATTTGCCTCTCTGTGGCTATGTTCATCATCGGCTACTGGGCTTGAGAGGCTGCCTCGCTCTTCTCGGAGGACTTCTCACCGAGGCTACAAGGTTGTGTACACTTTATTTTACGCCTTTCAAATCAACAAAACAGTCAGATGCGTAGTTCCATATTGCCATGTTTTACTTCTTAAGAGTTAAAAAAAAAACTTCAATGTGTTGACATACTGAGGTATTTTTTTTACTGTCAATTGTGTACATTAGCCATTTTCCCACCTTAAACAAAATAAAATGTAAAAAATGTTTTTAATCATGAGCTATTTGGCATTTCATGTTGAAAACTGTCTTCCCTTAGCTCTTGAACATTTGGAACAGAGTACCAAAAAAAAGCGCAATTAGATATTGTTTACTCAATACACTTTACATGTAAGCATTTTGTCAGAACACATTTGCGACAAATCAATTTTGCAGCCGACAACATCAAACGAGCGTCTTAAATGAGGTCAAAGTCCACTCTGGTTAATTTTACATCGATTTGTCTTGACATCATGTCATCATGCCGCTGATGCTGAAAACAATAAAAAGCCAATGTCTTTTTTTTTTCTAATTTAGGGAGTAAAATTAAAAAGGTTGTCAGAAAAATAGCACGGGGCAAAGCTAATGTGTTCCACCTAGTTGCTGAATGAGGAAAAAAAATGAACTTTTTGAGAGATTCAGGGTGCTAGTTGAATTTTCCCTCTGAGAAATATAAATACCCCCCCAAAAAAAAACTTGTTAACATTGTCATCTTACATGGTTTTATAATTGCACTCATTTATGTGTATGTATGCACTGTACTCGACTGGTGCAACAATAGTTCACATTGATGTCTACGCATCCACAAATGTTTAATGTCAAATACTTTTATTAAAATGTGATTTATCCCAAGTTGCTAAAATATGTGTAACATTTTCATTCTGGACCGTTTGTGTCCCGATTGCGATGGATCCATGCCACCAAATTGCAGCACTCCTGTCAGCTTGACAGATTTCACATCTTGATCTGCAGGCACTATGCGCATAGTTTTTAGTGTCTTATCTCTTAATAATCAGTCATAGAAGAGGTGACAACAGCCAGCTTTGGATTTCCCATCGGATATTTTTTTCAAGTGCAGCATTATATTTATTACAATGTGTGATTTCCTGAGGCGCGGCGTCTATTAGCCACTTTGTGAAAGAAAATGTGGTGTTATAGCTTTGACATTTGAAATCAAATAAATTCAACACATTACATGACAATCATGACAAGATTGTAAAACTTTATTCATCACAAGTCATGATGCAGTAACAGTATATATATTTTTTCAGTGTTACCAGCAAAAAATAAACACCACGAAAATGCCGCAAAGAAATAGACAACTCGCTGAAAAGAGCCCGAGAAAGGTCAAGATTGTCGACAATATGAAAAGCTTTTGTATTTATATTTGGTCAAAGCTTGAAAATTTGGGAGTGGAATTGGTCATTAACCAGCACTGGATATTTATAAATAAAACAAAAATTTATTTTTGGAAATAATGCCAAATATATCCTCAAAGCAATTTAGAATGTAGTAAATCGGTCCAAAAAATATGCAAAAGTCAAGGTAACCCCCTCCCCCTCCCCCTCCCCGTCCCCCCTCCTTTACAAATCTACTACCTAAAATCTACACAAACCAAAATATGGGCATATGTGCCACCGGAAGACAAGCTGTGCTGAATAATTGCACTTTGGTCAACCACCACCATCACCACGGAAGCCAGCGCCTTGTTTTCATCCTATTTCCTTTTCGCATTTTCTTTGGCCCTCGCAATTTCACTTTGCACTTTATAATCTGGTCGTGCGTTAAATAGATTCTAGAAAAAAAATACTTTTGATCAAGTTTGCGGTCAGACTTGTAGCGGATTGTCATACAAGAGTCACAAAGGAGTCGAGTCGAACCTCGCATTAGCCGCCGCCTGGGCGTGTAGCGCCCAGATGATCATCCCGCTCACAGCGAAGTGCTCTCCGTATGTGGGTTGAATTGCGGCTGCGGCAGAGAAACGGGGGACTCCGCTCGTGAGCCCACCACCACCTCCGGGATCCACGCTCGTCTGGCCCCCTTCAGTTCCAGGACGCCGTCTGCGCATAGTTGGTGGACACATCGTAAGAGGTAAATGTCAACGCCAGATACAAATTCACACTATGCACTACTGTCAATCTTGACGCACACTTTCAGACACTAAGGACTCCATTACAGTGGTGTTTTTGAGATACAAGCCTTTGTTTGGTCGATTTTGTTGCTTTGACTTGTGAGCATGAATTGAGGAACCAGCTGGCAGTGAATTCAACTCAGTTCACAAAACACGGCAGTTTGGCAGATTTGTCAACAATTCGGCAAAAACGAAGCTTCAAGCGCTTTGTTGCCATTTGCTGGCTGAAGTTTACTGTCAAACTAAACGTCCAACAAAGGCAATGACATGTTACAAATTTAAAGCAACCGTATCACTTTGTTTGTTGCTTAATGCTAACAAACGATGCAAAATGCCATTAAATGTTTTTTCTCATTCCATTTTTTAAAAATAATCATTACAACGTGGGTTGGTTTCCGAACAAATCACCGATTTTGAACCCTATATTTTATGCATATCAGTGACTTTCATGCTAATAATTTTTGCTTGTGTGACACCTCAAACATCTGAGCACTTATTAGATAAAATACTCTGGCAAAGTAATCACGAGTGTAAGCATTTTACATTTGACAAACTTTCCAAACTAATTTCATGCTATTTAATCATAGCAGTAGTAGTATTTAGCAATGTGTGTGTCGTTTCTACTTTTAAATTTAAATAATCAATGTCTTCTTTTCTCTCTTTTGTGACACTAATAGATTTTACATGACAAACTGATCACAACTGCCTTTTGATTTATCCGCCTTGTTCATGCATCTCCATTGAGACGCAATGCTGCCATCTAGTGGGCAGAGGTTTTATTCCAGCTTGTCCATTAATGAGCTCAAACAGTGAAACCATTTTTTTTAGGAGGCTGATTTGCATTATGAGTTGCTCCCGTGGTCACTGAATTTATTGAACTTGTATCTTAAAGCATCATTGTATAATTATATTACTAGATCTTAGTGTAAGACTATGATGATTCTCCTGCCTTATCGGACGGGACCTCTGATGTCATTTGGGACTAAAATGTCATTATTTGGAGTCCTTGGTGTACATGTAAAGTATGGCATATAAACTACGCGTGCGCGCACGCAGCGCTACATAGAACAAGCAAACATTTAACAGCACGCTGTCAGTCACATTTTTCATTTTTCGTTTAGTCACATGAGGCAAATGTTAGTTTGTCTGGACAGCACTGATACATACACATCACACTGTATGTATCCACTGTAGCATTTGCTTTGAAACACACTGTTAGGAGTACGCCCCCCCTCCCCCGCGCCACACACACACAATCACAACCACAAGAAACGCACGCTCCCATGCAAGCAAACTTGGCACGTCGGCCAGTAGGAGTCTTACCATTGCCTGCCTTGTAAAGGCCATCTAACAGGCAGGCCACCACCTCAGACATCTGCAATGTTATACACATGTCATGCTTCATGTCACCACAGTCACATTCAGCGTGTCAGGTGAACCCAATAAGCCAGACAGTAGAAAGAAAAAGGAAGCTGAAAATTATCACTCGACCAGCAAGACATCCCATTATTAGTCTAGATCAGGGGTCGGCAAACTGTGGCTCCGGAGTCGCATGCGGCTCTTTCATCCTCATGTTGCGGCCCTGTGTGGCTTGGGAAACTAAATGAGTGTGTCTTATTTGTCTCAAAAACGTGTATCACTTGTTACGTTTAATTAACAATTAAAGCTCGAATGTAGAAAGACATTTCCCAAAAATACGCACACCCTTTGCTGAAAAACATCCAGAGGGAGAAAATAGTCAGATGTGGCGAAAGACCCACTTTTACAAAAGTGAAGAACAAAGATCACATTATAAACGTGGACCTCATACTGTCAAACGGAACTACACACATTGCAATTTTTTAGTACTCAAGTCACAATAGAATGAGAGCTGGTTTACCTGTGATGATCTTGGACGAGGAGCCCAGGAGGCCATTGCAGCTGTCGCCGGCGGCCGCTTGAGGCGGCGGCGGCAGCATGCTAGGCCGCGGCCGCGGCTTGGGCGCCGGCCGGGCGGGGCGGGGGAGCGAGCCGTACTGGTAAGCAAGCAGCTGGGACTGGGCGCCGTCGTGGGGCGGAGTGTCGGGCGGCGTGGGCGTCCTGGGCGGCGACGGCTGCGACTGGTCTCCGTGCGCCTGTTGCGGCTGGGGCGGCTGAGGGGGCGGGTGGCTCGGAGCGTGGATGGGGCTTTCTTTGCTCGGATGGCGCCTGGGCGTAATGGGCGGGTGATATGTGGAAGCTGGAGTTTGGTTGCCAGACTGAGAGGCGAAGGGACTGGCTTGTTTGGGTGGTGCTGGTGCCTGTTTCTTGGTGCCTGTGTTGATAAAATAAGGAAAGAGAACAGAAAATGCATTGGAAATATTAATTATTAATATTGCTTATATACTCAGTGTGTGCGGTGGGTAGCAGACATCTATTTGACAGGAGGCCTTTAGCGGGCTGTGGATTTGTACCACTGATGCTGTCTGGGCTCCCTCTTGTGGTATGCAAAAGAACTCCATCCATCCATTTATCCTCACAAGGGGTCGTGGGGCATGCTGGAGCTTATCCCAGCTGTCTTTGGGCAGTCGGCAGGGGAGACCCTGAACCCGTTGCCAGACAATTGCAGGGCACACACAGACGAACAACCGTTTTCGTTCACAATCACACCTAGGGACAATTTAGAGTGTTCCTGGAGATGTTCCCAAAGGGCATAAAACAGTCTTGTTGCTCTTGTTTATAAACATCACTGTCATATTATTTGTGAATAAAATCGACCTAATGATATTTTGTTTTGAGGGCACCGTATTGTAACTGCAACCGAGGTGTTGTTGAGAATGCCGTCGTTTCACACCTGAGACGGACGGGGCATCTGCAACCCCATTTTGGTTTGGCATTTGTTTTGGTCTGATGAGTATCTTTCATATATGTTGCATCACTGGCTGATGCTGACCTTGTCACACATCAAATGATCTGATTGTGGAATGCTGTGAGGAAGGTTCTGTGTGAAAGGCCGTTTGTTAACTCATTCACTCCCAAAGACGTTTTTAAACGTCTTTTCAGACTTGGTCCAGAATTAGCTGGTACTAAATGAGTTAAATTTCTGATGCGTCAAGTCTTCGGTTGTTGGGTGTTATGACTTAACGGCTTGTCAGAGACTGTCACTTGTATGATTTGTCCGGCAGTTCTTTTAACTTCACATGCCCCTCCTGACACAAACCTTTTTTTTCAAAAATTTGGGCTTGGAACCAGCATTGCTATTAATATGGAGGCACTGGTGGGGAACCAAGCCCACATCATGTGCCCGAAGGGCAACAAACATCCTGTAGCGCTCCACTTACCCCTGCGGACCATGTGAGGACTGGGCCCCCTAGATCCACTTTGCGACTGAGGCACTCCCGCCGTAAGATGGGCCGAACCATTCCTCTGTGGCGGCGGTGTGGATGTGAGCTCCCGGGCTGGGCTGTGGGCACGGAACGGGTCCAAATCATTTTCTGTGCCGAGACCGACATTCAAGGTTTTATGATAGTACCGGCGTAAAGCAAACATGAAACGAAAACAAAGCTACAAATAAATTGACACAAAAATCAGATGATGCAACACTCGTAAATGTACGTCAAGTCAGATCGGACCAGGTCGTAAATTTAAACCCAATCAAGCAGGCTTAATGAGCGCAGAGCAGGGAGAGATTAAGCACAGTCAACAAGCAGGGAAGACATACAACATCACCTGGAAACAAAGCGTCACGTGATTGAACTTGTCAGACATTTTGAATTTGGTGGATTTCCGCCAAACAGAAGAGGCGTGGGGAGATCCGGGCGGCTTGATTGCTTGAGAGCGGGCAGCGTTGCGGGGCAAGTATTTGTGGCCGCGGCAACTGGCTCGCTCCTTACCTGCTCTCCTCTGCGCCGAGCTGAGAGACCGATTGACGTTGCGCGGCGGCTAGCTGGCCCCCAGCGCCCACACCACCAGCCGGGCCCGGCTGCTCGGGCTCTGGCGTGGCAGCTTGGGACTGGGGCTCAAAGCCGGTGGGACCCCCGCCTTCCTGGTGGGGCGGTAGCGCTTGGAAGTTGGGTGAGGTTAGCTGTGGCTGCTTTCTAATAGTGGTGGCGGCCCTACGAGGGTTGGGCTCCGGATGTTTGTTAACGGTGCTACGGAAGTGAAGGAGGGGGGGAGAGAGGGGGGCAAATCCCACACACACACACACACATACACATTGTAAGAAAATACCCAGGAGAGCCCAAGAGGAACAGAGAGCAGACAGAGACGAGCCCTCCGAAAGCAGAACCGCGCTACGAACGTCAAGCCACATGAGCGACTTAACTCATTCACTCCCAAAGACGTTTTTAAACGTCTTTACAGACTTGGTCCAGAATTGGCTGGTACTGAATGAGTTAAAAAGGAACCAACATCGCTGCACAGGACAGATGCCAGGAAGCCAACACACAACCAGCAACCTACAGTGTGACCTAAGATTTAATTGCAAATTACGGGGTTAACACAAGAGTACACAATGGAATTCGAACCACATTTTGCCAACATCAAGAAAAACCGAAGCGCTACATGTTTTGTTCCAGGAGAGAACACAAAAGGAATCGACTCCAATAGTATCGAAATCATACAAAAACGTTGCCGTTGCCGGTCCCGACCGGTGGAATCGTGAGAGCTACTTTGGACTAGAGCACAGGCTGAAAGTTTGGACAGGGCGGCTCTTGGGTGGGCGTTTCAGAGACTGTGATGGACTCATCGGCCACTACGTAGTGGGCCGACACGGCCGGGCCCCTCGAATCCTGCCTGCTCGCTGTCTTGGGGCGGGACGGGAGGGGGAGCGGCAGGCTGAGGCCGAGGTTGGCGCGAGACAGGTACCTGTCTTTGCGGGGAGGCTGCGTGTCCCCGTCTTGCCCCACAAGGCTGCCGGGGCGCTTCCTCTCGAGTTCGGCGTCCGCCAATGTCGCCGGGTGGGTGGGCATGGCGAACATACCCGACACGTTGAAGTCCACCTCTGGACAGAAGAAAGTAGTGAGGCATTACGGCTGAGAACCCGCAAACTAGTTCCACTACGGGATATCGACTTGATCAGGCTTGTGTCAGCTACTGGATGTAAATTAGGACTGAACAATTTTCGCATTGCGATTTGAATTAGGAATTGTGCTAAAATGAACGCCAATGAAACACAGGAAAGACAGTGTATTTATAAACGTCAATTTGAGTTGTTCACTGGGTGAGTCTGGTGCGTCGTCGCTTCAAGCGCATTTCTGAGGCGGGGCAAACCTGAGCAAAGACAGACAGTGAAATGAACCAATCAGCAAAGAGTGGACGTGACGTAAAAAAAAAGCCTTCTTTTGAAAGAAATGCTCTCTGTGCCATCAGCTGCTGGGGGTCACAGGTGTCAAAGTCCAGGCCCGGGGGCCAGATTTGGCCCAGCACATCATTTTATGAGGCCCGCGAAAGCAATTCAAGCATGTCAACTTCCATGATGCTTGCTAAAGTCTGAACCAAAATACCAAATTGTCATATATAATGTAATAATTACAATGTTTGAACAATCCATTATTCTTGACTTCGGATGTCAAAACTAGTTATCCATCTATTAGTTATTTGCTGTGTATGTAATATGTGGAGGTGGTTAAACATTTATATGGTTTCACAAAATTTACAACGGCCCTCCAAGGGAAACCGTAACTACAATGTGGCCCGCGACAAAAACGAGTTTGACACCCCTGCTCTACGTATTTCTGGTTCTTTAACCCTTTAAGGCACGCTGTAACCTGATAACATGATAAGCTGTCCACTGTAGTAACCACTGTGCCTGAAAGGTTTTAAACTGATTTAATGTCGAATGATGACATGAACAAATTTTGAAAGACGAAGGACTTCCGCCGCCGAAGAGTGACGTTGAGCACAACGGATCGGTCGCATCGAGTAAACAAATTTGATTGGACAATTCGTTTAGAACCGAGGCCCAGCTGCTGCGAATGGCGTGCTCTTGAGGACTATTTTCTTAGTGGGTGTGGCTTGCCAGACTATCGTCAACTGTGTATTTTGTCATGTCATTATGTCTCGATGCCAGATTATGTGCCAAAAAATTTGAATATCGAGGGCAAGTTCATTTATTTCAATAATTTATTATAATTCAATTGTATGTAATCTAATTTCATTTTTGTCTCTTTCTGCCATCATCCTCGCAATTGAAACAAATCAAGGCTTGCCGCATTTCACTTTGTATGGAGGAAACGAATATAACATGACAATTTCTTGGTACGCACCTGCCTTTTTGTTTGTAATTTCTCTTTTCTACTTTTCAGCCAGTTTGGATTAGAAACTTTTTTTTTTTCACATCACTGAAGTATCACCTTCAGGAAAGAACCAATCAGCATGCTGGATGATCGGCTCAATGATGGCGACCACATGGACCGATGTCGCCGCAGCCATTTCTGCCAGTGTCCTGTGGCGATAAGAAAGATGAGAGAGGAGGTCAAAAGGTCAATCAAAGACAACTGAAAATAAAACCCTTTGCGAGTGTGTGCATAGTGCCCTCACCCCTCCGTCTTTGCCCACAGCAGGTTGGGCCCCAGCACGATGGCGATGTTGCTGGGAGACATTTTGTTGACGTCACGGTCTTGAGCCAGCTTGGCCAAAAACTTCACCAGGTACCTGTCAAGTATTCATGATTATCAAAAACACTTATTATTCATTTCTTTGTACAGGTCTGCGTATTCTCTGAACTGTGAGCAAAGTCGGACAACACCTACCGAAAGTTGGCTTTGTGAGTCTTTGGTAAGCGGTCACATGTCACCCACAAAGCCTGAAGTCGCTTGTCTGGGTCAGACACACTGAAAGCACACACAGTGAGCAGAATCCAGAATACACACAGACGCACTTTCAGATGCGGGCGTCCTCTTACTTGGACGCCTGCGTCCACTCATCATACAGGCCAAAAGTCATGAGAGGTTCAGGAAGTTCCCTGAGGTACGACTTCAGGGCTCCTGTGTGTAATCAAACATGTAAAAATAAAAGTTTGGAAACGGATGTGAAGTGGATCAGGTTTTCGGTTTTGCGAGGCTGTAAAAACACAGAAAGGTTGCTACCGGCGACGGCGTGCGGGTCGGAGTAGAACTCTTCAAGCTGGGAAGTGGAACAGTCAAGCGCGGCTTTCAACTTTTTTAGTTTGGAAGCTCCCGCTGCTATTCTGAAAAGACCCTACGGAGTGAACACAGAGTGAATATGTGACAGGTGGCATCCAAATATCAATCATTTTGAGCAGTGATTCGCAAGGCGTGGCACAAGAAAGCATCACCGACTACGTGCAGTTCAGTTGTATTTAACCTTTGACTTCAACCCATCGGCATGTAATCTTTCAGAATTGCCAAAAAAAAACCCAGTTCAGTTGTATTTAACTTTTGACTTCAACCCATCTGCATGTAATCTTTCAGAATTGCCAAAAAACAAAAACAAAACGGTACTGTTTTTTTGTTTTTGTTTTGCCAAGCTCTCTCTCTCTCCCTTGCCCATACCTCTTCCTTCATCCCCGTCTCAAGCAGCATCATGACGCAGGCCTCAATGGGCAGGGCGATGTCGCGGTTACTCCGCTTCAGGTGCTCCTCCAGGGCCGTGCCAAACGCCGGCTTCTCTGTCCACGACTCTGAAGTAAAACCGACTTTGGGGTTTATGCGCTCAGGTCTTCTTCCGGGTATGAAATACCTCGCTCCTCACCTTGCTGTAATTGTATATTCGGGATCGCCTCGTCCAGAGCTGCCAGAGACCTTCTGTGGTAGTCTGCCTGGGCCTCTAATAACTGTCATACATGGATGAGTGTGAATGCGGCTCACTTTGGTTGTCACTCATCCCGAATGAAATGAAATTAGCCGTTGCGGGACCCACCATGAGATAATAGCATGCATAGTCTCCTTCTTTGGATGCAAAGTTGTACATGTCCGCCGATAACTGGTCCTGTGGGGAAAACATCCAGACACATTATTAAAAAAAATCTTTTTATCAGGAAGTGTAAGTGCAGTCGAAACCTACTTTACAGATTTCGACTTTGTTCAGAGCCTCATCCATCTCGTCCTTGAGGGAGTCCACCTTAGCTGCCATGGCCTGGTTGCTGGACTTGGTGGCTTGATACCACCTGCATCACAATCAATTCTTACACCCGAGAAATGTCTTCCAGGGGCCAAATGACGACTTTTCTAATGCACTGGATCGGCAACAAAAATGTCATGTTTTCTTCTGGGGCTGTCAAATATTTTTACAATCGATTATACAGGTGATTGTCCCCTGATTGATTGATTATGAGTTATCGGATTTTAAAAAAATGGTATTTTGCATTTCCATTTGGGGCCGCCTCATCGCATTCTATACTGTAGTATCTGTGACTTAGAATGTATGTGAGGCTTTTTTTTTTTTGTCTTGACTTGGCGCAGTCGTGCCAACTTATTTCAACATTATTCCAGCTAAAACAAATGACCATTGCGAAGTTCTGGGCAGAGATTTTCAGGAAGTAAGGAAGTTTGCAGCTCGAGTTACTTCCTCGGCCAATGCGCCATCCCTCCACAAATGGAATCGCTGATTTCAGTATGTTCAACAAACGCACTTCCACTGTCACACTTTGAGCTTCTTGGACGTCATACTAGAAAACGGCATTTTGCAAGAACTGAAAATCAACCTTGTCTTAGCCGAGTCGTAGTCCAGGACCAGTTTGGCGAGTTGCTTCCTCTGTTTTAGTATGTTGGGTATCTCAACCTGTGGGGATGTCAAGTTTCAACCAAAATAGCAAAAACAAATTGACCACAGGGGAGAGAAAAAAAACCCCAAACAAACATTCAGAGCGGGTTTTGTACCTCGGCCAGCGTGTTCAGAGGATCCAGAATGTCTCTCTCGATCTGCACTTCATACTGCATCAGTTCACTGGCCAACCTGCTCTCGGCCTCGCCGCACACATCCATCATCTTGCTGTTCACACACATGCACATCAGAGAGAAAATCCATGTGGCTTTGCTCATTCAAGAGGAAACACACAAACGCGTTCCTTATCAGTCCGTTTGCAATGGGAAGCGGCGTTTAAGTTGCCGTTTCATCGCTCACCCGATCAGACTCTCGTCGCCCAGTTGAGAGCCGCCCTCTTGCATGCTTTGAGACAGTGCAGTCAATGGCAGCTTTTTCTAAAGGGACAAAAAAAGATTTTAAAAAAACAACTTCTTGACTGAGAACTACTCAAGTGAATGATGGCCACCGAGTGTCATTGGACTCACATGTCTCTTCTCGGTGTCTGTGCCCAGCTGACCCTGCAGACAGGACACCAGCCTCTTGTGCGTGTTGTGCGACATCAAGCGCACCAGCTCCATGCGCCTCTCGATCTGAGGGTCGACATCAGATAATTAAGACCAGCGGCGCACACACAGTTTATCATGAAAGGGAATGCGGGGATAAGGGGGCAGAGAACGGCCTTAAATCCAAAACGGTGGCGTTTGTCAGGTGAGCGTTGGCCTCGCTTCCCTTGTGTGGTGTTTCATGAACCTTACTATACACATGGTAGTTTCTTTTCGGCAAAAAACGCCTTACTTGATGTATGGTAATTTTTGGGGGGCTAAAAAGGCCTGACTACACATGGTCGTTTTTTGGAGTTAAAAAAACACCTGACTAGACATGGCCAGTTTTTTTCGACAAAAAAACGCCTTACTCTGCATGGTCGATTTTTTTGGCCCAAAACGCCTTACTATATACATGGTTGCTTTTTTTTGGGACTAAAAACGCCTTACTATACATGGGGTTTTTTTCGGCCCAAAACGCCATACTATACATGGTCATTTTTTTCGGCCCCAAACGCCTTACTATATATATATACATGGTTGTTTTTTCCGGCTAAAAACGCCTTACTATACATGGTCGCTTTTTTTTGGACTAAAAACGCCTTACTATACATGGTCATTTTTTTCGGCCCGAAACACCTTACTATACATGGTCGTTTTTTTCGGCCCAAAACGTCTTACTATACATGGTCGCTTTTTTTTGGGCTAAAAACGCCTTACTATACATGGGGTTTTTTTCGGCCCAAAACGCCTTACTATACATGGTCACTTTTTTTTGGGCTAAAAACGCCTTACTATACATGGGGTTTTTTTCGGCCCAAAACGCCTTATGATACATGGTCGCTTTTTTTGGGGCTAAAAACGCCTTACTATACATGGGGTTTTTTTTGGCCCAAAACGCCTTACGATATACATGGTCATTTTTTTCGGCCCAAAACGCCTTACTATACATGGTCGTTTTTTTTGGGGCTAAAAACGCCTTACTATACATGGGGTTTTTTTCGGCCCAAAACGCCTTACGATACATGGTCGCTTTTTTTGGGGCTAAAAACGCCTTACTATACATGGGGTTTTTTTTGGCCCAAAACACCTTACGATACATGGTCATTTTTTTCGGCCCGAAACAGATTACTATACATGGTCGTTTTTTTCGGCCCAAAACGTCTTACTAGACATGGTCGCTTTTTTTTGGGCTAAAAACGCCTTACTGTACATGGGGTTTTTTTCGGCCCAAAACGCGTTACTATATATACATGGTCGCTTTTTTCGGCCCGAAACACCTTTCTATACATGGACGTTTTTTTCGGCCCAAAACGCCTTACTATACATGGTCATTTTTTTCGGCCGAAACACCTTACTATACATGGTCGTTTTTTTTCGGAAAAAAACGCCTTACTATACATGGTCATTTTTTTCGGCCCGAAACACCTTACTATACATGGTCGTTTTTTCCGGCTAAAAACGCCTTACTACACATGGTCGCTTTTTTGGGCTAAAAACGCCTAACTATACATGGGGTTTTTTTCGACCTAAAACGCCTTACTATACATGGACGTTTTTTTCGGCCCAAAACGCCTTACTATACATGGTCGCTTTATTTTGGGCTAAAAACGCCTTACTATATATGGACGTTTTTTTCGGCCCAAAACGCCTTACTATACATGGTCGCTTTTTTTGGGGCTAAAAAATCCTTACTATACATGGGGGTTTTTTCGGCCCAAAACGCCATACTATACATGGTCACTTTTTTCGGCCCAAAACGCCTTACTATACATGGTCGTTTTTTTCCGGCTAAAAACGCCTTACTACACATGGTCGATTTTTTCGGCCCAAAACGCCTTACTATACATGGTCATTTTTTGGCCCCAAACGCCTTACTATATATACTGTACATGGTTGTTTTTTCCGGCTAAAAACGCCTTACGATACATGGTCATTTTTTTCGGCCCCAAACATCTTACTATACATGGTCGCTTTTTTTTGGGCTAAAAACGCCTTACTATACATGGGGTTTTTTTTGACCCAAAACACCTTACTATACATGGACGTTTTTTTCGGCCCAAAACGCCTTAATATATACATGGTCGCTTTTTTTGGGGCAAAAAACGCCTTACGATACATGGTCATTTTTTTCGGCAAAAAATGCCTTACTCTTCACGGTTGTTTTTTTCGGCAAAAACCTTCCTATACATGGTCATGAGAAAAAGCCTGACTAAAAATGTAAACTCTGCAGACGCTGGCCAAGACCTGGATTTGAACCCTGCACCTCTGCGCTGTAACACCGACGCACTAACCAGTTGACCACAGTGGCGCTGCTCAGGACCAACCCAAAAAGGTCTTCAGGTACATAGTCGTACAAAAAAGCTGCATGCAAACTTCCCAGAGGAAGGCAGAGAGCTGGATTGGGCAAAAAATGTCTGACTATTCATGGTTATTTTTTTCAGGAAAAAATGCCTAAATATACATGGTTGTTTTTTTTTCCCGACAAAAAAACACCTTCCTTTCTTGGTCATTCGAAAAAGCCTTACTAAGCATGCAAACTTTGCAGACGATGGCCGAGACCTGGATTTGAACCCTGCACCTCTGTGCTGTAAAGCCAACACTTTAACCAGCCGACCATGGTTGCACTGGTCTACACCGAGCTGCTCGTGACCCACCCAAAAAGGTCTTCATGTACAGTCGTACAAAAAAGCTTTCCCTGCAAACTTCGCAGAAGAAGGCAGAGAGCTGGATTGGGCGACAAACGCCTTACTATAAATGGTTGTTTGTTTCGGCAAGAAAAAACACCTTCCCATACAGGGTAGCATTTTTCAGCTAAAATCGCCTTACGATACATGGTCATTCAAAAAAGCCTTACCGTATATGCACTCTCTGCAGACAATGGCCGAGACCTGGATTTGAACCCGGGACCTCGGCGCTGTTAAGCAACACACTAACCAGTCGACCACAGTCGTGATGCTTTACTGAGCTCGTCAGGACCCACCCAAAAAGGTCTTCATGTACATAGTCCAAAAAGGCTTTCCATGCAAACTTCGCAGAGGAAGGCAGAGGGCTGTATTGGGCAAAAAATGCCTTGCTATTCATTGTCGTTTTTTTCAAGAAAAAATGGCTTACTATACATGGTCGTTTTTTTTTGGGGCAAAAAAAGCCTTACAACACATGGTCATTCGAAAAAGCATTACCGTATATGCACTCTCTGCAGACAATGGCTGAGACCTGGATTTGAACCCAAAAACCGCTTTCCATGCAAACTTCCCAGAGGAAGGCAGAGAGCTGTCTTGGGTGAAAAATGCCTTACAATTTTCATGGGCATTTTTTTCAGGAAAAAATGCCTTACTATACATGGTCGTTTTTATTCGGCAAAAAACGCTTTAATATACATGGTCGGGGATTTTTTTCGGCAAAACGCCTTCCTAAACATGGTCATTAGAAAAAGCCTTACCGTGCATGCAAACTCTACAGACAATGGCCGAGACCTGGATTTGAACCCTGGACCTCTGCACTGTTAAGCCAATGCACTCACCAGTCGACCACGGTGGTGCGGTTCTACTGAGCTCGTCAGGACCCACCCAAAAAGGTCTTCATGTACATAGTTCATGCAAACTTCGCATAGGAAGGCAGAGAGCTGGATTGGGCGAAAAATGCCTTACTATTCATGGTCATTTTTTTCAGGAAAAAAACGCCTTACTATTATACATGATCGTTTTTGGGGGGCGAAAAACGCCTTAGTATACATGGTCATTTTTTTCGGTTAAAAACACCTTCTCTACATGGTCGTATTTTTCGGCTTACAAGGCCTTACTACTATACATCAGGAGTAGGGGAACTCGGTTCCTCGAGAGCCATATCCTGCCTGTTTTCATATCCCCCCCACTCCAGCACACCTGATTCATGATTGTTTCAGGCATCGACAGGGCTTGCTGATGAGCTGATTGTTTGAATCAGGTGTGTTGAAATAAAGAGGGATCTAAAACAGGTAGGATATGGCTCTTGAGGAACCGGAGTTCCCTACCCCTGCTATGGTCGTTTTTTTCCACTAAAAACGCCTTACTATATCCATGGTCGTTTTTTCAGGGCTAAAAACGCCTGATGATAAATGGTCGGGGGGTTTTTTGGGGTTAAAAACACCTTACTATATACATGGTCGTTTTTTTGGGCTAAAAACGCCTGACTATACATGGTTGTTTTTTCGGTTAAAAACGCCTAACAATACATGGTCATTTTTTGGGCAGAGCTAAAAACCCCTGACTATACATGGTCGTTTTATTCGGCTAAAAACGCCTGACTCTACATGGTCGTTTTTTTCGGTTAAAAACGCCTTACTATAAATGGTCAATATATTCGGCTAAAAATGCCTTACTATACATGGTTGTTTTTTTCGGCAAACAAAAACGCCTTACGATACATGGTCGTTTTTTTTCGGAAGAAAAATGCCTGACTATACATGGTCGTTTTTTTCGGTTAAAAGCGCCTTACAATACATGGTCGTTTTTTGGGGGTTAAAAACGCCTTACTCTAAATGGTCGTTTTTTTTCAGTTAAAAACACCTTACAATACATGGTCGTATTTTTGGGGGGCTAAAAACGCCTGACTATACATGGTCATTTTTTTTTCGGTTAAAAACACCTGACAATACATGGCCGTTTTTTGGGGGTTAAAAACGCCTTACTATAAATGGTCGTTTTTTTTCAGTTAAAAACACCTTACAATACATGGTCGTTTTTTGGGGGGGCTAAAAACGCCTGACTATATATGGTCGTTTTTTTTGGCTAAAAACGCTTACTATACATGGTTGTTTTTTGGGGGCTAAAACGCTTACTATACATGGTCGTTTTTTTGGGCTAAAAACACCTGACTATACATGGTTGGGGTTTTTTCGGTTAAAAACTCCTGACCGTACATAGTCGTTCTTTGGGGGCTAAAAACGCCTTACCATACATACATGGTCGTTCTTTGGGGGGTATTGTTTTATTTTATTTTAACTGTTTTGTTAAGCGCTTTGTTTCAGGTGCAGCTGTTGTGAAAGTGCTATATAAATCAGGATGTATTGTATTGCATTGCATTGCATTGTATTGGATTTTGAAATGACTTTCATGTGTCATTCACCACTTCCAAATGATGCTGGAGTTCAAACTATCCTGCACTGTACAGTATAGGAGCAGTACAGACCAGAGAAATTTATTATGAGTTCATTTTGAAAAGGAAGCTTTTTCAAATAACCCAAACAATGTGTTGTTGTTTTTCAACAAATGACAGCGGTGAGGGTTTTTGTTTTTTTTTTGGTAGTCAATTCTTCTGATAGCAAGCCTTGTCCTTTGGAGTTTCTTTTTGAACTTTGAAAAGCACATCTGAGAAAGATGGCATCACCTAAAAAGCACACTTCCTCTTCCTGTCTCCAAATAAACAAACAGGGCACCTCATTAGCAGCGAGATTCCCATCGTTTACGCTCTCATCTTCCCATTTTGACGTCTCAGATTTTTCCCCCCCACCCCGACCGCAGATAAACTTGCCTGTCTGGATGCAATTGATTAGCTCGATCTCCGGCTCAGATATACGCCCTCGTCTGCGGTTTTTGACTCCAATGTTTTAAGAAGATCTGGAGTGCGACAGAAGGAAGCCCCCCATTTATGAATTCCATCTGAGTTGGAAAGAGCGGGGTCTCAGATCACTCACCATTTAAACTGCTGTCATGCATGATGTCATTCGACCTAATTTCAGCACTCGTCAATGATTAGCTCTATGTGTTTTGCTTTTTCTTTGGCTTTTTGATGGCCATTTTCCAAAAGGAGCATCCTATTGAGTGTTTATCATATGGATGAATTACTGGATATATCCATTGCCTCATATGCATAAAAACACCCAGAACAGCTCTCCAGTATGTGATGGATGGATACTGGAATGCACCAGGGCTCCTAACTAGTCCCATCCCCGCTCTCGAGAGACTCCATGTGGTAGCGTTAAGAGAAGACAAACAAGCTCTAACTTGCCAACTATGTCAGAACGCTGCCGCGAAGCTTTTGTCCAAATCTCACAAGTTCAGCCACATAACTTCAATTCTGTCGTCCTTGCATTGGCCCCTTTCTGAGTTTCGGATTCAGTACAAAACTTTCAATCACGTCAAGAGTCCTTGATAGTCAGGCACCTATTGGTGGATGGGGTGTAATATTTTTTATTTTTTTGGTTCAATTATGTCACTTTGGTCTGCTGACCGCCATTTTTAGATTAAACGCTAAACATGATAGAGCCTTGCAGTCTGCTCCCCCCAAATTGTGGAATGCGCTTCTTCTTCAGCTATTAACTGCCATGTCTGTAGAAATATTTAAAAAGCAGTTTGTTGTTTCTTGTATAATGCTGGTGACACTACTACATGGATCGTTTCAAGTTCCTCACAATCTGTTACTATTTTCCACGACTTTAACTAAATGTGGCCTCGCGGCATGCAGAATTTAACGATTAACAGAACACAGCCGAAATCCCTCCACCCTGAAATAGGTGAGCCGCCCGAAGGTTTTACAAGATGGCGGTTACGAACTTCTTTCCATCCTCAACAGCTACACGTCACGAGGAGAAACAAAGATGACCTCTGAGCAGCCACCACAGAAATACGGAGCATCTCACAAGCGGGATGAACAGGTGCAACCAACATGCCGGTCCTCATTTTTTGAATCTGTGTGACAGCAGTTGCACTACCTGGCAGGGCAGAAAATTCTGCCAATTCAATGTCTGTGTTGTTTACACAAAACAGCGACATGTGGGAAAAATACGGCGGTTTCGTTGGGCTACGACCACATGACTCCACTCTAACAAAAACAATGAACGTAATGATGCCTCAGACTTGTTTTCATTGTCGTCGTAATCTGACTTCTGACTTACTAACTGCTTTATGCTTACACCGCATTTGTTTGAAAGAATTTTGCAAAGTTGTTGTGAAGAAAACAAGCATTTATTGCTTGTTTTTGTTCAAGACAAATAGATGAGAACAGGACCTTAAAAAAATGATCTGTTATTAGCTCATTCACTACCAGCCAATTCTGGACCAAGGCTGAAAAGACGTTTAAAAACGTCTTTGGGAGTGAATGATTTAAATAGCAAAAGCAATTGTGTGGTGTCACTATACGACGTCCAACCGAGAGAGTTGATCGTCTAATATGCATGTTAGCTGGACATCATCATCGCTGTGCGCTTCTCCAGGCCTTCAGGTAACATGAAAACACAAAGGCCACAACTCTCCCACAGAAGCAGGACGCTCAGCTGGCGCGAAGAACAAAAAAAGAAAAAAAGAAAAGGAAAAAGGGGGGGGGGGCCAAAGTACAACTACGCCAAGGAAATCAAAGTGTCAAATTTCTCCTCGGAGGCCAATGAGGAGCGGGTGCAGGAACATGCTGCTGTGGGAAAGGGGACGGGGAAACAAACAAAAAACGCTGGAAATGAACTTTTTACTGCTCATGTGGATGGCGCTCTAAACTAAATCAAGCGCACCCAAAAAGAGGTATCTCTCATTTCAGCGCCTGTCGAAAGACAAGATGACTGATGAAGCAACAATTGCAACCCTTGCACCGCGCCGCCGCTCACATTCCTCACGGAAGGAATGTCCAAACGCGGCACA
The DNA here is from genome assembly GCF_054856545.1 of Hippocampus guttulatus. Lineage (NCBI taxonomy): Eukaryota > Metazoa > Chordata > Actinopteri > Syngnathiformes > Syngnathidae > Hippocampus > Hippocampus guttulatus. Next base: position 11,824,789 of record NC_141276.1, read on the forward strand.
AAAGCTCGTGACATTCACGATACGGACGGCGGGGAGGGCTCGGGCTCAGTTGGCTTTCAGCTCTCGCCGCGGCCACGATAGTCGGACAGAGCAAAGGTTGCTCACCACGCCTTCAGTTTCACATCATCTCGGTTTATGTGGGGAAGTGCTGTTCTTCAGCGCTTCCCGCTTCTCGCAGTGATGTCAACGTAGGTTTCGGATGTGCATCCCCCCCCCCCCCCACTTCCCCGCCCGTGCTGCGAGCTCTGCAACATTTTAAGAAAGCAGAACATTGCCTCGATTTGCTTTCAGCGAGAAAGCGCAACGTCTCTTCCACGAGCCGAAATGAAAAAAACCTTGGCTGATGTTGTCGTTCCAAGTTTTGTTTCAAACTTGGCCTGAGTGATGATGATGACTTGACCAGACAGAGCTTGTAAAGTGTGTGGGGAGACTTCTGTAGTTTACTTTTCAAGAAAAGGACTTCCAAGGTACTGCAGCATTTCCTGGAAAACGCTACAGATGGAGCTTTTGGACCAAAAAACCTTCAAGTGGAATTCGAGTCAAAAATGTTGACAATACAGTGAAACGCCTCTACAGCGAAACCTACAGTACATGGGCGAAAATACCCCCGAATGTGAAAAAATCTTCATCCATTAACACCATTCCCACTTTCCTGCCCCCCATACAACAAAAAAACTTCCTGTTGCTTTATACGAAATCTTTTTCTCTGCTCTTGCCTCGCGACGAGATTCACGACAACGAAGTCTAATCCAACAGCGACCTCTACTGCTTCGTTCGGAAACGGCAACACCAACCACCACACTGGTTTACACATGCGCAGTAGTCCAGGAAGTATTTGTTATTGTTAGTTTCAGACGCAGCAAGAACGTTGCACTGCTAAAATGGCTACAAAACGGACCTTTGGATGTCAAGCAGCTAAGACAAGAAGAGCTTTGACGCTGGAAGAGGGTAAAAGTGATCAAAATGAAAGACGGAGGAAACTAAATAAAATACATTATCCAAGGAATTAATGTAAGTGAAAGTGAATGCTGATCGTAAATTCCGAATTTCTTTCCCTTTTTTTCTTTCTACACTGACTATATGAAGTGTCAAATAAGTATATGCTCATACTTATGCACTATTGGAATAAAAATAGAGTACACATACGTTTGTGTATGCGTGTACACATACGTTTATGTGTGTGTGTGTGTTTACATCTGAGATCAAATATGCCACAGTGAAAAACCCCCTGTTGTGAAAAATTTCTTGCTGCAAACATGATTTTGTTGTAGAGGAGTTTCACTGTAATAAGTTCTGTCTGTCCCCATTAGGCCAAACATGACATTCTGATTAGTGTTGAGTTTGTGGAATATGAATTGAGCATCTTCTGAGACAAACTCAACCATTTGCATTTCCAAATGAGAAACCAAATTGGAAGATTACCAACCAAGGGCACAGCCTCAAGAGAGGACCCACCCTGAATTGGGATTGGAAGTCCAAATACTCATCTTTCATCTAAGAGCGTGCAGCAGCCAATTATTGGCACATGAGGAAGACGGACCGGGTTAAAACTGACATGGCCCCAACTATTTACCTGGAGGAGGTCATCACTCAGCACCTCGGTCTTCTCGGCCCTGGGGAGCGAAAATGTGGACTTCGGGTTAAAACACATTCAACGTAAACAACAATACTGCTCAAAATTATTACAATGCGAGGAGAGTGATTTTAAAGCAACCTATTTTTTATTTCAGATTTTTTTTTAAATACCAGTTGATGTTTTGCGGTGTTTGTGTTGACTCATCCCGCGGCGCATATTCGAGTTCAAGTGCGCAAGACTCGACTGGACGCAAACAAGCTGAAACTTGGTCGTCTAGCGCAACCTGTCTTTTGTGTACTCAGCAGAATCCCGATTCGCTGAGAAAGTCATCGGTGGCTTAACGCTTGACTTGTACTCCTAAAGTGCGCCGTCAAAAACTGCGTGTTTATTCGACACATGCGCTCGGCAGAAACGCCTTTCTGTGAAGGAGCTGTCAGATTCCTCCGGCGTGTCCCAACACACACTTCCTGTTGTGTCGCCGGGTTTGTTATGGCAACGGAAGGTGATCGGGTGTGTGTGTGTGTGTGTGTGCGCGCTGGAGCTTCGAGGTCTCAAAACGCTCCATTCGTAACGACGACGTCATGTCTAAGCTTCCCTGGGGAATGTTCAACATTTCGGCTGAACGATGTGACGCAATACACGATGACTCACACTCTTTACCTGTCGCTTGAAGCTGTCCATTACCATCATCCAAACACTATGTATTTGTTTGACACTCCTCATACCGTCGTCATAATAAAGATGATGTCTCTTTGAAGGTGTCGAGTAAAAAACAAGCATGATCTTTTCAAAGAGGGCTACCCTGCTAAAGCCGTTGCCCCCGCGACCCAACCACGGATAAGCGGTAGAGAATGGATGGATGGATATTGTTCAGTTATTCTCTTCGGATTGTGCAAGTAATGTTGTGACCCGTGAGCGTATCGTGTCTCAGTCTGAGCCCTTAGTCGCGTCTCACAGGGATCAATTAACCTCCTCACATAGAAGTTATTGCTCCTGTCAGATTCGAAATAAAGACTTCGCAAGTTGTACATACAGTACATCTTGCTGAGCTAAGACCTGAAACGTTGGTCACACGCTCGCAAACGGCAAACCTCGTACAAGTGCGGAACGCCTTCTTTGCATTTATTTTTTTAACTGAACAGTTAAATGTGGCCAGTAAAATGCAAACTAACAGCAATCGCCGCCCAAGCTTCATCAAAAAATGATCCTCAATTGTGTGTTACTATCTGTTTTTTTTTTTTTTACATGCTAAACCAAATGTTTTGACCTTAGAAATTACTCGTCGTTTTATACTTTATGTATGTCAGGTATCTGATGGACTTCAAATAGAGGAATAAGCAAGCTCTGACCCCCGCTCTCAAATCCATTTTGAAGTCCCCGTTAATGTATGTGAAGCTGACATGGGGAAATAATTTGAGTCGGTTTTTAATGACAGTCTCAAACTTGCTTCCCTGGCCTGCTTGACAACCGTTTAAGCCGCCAACTTAATTTAACCCGTGTACTAAATTTGTGGACTGTACATTAAAACTGCTTATGAGATGATACATATTGCTGTGTGACATTTAGGTTCATTTTCACAGGTCAGACTTTGGAGTTATGTTCTCAAACTGCTTCACAAGCCCGTTTCCATCCTGGATAAATTCACAGCATCAATTGCGCAGCAGCCATCTTCATCATAGGAATGGAAAGGATGTTTCCATTCAAGCCTATAAAAGCAGCTCCCTCTTTTTTTTTTTTTAACAGTCAACACCCTCTCTATGGAGGCTTTTATCCCCCCCCCCCCTCCCCCGACTGCCGTCCAATGTGACCGGCTGTCAACATCGCCAAAATGCTGACTCCACACAATCCACTTTGGGTGGACTGTAGGGTAAATGCGTCAGTGGGTGTGTCTCGGTGACCTTTGACAATGGCTACGCACAGAACATATGGACATGTGCGTGGGTGACATCCCAAGGCAGTCGGACATGGACGCGCACAAAATAGCAGCGAGGATAACCTGAACGCCATCAGACACCTTTGGGGAAGTGACTTGTCACTCAATCTTATCACCCCAATTTTTTTGCAATGGCTTGCAGGTTGTCAACGTGAACTTTTAAAGCACTTTCCGTGATGTCATCCCTTTTTTTTTAACCCCAAACTGAGTCGAACTTTGTTCTTGTCAAGGCTAAAACTGGCTTTTAAGTGATGTCATCTTCTCCGACGTTTAATCTTATTCGTCTTAATTTTTTTTTTCTGCAATGTAAAGATGGGCTTACGCTGAACGAATTTCACAGTCTCAGACTAAAAACAGAAAGTCGAAAGGAGTTTTTGAGTTTGTTTTTAGGGCACGGTGCTAAAGTCAGCTGTTTCTGATCAGTTTTTTTCCTAGTCTTGGCTTGACGTTTGAAGTTGTCAACATGTCACAAGTTTTTCAGTCTTTGCAGTGATGAGCTTAAATAAGACCCGAAACAAGAAACTACCAAGAGCATGATGGGGGGGTTAAATTGCGGGGGCAAAATGCCGAAAGAATCTTGTCGTCTTGTAAATGCTTTATTTCATATAGCACTTATTGAACTGTGTACAGTTCTTTTCTGAAACATTTATTTTGTGCAATGAAACACTTTACCCCCCCCCCCCCCCAATTTTGCTGCTGTAGACTGCAAATTTCCCCAGTGTGGGACAAATAAAGGTTATCTTATCTTATCTTAAATAGCGACCTGCAAAATTCACAATCTTTGTGAAATCTCAAGTCTGAGCCTTGGTTGCATTTTATCATCAGACATCTGCGTCTCCTGGTGTCACTTGGTTCTTGTACGGTTAGCTTTTATAGGAAGTTCCCAAAGGTTAGCTATGACCAAGGTATCCGGGCGTAGGTTGGTCAGTAGGTCAATAGGGCAGTTAGTTGGTAGGTAGTTAGGTCAGTCTGTGAATCGTTTTTGGTGTGTGGGTTTCTCCAGGAAGTTATCAGGGGTTAGCTTAGGTTGGTTAAGAGGTTTGGTGTGTTGGGGCGAGGGGGTGAGGAAATTATGGGGGTAGGTAGGAAGGTCTGTAGATTGCTTGCTAGCTAGGTAGGTACCTGGTGGGTGGACTGGTTCATAAATCTCGCACTATAAATTACAACGTCCGTTATTATCTTTGTAAAGCGGTTATGTTCTGAATGTAGCTGGTGTACTGGCTGTCATTACATTTCACATTTATTCTTTTTCATTTGCTGTAATTCAACCCTTCAAGTGCGAATCTAACAATAGAGTACTTTTAAGTCTTTAAAGGATTTACATTGAGTTAGTTTACATGAGGTAACTGAGTGCCGTCCTGTCCTTCCCACCGCGCCCACGTTTGAGGACTACAAAATGACGTATAGAGGGTCAAATGTTCCATTTGAACATTAAAGTCGCTCGTTAAAGGCGTCGGAGAATTACGCAGCGAGTTGCATGACAGTTACATGCTGTTGGACACAAAACTCACCTCCCGACTGTTTGGTTGGCCAGTTGCCTCATTCGGTTGAACTGTTTCTTCATCTTTCTCTCGCCCTCTTGTACAGTACTTGAAAGGGGGGGAGTCAACCGCACCTCCGCGAAACTCTTTTCCTTACAGTAACTCCGAAAAAGTTAGGTCGGGGCCATTGATATCCTCCGGGGGGGAAAAAACCAAACCCCACAATGGCACTCAGATGTTCCTCGAAGCTTCCGGAAAGACTTGAGAGTGAAAAGCAAGCAGCGGCGGACATAAAGTGGCGCAACTTGTGTCTCGAGCAGCTGACAACATGCCAGCGAGCACAAGGAGAGACTAAAAAGTTCTCGGCTGGCTCGCTGAGAGCAGAAGGAGGAAGTGACTCGACTTTCCGACCGTAGCACTCGCGCACGCACACGTGATACCGCCGCACGGGAAATACACTTCATTAGGGACACCTCCTCCACAGACAATCCGACAAATTATTTGGAAACAGTCTGTTTTGACAAATATCTGATAGGGCTCACTTTTGAGTGTGTAAAAAAATAAATAAATAAAAGCAAAAAAAGAATGAAATAATCATCCCAAAAAATTATTCGCACTAATCATATGCACTGTAGCAGTAAAAAAAAAGTAAAATTTGACGACAAAAACTACAAACAAAAATGCTAAAAATAATACTGGTCAACATTTTCTTAAGACAGAGATGCAGGTAAACTTTTCAAGATGATTTTTTTTTTGCACTGATTTCAAATCTGCCCTCGTTTTTTCTCGAGCATGTCAGGTTTTCATAATAATAATAAGAAGAAGCAGGAGGAGGCCGAGGAGGAGGAGGAGAAGATGAACACTGAAGCAGTACAGTCATTTTTTTAAAATTTTGACTTCAAGATGGCGCCGCGAGAGTGGCTGCCTTTCCAGCAGCTCGTATATTTTGTTCTTCTAGTTCTTCCTTTCATAACTTTGCAGCTGTGAATTGGGAATTTCTCCATTGCGAGACTAATAAAGGGTTTCTAATCTAATCTAATGTTTAAACTCTGCAGAATACTGCATTGGCTTCTGCATTTTTTTGTGCTTTCCGCAAAAAGTCTATATCTCTGTCAAGACATCTTTTTCGACTTTGTAGTTGTACTTAATGAAGCGGCCAGGGAGTGCGTATCTATAAAATCACACCTACCAAAGGTTACCCCGTGAGAAATTTCCTAACCATCGTTCTATTCAACATTTCCAAGTACTTCAGTCATCCAGCTGATTGGAGATCACTTGGCTCCCCCTGGCTGAGGGGTTTGCATCTTTCGTGCGCCAAGCTGCCCAAGCATGGTAAGAATGTTACACTTTCCATAATAATACACTCAGTATTTTCATAACTTTGCAGAGCACAATAGCATCAGGAATAGTTTCCTATCATAGCTGCGACACTCCTCTTTGTCTTATCGACCTTATCTGGCCTCTTATTACAAGAGCCCGTCATGTAAAATCCCGACTGGAATTCCTATCTGTCGACCTCTGGACCTGTGCGGTTAGTCATCAGCGCCAAAGTGTTTTGTCCGTGGAGCGCAGGCAGCCTCTTGTACTTTGCTACTCGGGTGATTAAGCTGATTTTAACCGTAGTGTTGGGCAAACTCTTGTAATCTTTGAACAATGTAGGGGAGTTGTGAAAATCACATTCCGAACTGGAAACGGAGGAGGCCCTCCCTCAGGATGCAAGTCATGAAACGTTTACGCGCGCCATCTACGGGCACGTTGTGGTCATAGCAGATTTTCTGCTTTTCAATTCAAGCCTTTTCGTTGCAAGTTGTTTCAAGAAGCAATTTAGTGTGATCAAGTAAAACCTTTTTTCTTTTTTTTTTACCAGGTTCCAAGACAAATTGTACCTGTTGTATCTCAATGACGTAACATTTTGGTTAGCTTTAGGAACAAATTGCTTCGCTGGACTGGAATGATTTAAAACATTTCATATTGCAAGAAGGTATGGATGATACGCGGGCTCCCTCTAGTGTAGGAATGTGTAACTGACGGCCAGCGGGCCACCCTCGGAGTGGCCCCCTTGATTTAATGAAAAAAACCAAAACCATAAATAAATAATAATAATAATTATTATTATTATTATTATCCATCCATCCATTTTCTAATCTACTTAACCTCATGAGGGCCGCGGGCTTGCTGGGGTTTTTGTTTTAATTTAAGTTTGTATGTATGGTTTGTGTATTTAATTCACTGCCTAAATGCAATATGGCACCCTCTAGTGTCTAATTCTGAAATTGTCATTCAAATCTGAATGTTTTACTGCGGTTCTCTCTGTTTCTCTCTAGTGGTTAAATCCAGAAGGGCCTAAATCAAGGATGGTGAACTCTAGTGGTCAAATTTTTAGAATTGCAAATCCATCTATCCATTTTCCGATCCACTCTATCTTCACAAGGGTCGCGGGGGGTGCTGGAGCCTATTCCAGCTGTCTGGACACCCTGAACTGGTTACCAGCCAATCACAGGGCACACAGAGACGAACAACCATCTATGCTCACACTCACACCTAGAGGCAATTTAGAGTGTTCCATTAACCTACCATACATGTTTTTGGAATGCGGGAGGAAACCGGAGTACCCGGAGAAACCCCACATAGGCACGGGAAGAACATGCAAATTCCACGCAGGAAGGCCAGAGCCAGAATCGAACACTGCACCTCTGCACTGTGAGGCTGATGTACTAGGAGAGCTGGGATTTGCTCCAGCACACCCTGCGACCCTTGTTAGGTTAAAGCGGATCACAAAATGGATGGATGGATAAAGTCCAAAAGAGCATTCACTAAATCGAGTTCTCAGCCAGGTACTTGGCATCTGCATGACTGATAGGAATTATATGTAAAAGTGTTTGTGGGTTGGGGGTATAAAATTCCTTCAATAGGTTGTCAGTTTGGGCAAAAGGTCAGTTACGTCCCACTTTCAACCCCAAATGCAAACCTGCGGTCAAAAGACGGGCTATTGGCAAAGTTTCCAAAGCCAACTCGCCATCTTTCTCAATCTTTGTTTTGCAGCAGCTCAGTGCCGACCTTCTCTAGCAGTTGCGGTGAATGGCTGCTTGCCACCGGAGGGTCTCACGCTGTTTTCATATTGTACCCCCGGGCCTCTACACAGCAGTGGCCCACATGGGAAAGCGGACCAGGCGTCGGGATAAACCAATTACCCCCCAGCCAGGGTGGACTCCTGCCGGCGAGTCGATCGGCCGATTGGCGCTGAGGTTTCCCGGGCTTCATCCCCATGAGAGCCAGCTGGAATTCCCAGAGATGAGAAATTGGGAGGTCTCGAGAACCCGCAGAGAGGTTATATTTTAAGTTTGACATTAGGGGGGTTGGGGTGTCGGGGGGTGGCCCTCCAAGGATAATACAAGGGGAGGAGACCTCAAACCAGGCCTCATTTGGGCTAAAAAAAAAAGTTTGATTTATGTCCAGTATTGATGGGAATGTCTGTTGGGTCCGTTCATTTAAAGCAAAGGTGCGAAACTTAAGGTCCGGGGGCCAGGTCTGGATAGTATATTTGTATCTACTTTCTTGCAAAATAGATTTGGTCTTTTCTTTGGGCTAGAATGTTTTGTCAGCAAAAATGTTCACATTCTAATGTGAAAATATGTCACAAAGTGTTAAAGCAAACTTTTCACAGAGTTAGTTATACGTGACTGACTTTTTTTTTCGAGGCAGTGATAAGACGCTTCTGTGCGCTAAACGGCTATACTCCCCGTTATATTATTAAAGAACAGCCACTGCATTCAATTGTCATCATATAACGAGTTTTAAACTGAAGTCAAGGGACAATACTAACTGTAATACTAACTAACTAACTGTCCAAATAAAATGAGCAGAAGGCCGGTTCGGGCCCGCGGGCCTTGTGTATGACACCGATGCAATAAAGGAATACTGTACATTATCGTTCAAAGGAGCAGCTCAAAAACAAGCTGAGCTCCAGCTTGTCGGAATCCTGGAGCCGTAACGTTTTCCACTTGGCAGCAGCCGCGACAATGGTCATTATGTCTGCCGGGGGGCCTTGTCAGCGCAGGGCTATTGTGCGGGTGCCATTCACCACAGAGTCATTTACACTTTCACTGGCAGCTATTTGCTCCCCACAAAACATTCAACGCACCAATTTGTGAGACCCCCCCACCCCCTTACGCTGAGGAGAGGCATAGAATATGTTGCCGCTTTTTAAGTCAATTAATTGTTCCCCTCGGGTGGGAGGTGCCCCGGGGGAGGGGGCGCTTCGCATCTGCCCTTTGGGTCATCGCGGGACGCGATGTTGCGGGGGGGGCCACATGGCTCAATAGCAAAACATCAGGTTTGCATTTGGCTCGACTATTATCACAAGAATGTAATTTCGGAGGAAAGATGAGACGCAGACAGAGAAAGGAACAAAAAGGAGCTGCTGTATTGATGTCAAGCCAGCACATTTGAAATCTTCGTGTGGAAAATATCAGGAAGGAAATATTAACAATGGTGCAAAATGGAAAACAGATGTTATTACACAATCAGTGGACTCTCATCCTCACCTATTTTCCAATTTTTTTTTTTTTTTTTTACACATAGCATTTACATCCAGAGAAAGAAATTTAATTTATCTCCCTATTATGCAAGTTTCTTTTTCCTTATGTCTCCAATGTCAAGACACAAAAAATATTTGATTTGCATTGATCATTCATATCTATTTCATATACTGTGCTGGGATATTTAAGAAAATGTACAATCTTGCAATGTGGGGGGGAAAAAATGGCAACGAAAATCCAGTACCAGTCCTCACAATTTTGTTGAAAATCACTCAAGTTGGGCACAACCGTGGTGGAGGTAGCATCGTATCGACTGAAGGTGGCAATTCTAAATGGCTCAGGCAAGGCCTCCCCTCCCAACTCAGTTCAAAGGTCAGTTCTCTGGCAGAAAGCGTCAATGTGGCGACGAGCGCAACGGGCTCGCTCCCCTCCCAGGGTGGACGCAGCAAAGGCCATACTGAGGTTATATATACTGTATATACAGTATATCTCCATTCATTTTCTAATCCGCTTATCCTCACGAGGGTCGCAGGTGTGCTGCAGCCTATCCCAGCAGTCTTCGGACACTCGGCGGGGTACACCCTGAACTGGTTGCCAGCCAATCGCAATGCACACATAGACTAACAACCTCAGATGGATACAGAGATAGAAATACTCCCTGGACTTGATTTGAACACATTTTATACCAAAAAAATGTACAAACATAAGGAAACAATCTATTGAGGGACAGCAAGAGCAACGGATTAGACAAAAATATTGGACGAATGGCGTAGCTATCTCCTGATCTCGCACCAAATTCATTTCCTAAAAAGAAGACAAACTATTGATGCTGCGCTTTCCTAAAAAGAAAAGATTGAAGCTGTTCATCTGAGCAATTGCATATTGATCCCGACTGTCCCCCAGTGTGAAACCAACACTGACCTTAACACGAAGGTACGTAACAAACCGTCCTTTTTGCTAAACTGTTCGACCGTGATCTCGGACGATGTGGCCTGTGATGCAAGCAGGTTTGACACCCGTGAATTGTCACATCTCGACAGTTGACAAGTTATAACGGCCCGTCATTCCAAAGGGAAATCGCAGGGATTCACAAGCCTGGCCTTGGCAGTCCGGTAGACGGACACAAAGTATTTGTAACGCGGAGCGCAACCCAACCAAGCGTCCCCGAAGTGTTCAGAGCCCGTGAAAAGGAATTCTCCCTCTCCGGGCTTCACGCCGCACTGGAGGTGGGCAAGGATAACGCCGCGCCACAACGGGACGGCCCGAGCCGATCCAGGAGTCGTCGCCTGGAGCTCGAACACGCCGCTACGCTGCCGATGGACCTTCACTGCCAACACTTCCACCAGCGATATGTGACCATCACGGTTGTGAAGCACATCCTTGATGAAGCCTCGGACGACTGGAAGAGTACATAGACAGGAATTTGGATCATCTGTGACCACTCCCACAGCACTACAGCCCTCCCTCTTACGGATCAGCTGGCCTGCGAAATTACCAACATTCTAACCCGATGGCAGTTTTGTGCCGAGCACGGCGCAGGCTCCAAGCTGGTTGTGAAAAGAGAGCCCTAAATGTTATTTTTGCGTGATTTGACTCTTTCCTTTAATTCAAATTTTGAGGCAGTCTCCTGGCATGATAAAAGTCAACCGGGGCGAGTGTTGGTCAATCATGCGTACTCACCAAAGTCACTGTTGCAGACGGCCATGAGAAGCTCGGTATCGTTGCATGGACGACATGAAGCTGTGGTGGAAAACAAAAGAAACGGTCATACATTGTATTGAAATTGACCTTGACAGGACAAAGACTTTAACAAAGATAAAGATTTTTTTTTCCCGCGGGAATCCACCATCCAGACTGACAGTGATGGATGCAGTGTCCTGTGACCACCTGAGGTTCGGCTAATCCCGCCTCTTTTCAAACACTCGCAACCCTCATAGCAAAGAAAGTAAATGTTGAATGAAGGAATGTTGTGTGCCCGCCACATTATCCTCCACGTCTTGACCTGCTCTTTGACTCCCATTGTTACGTAGCTAACGCGATGACCCCCCCGCCCCCCGTGCCAATGGAAGAATCAACCACTCTGCCTGCCATTCCACCGCTCGCGTATTCTCCGACTTTGCTCGACGCTCAGCAAGCCCGCACACATGGATCAATGCTGAGGCATTTGTGGAATCTGCAAACTATTTGCGGACTCAATTCAGGCCTGTTTGGCCCGCTGCCCTCCGACCGCCCGGAAGCTCTTGGGCCCACTTTGCTTTGTCGTCCAGGATGGGAAGCAGACAAAACGGCAGGCTGACCAGCAGCTGCTTGTCGTCGAGATTGTGAACGCGATGTGGAATAAACCAGCTGCTGCTTTTTAGGACTTTATTAAGTTTTGGTCAAAAGGGTTATGAGCTAGTAGAATCAATTGAATTGCTCAAGCGAAGACCCTAATTGGCCCTTTTCTACCGAATTCTAACCACTCACATTGATCAACAGTATTCCCATTTCGCAAATCGTAATCATTTTAAATGAGAAACATTTGTTGTGCGCTTCATAATTGTTGCCCTTACATTTATTATGGCCCTTGAAAAATGCATTCCAACACCCAGATTTTTTATTTTAAAGAAGATTCTCTTAAAGGGTAACTCAAGGCAAACATTTTTTTCTACGTTCCCCTCAGTAGTCTGAACACAGTGTTCTCATTTCTAATTACGAATGAAGTGAGGATAAGAAAATGGATGGCATGGGTTCAACATTAACAGTGGCCCAGTTGCCCGGGACCACTACATGACTGTTTACTGACACTGGACCAACCGAGCCAGAACAAATGTCGTATTTTATTTTTTTATTTTTTTTTAAGACCTCAATAATCGAGGATAAAGACATCTTTATAAGATAAGAAAATAAAGCTTTTCTTATCTTATACAAACGCAAAATATAAAATACTCATTCAAAATTCTCCATTCCATAAATAATCGGTCCAGTTCCGGTTCTGGCACACAACATGGCTCACCCAAATAGGCTTAATGTAGGACCCAGAGTAGATCGAGAGGGTTAATTAATTCAATAATTACATCTGAATTCCTCTTTCGGCTCATCAGTACAGCACTGATATTAATCGTTCTATCAGAGGATAAGGGATGTATGAATAAATGTCATGTTTTATAGTCAGAGAATGATTGCTTCTCAAGAGCAGATGAAAGGGGGAAACTCACTCATGTGGTCCGGACCGGGTGCTGCGCTCCTGTTGGCCATCAGCTCATATCTGAAGCCCATCCGACGTGGGCTCCATGATTCACCTCCCGGCCGGCTGGTCTGGATGTAGATGGCCGGCACGTGTGTCCCTTCTGCCCTGATGCAGCTCACGTGCTGCGCCTGCCCGCCGTCGGTCCCCAGCGGCTCCAGCTCTCCACCGCGGTCGATAAACAGGCTGGCGGCGCCGAAGCTGGGCGATGCTTTGATGCAGAGCATGTTGCGCCTGGCCGAGGAGAACAGGTTGGGTTCCAGGACCACCCGCAGAGCTTGGCCCGGGTAGAGCCACCTGACTGAGCCTTCTGTGCAGCGCAATCGCACCTGAAGCACCATCCTGGCGTCTACGCCGACTGGAAAGCCACTGCATCAGCAGGAAACATCATTCAGGTCTGTTAGATATTTACTTTTTCTTATTTTATTTTTTGGGGCGGAGGGAAGTTTTCGAAAAACAAGACAAAAACACAAATTCATCAAACAAGAAAAATCCAATTGGGTTGATGCAACATGGACGGAGTGAACTGGATAATTGAGAATCTACACCGATGTAAAGTGTTAACAATTTTTAGTCAGCACATCAGTAGTATTTTTTTGTCTGTTGATATGGTAACCGTATCTTTAAAATAATCGAAGCAAGGTCATATTCCAATTGAACAAAATGCCTTTTGTGAAAAATAGGCATTTGTTGCCGATGTTTCTGGGCTTTTGCATCATCTTTGATATGAGTCATGGCCCTCAGAGTACAGGACTGGTGATAAAAACTGAAATAGCGGCGATGCGGCACAATCTACTGAGATCCAATTCAAGAGCTCTATCAAAGAGTTAATATGGATTTGATCAACTCTGTCATGAATGAATGAATTTATTCAACAAAATGTTTCTTACTGTTGCTAGTTTGCAATGGTGTACAAGTGAGTTGGGTATCTACCGAATGGCGTGTGGCAGGTTTCAAAGCAAACGTGGTGAAGCGACATTTAGCCGTTATGCTGCACGGATAAATGCTTTTAAATCCAGATTCATAACTTTGCTTCCCTCCGATACTTTTGATTCAGACCTTTCTTATAAGCATTTAAAATCAATTTCACTGTCAGTAATGTTAGAAATCTATTGTTTATTTCTTTACTTGACTGTAGAATTCCTTGATATGTTTTGTTTGTAAACACTTTTAAATGTGGTCGATGTACAGGCTTTTAGTCATTCTGAGTGAGATACTTTTGTCTGCTCTACTCTGCTGTAAATGCTTTTAGGTGTTGTCCTTTTAGTTGTGTGACGCACACCTGAGTTGCCTTGTGTATGAAATGCATGCGCTATATAAATACAATTTACCTTTCAATTCCACCCTTTGACAGTGCCAATCACAACAGAGCCCAATAAGATTTATAAAGACTAGTTTTAAGAATGTCTCACCGTCTTTTGGCTTTTTTTTAACCTCAAGAGTCTGAACCATCAACATATTTGAATGTTCGAATTGGTACGATTCGTATGTACTCAAACCTGTTGTTATAATAAAATGTCAATAAAGGCATGGTGGATAAACAGTAATATAATTCATCTACTTGAATGCGGTTTAGGGTTATTTTCTCAATCACGTCGTCGCAGTCCGCATGGTTCCTTCCGTGCAAATCAATGCCCGAAGCCGCACTTGCCTTCCGCTCCAGTTGCACAAGTCAGCCGCACAAAACCACACTCGTCGGCTCAGAATGAACGCGACCAAGACGAGCACGCTGGCAAACATGTCGAGCACGTTCCGAAGCATCCAAAGTCGTCGTGAGAGAAGCGCATGGCTGGAGTGTAACGAGGCGCCGTCCACTACGCAATCCTGGTTGATTATATGAGGCGCGTTCACGTGGTCCCCACGCGCGCTCACGTTCGCATAATTGATTGAAAACAGTGCCGCGCTGGTAACGGAATTTGGTAGCGTTTTGTCACTTTAACAAGAATGAGTTGCTTGGATGGGTCATTTTGAAGCTCCACAAATGAACGATGGATGGAAATCTAGATTCAACTGACATTTTAAATACAGTTCTGTCCCAAAGCCTGTGGGTTGAAATATTTAAATTGTAAATAATTTGATGGTTGAGAGCTGCGAGTACAAATTAGTTGTGGGTTTATTTTTGACTGGTGGGTTGTTTATAAATTATTGTAGTTTTTATGATTATCTAATTTAGAGGATATTTTTGTAATTGTGCCATCAGATATAAAGATGAGACTTTTGCATGAAAAAAAGACGCATCGAATAGTTTATTGAATTTTTATGTATAAATAAGTAAGTATTGTACAGTCGTGATCATACTGTACGTTTACATACCTTGCAGGCGAAATTTGGGAAGAATAGCAAGGGTTTTGGAAAAGCATCATGCATAGGGACCATCCCACTATTTTCTTTCTTATTTTGATTAAATGATTCGTGTTGTTTTGAAATTCCTCACCGTTTAATTTGAAAATAATTGAAAAAATATTCTGACGAGCACGCGTTCCCGGCAGCGTCATAGAGCTGCCGAATGACATCACGCCAGCTTGCCCCTCATGTGAAAGCACAAAATGGAGGCTATGACGCAGCCAGCTGCAAATATGTCAAGTGAGGTGTTTCCACCTAGACAATAGTTATATTGGATGGGGTTATAGTTTATATTTACAATGTGTGTAAATATAAACATGAATCCATGTTGGCTGACTTCAGGTTTATTATGCGAAACGTAGGGCGTGGGTGGAGGGGTGGGAGTGATGTCGATAGTGGCGCCCTCTTGTGGACACAAATATGGATGGAACATACACGTCATCGCGAAGGCCCGCAAAAGCACAATTATTAATGTTCTATGTGGGGAAATTATTGTCGTCACATATGTGCAAAAGATGATTCATTTTTGGGAGTACAATTAAAAAATACAAGTAAACGGTTTGTCAACGCAGTCATTTACGGATTATGATACATGTACGTAGGTGATTACATCAAAAGTAAAAGTAAGGTTTATTGTTTTTGCTTCAGATATGTTTCTACAGAAGTGCGTTTTCAGATAGAAATTCGTTTAATTTTCATTCATATTATATGGACATGGAAATAAAAGCAACGCAAAACTGAGTCTTAGCTTTGTGGTCCAAGGAGATTTTTTTAATGAAAGAATGAATGCAGCCGACGGCCCGACGACGGGGGAAAAATGTAAAGTTATACAAACATTCACCTCCAAAATTGCATTTTACATCGGGTGTAAGCATAGAAACGATTACATATTATTTCCAGTGTCAAAACTAAGCACTGAAGGTCACCATTACGGGCCGCGTAATTATAAACTTTCATAATGAAAGCATTTGATTTTCTGTCAATGTCGACTCAAATCTCAGGTGAAGAAACTGAAATGAAGACCTCTCAACTTGTGCATATCCATGACAGGAAAAAACGCTTAACACTGTACACCGTGAAAGTTTATTTCCAAACCATTTAAAACAAAACCTCGCCATGTTTTCAACATGAATACTGCAATACTGCACGTGCGTGAATGAATCTAAAAGTATTCCATCATGTTAGTGATTGAGGAGCAGCGGCATACCTGGAGCATAGAAAGCATGCAAAACGCAATTTAGCTCAACCTTGGCTTGATTAGTTCTGCTGCACGGTGTTCATTCTTTGAATGATCCGACACGTGAAATGCAGGGAGGCCAGTAAAGTGAAACAAGCCGAAAGAAAAGTACACCAAAATGACATAAGTGGCTTTGTTGGCAGTTAAAACGGCTACAATGCATTCTAAAATTGGCCAACATTATATTGTGCAAAAAAAGAAGAAAAAAGCTTTGTTACTCTTTAATCATATGCAAGGATTTGCTTTTTAACAATTAAATACTGATGTTTGAAAGCTCTATTTTTCAAATGTATATATTAGCATAATGACAGCAGCTTAATTGTTAGTAGCTTCATTAACTAGCCACAATATTAGGTACACCTGCACAAATGAACAATGTGTATACAAGGCGGGCCATAAGTAGGGATACACTTAAAATTAAGTACTTAAGAAGATGGCAAATAATTTGATGAAACAAAGGCCCGAGGGAATAAATGACTGGGAAAGTAGCTTGGATGGAAGGAGAGAAGGGAAAAAAAATCTGGTCTGAGGTTGTGGAAGAACAAGTAGCTGGGCTAAATAAAAGGACGACAGCAAAATGGCAAAAAAGAAGACTAAAAAGCAACCCTTTGGGAAAGGTCAGGAAGGGAAAAAAGGAATAAAAGCAGAGAACAAGGGGAAGGGGAGAAAAACAGATTGAAGCAAAGGAAGGAAAGAAGTCAGGTGGGAACGAAGTAAGTTTCAGCAAAGGAACGATGCAAGTAAAAATGAATGCAAAACCAACCCTAATTGAAGGAAGGAAACAAGAGAGAAAGGAAGGCCGAAAAGTAGGTTGAAGCCAAGAAAGAATGCAAGGATGCTCGGATAAAAAAAGGATCTGATGGGCTTTTGTACTTAGGCCATTGTCTAATATGAAAATAATTTGCGGGATCTCGAAAACAATTACAAACCTCTGACCTACTTTTGGCTCATCGACTATTATTTGTTAAGTTTGCTGTGGTCATGTCAAACTGAGAATTTAGAGGTTGACTTCCTCATTCCAATTAATAGGAACAGGATACAGTTGTATAACCACGATAGTACTGCTGTCAGTGTCAATCTAAATTGTGCCTCCCAGCTGTCCCTAATAAAGTGACCCACGTGACTTCCGAAGTGTGTCCAAAAAGCTCCAGGACTGGTGTCGCAAACAAGAGATTTCAAATATAAAACCAGCGAGGGGAGAGGGGCGGGCGGGGGTCTTATCCAACAGGAACTGTCATATGCTCAGGGTACCAATGAATCGTCCTGCCACAATTTTCACCTCTTCTCGAGCACTGAATTAAGGAAAGGGCGCAGGGGCCCTTTGCGGACGTGCTGCTTGATCATGCGGTCCACAGGGAAGCGGAAAACCCATCGTTTCGAATCCAGAAGTGCCTTCAGTTTCATTCATTTCAGAACTCAGGAAGTGTCAGCGTGCAATGAACAGAAATGCTATGAATCCCAAATTTTGGTGATGTGTTTTTCAAGAAGGAAAAGAGCATTTTTTCTGTACTACTCAAAAAATAATCACATTGAGTGAATAGAATGTAGGGAATTAAAACAGTTTTTGCATAACCTTTTGGTGTGTATGACATGGCCACCAGGGGCAGTATAATACAGTGATGCAGATGAACGAAGAAGAGTTTCGCGACGAATTTAAGTGACTTATAAGATGAAAAAATAGTAGTCATTCTTTGCAGAGGATAAAGAGCTTATGCCTGTTACTTTTGCTATATTGTCTGTTTACATGTGTTGATGCACTACTTGACTTCAAATGTCACTTCTTAAAAGGTTGAGAACAATCAAAACATTGATGCTAGTTCCGTTAGCCGGTCTAAGGTGTTTTGCACTGTTTGTTAGCATTAAGCTAAACGGACTTTCCGAAAGCAAAGCTGTGTGATTGTTTTAAATCCACATGCAATGGCCACCTTTTTGAAGAATCCTTCGTTATCTACCTAACTGCTGCTTGGTGTGCGGTGAGTTGAGTACTCGTCTCAAGTTTTTGCTCAGAAGTCAAGGCAAAAGATCGTCCTGATGACCGCTCGTATCTTGAAAAACGTGTTGGTCTGGCTACTCGTAAGTCGAGACAGCACTTCAAATGGTTTGCGACGCCAGTCCTGGAACTTTTCTGATGAGACTCATCTGTGTTTCTCATCTTTTCCCTCGAAAAAAACCTTTGTCGGTGTAGTTCTCTCTGACGGTGACAGTGAGCAGGTTCATGGTGACGTCCGTGACGGTCACGGTGTCCATGTTGGTGAAACGAGGGTTCCACGAGGTGCCGGAGGCCGTGGGGGGACAGACGACCCCGAGTTCTTCTCCCGTAATTATCGGCAGGTTCCTGTATTTGTCACGGTGCTTCAGAAGCGCCATGTAATGAGTCCTGCCTCCTAGGTCAGTACGAGTGTAGGCCATGCTCGTGTGGTCACTGCTGGATCTGGGCGAAATTGTGGTCTCCTCCTGGAACCTTCTGGTCAGCTGGGCCAGGCTGGGGTCAGAAGCTCTCCTGTCATGAGGTAAGCATCTCGACATTTTGGGGGCAGGTTCCGCGCTTTCATCGTCATCCTGCTCGTAACTGTGACGCAATTTGGGCTTGCGTCCTCTCTTTTTTGGACTTGACTCTTGGTGGGAACTTGTTGCAGATCTGGGCCTTCTTTCTGGTTCGAGTGCTTGGCTGACGACACTCTCCCCTCGGTTGACGGCACTTGGGGGGAAAATGGTGGGGACCACAGCGCGCAAACCTTCCCGTGCCCTCGGCGTTTTGATGGGCTCCGGGACCGGATAGGATACCTGGATGGGTCGGACTGGATCTCGTCTAAATTCATATGTTTTCTCCCGAGCTTTGGCCTGTGTGATGGTGACACAGTTAAGTACAACAAAACTGAATTTACGCAGTGATTCTTTTGCATATCATTAGTAGGAGCACAAAATACACTTTGAGGATCACTGCTGTCAACCCAAGTAATGTAAATCCATATCCCTAAGCAACAATTTTACTTACTTTAGTTTTATTTTAAATCTGACAGAAAAAAAAAGGTAAGCTAGATACATAACTCGGTTAACCAACCTTCAAGAGAAATGTCTCAGGCTTGGGTCCTCGCTTTTTGGGCCCAAAAAGCTCTCTCTCGCGTTCCCTTTCGAAAGAAAATACGTTAAAAATATTAATTATGAAACATTTATAACAACAAAGAATGTTTTGATCTTTATTGTTAGCTAGTAAACTGCTTTGTTGAAGCTAAAGCTAGCAGGCAATCTATCTACAAAGCTACAGTAGCTAGCAATCAAATTAGCTAGCTAAAGCAGCCAGCAGTCCATCTACAGATTCTAGACTAACTAACATGCAATCCAGCTAGCAAGCTATCGATATAGCTGTCCATCTATACATGCATCAATCCATCCATAGCTAGCCACAGGAAAACGGAAATAAATAAATTGAAATATTGAATTGAACTTTCTTTGTTATTGGAAGTCAACCACCTTCCTCCACAGACTGACACTGGACGTACCTTATAATGCACTTTATTTGTTTTCTAAAACGGTTTTCTGCATTTTGAAATGAGACCAGCCCTCTTCCCGGAATGTATCTTTGGGCTCACCTCTCCTCAAAAGCTGCCAGCAGGCGCTCATCCAAGATGTTCTCCTCTGGCTCCCATGTACTGTACCTGGAACAGGGCGAGGCATGTTTGGCACCTTGCGGCGACACATCTCAACAGAAACACACCAACGAGCCATTCACATGGACGGAAAAAAAAACCCTAACTTTCACATAGAAGTAGTGGAAGCAGTGAAGCTGAGAGAAATGCTACCAAATAAAAAGGATTGACTCTTGGGAATATTTTTTTTTAACTTCATTGAACAAATGTTTGAATTGGTTTTATGAATGTTGGTCAGGCCTCAGCAATTCTGCTTGTCTACTGTAAACACGGATGAGAAAACATGGCTCCAACAGCCTTGAACTGATATTTATGTTGTTCTGTAGGCCGCCACCTGGGGTCGCTGCCCCCTCTGCAACCTTACGTATTGGTTTCATGAAGAGAACTGCGTACTGTACTCACTTGTGAGACCAGCCCTTCCATTTCACCAGATATTCCCAACGACCCTGCGAACAACACACACGCGAACACGCGCCCACACACACGCACAATCGGTTTATTAGTGCCATCGGGTTCGGGCGTGTCGCCGCTGCACAAACACACGCTTGCGTAACAGGCGGAACCCGAAAAGTACGGAGGGCCAACAAATAAAAGAAGCAGCAGCAGCAGCAGCAGCAGTAGCTGAGCACCACCACCGTACCCGTCTGATCCGTCGCTTGATGATGGACTCGGCGGCGAAAACGCTCTCCCCGACGGCAGACAGCTCCATGACGCTCGCTCGCAATTGCCCACGGTGCTGCGCTCTTATTTGCGCCCGCTAGCCCGCGTCCTCCTAGGGCTGCTTAATTCCGCACATCCCATAATACGCAATCTGGCGCGGACGACGGGAGGGGAGGGGTGTACTGGTGACGTGCGCGCTGTTGCTAAGCACCGCATTAGGAAGGGGCGGGCGATGGCGGAGCGTGATTGGCCACCTTGTTGCTACGGGGACGGTAGGGGGCGGGGTTTGAGTGCCGCGGAGCCTGTTGGAATGTGAGCGAGTGGCGGACCTGGTGGCTGCTGCTTCCCGGGAGCCATAAAGTCCCACCGGGAAATTTTTCAAAAGAAGATTGATTGACTTCAATGTATTTTACTGTCGTTATATTCACGAGCAGTCCCAGTCCACACAAAATGCCAAATGGAGAGTTGCATCTAAATAATTGATCAGTCAGTGGCAATAAAAAGAGCCCGCAGTACGACAAAGGATGATGAAATGGTTTGTCTAATTTAATCATTTTATTTGATGTCCTTTAAGGGTGGTTATAACAATAAGAACGTTTTTTCCAGCGCTTTGATATTGAAAGAAATGCGCATTTTATTGACTTTACATATGTTGAATGCTCGCTTCTTTGTGGTATACTAACACGAAATAAATCAGCTACAGAAATGTTGCGTTCATTGGAGAAAACCGTGAACAAAAAATGCGACATCAACATTTTTACTCGAATGTCTTTTTTTTTTTACCTGACACCCAAAGGCTCTTTTCACCACACAAGCAAGCGTTTAATTGCTCATAAATGGCCAATATTGCAAAATTATTTAAACCTAGACAATTACAGTGAGATTTAAAAATAATAATGTTCATTCAAAATGGGGAAAAAACGGCCACCCTCTCGCCAAGTAATTCAAGTTAAAGGTGAGTGTCGCATCAACGTTTTTTCCGGATATGAATTGGTCACGAAAATTTCATTTTAAAAAATGGAATGATGACTTTTCAACCTAGACGTCTGGTTAACTAACGAGTTAAATCACAGCTCATGAAGGACATATGAAACGGAACACATTCGACTGCATTGAACATTTGATTTGATCAGAAATACATTTTAAGCTTAGAATGACAAACAGAACATCCCGTGACGCTGTTGTTTTGGGTCTATGCGGGCAGCCTTATCATCCAAAAAATTCGCCGTTGGTATTTCCTAAAGTAAGAATATTATTTTCATCGTAGGTTAGATTAGTTTTAGCGCTGGAAGGTGATTATTGTGCATTTTTTTTTCATTAAAATTTTTAAACAAAACACATTCTTTAATATTTCTATTATTAAATTAAGACGAAGGATGACGATGATGATGATTATTATTATTATATACATATTGTTGTTATTCCTAGCCATTTTCTGGATCACATCAAACAAACAGTGCCAATTAAAACGGAACGAGAACATTTCTCTATTTGCACTTGACGTGACAGAATATGTAGGTCAAATTTTAAACAAAAAAACCACACGTCCAACGTACATTGGTGTGTTCAAATGTTCGAAATGGCGATTGCCGTTCACACCAAATTTTTAGATGACTTCTTCTGCTGTTGATTCCACTCACAACATTAGCGATTTGCCTCCGTTTATTTTCGTTTATTTTCAAATAAAAGGGCCGCGTTATATTACTTATTCTAATTATGGCCGTTATAAAATATATATTTTTTTAAATGAATAAAAATTAAAAGGTTAACTTCAACCTCTCATCAGTTATTTTCACCGTCATGTGAACATTTGTTTTGTTTGTTTACTGCTTCTCAGATAAGCTCCTCAAGTCCCAAAATGTTCGAGTAGCACGACGCATATAAACGCAATTTATCCCCAGCAACAATGAAAACTGTCCATTGCGTTCCTACGATGATGCTGAGAACGTGAGCGTGCAAACGTGAAGACGAGCAGAAGACGACGCACGTTTGATGCGGCCTGACGTGACGCGTCTAGATGGGAGCGCGTGTAAACGTCACTTACCGCAGCGGCGTGCGTAGATTTGTGCCTCCAACACAGCGGGCGCACGCTTGCATCTCCATATTTGGACGCAGGTCGACGCTAACGCGGAAGAAGAAGAAGAAGAAGACAAGAGTGCGAGCGAGCGCCACTGGCTCGGTGGTTTCTGGGCAACTCGTGTATGCTGCACACTTACTGGCGTGCGGACGACATTTTCTTTTGCAGCGTTTCTAAATGAGAGGAAAGACCTTCGCGGAAGATTCGCGGTGCACATTTCCGGAGTAACCATTTATAATTCCGCCTCGACAAAGCATGTTTTGGTTGCGACTAATTTAAGATGGACTCATGAATCATACCTAGGAGGTCTTTCAAATATTTTCACATGACAGTTGTGTACGGCGCCAACATTGTTCCAGTTTCAATTAAAAGTGAGCATCATTGCAAAAAGAATTTCAAACGTGCTATCCCCCCCCCCCCCAACCCTCCCCACTCGTTTGCGTCCAAAATAATCTCAGTCGTGTGTCGGTATCATTACATCTGATGCAGGCCTACCTCATTTTATAGCCAGGGGCTATTTGCGATATAAACGAGGCCAGTGAGGCCCAAAATGTATTCGAACCTGGTTGGAATTGATTCCGGCAGGCTGCAGGCAGGCCTCGTATGAGGTCTGATTTAAAAAAAAAAAAAAAAACGGAATGTCAAACATCACACTTGCTCTCAACATGTCGGCCCGTTGCACTTGAATGCATGATTGTGTTGTGCGCGCACACGTGCGGGGCACAGGCGGGTCACATGATCGAGAGAATCAAATTATGCTGTTGATTACACCCCCCCCCCCCCCGGGTCCCCCCTCCCTCTCTAAAGTCAGGGGAGAGACACACATGACCTGTTTTTTTTTAATCCCCTTTTGTACTCTGCATTCACGCTACAAAATTACAAACGCGTTTTGTGAGGTTTTTTACAAGCGTCGGCTAGCGTGGCTGCATTTAGCTACTGTTAGCTCAGAATCGCTGCGTCATCGTGACAAATATTGAGAAGAAAAGAAAAAAGACAGAGAGAGAACGGTCAAGTTTACCTTGGGCCAGAGCGCTCCAGCGTGCTCGAGGAAACAAATAATTGAAATGTCCGGTGCTTGTTTTGACATTCTTTCGTGCTATAGTCCCGCTTGTTGCCCTTGATAGAGCAAAGAACCATATTTGGTCAGTCCAAAGGGTTAGCTGACTGTAGGCAGCACAAGTATGTGATTTATCCCAGCTACACTTCTACCCTTAGGAACTTTTTTTTTTGGTATTGTATGTACTGAATAATTTAAACTCAAGGTGTCTACTAAATGGTTAAGAGAGGAATGACACAACAGTCAACAGCTGACGTCCTTCAAATTGCTCTAATGTCAAGATAAAGTTTAATCAATGCAAAGGACCTTTGTACAGGATTGTTTCTGATAATACAACATGAGCGTTTTCTTTTCTGCGTTCGCAAGCTGCTGTAGCGAAATCTAAACCGAAAGCACGAATCACGCAGGACAGTGATTCGCATTCGTGGTGGATGCGGCGAATGATCGCAGCCTGTACAGTTCAGTTGTATTCAACTTGAAGTTCGATGCCTTCGTGTTTAACTTGGAACATTCAAAACTGTAAAGTGAATCCAAAGATTTGTTTTCTAAATACACATTTGAATATTTTTCTTGAAAGACTGGGAATTTTGATGACGAAGCATTAAACTGTTTTTCATCATTTTAGTTGACTGATTTTTTATTTTTTTTTGGAGGGAGGCGTGGCTAAAATTGTGAGCTCCTCCTCTCCCACTTCTGTAAGAACTTGATCGTCTTCATTCACATCAGGTTACTGACGCAGTTGTAAAGGGTTTTGAACGACACTTCTTAGTGGTGCGTCAGATTTACAACACAATTATTTTCACTTTACGGGGACTTAAAAATAAAAACACGTTAAGAAATAACAAGACCGAAGCGTTACTCGTAACTTTGTTCTTTATTGTCAAAGTGTGCCGACAGCAGTGAGCCAACTGACTCCCTCGCCAACTTTGATGACAATCCTTGTAACCAAGTGCAAGAGAGGCTCAACAAATAAAAGCCCGACAAAACAAAACAAACAAAAAAGACAGAGAAAACCAACGTTAGCACATTTGAAACATTTGTTCAAAGATCACTTGAAGCTTCTTCTGCGACGGATTCAATAAATACGCTCGCTTCCGGTGCATTCTTGTAGGATTTTTAGCATTCTTAGACTGGGTTTTGCATTCGGTGTGCGTATAGAAGAGGAGTCCCGCTGTACATCCAACAGATTAGACATTTTGCATTCTAAGCAGCAGAAACAAATCAGCTAGCGCTCACGAGAAGTGTCACATTCCGGTCCTCGAGGGAGAGACGGAAGAGATGCAGGAAGGCGGCCCTCGAGGACCCGAGTTTGAGACCCCCCCCCCCAGCTAGACTGCGTTCAACTGTCCATATAACAAAGCTTCGATGAGTCACATTGACCGGCAAACAAACAGCAGTCACGCGCCTTTTCAGATCACGTAAAGCCCGACACTAAGAACTGAGCAGAACGACGCGAATTCGATGTTTCACATTTTTCAGAACGGCGCCCGCCTGAATTTGCGTACGCCCGTGTCACGTCGACGTGGCAAGATTTCAAGCGTGCCGATCGCGCAATAACGAGGTACGCTCCCATTTCCTCGATCAATTCATTGCTTCGAGACGCCACGAATCAACCAGCATTTGCGCGCGATCAACCAAAACCAGAACGATGAATCGATTGCTCATCGCGAAATCGAAAACGACCTAAAAGAGAGCGGAGCTTTGTCCCAAATAATGAAGGCAAATGACCAGAATTGACGGGTGGATAAAAAAAAAAAAAAAAAGGAATTGCTTTCAATTTGATCTGAGATCTCTATCGACATCACAAGTTCCTCTCTAACACTCACCAGGACCCCAAATAATCCATCTAATCGATACAAAATACAGATTTACCTTCATACATCTGAGATTACAAGTTTGGTACAGGTATGGAACAATGGAATATATTCATAGACTGTTTTGTTTTTTTGTTTTTTTTTGGAGCTTCATACATCCCATCGAATGTATTCACTCAAATCCTCGAGGGCACTTGCTTGGCTATGTTTCAAAGTTATGGTATAAAACATTGTATGAAACATATTCAATTTGAATTATAAATTAGAACTTTGCATATGTACAAAATCTCCGTTGTTTTTTTTTGTTTGTTGTTGTTGTTTTTTGTTTTTTTTACAGTATGCACATATGGACAGAATCGGTCAGTCATTCGCTTGCTTAGAAAGAAACGTACTCCTTGAAGGTGACGGTGAGACTGTTTGTTGTGACATCAGTGATGATGATATTCCCCATGAAAGGAGAGATTTTTTTCGCAAGCGCCGCTTTAGCCTTCTGCGGCGTGTCCTCGCTTGCCGCGGGGGCGTCTTGGGCGGCGGGCGTGGGCGGTGAGGGTTCAGGTTGCGCAGCGGTTTCGGTTTGGGGTTCGAGTCCGGGAGCGCGTTCGGGTTGGGGGTCAAGTTCAGGCTGCGGCTCGGGTCGGGGGGCGGGTTCGGCTCGGGTCTCCGGCTCAGTCTGCCGCTTTGTCTTCGGGCAACTCAGGTCCATGGGCTCCTCCTGGCCGCCACCGTGGTCCGCCGCATCGTACGCGGCGATACGTCCGGTGCAGTGGAGGTCCATGGGCTTGTCCTGAGGCGGACTGAGCACAGTGCCGGAAACGCCCAGGCTTCTGGTGGCTAACAAAGTCTTGGAAACCCTGCGCTCATCCGCCGGCTCGGCGAGTTTCCTCTTCCGGCTGCTGGGGTAGGACGGAATCCTGATGTGCTCTATAATCGTCGAGGTCGGGACGTTGCCGTCGGCCGGCCAAGACGTCGGGGGCGAGCTGGCGGTCAGCTGCAGCGGCAGATCATCGGGTAAGTCGGCCTGACCTCGAGCGACCTCCGTGTTGTATTCCTCGGCCGTGCTGGGCGAAGGCTTGAAGAAATGTCTGTCCTTCGGGGAGCACTTTTGGGGGTGATCGGCGGCGGGGAGGGAACTGCTGCCGCAAATCTCTTTGGGAAGACCGTTCTCCGCCATTTTGGTTCTGTGCGCGGGATTGCTCGGCGACGCCAGGCCGTTTGGCGTTTTCTCCCCCCCGCTCGACGATTCCCCGTGTTTGCCCTTTGCTCCGTGAACCTTATTACCGTCCATGTACTTGCTCATGACGATCACGATGCGTCCGTTCTTGTTTTTGTTCTTGATGATCTTCATTTTGCTGCCGACGGAGCTCGGGAGGGTGGCGTCTTTCGGATCAGCCTTCAGAGGCTGTTCGCTTTCGGCGTCTTTGGGAGCCGCTTTCCCTCCCTCCACCGCCTGCTCTTTGACTTTACTCAAGCAGCCCGTGTCTTTGTCACGCACCCATTTCTGCTGCAGCGCCAGAGGCAGATTCCAGCCGGGGTTGGCAGGTTTACTGGCTGCTTCCTGAACTTTGACCACCTTCTTAAGCTTTGAAGCCTGAGCGTCGTACATATTCGGGTCGGGCTCGTAGTGGTGGTGCTTCTTGCTGTTGAGCTGGTAGATGTACTTCTTCTTGCTGTTGGCGAGCTGCTCGACGGGCACCTCCTGGCTGCTGGGCTGGTACTGGTGGTGCTTCTTGCTGTTCAGCTGGTACTGCTGAGGTTGGGAACGCTGCACCGGGACGGCGTCCGACTTGGGGCTGTCGTCTGCGTCTGCGGAGGCGTCCTCTAAGCCCGCGGGGATACTTGACCTCCGGGCAAATGAGGGAACCTGAAAGGATCGACAAGATGCTTTGAGTCCGCCGCGTGAACATGAAAACAGAACAGGAATCTTTGTATTTCTGACCAGCTTGGAATGTTTTGTCCACCTCTAGTGGGAATGAACAAAAAAGGAGATTTCTCCAAAGCCCTGAGGAGGCCCCAGGCAAGAGAATGCAAACAATACTTTGTCTCCACTGTTTGACACTAACAAATCAAATGCTCTACGACAGTGGTGTCAAACATAAGGCCCGCGGGCCGGAACCGGCCCCCCGAGGAGGATTGATCAGGCCCGCAGGCTAATTTAAACGCGGGGGAAAAATGCATTAAAGACAGTATGAATGTTTTTAATAAAATGCAATTCATGGATTATCTGATAGGGGGCAGACTGTTTTCTCTTTAGTTTGTAAAGTGCAGGCAGGGATTACATTTAGATTTTATATGCACATGTGTGAATGGTTCAAAAATTCCTTTCTTTATAAATCTCGTTTCATCTTAAAATGCATGACTATATTTTTCAATACCAATGACTAGTTAAAGTTTTGTGCCTTTGTACAATTCAGTGGGATCAGTTGCAATGCACATATGTGAATGATCAAAGTAAATTGCACATTTGTCAAAGGAAATCCAAGGTGTTTCGTGAAATGTTTTATAAAAGATATGTTCATGAAATGTTTTGTGGTTCACAAAACCAAAACAAAGGAAAGACATGATCTTTTGGATATTTTTTGGCAGAGTATGGTATCATTTTAATGGTCCGGCCCACTTGACACCTGCCGAGCCCGTATGCGGCCCACCATGTCAAATGAGTTTGACACCCCTGCTCTACGGTATGGATATTTTTTTTTTCCACTGCAACACTTTTGGCCCGGGGCCTTGCTGAAGCCACAAATCTAATGGTGATGTAAGACCTCCGCACAATCCCCTGCAAAAATCCATACAAGACTCGATTCTTTTGTCTCTCCCTTTAGAGGATATGAATAGAGTGCATCCGTGGAAGACTCCGTGCTTACGCAAAGATAAAACGCTGTGCTTCGATATTGAAACACACTGCGCCATAACCGGATCTATCCCACCCACCCCTTTCTCCCTCCAGCACAGGCTGACCCATCAGGCTCTCAGAGGGGCACTGCTGCGGAACGCTCAAGACCCTTTGGCTGTGACCTCGGGTCAGAGAAGTGCCACCAGACATGTCACGCTTCATCTCTTGATTCCTGACCACGAGTGACTCCAGCTAAGGAGCGCTGCCGCATAGCAACCGGCCGATATGTCCACATTTGCTTCATAACAAGGTCCATTAAACCCGGAAAATGGGACAAACCCAAGCACGACGCCGCGCCGGTTTTAGCTAACGTGCTGACTCACTAGCTCTAAATTGAGCATGTCCTAAAAAAAACCACAACGAGTCGACTGTATCCTCCACGCAAAGCCAGACAGTAGAAGGAAATAATAAACATCCAGATCCAACAAGCTCGCTCAGGAC
The DNA here is from genome assembly GCF_054856545.1 of Hippocampus guttulatus. NCBI lineage: Eukaryota > Metazoa > Chordata > Actinopteri > Syngnathiformes > Syngnathidae > Hippocampus > Hippocampus guttulatus. The sequence continues at coordinate 11,853,709 of NC_141276.1, forward strand.
GCACTTGCGTAACCTTGGGAAACAAACCGAGGACAAGCCAGATGAAGAACCTCTCTCCCCTCCCGTCGCTGCCTGAAAGAAAACTAAAAATAACGACCACCATAATAACAGCAGCTCGAGAACGCCTCACAGGAATATCTCCCCCCCCCCCCCCACACACCCCCCTCTCCCGTCTGACCTCTCACTGATAAGAGAGGCGTGACGAAAATTACCTGCAGTAGAAGATGTTTTGGTTTGGGCCCCCGTTTACGATATCCCATCAGCTGTTCCTGCCTCTCCCTGTGAAAACAAAAGGATAATTATAGATTCTCATGTCTTGTCTTATTGAAGTGATATCCGATAAGAAATGGCCTTTGGGATATAGTCTTCCACTTTCCTTCACCTATTCAAGGTCAAATGTGGAATTTGGCGATGAAAAAAAAAAAAAAAAAGCCAACACGTGACCGAAGCATTGTGCTCTTTATTTGCATGGCGCTCCACAGTAATCATCCCGGTCTGTATTCTCATTATCCTGCAGAAATTCAATTAAGGCTTTTCAGCCAAGAGACTCTCTGCTTGTCTTTCAAACATCCGCCCTTGTGCCACTTCTCCTCTATACGCTCTCACAACTGTAATTAGGGTCATGTGGTACATGTCAAATGGGATAAACACACGCAAATAACCCCAAAGATGAATACAGGCTCATAGTTTAGCAGGCTGCATGTCGGGCTAAAGTAGAACAGGGATTTTGGAACAAGATGGGAGGACAGAAAATGCATAATGCGCGTGTAATGGCAAGGCCGCGATGAAATATTACCACCAGGAATAAACCTTGACTAATCAGCGACTCGTAAATAACCAGCGGCGGACGAAGGCCGGCTAACGCGGCTCTCGCCGAGCATGCTTTGGGCCTACAGATGTTCAAGACATCAAGCCTGTGATGGTAAACAGCCGAGCGCTTATTTCCAAACGCAGAATCGGACGAGGTGACCCCTATTCACAGAAGATTTGGCAATTACAGGCTCCCTTGTCGGGTCCCCTCCCCCATCCTTTGGGAGCGGGGAGGATTCCGCACACACTGCACACAAGCAGCCCTCCGTGACCATCAGGACGGAGCCAGACGCACACATGCGGGCTGCCAGCGTTACACTGTAGAAGCATGCGTGTCAATTAGCCCCTTTCTAAAATGCAAATGTTGTTTCTGACAGGGGGAGCGTCGATGAGTCCTGCAGCCCGCACACCATTACTACTCATTAGCATTTAATGTCAATGCCTGGCTAAGGTTTGTGATTATGATGCAGGCCTCAAACTTGCCCCAAAACCTTCGAGTCTGTGCATCCACTTCACAGAACATGCAAAAATGCCTCCCAGGAACGCTCACTGGTCATTTTATTCCGATATTACAATACGGTGCTGCTTGACCATGGTGGCAGATGACAAATAACTTGACAACAAGCGGCATTTTGGCAGGTGTAATTAGTAAATATTTGTCCAAAACGATGCTTCAGGCTCTTTATTGCCACTATTAGCTGAAGTTTATTGCCAAACTAAACATCAAATATGGAGAATTACAACTTGTGTATTGTAAACAACGTAGCTTTGCCTTAAGGAACGTCCGCTCCGGTGAATGCTAATAAACAATGCATCACATATTTGAAGACAAATGACAGTGCAACGCATTTACACAGCTCGTACCCATATCTCAATCCACCCCCTGCATCTATGATGGCATAGTGCATCCTACAAAGTCAGCAACTGCAGGTATGTTGCATCTTGTTTTTAAAAATTTGGATTCAAACAATATATTGCATGATATAAGTCTAATTCATGTTTACCAGCTCTACCCAGTGTATCCGCGTTCAAGAAACTCTCACTGGCCCTTTTCCCAGGGGGTCAAGGGGGGTATCAGAGCGAATGGAGCGTGGCCCCTCCCCCCATGCCCATATAAGGTCACGGTCGAGTTGGAGGAGGCCTCCACAGTCAAAGTCCAGCCTGAGTCTCACCTGTATTGAAACGCAACCAGGAGGCGCGGGTCAAGGATGTTTTCCTCTGGCTCCCAAGTGTTGTATCTGCAGGGAGGGGCCAAAATAACTGTCAAATGATGGTGGGCCAATGAAGCCCCCCGACACCATTCCAAGTCATATTAGGCGATATAGACAGGTTATGCGGGCATTTAAAAGTAATTACAGGAATTGCCGCGACTCCGTCTGCATAAGAAAGCGGCACATTTGATCGCAAACGGTTATTAGTTAGTTAGAAGAAGGTGGAGGGAAAAAAAAGGGAAACGGATCTGTTGTGTGTGCTGTCTCCGCGCGCCAACATACAGTCGGCCATTTTAGCAGCTCTGTCTCTCAAATTCGTTGGCAGAGCAGAAATAATTAAAACGGGATTACATGGCCGTGCCTACCCTCCCTTTTCGCCTCGCATAAATTAGTGAAGGCATCCACGGATGAAACACTTGCCCGCATACACACACTGCGCCCGCGTATGCCCTCTCTCATTTGCATTATCCACACATTATTATGAACAGGCAGTATCAAGACTTACTTAGGTGACCATCCCCGCCACTTGACCAGGTACTCAATCTTCCCCTGCGTTGATAGAAAGAAAAAAAATGCATCCCCCCCGAGTTTTAAATGCACCATGGTAATACGTGTGCCGTTTTCTCCCCCCCTGCAGTTTACCTTGCGAATGCGCTTCTTTTCGATGCCCTCCACCGCAAAGACGTGCTCCCCGGCGGCAGGGAGCTCCATTCTCGCCGCAATCCGACCTCAAGTGACGGGTTAGAGGGGGCGAAAGCGATGTATGCAAAGAAGGAAGGGGTAAAAAAAAAAAAAAAAAAAAAAGCCAGACAAGGCAGGGTGGTCGCGCTCGCTCGCTGGCTTGGTTGTTTTCCAGTGTGTATCCAAATCCAAAGCGTTATTCCCGTCCGGCTCGCCTAGTCCCTCCTTTTGCACACTCCACGAACAGTCCTGGCTGTGTGCATCGAGAGAGACAGTAACAGCCGAGCCGTCGTGAACTGATCCAGTCGTGCAAGAGCTCCGGCTTTGGCGCATGACGTCAGAAGGGGAGGTGGAGACCTCTCCTGGTTGGGCTCCATCCCTTCTTCTTCTTCTTCTTCTTCTCCTTCGTCGTCTTCTTCTTCTTCTTCTTCGTGGACGTGTGGGAATTTAAATAAATCACTACGTTAAGTGTCGCGGCACTTATGCGCCACCGGCGTATTTCATGTCAGGAAGCGAGGAGGAGGGAGATACGCCCTTCTCTTATGTGTTTACGTATGGGCGCAATAATGTACGTGCATTGCCTGTGAAAATGTCAACCGCAAAAAGAGGAGTGGTACGTTCACGAGCGAGCAAACATTTCGGATTTATGAATTATGGGTATCAGAAATGACACATTAAAAAAAAGGGGCCATTATGACACAGTTATGATGCCAAGCAGCCCAAGACAAAGGCAAAACGTTTAGTGCTTACCAGACGAAGCGTACAAGTGCCTGAATGTGTCTCGAAATACGAAATCCTGGGGACGAACACGGCATTTTGGAGTTTTTCAGGACCGAGTGTAGAAACGCGTGAAGTGCAGGTGCAATCTGTTTGTCTTTTTTTTTTTCGCTTTAAAACTCTGCAGAATTCTGTTAAGGACATTCCGAGTCCATTACAATTTACAACCACAATAAGAATAAAACAATATGTTCATTGCTGCTAGACGAAGCGTTCTGTTGTATTATAAATTGATTTATATGAACTCTGTAAGAGCCACGCAAGTATTTCTAGGGACAATTTCAAGGGTAAATGAATAAACAAAGTGAAGTTTTCAGTGCAATTCGGTTTTTTATCCCTCAAGGTTCATCAGTTCGCAGCTAAATGGGGGAAAGGAGCCATTCAAAGACGAATATAAACCAAAACGGTTTTTAAAAAATGTCGACACGGGTCATGCTGCGGGACTCCACCGTTGTGAGTCTCAGGATAATAAAGCTCAAAGTGTTGCTGGTGGGGAGTTTTGGGGAATGATTTTCATTGTGTCAACACTGTCAGAAGTAGGCACATGTATGAGGCGATTTCTAGTCAATATGCCACCATTACGTGACAAAATGGTCACGTAACCTTTCCCATCTTTATTCCTGTAACTAACGCCTCGCCATTTTACCGCTATGAAGATAAGATGTACTTTTTTTTCTTCTTATTTTCAAGTGAGGGTGTTACACAAACAGCAAGGTCACGGCGGCAGCAAAGGAAAGGACACTTCAGACCAGAATTGAAACATTTCTCCCACACTTTCATCCAGGTTAAGTGGCTTACTTTGTCACTTGGTTGTTTTTTTTATCTGTCGAGGAAAAGGCCACAGTTACAGAGTCCAAAAATGTGTCTTAATTTGACGTTTCTACCTTTAGTGGTGAAAATGAACTCCTTTAGTTCATATTTTGTCGGCGTTACTCGATTGCAGCCGAAATTCAGCTTATTATGTACTCACCCTTTAACCCCCCCCCTACCACCACCACCACAAATGCGCGTGTTTGCCTTGTAGATTTGCTATCTCAAGACTTTGAGCCCATTCAAATCGTTCGTCTTGTAGCTCTGACCGTCTTAGCATGGATTCACTTTACTTATTTTTTGTTTATGCGTTGACTCTGCGTTCCAGCTTTTCATACAAAAAAGTGCCGACGCACGGAGGCTAACATTTCGATATTCTCACTGCACTGAGCAAATATAGGTCTCACACACGCGCGCGCGCGCGCACACACACTCACACACACACACAAAGACGCACGCACGCACACAATCACTCTCTCGCTTTGTCTCTCTTTCGCTCTCTCTCTCTCTCTCTCACTCACGCACACGCACGAACACACACACGCACGCACACACGCGCACACAGATTGTCAGAACAGTGCCATGTCCTCTGGGCTCAAACTGCCGTTAATTTAAACGTTGAAAGACGGTAAATATTCACCTTTTCAGTTTTCACGCCACCATTATTCGTCGGAGCCGTTCATTTCCCGTTTCTTTCCGCCTCACGTGAGCAAGAAACGTGCAAATCGCCCACGTCACTTTTAAGTGCGGTCACGTATGTGTGCCCTTGTGTACTGTAACAGTGAAATAAATACATTTGAAAACAGAATACATAAAGAAAATCACTGCGGACTCGATTTGAAAATGCGGCCCAAAATGAAAAACTTCTGCTTAATGGCGATCCCCACCAACCCAAAACACCCGCCAAACACCTCCGCGCTGAAGCGGGCGTTTTTTTTTTCATGCTTGAAAAAATAATTCAGCATGAAATGGGTTAAAACGAAGCCCGCAAAGCAGAGCTAGGGAGAGCAGCCTATTGCGCGCAGGCACGATCTATCTCTGCCCTGCCATATATGGTCATGCACCGAAAGCGGCCAAATACACCACCGCGCGCCATGCAACACTCCACTTCGGCACCGCAAATGAACACGGGGGAGGCTTAAGACCCCACTAGCAGCGAAGTCGCTCGATTAAAGCGTTGAATTTGGGCCCAATTACATTTTTTACGCCCCCCCCCCCACCCCTCCCGCGGTGCCCTCCAGCCGCGGCCACGGAGCGCACACGCCCCGCTTGCCTAGCAACAGCAAAAAGAGAGACAGCGTGACACGCGGAGAAATTAAATCGGGGGCAAACACTCGAGCTTGGAATGTGCAACCTCTATAAATGTCAAGAAATCCCACTCATATGTCACAAAATGCACGCGCGAAGCGTGAAGAAGAGGAAGGGGTTAAACGCCATCGTGTTAGTGGATTTGGCTGATCGTCAACTCGTCGGCTATATGACATTTTTTTATGAAGCGTCCACCCTGTTGGGGAAAACCGCAGAGAATAGAAATTATTCAATGAATTTACTTTTTAAATCGCCTTCAGCCTACACAGGCGTGTTGCACATCAGCAGAGCCGGTCGATCTTTTTCTTCAGCATGTGTGTGTGTGTGTGTGAGTGTGTGTGTGTGTGTGTGTACAGCGACCAAAACTCATAAGTGGACACACCCATAGAATGTAAAAAAGCAGGATTTCATAATGTAAGGTCAAGAATAAATCATTTCAGAACATTTCAAAAACAGGACTGCCTGAAAAAAGAATCCAATGTGTTGGCGTTATCTATCTATCGATCGATTTTTTGAATATAGCAGACTTAGATAGTTCCTTAAAAAGTCCACCAAAGATCCTGAAAAAAGATTAAGGGGCAAGGAATGAGAGAATGATTCAGAAGTGGGATTTTTACATAGTGGAGCTCGATGGTGCGCCATAAAGTTAATTAAAAATCTCAAAAGTGACAAGGGAGTCAGAAATGATGAATGATACTGAACACAGTTGCTGCATTGGGAATCATCCACCATTCTTATACAGGTGACATAATTTTATGCTCAGGCCAAAGCCATGTCTAATGTAACGAATGAATAAATGGATTGGTTTGACAGCAAATACACATAAGAAATTGAATCAAATTTGGTGAAAATATCATGATAAAGTATATTAAAAAATGAAGTCACAAAGCATTTTTCTTCCTTCAAGATTCTGTAAAGTGAATTCTGACAGGGTTTTTTTTTTAAATCGAAACACACATTTGAAGATTGTTAAAAATGCCGAAGGACGAAGAAGAACTATTGTACTGAATTGTGGTGCTACATCATTGAATTGTTTTTCACCTTTTCAGTTTTTGGGGTTGGGGGTCTAAAATGTGGCCCAGTAACGCACTCCATATGAGAAATTGGATACCTTTGTTCCCATCTGTATTTATCCGGCACAATTATATATTAGATATGCTTTTACCTGGAAAATAAGTTGTCTTTTTGTACAGTCCACTAGCGTGGCTGCTTTAGAGCACCTCGTTGTCAGCTGTGAGTACACGTCATGAGGGTGGAGGAGTAAGGTAAAGAAAAAGAAAAAAAAAGTCTGACGTGACAGCTATCCTCTGGACAAGGGCTTCGGCTTTAGAGCGCCTCGTTGTTGTGGCATGACAAAGCCTCGCAATGAAGGCGATATTCCAGTCATCGTAGGCTTGAAGCAGCAATATATTTATGGCTCAAACGTGTTAATGTGTAGACATAAGAAAGATGCTGGAAGAAGTAGGACCCATTTTTTGTAGCTCTGTGGGCATGCCCTATAACAGGGGTGTCAAACTCATTTTTGTTGTGGGCCACTTTTTAGTTACAGTTTCCCTGAGAGGGCTGTTATGCCTGAAACCATATTTTTAAAAAGTCAATAACGGTTTATTCCACTATTGTTTAAGTTACTGCAATAAGGGGTTCGGTAACAAAAAAATGCTTACAATATGTCACTTATTTATTACATATGAGAATTTAAACATTTGGTAGGGATTTTAGCAAGCATCATGGAAGTTGACATGTTTGGTTTGCTTTCGTGGGCCACATAAAATTCTGTGGCGGGCCAGATTTGGCCCCTGGGCCTTGAGTTTGACACCACTATAGTGTTTGACAGTTGGCTTGATTTTTCATTATTTTAAAGCCTCGTTTTTTGTTTGAAATATTTGGGAATTTAATTCACTTTTGTCAGTGTTGCTAACAACACTCTCTGTGGTGTTAAACTGACAAGACATTTATATTGGCTATGCAGCAACAAATGACAGCACTAATTGTCTTTTTGGCCTAATGTTTTTGGCACATCTTGACTTCCTTGCAGAGGCACTCCAAATGTGTCAGATTGTACGGAAATCTCTAGTGTGCAGAATTTAGACCTATTCTCTGGCCGGATGACTGTCCATCACATTTTGTTTTGTAAAGCCATTCTTTTCGGTCACTTTGGCCGCTTGCTTGGATTCATTGAATTCACCCTTCATTTTTGCAAGTGTTCCATTTTGGCAACCAAAACAACCTCCAAGTTGCAGTTTCAGGGGAAAAACAACCAACACGATGCTACCACTGCTATGCTTTTGAATGTTTCTCTGGTCTGGCGACATGCAGTGTTGTTTGTGTGCCAGATTTCTTCTTCAAAAAAAAAAAAACCCCCAGGAGCTGGTAAATTGTGACGAAATGGACATGCGGAAATCCTCATCTGCATAAACAAGTCGACTGTGTTGCGGGTGTAACAGGACACAGATTAAAGCATAAATGCGGAATTATCCTCTAAATTCCTCTTGTTAATCTCAACCTAGCGCAGTGAAAGTGACTCCAAATACGGACGCCCATCCAGAATCTGCCAGAAAACTGTTCGTCCGGTCTTACAATGTTGCAAACTAGTTCTTTGCTGCAAGTTTATTTTGACCTTGTTGTAACACACCAAGGTCAAAAAGCAACACTTATCTGGAGCACACAAGGTTAAGCTTTGTTTTTTTTTCCCCTCCACTTTTTTTTTTATCTCAACGTGGCCTTGCTTTGACAAGGTTGTCTGTGTTTTAATACAACACGAGTAGCAGAAAGATAGTGAGGTCATGTCATACAAATGGCTTTGGGAAATTGGAAAGAGTGTGATTTCTGCGAGGACCGTGAAGCATTGTAGAAATAGTCGTGAAATTTTATGCGCTTGTTCGAGTGTTATATTCATGCGTGTGTGTGTGTGTGTGTGTGTGTGTGTGTGTGTGCGTGTGTGTGCGTGGGAGGACCAAGGTCAGGTTATGTCATGATCTCTGCAACGCTTTCTGCAGGATACACATACATTTCAACCTTGCGACCCCCCCCCCCTCCCACTCCTCTCTTTTTATTCTCACTTCCCCGTCACACACACACACACACACACACACACACACACACAGCTAGAGCATAATCACCTTGCCTAAAAATGTAATGATGGCTTGGGCACAGCCAGGAGGCCTCCCCTCCTTTGGCATTAGCCACCCACGGGGCCAGGAGTGCCATCTGAGGGAAGAGAGATATTTTGGGGAAAGGGAGCTGTGTGGGGGGCGGGGGGGGGGTATAAGAGAAAAAAAGGAGGAGGAGGAGAAGGCCACGATGAGAGATCTCCACATTGGGCAAGAGAAGCATCTGATTCGTTCCTGCGGAGGGTGAAAACAGTTGATTGGGACAGAGTGCAAGGACGGAGTGGGGAGAGGGAGAGAGGGAGGCAGAGAGGGAGGGAGGAAGGGTTGAGTGGTGGTATTAGAAAAATGTTAAGAGGGCTCGAGAGCCTGGCGGTGCTCAGCAGGCGGTCATTAAAGTACACTATCAAACATTAAAGACACGCAAAAGCAAAATTCTTTGTGAAAACGCCTCAACGCCGGAGCCAGCGTCTTAATTAGCTTTAAATATGCTGAGTGGACTAATGAAGCTGTACGACAAAAAAAAAAACTGTCCTCGGGTTGTTGCTGCAGGTGCAAACACGCGATTTTGTTCTTGGCATCCGTTTAATTATGATCATTTATTTTAACTAACGAAGACTATAAATCAAGGCAGCTTGATTTCTGTCGCACATTTCATACACAAGGTAACTCAATGTGCTTCGCATAGTTACAAAACAACATTGAAAGGCAAACAAATGTAAGACAATTTAAAAAAACGGAATAATTCCACTTTCAAAAGCAAAAAGTAGAGAAATACAAAGTTTAGCGGAAATTCCTCCTCCAGTGTCATTGTCACATACATTGTTGCAGCGAGGCGACAGGTCTGCATTGTGGGGTGCTCCTCTGCCAGGGTGGGCTCCCCTTCTCTTCCTCACACAACCCCCCACCTCCCTTCTCCCCTCCGGCGTTCCCTCCCTCCCTCCCTCCCCTGCCTGCAAGGCTGCCGTTGTGTGGGGTTCATCCGCCATACATTCATACACCCATTGATCCCTGGGAGCCAGAACAGGGGGAGGGTGCGGAGGGGAGGGGGTGGCTGTGTGTGTGTGGGGGGGGGGGGGATCACCAGACTTCAAGAGGAAGGGTCAGGAGGAGCCATCGGGGATTGAGCAGTGGAATTTTGTACGAATGGACACTTGTCAATACTGTACGGCGCTGAGGAAGACAAACCCGGAGGTTTGATGGATGCGCTGACGCCGTTGGTGTCGTCGCTGATGACAATAGCGAGCTTGAGCAAGCGGCGGCACACCGTGGAACATTGCAGAAAACAATTGCCCCCCCCCCCCCCCCACCATCCTCAGCCCAAAATCCGCACACAGGCATAAATAGGCCATCATTTTTGGCACTGACGTCATAAAATATTGTCGTCTGGAGGTGTTGTTATTCTCCTCAGCGTGGAGACCTCAAGAAAATGTGCCCGTGAGCTTGTGTTGAGATTGAGCTCCCCTCCTGTCTAATGCCACGCTAATGATGAGTGACATGGGCCCTTATCCTGAGAGCCCTTTCCTCCCCTTTTTCCGCACCCCTTCGCAATCTCCCGGGAGCAGCCTATTTGCCTCGTTCTAATTGCATTTTAATTTACATGTAAGCCGCGGGATGGAGAACCGTTTCGTTTTCGTTTCCTTCCTCATCCACAACCGCCGCCCATTCAGCATATGGTGCTAAGCGGGGAATTTCAAAAGTAGCGCGGCAATGATGCATGTCCTGAGCTGGCTGAGGCAACATCTGAATCCGAATCGGAATCATTTAAATTGGCCAAGTATGTTCAAAACACACAAGGAATTTGGCTCTGCTAGTTTGAGCCACTCTCGTATTGCAGCAACAAGCAACATCCCAGCTCGATCTCTGTGCATTCAGCACGTCGGCATTGGCGTCAACTCGAGTCAAGTTTGTTAGTCTCCTGCGGAAATCACACATTTTATTCCCCATGTTTTTCTGATCTTGCACATACATTAATTATAGCTCTCCAATGTTCAAGCTGAAGTTGCTAACATCGGTTGGTCGCTTACTTTGATGCTGATTTAGTGTGTTCATGCTCACAAAATGAGACACGTGAAGGTTGAAGGGAATTCCAAAGCATTGTTATGGTTTTGTTTATGTCTTTGTCTGACTATTGTTTGGCATGAAACAGGCATATTTCATCACGTTTTCATTTGTAATGCATGCCAGCTTAAGCTAGGCGACTTGGAAAAACTTTACAAGGGGGAACCATATATTTGAAAGAAACATGCTATATTTCACAGTTTTTGTTGGCACAGAAATCTCCAGAATTGCAGTTGACTGTTTTTCGCTATGGCTGGTTCAAACCACAAAGACGTCAAACGCATGAATCGCTTTCTTCACACATGCTAACATGGATTGGCTTCAAAGTTTTCATGTCGTTTGCATCCAGTTGGCTGCGGTCCCTTATTATGGGCGGTTCGGGAAAAAAAAGGATTGCATTCTGCCATTTTATCACTGTGCCCACCCACCACCACTAACATTATTCATTCGTAGATGTGCAGGGACAAGAATTACGTTTATGATCCAATTGCTTAATGTAGCACTAACGTTGGCTGTCAGAACGAAGGTAGCATAGCTAACCCGTTAGCCGTGTGGAGCAAACCGTTGTTCAACAACAACAACAACAAATGTATTCTAACCCTAACCCACAGAATATTGTTCTTTAATGAGATTTATTTCAAACTTAATCCCCGTCAAAGGGAGTGGAGGAGCTCTTCGTGCTACTTCTAATGACAAGTGTGACCTCTTTGTCACATCTGACATATGGCCGTGTAGAAATGTTTTTTGCACTATTGAGCTTTCCTTCCGTCTGTCTGCTTGCCTTCCTTCCTTCAAAACGACAAAAAGGAAAAAATATTCTGCCATTTTTGCTTCGACTATTATGTTTTATGTTTTGTTTTGTTTGTTTTTCAAAGAACATTTGGTTTTGTAGTAATCTTGCTAAGTAGCAACAGAAAAAGAGTGTGAATAATTTGGGGACATGGTGGTTCATGGTGTTTTATTACTCTATTATTTTGTTCTATTTATTTTATCTGTTACCACAAGAGTCTGACATTCTTTTGCTATTGCAATGCATCCTCTCCAGTGAAAATCTAGATTCCATTGCATAACCAAACAAAAACTATTTTAGCCATGATTGGAATAATTTCAGGCGTATAATGAGAAAGAATAGTGGAGAATGACCTGTAATTCTTTGTCTCAATTCCTTTCAAATTACATAGAATGTAATTTTCAAGGAATTTCTGCACTTTGGAAGATGCTTGCGATGAGGTGTAAACAAAAGTGGCGCGAGCAATGATCCCTGTGGTACTCCATGGCAGACGATGTAGGTTTGTGAGTGGAAATTTAAGATTTAGTCGACCAAATCGAGGCAAAGCTCCAGCAAACACTGCTGCTCAGTTGAATTAAAGACCCCTCCGAATTGTGAAATCACAAGTCAAATCATGTCCTGCTTCCTCTTTAGAAGGTCGACAGCAGTCCAGACCGAATGAAGTGTCCTGGGCAGATAGACACACAGCAGGTGGGGGGTGGCTGTTCATGTCAAAGCCAAACCTGCAGCCATCTCTCCATCAAAAAACGTAATAAGAGCACGAGTGGATAGCGAGCTTGCAGATAACCAAGTTTAATGTGCATGTCTATCTATATGGAAATTCAGCCACACGTGCCGCAAGCACCCCTCCTCTTTTTTTATTTATTCATAATTCACTTTCCATTGGCTGCGTGAAGAGCAAAGAGGAGACGTGCGTGTGAGGAGGAGCGAAGCGATAAAGCCCGCTTTCTTTGCACGAGGCAAGAGCGCAACGGAGATTTGTATTAAATTTACAGAGATAATAGAGCCGCTGCTGCGCTGCGCTTGTCATTGTTTGCCTAAAAAAAGAGGTGACAATCACTCAAAAAAAAAAAAAAGTGCCTTGCGCGGCAGTTTTGAGATCACAACGCACACATACAAAGATTTCGCGGCTCAACGTTATCTTTTATTTTCACAATTTTCTCCCGCGCCAATTGCAATTCCCTCGTGTGTGAACGTTTTGCCGAGAAAACATACTGGGCGCAATGACATTTATATGAACGGAATCGTAGGATTTCTTTCATTATATGAATTTATTCCCAATGTCTGTTTCTGGCACTCTAAACGGATGATTGATTTTTTTTCTTCTTTTGTCCGATCGCATTTCAACTTCTTTGCCTTGCCATATCAATCCTCTTTTATTCAGTTGAAACAAAACTGTAGACGAGCAAAACTAGCAATCTGCCTACGTGAATATCCATTTAATAATCAGCATATCTGGTGAGGAAAAATTTGTATTATTGACATTTTTTATCGAATTTTTTTTGTCATGTTTTTTGGCCGTCACAGTTTTGCCTATTCATATCGTATTGACGGTTTCTATAATGGCCACAGATCGGATGGCGTTCATTCATCTCTCTATTATGCAGAAAAGCATGAAGAAGATATTTTTTTGGGGGGACACACACAATAGCATTAGTGTTGAATGCTTGTCTCTCAGCATTCAGCCAACAAGCTGTAATGCCTGGAGAATGTTCCTCAAAGCAAATAATCGCCTTGGCGGCCCGAGGCGAGTCTGCCGGGTTCTAAACATGTCGTGTTGGCAGCGTGCGTCGCTGTCAATCAGCAGTCAGTACCCTTGAACACACACACACACCACAACGCAACATCAAGCTCTCAGCACTGGAATTGAGCATGTGTCACAAGTGCTGCGGCTCGCTACCGCTCACAGCGTCAGAAAAAGCTCCTTGTGCTCCAACGAGACTTGAACAAGTAGATTAGAGCCTCGGCAGGTTAGCCTCTTGCGCCGTCATGATCGATTACATGTTCACTGAGGAGGCAAAAGTGCTCACACACCTTCCGGTATGTGAAGGAGGAATAAAAAAAAGAAAAGAAAAGAAGAAGATACGCCAATCGCAAAGAAACTTGTTGCATTGGAAAGATGACAATTGTTGGTGGTTGAGGCCATGAGACGGATGTTGTTACGTTTGTGCTCTCAAGGTCAAGAGCAAGCAGGAGCGGAGATGTAAGTACATCCGTGCTGACTCATACAAAAATATGGGAGGAACCCCTCACAGTAATACAAAGAAGCCTCAAGCCCCGGAAAAAAAAAAAAGGAAAACGCCCGCTTCAGCAAAGCTGAACATAATTCACTCGGCTCATCTTTAACCAACGCGAGAGGCAGTGAGGAGATTGCTTCACTTACACGCCTGCGTCCCGGGTGTTTCCATCCGATACGCTTTGTCCGTGATAGATCTCGCTTGTCCTCATGTGATGGTTATTTAAAAGGAGAGCCATGGATTTTCTACCCCACGCAACAAAATGGCAAATCAATACGCAGGGCAAACTGAAAGAGAGAGCCAAAGCACATTTTAGACAGCAAGCATAAACATCGGAGGCAAAATTCAACCTGCGGTGAGACGGCTTTGAAACGACAACTGTGACTGCAGAATGCCAAAAAAACTGTCAAGGACTTAAGATGACCGGATGTTGCCATTCGGTCCGGCTTGTGTGTGGATGCAAGGAATGGAGGACGACGATGCACTCTAAGTGTGGATGCTTTGAGTTGTTTTGTTCCCAGATGCACATTAACACCGTTCAACAAAATTATGACTTTTTTTTTTTATCTGATTCTGAAGACGCGCTCGTTTTTGTTTTTTTGTCTAGTGCATTAGGTTTTCATAGTACAGTCATACCTCGGTTTTCGACTATAATCCGTTCCAGAAGGCTGTTCGAAAACCGATTTGTTAGAAAACCGAAACCACGCTCTTTAAAAAAAAAAAAATCTTTATTGAACACGTCTGCTCACAATGGAACGCTACACGAGGAAGTGTCACTTCCTCGTCTACCCAAGGAAGCGTCACTTCCTCGTTTAAGGAAGGCGAGAGGAGTCAAGTGGCGCATTCAGGTGCACTCAGTTTGGTCGAGAACTGATTTTCGGTCATAGTCCGAGGCATAAAAAACTCAAAATTTTTGGTCAAAAACCAATTTGGTCGAGAACAGAGACGTTCGAAAACCGAGGTTTGACTGTAATAGTAATCATATCATATAATCATATATTTAGGAATGTTTATGAATGAAGGGTTAGCTTCAGCAACAGGTAGAATAAGTTTCTGAAACGTCATGGATGTCAATGGATGGTCAAGTCCGTGCTGCTCTACAAAAGATGAAAACCGTCTCAAAAAGCTGAGGTGCTCGAAAAACAAAAATCAAGAAACTTTTTGGCATCGGTGTCAAAAACATGTTTAGGGACATCTTTAGCCATCTCGGATTCAAATTTGCTGTCGACCAGTGTGAGTACTGTGACATTTACTTGTTGCAACTCTCTCAAAACTCAAAATCAGGCAATACACATTTTCATCTCAGGCAATTTTATTTTTGATGCCATTGTTTTATCGTACGGAAACGCCTGACATGAGTAACAGGAGCAAAGTCCAAAAGCTAATAATCCGCGTTGACACAAAGCCCGTTAGAGTGATTCAAGAACAATGAAAAGGTTAAGTTTAAAAAAAAAGCCTTATGGTGATATGACATCTTTTATTTTTATTGGCTTCACGAGCCAGTTATGTTCGGACCGTCTGAACTCTGCCAAGCAACACGTCGCCAAATGTTATTCATTGGCCTTTGGGGCAGTTATGAGGTTTCATCATAGCATTTTTATCATCTTATATAATCAGTAATGATTGTTGTGGTTTGTGTCATTTTTAAGATTTTTTTGGGGGGGGTTGGGGGGGGGGGAGTATTTTTCAAATACATTTGCAGGGCTCATTGTGGTTTCCTGAAGTATTCGGAGCCCCGCCACATTTGCCGAATGTAAAAGCGCCACTGTGGTTATGAAATGAAAGGACTGGTTTGACTCTGCGCCATCCAAAACAAGCTTGTTTTGGAATATCAGCTCACCTGTGTTGCATGAAGACATGCTCCCTGTGGTGAGTGTGTGTGTGTGTACATACCAAACAAACACGCTCCTGTGTGTGTTTCTCCATGGCAAAGTGACACACACCCATCTGACATCATGTTCTGATCATGTGGGAGCTTTTCCACTGCTTGTGTCTGCGTTGGCAGGAGAGCTGCAGGCAAAGACGCTTGCAGAATGCTTGGCACCTTGCAGTATTTAAAAAAAAAAAAAAAAAAGCAGCTGTAACAGATGTGTGCAGGAAACGAGATATTTCCCCAGAAAAAAAAGAATATTTATTTTACCTGGTTAATGGGACTTTGGTTTCTGAACCGTCTGCAAATCAGGGCGGTAGGAAGCCGCCTTCGTCTTTACGCAAGATGATAAACTGCTGTCTGTGAGGCGTGAGCGGTGTTTGTTTTGAACATCGTTCATGGGGCGGAAGAGCCGCTCACATGCATATGTGGAGCCAAAGATTTCTCCATCTTTGGCCAACCCGTGTTGGAAAGTCTCAATAAATGTACGGCGTTTTGCTGGGCCGTCTGTCGGAGTGTGTGACGCATATTTTGAGTGACAAGAAATTATCCAATATCTCTATAATTTGATTTTAATATATCAAGATCACAATAATCTTACAATTTACAACGACAGTTAAAACCCTAATTTTGCATTAAATCCCTAACTCTATAACTTAACCTGAATTTAACAACCCTGATTTCAACCCCCAACTATAATTTCAAACCCTACTTTGAAACCCTAGACCTAGTTTGAAGATCAACTCTAATTTAAAACCCTACTCGAAAATACTCCCCTATTTATAACCCTAGTTTATAAACCCTAACTCTAGTTTTCTTTCATGCACTCAGTAACCTGATAACATGATAAATTGTCCATTTGAGTAACCGCTGTCTCTCAAAGGGTTAAAACCCCATTTTGAAATCCTAACAATAGTTCAAAAGCCTAACCCTCACTGGGAAATCCTACTTTGGGAGTGGGGATGCTGGACGTGGATGGATGCTGAGGGGCACCGTCATCCTCACAGGGCCGAAGAACTGGCCCCTGATGATGTCGGCACATTTCCATCCTCTGATTGGTTGGTCAGAGAGAAACTTCAACGAGCAAAACACACAACATTCATGCATTTAATCATCAACATCTCTGGTGAGTTTCATGTGTTTTGTTTACATTTTTTAAATGATTGTGTTTTTAGATAAATACTACATCAAATGATGTCGCAGGCACCGTTTCAGGTTTCATTCTCTCTTTCTCAGTCTGGCGCGCAAACGCACATGCACACACACACACAGATGCAGATGTCGTTAAATTTAACACTTGTGAGCCGGAGAATTAAAAACGGTCGGGGCACTCACACTTTCAGCACATTCCTACTCAGCGTGACTTTGCACCTTTACAGAATGTGTGTGTGTTTGTGTGTGCAGGTGTGCACGCTCACACCTGCACACACACCTAACAGCACACACGCCTGTCTGCTTTAGCCTTTTTGTTGCTTTACATCACAGGTGTCAAACTCAAGGCATGGGGGCCAGATTGGGCCCCATCAACATCAACTTCAGATTTTAGAAAACCTGCACTTCAAAAAATTTCACCAGAATTGTTCTTCCAAATCGATTCTTAACCCATGCTTGGCAATAGTTTTATACGTAAATATTTACATGGCACATCTTTCAGAGTGTGTTTAACATGACAGTACTATTTCATGTGAGTACAATGAAGTTGCGACCACTGATGAGGAATTAAAAAAAAAAAAATCTGGTCCCTAACTGATTAACTGATGCATCCCACAAAATATGCCTCAATTTTATTTTAGGAGATAAAATGTCACACTTCATAGATGAGTGAAATCCTACAAAACAGCATAAGCAATGGGAGAATTGAAATGGAATATATTATACATGCAGAATCTTAAAATGGGCTGTTTTGTGTGTTCGACTATCCTATGACCACAAAAAAGAAATGGAATGATCAGAACTAGTGATGAAAAACAGTTAAAACAGTAAGTTGTTTAAAAAGAAAAAAATATATATATAATCCATATAAAACATACATTGTCAAAATATAACGATTTCCTGAAATATAGTACAGCTTATAAAATTGTCACAAGGAGGTAAGTGGGTGATTTCAAGGCTTAAGAGCTTTTGTTTTATGAGGCAAGTGCCGCGCAACTGTTGTTCACCAAAATTTCCGAATGGCCCATTTGACTGATGGCTGCTTCCAGATCATAAAAATAAGCCACGGGGTCAGCGTACAAGACCCCCACGAGTCCAACACCAGTTGTCTTCAGCTTATCGATTGAAACGAGCAAAAGAACAATCACGCGGCGTGCATTATTGACGGCCTCTCGCATAAATGGTGTAACTGAGCAGTCCCGCGTGTGTACGCTGGGGTCACCAAGATGGCTATCGGCGAGAAACAACATCGGCAAGGGTGTCACGTATCAACAAGGGGAAATCCGGGATTATAAAAAGGCACCCGCACAGGCATTTTTTCACATTTAAAACATTTAAAATTGATAAATTATGTCATCGAGGAGAAAGGATAAAAACCCATTTTAGAATAAAACCCATTTCACCCAAATTCAATTCAGTAAATAACAAGGCAATAAAAAATGTACTTCTCATGTTTTCCAATTGGCCAAAAGTTGCCACGGCACTTCAAAAGTTCAAATTTGATGTAAACTGTATAATTCTTGATGTATTTACAGAGCAGCAGTTGGTAATATTTGACTATGACAAATATCCCCACCCTTTGGGAAGTTTTATTACATTTGCATTAACGCAGTTAAAGTGGTTCAAGCATTGAGCCCAGAGGGACAACTTTATTTGTCTTAAAAAAAAAAAAACATCAAAGGGCCATACATCTTCATATAAATGCATTACGGCTCATGTTTTCACGTCTGGCACATGCCTATTTTTTTTTCCCCCACGGGGGCTTTTGATGTCTGACCTCTTCCATCACCCACATTTGGAGAAGGAGCCTGATTCCCATTTTGACTCTGCGCGTCATCCATCTCGCGCTGCCCTCCATTGTCCCTCACTGCGGTGAAATGACAGTGATACATACACCGCATTATAAAGACAAAGGCTTTGACAAGCTCCCCCCTCCTCAATTGTTGCTCACGTAAAAAAATATGCAACACTTTTTCAGTCCATTTTTTTACATCCGCATCTGGATGGGTCGAGGGCGCCATTTGCCATTAAAACGCACTTTGGGTGGGAGAGGAGAGAATGAAATTTGGCAGAGCGTGCTTGTAATCATCCCTCGTTCCCTCTCAGTTTTATCTGCAGAGGATTTGGAGGATCCTCCCTCCCCCGTAGTAGCCATTAATATTCATAGAGAAGATTCCCAGCTCGCTGTGTTGCCGCCTGTAGCGCTCGCACTTGAGAATGTAAAATATGGCCGGCAGGCTGTATGCGTGTGTGTGTGTGTGTGGGGGGGGGGGGGGGGGACACATTAGGATTTTCAGACGCCACTTGTGCATCATACCAAGATGATACACAATATTCATCAAACCTGGTTTTTGAACCATGCGCTCACCCCTAACGTATGTTAGATTTTGCAAAACGGAGACGAGAAGGGCTAATTGGTTTGTTCCTGTCCTTGGATGCTGAGTGCTTGCGTGAAATGATTCTAACACTCATTTTGCATTCCCATTGAAATGAATTTGGATGTCAAAAGTCAGTTCCAGTCCCCCCGAAATCTTTGTTTAGAAAACTAGTATTCTACAGTGACGGAGACTAATACCGTTGAGTTCAACGGTTTGTGCACCGTGATTTCACGCTTTAGTTGAATGGGCCTCCTCCTGATGCGCTCACTGGCCACCAGGAGGCCCTACAACACATACAGACATACTTCAAATACAAATTTGATCATGAAGCAGAGAAGAAGACGTTCACAACAACAGTGTAAAAGCAGCACTAATAGTGGTCATTCTTCACAGAGGATGAAGAGTCTATGCTGTGACTATTGTTGTTTGATTTGTCTGTCCAAAGGTTTCTTACTACTGTACTGCTGACGCATTGTGTGTTACCACATTAAGCTAGTGGACTTTAGTAAGGTATGGGGGCGGGGGGTTATAAAATAATGTAATTATAAGGTAATGTAATTCTCTTTGTTTGATGTTTACTTTGACAGTAAACTTCAACTGGGAGGGGCGACAGCAGGAAGTCTCTTTTTTGGCTTGCTATTTACCAAACTGTTGCTCGTTATGAAGTTCACTGTCAATATCTAGTCTTCCTAATTCAAATATTTGCTCGCAACTCAAGAAAAAAAATAATCGGTTGAGCGACGCCCCATATATCGAAAAACCTGTCAATCAGATCCTTTTAAGTGTAAACATTTACTTTTAAAAAGGTATGTCGCATACCAAACCGGTAGCTGAATCTTAATTCATTTATTTGTGCTGTGTCAATTTGAAATAAAGTCCTGTTTTAGAAAAGAAAGGAATGGTAATTAAATGTTTAAAACTTAATTGATGAACTAATCGATAGGGTAATCGATTATTCAAATAATGATTAGTTTCAGGCCGACAGGGTAGCATCTAAATGCTATTTTAATTTCTTTCCAGAGGGAAGACGCTCGAAGAAAAAAAGCTGACTGCATGCACCTTGCACAAACGTCGTAACATGAAATGACGGCATTTCCTTTTTGCAGCAAGCAGCCTTCACTTTTTCCAAACGTATTGCCACTAGCGAGCAAACACTTGTGAAGAAAAACAGGATTCTTTCCAAGTCTTGTCTGCTTTCCTTCCCTCCCTGACAACTTTTTTTTTCTTTGACCAAGTCTGACAGGATGTTGGCCTGCACGCAGGTTGCCAAACTTTACAGCTCACAAAGCAGCAAAAACACCCGTTGCATAACTCGAAAAATAAAACATTTTTGCCTCTAACAATACTTCAACTGGTGTTTGTTTTGAAATTGTTTTAGACTGTAATGGGCGACTAATGCCCCTAAAAATTGGATTATTATCCAACAAGTGACTCATCAACACTTTCACCGCAATCGATAAGGACGTGAATCAACATTTTGACAGCTTGAACGCTTGCATGGTCCGAATGAAAAGGCACTTTCATTCCGGCACTGACAGAGCCGCAACTGCAACTGCTGTCAGTGCCCGTTGCGCATATTCAGTGGCGTCAAGAGACAGGTTGAAATTTTAGGTAGATTTACCTCACCTCTCACCTTCTCCTCTTCTTCTCTGCTCCACTGGAATGAGTTCACTTTATTTGCCTCATGATGCGCCAACAAATTTTTTTCTTTTTTGCACGACTGCCTTCCTGAATCAAGTCAGTTGGAAAAAGTCCATTGAATGAGAAGGGAGAGAGGAAGCACTCAAAAAAGCATTTTGACGTGTTTTTAAACATGACTAAAAGAAAATAAGGAATGGTTTAAATTAATAGTAATAAATGCAATTTTTGTCCCCTGGAAATCTCGGGGCCCCAGGCAAATTGTGTACAGGATACAGGTAAAAAAAAGAGCATCCATTGGATCGGCGTTACAATAAGACACCTCGATGCATGCCAAATAGTGTAGCTGTGGAAATTCACGCCATGCCTCCCTATGACAATACCACGATGGAGCAGATATGAATTAAACAATAAAGGACTTAAACTTGTACCTTGAGGCACACCGCATATTACTTCCTAGTAACATCCCTCCTCCAACGCACCTCATTCAAATGATCAGGATCGTTATCAGGCTTCTTAAGAGCTTGCTGATGGGGTGTATATTTTCACCTATTGCGATCGGGTCTGCAATATATCCGGCATGATAGAAAGGGGTTCACTGTCCTGTCACTTAGCTTGCGGCATCAAATACCACATAGAGTCCAATCCTTTTAACATTATTGACATTAAACAAGATGAGCCAGGCACTCTGAAACTGTATCGGCCTTTTTCATGAACTGAATGTTCATTTGAAAGGGAAGGCGGGCTTGTGGTGGCGGAGGGGGGCTCACGCAGAAACATGCTGTGTCCTCATATGGGGACGGAGCAAATCTCTCCACTGCACTCCACTCCATTGCACATAAATGGCCTAAAAGTTGGCCAAAGCTTCTGCAAACATTTGCCTGCGCCCTATCTGACCCCATCCCCGCAGAACACACACGAGCGAGTGAGTGGAGCACGCCAGAGTGTCGTGGCACTCTCACGCCACATCTCTGGCTGCCCCGCGCCTTCTTTCGCATGCAAATGAGCCTTTAATCTGCGCTGCTCTAATAGGACAACCATGGCAACGGAGGCAGGCCTGATGAGGCAGAGGTGCAGGTTCAAATGTGGCCACATGCGCCCGCCACTCACGCAGTTAACGGTTTAAAGGCGGCCAAACTCAAGCGGCCGTATTGCTCAGGCACGCATGGAGAATGAACATTTAAAATACAAGTTCTCTGAATATATTATACATTACATTTAACATTTGTTTGTTCATATTTGTGCTCAAGTTAGTGTGGCCCAGCGTCAGGTAAACAGTGAAAGCAATACGAGTGCAATGTAAGCGCAAATTAAAATCTTTGGCCCTCTCTGTCTCTTTCTCTCTACACACCCACGCCCACACGCACACCCACACGCACACACACATACATATAACGTGTCAAAATGGCAGCTGTAAAAAAGATTAAAAACAACAGCGCGGGCACAGGATTGTAAAACAATCATGCTTTAAAAAACAGGAAACCCAAGTAACCACAATGACCTGAAAGGCTCAGCGCACTGGTCTCTGTCTCCATCACCTTCACAGCCGTGCCTTGCACGAGAAGTAACCGCTTGGTGCGATCACATATGAGAAGATGTGCAGAATCCCAATCCCTAAATCATCATTCCATGATTTTTCGGTGGAGCCTGTATATGTGCAGATGAAGCAAAAGTGCAAAAGGTGTCCAGAGGCCTTCACAAACCAGTTCTCCACATGAACCATATACTAATTCCAAGCACCAATCAAAGCAGGGCTGGCGCTCATTCGAGCCAAGTACTTTGCAAAGGGCAGGGTGATGCTAATTGTGATCGGAGGATTTATTTGCAGAATATTCCGGGCACCAATGAGTTACAGACAATGGCTTGAAGCAGATCACAAGTGCAAAGACACAAAGGACTCACAACATATTTATATCATCAGAAGGGCGGTACCGAAACTGTCGTGCGACATCGGGACTTTCGTTTCTGTCTGAACCGATTCTAGTTTGTATCGACTGGGGCATTCCGATGCCCTGGGCAACAATTTAGCAAGGTTAACTGATGAGTTGCGTGCTTCAAGGACACATCTGGCTACAAAACAGTTTCACTGCAGACATGAGAAAGTTATACAGGCATGACTAAATTTGGGCAGAAGACACACACACACTTGGTATAAAAAAATTTGAGAGCCACTGTCACAAAATTGGAAGCGCTGCCTCTGTGGCAACCACACCGACTCCTCTGCCTTTTCCAAAGCATGAATCTGAATGTTTTAATTGAATAAACAAGTTTTATAAATGACACAGCCCCGCTTCCAGATACACAAATGAAGACAAACCGAGTGTCGCGCGGTTGTCCCTCTCGACTGCACACGTGCAGCAGATGTCGACACGCTTTCAACACCTCGGGTTGTAATTATTCTGTGTACGCAGACACTGCTAACTCCTGCACAGAGGTCTACTGCTACAGTGGCATAATTAGCAATTAACAGTCATATAACTATGAAAACAATGCCCAGTGGGATTCGTCGGGGGCGGGGTAAAAGTCGGTAGGTAAAGGGGGAAAAGCCTGAATGAGAAAATGACCAAAAAAGGAATCAGACTCATAATTATGCAGGAGAAGGAAACAACAGAAGGGGTTTCACGCGACAACGTTGTCAGAGACACTTGCTGCCTTTGGTGCAACGTTATTTTTACCCTGAGGCCCAACACAATTAACACTCTGCCAACTAGCAGTGTGTGTGCGTGTGTGTGTGTGTGCGTGCGTGTGTGCGTGGATACAAGCAGCTTTAATGTGTTTAATAATTCAAACAAATATTACTGCTCTTTCAAGACAAAACATGTGTTTTGCCATCATAATGAGCGCACATTCATTTCCGCGCCTGGATTGCTCGGGACGCTCATGATTTCTCCATTCTAATTAATTGGCGTGCGGAAATTAATGCATCAGCAAATGTAAAGTAAGGCCACAATAATGTGTGGTGTTGTATTATTTTGTGATTATGTTATTATGACTCCAAGATGGCGCCACGAGAGTGGCTGCCTTTACAGCAGCTCCTATACTTTTTGTTCTTCTACTTTCTTCCTTTCATAACTCTGCTGCTGTAAATTGAGAATTTCTCCATTGACGGTTAAAGATTTTATTATTCTTATAAAGCTCGGGTATGACACATGCACGCAGTCAAATCTCCCCAAATGAATCCTTTCAATACAATCCAGTGAGATTTGAACATTTATCATTAAATCAAACTCCCACACATCCACCCTCGCAACCAGAAACAATAATGTGGTAAAAGCACAGGCATTTAATTTATTGCCTCTGTCGTTGCATGAATGAAATAATGAAATATAAGCGGACAACAACATGGCAGCGAATTCTTCCCACGGCCTGGCAGAGCAGGTCCGATTCATACTGGAGTAATGTGGAAGATGGTCGCCTCAAAACATAGATAATATGAGGACAGATCAAGAGCGGCTAATTAAAGGATTTACGTGTGTAGAGTAAATAGGCACCACACCTTTTTTGTGGCATGCAAATCTCTGAGTGCACATTTGCAACATGTAAAGACGCTTTTCAAGAACTGCCTGTTACTCACATAATCAGCCCCTTTTTTGTACCTTAAACCTCATGCATGTTCTACCCCCCCCCCAAAAAAAAATCTCCGCTCCAAATTCTCAAGCCGAGACATATGAAAAGATATACAATGTAACTCGGAGGTGTGCAAATCTTCCATCCTTAATCCAAAAATCAGTAGTAGGAGGCCAAGAGGGATTTGGGGCTGTCATTGCTAAGCTGCTTGTCCCCAGCGAGCGACTGACGGCAGGTTGGGGAATAACAAATACGTAGGAGGACGATGACGGCTCCAGCGTATCGCCGCCGTGCATCGTATCGACCGTAAATGCCGGGCAACTACTTCTGGATGCGTGAAGACGTTGCTGCTTTTTTTTTTTTTTTTGCCACATGAAATATAGCATTTAACTCGTTGGCACACTTTAAAAGAGCCTGTCAAGTGAATTCAGAGATTTATTTCGAAATACATAATACTGTACACGTTTGAAGATAACTGCTGAAAGAAGTATAGTACTCAGTTATGGAGATATAACGTTAACTTGGACTGTTTTTCAGCTTTCAGAGTTTTTGGGGCCGAGGCGCATTATATAAAATAGCAAGCTAGCTGCTGCAAACTACAGAGAAAAGATGGAGAACTACGAATAGTACTCAGTTGTGGACACACAGCTACAAATAAACCGTTATTATTTATGTATTTATTTGCAAAAAAATAAAAATAGGTTGTTGAACTTTGTACTGTTACATGAGGGCGTTTGGTGAATTTACAGACAGCTGGCGTGAGGATTGAAGGCTGCTCATCAGCTAGCATTAGCCTTTTCATATGGGCATGCGCAGCACTAATGCTTTTCTGCATATGAGGAAGGGTGAGGAAAGATTTGTATATTTTCTAAGTGGCCGTGCTACCGGTTTCATTTTCAGTAAAATATTGCAACACGCTTGAGGCGGCGTTGCAAGTTTGCTGTGTGGACTCAACCCCTGTTGATTACAGGGAGGCATCCACGTTGTTGCCAAAACACGTGATTGGCCATTCATTAACTTCAAGCTACAACCGCCTTTGCGGAGTGGTGAAGTCGACCCATTGACGAGGTGGTTCAACACCTACTACAGCATGCCGTTAGCTTTCTAGCTAGCTACACCTACACCCTAAAAATGGCATCTTCCCACAATTTACAGACCAGCTCAATGACGTTACATATGTTATGATATTCAGGCTGGAACGCAAAGCATTGCAGGTATATAAATGTCAGGAATGTCATTTTGTGTGAGCCACAGGTGTGCTGTGTGTTTAATAAACATTTGACGTTCCTGGAATTGTCTCTGTTTTGCGGACCTACACACTGGCGCAACACTAAGCGAGGACGTGACGGAACGTCCGTCCATTGATGAGAAGAGCTCCAGTTAGCTCGCAAGCTAGCTGGTGGCTAGCGCCTCTCGCCGCGATGTGAAAATTACCAGCCCCAGAAGGCTTTCAGTGGATATACTTTCATGGCTCGATCCTGTTGGCTGAAAATAGATGCTAGACAAAGTAGCGTCTACTTTGGAGCTTCCATGTCCTTTTCACACATTTATCGTTCCAGAGCAGAGACAACGATGTGACATTTATTTTACAGGGACTGTAAAGTGGCAGTCGTAGTGGAATTGGCAGTGGCAGTGCATTAAAAAAAACAAAAAAGGGGTGCAAAGGATTGTGACATGCATAAGACAAGCTGTGTACGTTACATGAGCGGTGGCTCGTGGTGCCATTCATTGAGCCTGCTGATAGCAGCTAAGCTTGTCTGGGAGTGCCGGATTGTACAGAGGGCGTGCGCAGACGAAAAACAAAGGAGGGAGGCAGCAGGGGATTTCACCTGTGGAAAAGAAAAGAGAGATGATGTTTAGTCAGGGATAATTAGAGCAACGAGAACACACGTTTTGTGTCAGACACTTAGGGTTGGCCACGTGATTGCAGATGACAGACCCTTTCGAGGAGGTGGGGGGTTGCCGCAAAAAAGGCTGATGGAGTGAGACAGGAACACGTGTAGCTCCAACACGCAAAACAAACACGCCACATGCATGGAATCCAGCAGCTCTCAAGGGGAACGAAATGAGACGTATCTCGTCGATGGGAACCTGAGAGACAAGTTTACTGTCAAACAAACAGAATGACACTTTGTGTATTAAAAACAACCACTTGCCTCTGCCAGATGAATGCCAACATATAATGAGAAATACTATAGGGGGGCTAACGTATAGCTTCTACATGGTTATAACCGTTGAAGCAACGGGAGTTTGAACACAAGCTGTGAAGAAATGCAAGGAAGCAGACCATGTAACTATACTCACTGGAATGCATTCTTTATCCTCTGCAAAGAGTGACTCGTTACTGCTGAGGAGTTTTGATGTCTTCATGTCTATCCATTTGTTGTCCAATTTCCTACCCCCAGGTGTTGAAGGTGCACATGCCAGAAGGAGCATCACAATGTCCATTGAATTGAAGAATAAAGTGTGACGATCTTTTTTTTTCCCATTCTATAGAACTGCATCATTATGACAGTATATTTTAATAAAGTACAATGTGCTATTTTTCTTATTTAAAAAAACATTACAATATTTGTTCTTGTTTCTCTTGGGAAGCTGGAGCAGATTAGAATCATTTTCATTCACTTCGATGGGGAAAGATAAAATGCAGTATGACTGTTGTGAATTACAAGCGCCGAAAAAAATGAAAACAACTGAGAGGACAACTTGACTCGGTGTACCGTTTTGGGAGGGGATCACTGATCACTGGAAATGAGTCCAAATATTTCACGTGTTCCCATTTGTTTGCTGCTGGAAGAAGCCGAAAAACAAATACTACTCTCAGAGCCGCCAAATGTACAAATAAAAAAAGAATTACTGCCACTCCCCTACTTTTGACTCTCTGCATACAAGGTAATTATCTTAAATTAATTTTTTCACATGCAGTACACCCTCACTTCCTCATTGTAGGATCGCTTTGAAAAACATGAATACTGAGAAAAGAAAACATCCCCAAATACCCACGACTCACATTCCAGCGTCGCCATTGATCTATTTATTTTACTTGACCTTTATTTGTCCAGGAAAGGAAATTGGGAACAGATTCTCATTTGCAATGGCAACCCCTCAACAAACAGTGGAGTCAAACAAAGCAAATTCAAGGGAAATACAAAAACAACGAACTGTATAGCGTGATTAAGCTTGCGCCGATATTAGATTCTGACGCGATAACTGCTCGCAAAAAAGAAATAAAAATGTGGCATCACGTCATTAAAATTACAGTTCATTGATTTTTTTTGGGGGTAAATAAAAATAGTATATCCAGTGTACCCAATTTGAATATTTGGTGCATTAAGAAATGTGTACCACGTTAAGTTGAAATAAATAAATTAACAAACAAATATTAACATACTTCTTACGTTTTAATTGTTCTTAGTAAGTCGTGGTGTCCCATTGCTAGTGAGCTATCATTAGCTAGAACAAGCCCAAAAGCTTCCCATGTTGTCTGTGGGGCTAATTAGTACCCACTGGGTGCCATGTTTTTTTCTTGTTGTTTTTACGATATCCATCCATCCATTTTCCTATCTGCTTAACCTCACTAGGGTCGCGGGGGGTGCTGGAGCCTATCCCAGCCGTCTTTGGGCAGTAGGCGGGGGACACCCTGAACCGGTTGCCAGCCAATCGCAGGACACGCAGACAAACAACCATCCACACTCACACTCACACTCACACCTAGGGACAATTTAGAGCATTCCATTAATCTGCCATGCATGTTTTTGGGATGTGGGAGGCAACCGGAGTACCCGGAGAAAACCCACGCAGGTTTTTAGGACAATGCACATGAATTGACAGGAATCCATGTAACTATTCGGGACTTATTCTGGACTTGTGCGTAACTGCTCGACCCTCCCTTCTCTGCTCGGCCAAGAAGGAAGGGAAAAAAAGCCCGCCGGGCTTTCACCATTTACTTCAAAGGAATGGAAGTAAATGGGGCTTTCACCATTTAGCAATATCTGCAAGTACCTAATCGTATCAAGTACCTAATCGTATTCTTCCCTGCTTAGAAATCCCCTCAAAAAAAGGAAAGAAGGACACATTACCGGTTACGGACCATTTGAGCAGTTATCGAAACCTTGACTTTTAAAAACATACCTAAGTGTGATAGAGGAACATCATACTATTCCAATAATACATTCCATATCATGTGGCGAGTTTTCTTTTTTGTTGCACTGTGTTCTAGTTGTTTAGGGCAAAAAATTTGAAAAGAAGGTCGTGGGGTGGGTCTCGCCCAAGAGTGAAAATGCCCACATCGCCACTTGCTATCAAAGTCAAGGTCGAATGTTTTGAGTTTATGTGCGACGAGTACGTTCTGGCGTCAGACCTCGTAGATTCCGAGCGTGATATCGCCGACTTCAAAGCAGCTTCACGTGTAGCAAAGTCCATCATTGTTCATGTTTTAGAACCAGTCCTTCTTTAAACAGTCGCAGTGAGTAGTTCTCCAAAGTGTCATGCCAACCATGACAGGAAATGTCTTGCCTGACTGCATTCCTTTACCCAAAGGAAAGCCATTGCTGTTCGGCATATTGCAACCAATACCAAAGCAGACTGGCCCTAAGTGCCACTCGAAAAGCGTCTCCATACCGCCGCTTCAAATGGCAACTTGCATCTCTCGGGCACTTGTAAGGACTTCCTTGTGTGTGTGTGTGTGTGCCTTAATAAAAGTGATAGTTCATTGCTAACACATATTTCATTAAGTGCAACGTTGAAGAGGAAATGGAAAAATCGAAGAGTGTGGTAATTAAAAACAGGCCAAAAGCAGGGGGGGGGGGGGGGTGCGGAAGACAACAAATGACTTTTATGCCCTTTAGGAAGGATTTCACACAAGTATGCATGGAGATTCTTTAGCTGCAATCCTATTGGAGAAGACGAGCGGTGCTTGATATTCCCATTACGGGCGCATCCCTTCCTCTTCCGTTGCACTCCCTCTCTCCTATCTCCTGACCCAGACGTTTGTTTCCACCCCCAAGCTCCCCCTCGCAGGATTCCTGCGTCAGGAAGGAATGTACGCGCCAAGCCGCAATTAACATTTCGTTCCTGCGGTATCCACCCACCCACACAACACATCCACACACACACACACACGCACGCACGCACACCTATGCGGGACGCTTAATGACGCCATATTTATGATGGGCAAATATTTGCATGGGGAAAAGCTGCCACGGAGCGACTCCGAGATAATTGAAAGGAGCTTGAGCGGGACAGATGACTGGGCTTTTGACGGCAATATGCCGTTTATACACACCCATATACATCAACGGATATTACATACATCAAGTGTCAGCAATGCATGGAGAAAGAAAACAAGAAATCCTGGCACACCAATGCCGGGAGAGGCGGTGAGCGAGAGGAGGGAGAGGAAAAGGGGAGGGCTGCAAGGTGGAGCGTGGAGTGCAATATTTTCTGTAGCAATAAAGATGAGATCCGTTTTATTTTTTTCTCAAAAGGTGAAGAAATGAATGTACGAGAGCGCCACAAAAGAAGGAGAGCTGCAGCACACTCCCCAAAGAATATCCTTCCTCCCAGCTGGGAGGACACGCACATGCACACACACACACACACACACAGCCAGCCCAGCTGTCTGGATGGGGGAGGGGTACACTAGGATGCAGCGATGGTGAGAGAACACAGCATAAAAGAACAGACGAAGGGAAAGGAAGCTCGAGAACATCATGAGGAGGAATACCAGGGAGAATATCATGTGTGTGTGTGTGTGTGTGTGTGTGTGTGTGTTGTTTACACACATGCACATACACACAAATTGGGTGAAAGGAGCGAAAAGCCTACGAGCCAAAATGTCCGCATAATAAAAAGGTGGGATGTCACGGGTTGTGCCATACAAATAGAGGAAGAGTCAGGAGCACACGCGCACGCGCACACACACACACACACACATGCACACAATCACACACATGCACACAAACAGCCACCTGACTCAGCAGCGTGCGCTCCATCACTATTCACCACCTCTTTGCTCTTGCCAGCACACACACACACACACACACACACACACACACACACACACACACACACACACACACAAGCTTTCTGACAAAGCCCCCCTGCAGAGGAGTAATTGGGAAGTCAATAACACAACACACAATGCCATATGTGAAAACAGACAGAGCGGCAGACACACGCACACGCAATTAATTACACTCATGAGTCATCGTTAGGCCTCATTGGATCTTTTAAAAGATACGATATAAATCCACATTCTTCAGTGGATTATTTTGATCTGGCAAAATATGTATGTCCTTCGAGTTGAAGCCCACACGTTAATAGGTCGCACAAGACAATACAATATTGAAATAATTGGACCGAAACAGCTAAAGACACATTTCTGTTTTGATTTGGCTTTGACTGGCACTGTCATAACGTAACCACGACAGACCCCCTCCTCAAAAATATCATCACATTTCTCTTGGCTGCTCTGCTTCCAGTAATGTATATGGGGCATAAGATTTTTTTTTCCTTCTCATCCAATCAAATTTCAGCCTCTTTTGTGTTGCCATGTTAATCTAATCTGCCCAGGGTCCTCAGAATCAATGGGGGGCGGGCCCATATGCCCTCAACAGTTTTCGCAACGGGACCGTTTCTTTCACGACCGTGACGCTCTTTTACGGTCCTTTAATTGGCTGGTGGAAGAACGAGATGATGTTTTGGCGTTTTGGGATGGTCCTGATCGTATTGCATCAATGCGGCGCGATCGCGGCGGTAGGAAGAAGTGGATTACGCCACGAAATATAAGCGTCTGCTTATTCATGTCTTGGTATTTTACAGTGGTGTCAAATTACACCCGCAGCAGTTGCTAACATTGCGGTGAGCCGAGACGAGACAGCTGGAGCCATCAAACCGTTCCTTCGGAGGGATCCGAGACGCCATCTTTACATCTCGGCTCCATCATCTGCTTACGCGCTGCTGGGAATGAGACGTCTCACAAACCCACACGAATGCTGATTGCCTTATAAGGCGACTGTCTCTCCCTCTCCCTCTCTCTCTCCCTCCATCCGGCTCGCTTTCTCGGTGCTTCGGGGGAGGGATGAGTGGTTTCAATTATGAGCAACAGAGACCAAATTAGGCACCTGGCAATTCCAATATGGCCTCTTTGTCCGCCTCAAGTATAGGATGCGCTTGCTGTTCTGTACGATCCACTGGACACAACATTAGGTACACCTGCCTTTGTCTATGTTTGGTCTTCTGTTATTTTATGTTCAATGTTCTGGAAAGCGCTGCGAGTGTTGTGAACGCCCAATAATCGAGAAAGAGGTCTCGTATTTATGAAGATGAAAGGGCTGCACAGCATTGCCTGAGAGGGGTGGGATATGTAAACGAAAGGGGCTATGACAGAGCAATCTGTGTAAACGGGAAGTACTGGATTTAGACTGCGGGGGCGGAGGGGACTAATGAAACACTTCAAAACCTAAACAAGGATGCACACAGCAGGATTGTGCAGCAATCCATTTGGAATGACATGAAGGCGTTGAAGATGACATCATCTTGAACACTTGAAATCGTCTGAGAGACTGTTTACATGATTCAGGAAAGGTGCTGCTGTTTTTGTGGGCAACTGATGCGTTTTCCTAATGTTTTTTTTCTTTCTATGAGCTCACAAGATAGTTGTTCTCAACTTATTTTAAACACTTTAGATTGGCTGATGATAACAGACAAATCCATACCACTCATGGTATGGATTCATGGAAGAGTTCTAAAATTGATCATATTTGGACATACGTGCTTTGCAGATTTTTACCTACGACGATGGATTGATCTTAAAAAAATTAAAAGGTGAGCAATGTCTGTTTGCGGCATTTAGAAGAAAAAGTTTGGACACCTTTGAATTAGACTGAATTGTCCACTGTACTTATGTGTCGACTTCCTGAACCTTGCGGCAACTTGGAAAAAAAAAAAAGAACATACACTTTCACAAGCTGTATTGAGAAAAAAGAAAGAATTCAGCCATTGGAGCTCAGCAGCAGGCCGCCATTGATCGGCGCACGGCCGCTTTGAGAGCCGACTATCGACTACTGTGCGATCAATAGTCGCTGATTACTGCCTGGATTAAGCAGCAAACCTGAGTGATGTTTTTGGCAACAAAGATCTTCCAAATGTAAGTGCTTTGACTCACTCCCCCACCCGCATTTGCTCTCACATGAGCCCACCCAAGCCATAATGTACAAATGCATCACCACGGCGCGTAGATGGCCTCTCTTAATGAGGGCTGGCAGTTTGCAGCTGCACGCTTGCACCCCCGGAGGCATTTGTCACTTATGTTGCTTTTCCACTGCACAGTAGCAGCTCCTTGGGGCCCCGCACTGTTGTCTGCTTGGAAACTAGTACCTGGGGAAAGTGGCGAATCCACAAAGCAGCGAACGCATCAGTGGAGATGAGAGCACAACAGCGGAGGAGGATGAGGGTCTCCTGTATTTACCCGTCGGCATGCGGCTGCGTAAATGATCCAAAGGGGACACTTTGGACAGCTAGAGAACAGGCGCTTGCAGCGAAGAAAAAAAAAAAACTCTTGCATTACATACATACTGTACATTATATAGATAGATCGATCGATCGATAGGTAGATCGATAGATAGATAAAATATAGGACAATTACACTGATACTGAACTGCAGTCATTCCGATTAATTTGAGCGCGGCTAGCCCCCTAGTAGGACTCAAGTTAATCGATGTCAATGACTCAACACACTTTGATGCCGACAGCCCGACACAGTTGCCGTTCCTCCAGATCACTTTTTGATGAACAAGGTTTTCGTAAGTGTGTCGTTTCAGCTGTCAAAAAGGCTACCGTGCTTCTGATGTCACTTTATCTCATACAGCAAAATTTATGGAGAGATTTATCAACATTTTCATACTGTTTCTAGAGAGGAAAATAGTATAAGTACGGCGATGCACAGCAAGCAGAAAATGTTGCTTAACCGGTTGGCTGTTTGTCATTAAGTGGATATGTATTGGGGGGGGGGGGGCTTCTGTATCCTAAACCAAGCAACAACAAAAAAAAAAAACCCATATAGACACACATACATGCTTGCATAAAAGTAAGCTCACCTTTCCCACTTTAAGAGGGCATTACAGTAGGCTACATTTTTTTTAAAAAACAACAAAAAAAAAAACCCAGATCAAAAACAACAGCTCAAATATAGCCAGGGGACACTGTCCAATCGAAATAACCCTGCTGAGGAGGACGCCATAGACAACAGGTATCAACCTATGTCGAAAAGCAGACACATTATTTGGCCACGGAGCACAAGTGATTCCTCGTGCCCTCTTCTGCGTGTCCATATTTGGCACACAGACGCTCGGCATCCCTCACTTGGGGTCGAGGAAAAAGTCCGGCCTCTAATCCACTGAGCTGCTCAGAGAAAACGTGCTGATTTTGCCCTTTTTCCAATCGACCCCCCCCCCCCCCCCTCCATTCTCCCGTCCTTAATCCACCCGGCTGCAGGTCTGGGGGAATAATCCTGGATTAGGAGGTCCTCCCCACAGCGCGGGCTATACGTACGGGTGCCCCGCCGTCGTAGTTGACGGTGCCTGAGGCGGCGCATTATTCATATGGCGAGAGGACACAAGGGCCCATCCAAAAAGAGGCAAACGGTGCGTGATTAGGCTGGAACGAGCGCGTCTTGTCGCCCTGAGGGGAGCTGCGGAGGCACATAATGCTAAAGAGGGATAATACTAGGCGGCCCTGCCGATATTACACACGGTTTTTATAGGAGCTCCTCAGAGAGGCACTTTTGTTTGCACGCGATATACTCTAATTGGTGTAACCTTCTTATTGTTTTCATCAGAACCTTTGTGTGGGTGCGTGCGCGCGCGTGTGTTCCCACCAGAAAACAAAAACAATTGTTGACGTCGCCATAAATATGCGGCAAAATATAAGCGATGTTTGAATTTGTGAGCTCATTAATGTGATCTCATGAATAACTCATGTGCAAATTTTACATTGCATGTTTTTTTGTTTTTTTTTGGGAGCGCTTGCGATAGCTGACGAAATGCGACTCCAAACCCACTCGACACTACAAAACATGACATCACTACATTTAGAAATTCAAACACATTTAACCTCAACAATACTACAGTATATTAACCACAAACGACATCCAAGTTAAACACTAAATAAACCATAAAACTATGTTTTTACCATATCACTAAATCAAACCAGGAAATCACTCAATGCAACAATTTTTGAGACCAAAACATGACATTTAAATGGAACCTGAGTATATTAACAATACAAAATAGTAAATTTGACAGGAAATCACCATATTGACCAGGCAAAAATACTACATTAAACAAAACACTATATCAATTGTAAAATCGCAACACTTAACCACAAGACACATAAGAAAGCCACACTGAACAAAGCATTAAAACCACAATTTTTAACAAGAACAGTACAGTTACTCACAAAACACTTGATCCATTTGCCTAAAAACACTGTCGGCAACACTTCAGTTCAATGTAAAAAGACATTTAGCAACAATTTAGAACCCAACAAAACTATAGAAACACGACATTCAAAACCAAACTATTTTTCCCACACCGTCTTCAGCCTGAAAACTATTTCACCCAAATCCACAAGCTATTCTACTTGAGACTTTAAATACCAAATGAAATCACCCGAAACGCTAGATTATATGATCAAATACTTCATTGCACCTTACAAATATCACTGTTTGCTATGAAAACACTAAATGGAATCATCATATCACCCCCGCCCAAAGAACCCCCCAAAACGATGTAAAACAAACAACAACAAAAAAACGTCTTCCCTCGCAAAAATTCTAAGATAAGGCAAAGTTTTGTTTGTGTGCAAGGCTAAGCTTTTTTAAATGCACTTTTATGTACTTCCGGTTCAATTTGGCAACGGTAGCCGTTAGCGCGTTTGAGAGACGTTGGTACGCTTCAGATATTTTTGTCTTATTTGGAAACCGTGATTAAGATCAAGATTTTATGTCTTTGTATTTCAAGCCAAATTCAATTAAAGTCGCCCACGGGTGAAAACATTCCATCTTTGTTGCTTGCATTTTACAGCGGACGATGAGCCGGAAGTACATAAACGCTTCCATGTTACCTTCGGGGCTCTGTAGAACATGACGTTAGCCTGTAAAAAAACAAAACAAACAAACAAACAAAAAAAAATAGTTACGATGTACAATTACATTTTGTACTAAACTCGAGTAATGAAAAGTCTCCACAAAATGACACATTTCACACGAGTAAATGTTAACAGGAAGCATTTAAGACTGCACTGTCATTCAATGTAATACTCGTCGTTGTCAATCAATACATGAACTGTGACTTTTCTATTAATGGCTCGACATACGTACATTGAAAGCGATTACCATCAGGATCTGTCCAGAAATCAATAAATGTGTGATGACTGACACTCAATCTGTTGGAGTATTAAGAAACTGTTTGGAGGCAGGGCTGATCTCACGCACACGCACACGCACACACATGTTTATTTACCTTGCTGGCCGCGGGGGAGTCGAAGTTGCGTCAGAGCTCAATGTCCCAGAGGCGTGCTAAGGCCCAGCAGGGGGACTTCATGTGTCACCGCATCTTTGGCAACCTCACGACAACAACCCTTGTCATGATGACTCACAACCTAAAAAAGATGACTCGAGCAACAATACACACACACACGCGCACACTAAAAAAACTCTTCAGGCTTCCCCATATGCAAGGGCATTACAGAAAGTACAGTGGTGTCTTAAATTAGAAATGGAATTTGTTCTGTGACCATGCTTGTAATGCAAAACAATTTCCCAATTAAAATGAATCCAAATGCCATTGATCCATTGCAGCTTCACACGATGCTTCTTTTGGTGTGTGTGTGTTTTCTGGCCACCGGGGGGCAGGATACAGACAGACGTTTATGTCGGCAACGGTCACAAGTGACG
The DNA here is from genome assembly GCF_054856545.1 of Hippocampus guttulatus. Classification (NCBI taxonomy): domain Eukaryota; kingdom Metazoa; phylum Chordata; class Actinopteri; order Syngnathiformes; family Syngnathidae; genus Hippocampus; species Hippocampus guttulatus. The sequence continues at coordinate 11,890,062 of NC_141276.1, forward strand.
AAGTTGCGGTCGTATTAGCGTGTCTATGGAGTTTTGCATTGTCTGTTAGCATTAAGCTAGCGCCAGCTAAACCAAAATAAAGTAGGTTGTTTTACACATACGCAGCCTTTCATTCTATAGATTCTTATTTTCAAAGAATTGTTCATTATCTGTCAAACTGTTGCCTGCTGTCAAGTAAAGTGAGTTTGCTGCCAAAAGGAAAAAAAAATATTGGTCAGGTCTAGCTCAATAGCATGGGCAAGTATCACCATCAAGTATCAGTATTGGGTTGATATCGGCCTTACTTTGATTTGAATGAAACTAACATGCTCATTTTTGGAATGTGGGAGGAAGTGGGGGTGCCTGGTGGACTCGCTGTCTTTAAAAGCCAAAGACCAGGTGCAAAACCTTAGGGTGCTGATTGGTCCAGACTGCAATTTAAGCTGTCATATCAACACAAACACGAAGATTACAGCTGAAAGAAACCTCATCTCCAAACTGCAGTCTTGCATGCTCCAAGCAGAACAGAAAAAGCTTAGCCATGCTTTTATCTTCAGACTTGATTATGATCATCATTACCTTCCGACCGGACTCCCTCAAAAGAGCATCAAACAGCTGCAGCTCATTCAGAACGCTGCAGCTTGGATTCTTACCAGAACTAAGAGATCAGAACGCTTTATTCCAGTCCTAAAGGGTTTAAACTTGGCGCCCGGTCAGCTGGAGAATAGATTTTGAAATGATGCTACAGGTCTTTAAAAATCATTGAATGGCTTAGGTCCTGAATACATCAAACAAATGCTAATTGCTTTCACATAAACACTTTTTAAGGCACGCTCTCTCATTCGCATGCACGCACACACACACACACACACACACACGCTCTCCCTCCCTTGCACAATATTGCAAAGTTAATGTGGCACATAACACCTGGAGATGTGTTGAGAGCAACACACACCCATGGGCCTTGACACACACACACACAGGCACACACACACGTATGCACGCCCACATCTTCACTCAGCACCCCCTCTTGCCTGGAGCTGTTGTATTGTGTGGCGGAAAAAAAACAAAAAAGCCTGATTACCATTTGCATGACTTGGTGATGCAGCGCGTACGAGCCTCCTAACCGTGGACCGAAGCGGCGTAGACAAGCTATTGTCACGATAAAAGGCCAAGTCAATCAATTTCGCATCAGACGTCTATTTTCGGGGTACATGATTGTGGTGGAGCTAACGCGTATCTCCCGTCATATGTGATCATCAATAATTTGCGTGGAGTGAAATGTCTGTCGGAAAAGGACAACTGTGCTTGAGACTGGGGAGGAATTGATGTCAAGATTGCATGAAGGCCTCAAGATCAATTTCAAGACAACTTGGGACAGATTGAGTGAGGCGATTTTTCATCCATACATATTGAGACGAACAATTTCCAAATTCAAATAAAAAGACCACATAGGTGAGGATTGTTAATTCAATTTTGAATCTGATTAAATGCAGCAACACCACACTTTGAGGCAAATTAGTCGACAAGTATGTCTATGTATAGCGTTCTATACCAATCCCCTAAACCAAGTTCCATCAATTGTTTTTCCAATAATAAAATATCCACAAATATTTTTTCCCTTTTTAAAGGTTTTAAATATGGCAAAGGAATACAAACCATTTAAAATAATGTCTATAAAGACAGCAGTATTTTAGTGTGAATTAAATTCATTGAATAGAATCTGGTACTGTTGTCTTCGCTTTAAGTTAGAAAAACAACGCTGCAATGAGCATGCCAGACCAGTTGTTGGCGACGCCACACACTGAACGCGCTTTAACCTGAAAACTGTGTTTCCTTAATGCTATAGCCGACACCTGCACATTCGCAGTTTGGCACCCGTGGATTTGCATTTTTGCGGATCCCCCCCTCCCCCAAATTTCCCAATTTGGGTATTTTTCCTTTTTTCTGGGATTTTTTTTCCCTCGTGCTCCCTAAAATAAAATAAAATAAAAAACATGAATCAAGGGGCCAGTATGCCTCTCAGCCTGTAACCCTGAAAGGCTCATTAACAAATCCAGAGGGTGCATAGCAGTAGAGCGAAGGAAAGAGAGAAGCCCACCCCCCCGCCCACCTCTATAAAAGAACCCAGCCGGACATCCATCCTAATGGGCCCAAGTTCATTCGCAGCCCGGCCGGCTGCAGGTGGAGAAGCCGAGGCGCGTAATTGCTCATTAGAGGGCGACAGGCTGGGGTTGTTGCGCACGCTGGCCCTGTGACAGCGGAGGGAAGGGAGAGCGTGACAGTTGATGGGCGGCGGTACGCAATTGAGAGAATCGACGGTGGGAGTGTGGGAGGGGTGTGAGGCCACAACATTAGGCACACCTGTGCAAACAAGGGGCGCATAGGGTCAGCACAGCTTTTGGGTAGAGGATAAAGAAAGTTGGAGCTTGGACAAGTTTCGGCATCTCATACTTGTACAGAGTATGTGTATGATTAAAAAAAAAAAAAAAGGGTGTGTCGCGATAGTTACCAGAAAGCGTGGATCACAATTGTGAGACAAGATGACACAGTTCAGGAAGTGAATGGTGAACACCATGTAAAAAAAAGTCACTTATGATCAACTCAAGCCATGCAGTGAGTTAGCGTTGCTCACAGCGTTTTTCATAGTTGCTGTAAATTAATGATTATTCTGCCATTAAAAACAATTTTGTAGTCTTGTCAGTGCAAACATATTAGCTTAAAAATCTACTCTGGTGGTTCTTTGCACTAAAATCTTGCTTTTGCGCAGTTGGGTCAGAAACTGGTGTTTTTGGTTCTACTGCTGATTGCACTGGTCAAGAAATATTTACGATGTGGTTTTTAAAATTTTTTTAGTCTGAGATCCAAGTACCTTCTAGATCAGGAGTGGCCAACCAGTCAGAGACTAATAGCCATTTTTTTTTTACTGTGTTACTGCAAAGAGCCACATACTCATGGGCATCCCATCCGCGCACGCACGCACACACGCACACACACACACACGCGCACACATACACACTTTTTTGCCCAAAGAACGACTTTTGAAGCGACCAACCTCCCACAATCCCAACACGCACTTGCAAGCACACACACACACGCACACACGCGCACATACACACACATGCACACACGCACCCAACCATGCGCTCGCGCACATACAGTATGCACGCATGCCATGATGAGCAACAGCCAGAACAGCCTGAACATGAACGAAACCTAAAGACACAAACACACAAATCACCCCCCCCCCTTCCCCATTTCCTCCTCCCACCCCTTGCGGTCGACTTGGGACCAGTCCGCTGGCTCCTGGTCGATTGCGATCGACGTATTGGGCACCCCTGCCTTGACATCAGAGATAATTAGCTGATTAGCTTAGCGTTTAGCACCATTGTTTGCGCATGAGCGGTGATGCAGTCATTTGATTGGTTACCCTCTATGTCAATCAAGTAACGGGATTGATGATAGGCTGCCGTAGTACGGTCTGTGTATTTAGCGCATTTGCTTGAATGGCATTGCCACCGGCAAGGCGTTTTCGACGCTTGTCGTGTGAAAGCCCGGGAGCCGCATTGAACCAGCCAAAGAGCCGCATGCGGCTCGCGAGCCGCGGGTTGGCCACCCCTGTTCTAGATTTTTCTTTGTGCTGATTCAGATTATTTTTTTTTTATCTAGTGTATCAAGTTTGCTGTTGAACAGTGTTATTAAAGAAAGAGATTAAAACATCTCTCTTCTCATGTGGCTCAGCAGGCTCAAGCAAGTGCAGCTGTGTTTTAATGTCGCAGCCTTTACGTGTGTGTGTGTGTGTGTATGTGTTTGTTTTAGATGACGCAAAGCCGGCAAAAACGAGGTCAAGGATATGACTTCATAATAGGTGGCGTGTTATTCATTTCCATCCATACTGTCATTTTGTCTTTATCTCATTCTGCTGAGCATTAGTCCTCCGAGGGCCTATCAATCGGGGGGCTAATGGCTCGTAATTGCCTGCAGACGGCTGCGAACATCACAAGCGGCGAGCTACGAGGGGAAAGGCGATGGGGGTGAGGGAGCGGGAGCGGGAGGGGGAAGTCCTGCACGGGGTCTCCCGCGCAGGCCCATAATCACACCTACAGTAGAAAATTGCTTACGATAGATTAAGCCACCTCCGGGGCGACGTCGGGGTGCGGGTTCAAGCCATTTCCGACTCATTTTGCCTCGGGAAGCTTTTCGAGCGACGCCATGCATGCATTAACGTGATTCCCACGGAGAGACGGGTTCAAACGTAAAGTAAGAAATGACCGAGACGATCCTGCGACGCGCGTTCGCACAATGGCGGCAAAGGGGATGTTCCTCCTGGAGACGAAAATCAATCAATCACGCACGCGAGCGTTTCTGCTTATCGATACGATCCTTGTCGATTTGAATCGAGTGAAGGAACGATACAATCGACAGAATGTATGCTACCGTTGATAATGCGCAGGATGTTTAAATTCTACATAAAGAACACATTCCCCACTCAAGTGTCACGTGGGGATTTCTTTTCATTTGGTTCAATAAAAGTCAAGTACGTGAAGGCAGAGCTATACTCATTTATTTCGTTGTGTAAATGAATACCAAGAAAAGGCTCAAGTGACGTAACACAACACTGAGGTCTCGTTTGGACTTTCACCCCTTTAAATAGAGGCACTCATTCAGAGACAGCCGGTGGAGCGCACACACATACGCGCGCACGCACACACAGTTTGATGACCCCCCTCCCACCCCCACCTGATGGTTTCATCGAGCGCGGGCTAAATGTTTAGGTTGAAAGTTGCAGCAGGTGGAAATTTCCCGTCAGCATCTTGGATTCGACTGGCATGATCGTCACTGACAAAGCTGACATGAACAATCCCTGAAGGTTTGAAAAGATTAGGTAGTAAGAGGGCTTATGATTAACATGACCTTCAACTTGACCTCAAGCAAACTCAGCAATTCTTTTAAGCGAAGAGGGTTTGGTCTTTTTTTCTTTTAGATTGCAGACCAATGATGTCAAAGAGAACACAAATCAGATGAATTGGTCCAAATTTAAATGCACCCATTTAAATGCAGCCATCTTGTCAAATAATCAATACAAATAAATACTGCTTAAAGGGGGGAGGTTTTCTTTCTGAAACTAAGGTGGAATAACAAAAAAATAATAATACTAAGAAATTGCTGAACAGGTATATTTATCATACCTTGATTTTTAAATGTTGGGCCATTCCAACTAATAAAACTGATCACATTTAGTGCCATAGAATCGCTCGATTGTGAAGAAGTCATACAAAAATGAGCTGTTGTGATTTGGGGGTAGATTCCCACGATTTCAACATTTGGAGAAAAAAATAATAATAAGACAAGCCCCAATCAACTAAACAAAACCTTTTTTATGTTGCACACCCCCTGGAGGACACTGGTGCCTCACACCAAAAATCTTTTGAGCAAAAATCTGCTAAAAAGCTCTTGGTTTTCTTCAGCTCCATCTTCACGATGAATGTTGTAATTACAGAGTAGGAGCCAGGGGGGAAGGGAGGGGGGGGGGGTTGCCGGGGGAGGGGGTCTTCTACGCTCCACTTATTACCAGATGTTTTAAAAGGTCACTCCAGTTTACACGCGCGCACACAATAAAGAGTTGGGAGTCTGTTAAGCGCGAGTGAAGCGAGCAAATATTTGGACGGAATGGCAGCAAGACACAGACTGTCGCTTAAGGTGAAGAGGAAGCAGATGGGGGTGGTGGTGGGGGGGTGGGGAGCGGGGTGATTTTTGTTGATAATTTGAGCCTTCAATGTCCCTTTTCTTGGTTGGCACAATTTGTTTTTGTTTTTTTTTGCCCTCTTTGGCTGCTGTGTAGCTCACTTCTTTTTTTGGCTTCATAGCACCGTTTCCACCAAGCAGTACGTAAGATTCCCATTGTCAGAAAAGATTGTTGTTTCAAAAAACGTTTTAATTATTATTATTTTTTGCGGATACCATCGGAACATCCGAGTTGTTTTCATCGACCACGACAAAGGTACGTGATTTGCAGATAGGCAGCTATTTACTCGTTGCCGGTATCGCGTAACCTTTTAGACATGCGTTGCTTGTTTATTATCACTGCCTTTACGGAAGAGCAATATCCTTTTTTTATCGATTAAACGTGATAGATTACTTGCATATCGTGTCCATATTTAAGAAGCTGATGAAAAATTGTGGCGCTTTCCAGCATTGAAGGTGGCCCTCTCGGCTCTAGTCACTGCCCACGATCAGAGTGAGTCATGTTTGAGTAAATGTCAAAAACGGAGGCGAATGCACCATTTCACACCCGGTGCTCTTCCTCCACATACAAAAGCAAAAGAAACCCAATTGTCCAGATACTTTATAGTTAAAAGGGGAAGTCAACCCCGAAATATTCTTGACAGCAATGTGTTTGTGGAATAAGTTAAGCGGCAAAATCCACACGTTTTTGTTGTTTTTTTTAGCCATCCCAAGGGGCAAAAACGATCTTGCCCTTGCTCAGGTAACGTCCAATCACAGCTCACCTCTTTTCTGAAGCTGAGCTACGATCTGTCAAATCCCAGTTTTTCGACTTATTGATGCTAAAAATGTGACTAAAACCTTGGTGAATTTTCAGTGAGCAAAACCATCACGTATGGAGATGACTAAAATGTGACTTATAAGCACCCGAAAATTAAAATGGCTGCCACAAACACCACCGCAAACCATTCGGTTGGTCTCGTTATATCTAACTATTAACGGAACTCTCCGAGAGTCATTCAAAGCAATGTCGTCAAACGTCCATTCCGATTGAAAACTCAGGCCGGAGTGAACCTGCCGCTTGGTGGAAATGCAGCTTGTGGCATCATCAAGGGGGACTAAACGGGTGACTTGAGCGCACCCCCAGCTCACTTCCGCCTACCCTGGAAGCATCGCGACAGAACAACAAAGTTCAGCAAACGTGTTCACGCTTTCCTCTGCTTTGTGGCTGTGTCCGTTAAAGATAGGCAGGCATAGTTGTGTGCTCGACATGCAAGGATAGAGAACATTGCGAAATACATGAAAAACCTACACCGGCACTTCCTGTGTGGAGTTTGGATGCCATCCATCCATCCATTCATTTTCTGGGCCGCCTATTCTTATTAGGTTCAAGGTGGAGCTGGAGACTATCCAGGAATTTGAATTTGGGCAGGAGGCTTGCAGGTTGCCACCATGTTGCGGCGCATAAACCCGCACGCAGTCCGTGTCTTCAAATCGCATGCAAGACGTGGCAAGTCCAGTCAGCAAATGGGGCTGAGGAAGCCTTGCAAAAATCAACTTTATTCTTCCTTAACCATCACGCGATGGTTTTATGGTTGAATAAAAGTGAGAGGGTCACAGTTTTGTTTTTTTTACATAACGTGAGCATAATAGTTTTTCAGCATGCTGTCAAAATATTAATAAAAATAGTAATGTGCTTTCTGAAAACTAGGTTGTTTTTTTTCTCTTCATGCTTGAGTAAATTCATCAAGGTCAAGACCATTTGCAAAAGTTGAATCGAGACAACTACACTCGGTTGAAATTGTTGTTTGTGTGTCTGAAAACATTAAATGTGGCTATTAGGCAAACAATTTGCTTTTATTGTCCTGTCGACTAATCGTTGACTAAGTAAAGATTTGCTTCAATTGACTATTTATTGTGAAGATTTTTTTTTTTGTCAACTCAAACTTTAGCCCAATGAAGCTCCAGCTCATTCCAATGAGGGCAAGTGGTATAGAAAATGGACGGATGGATTTGTATCCAGAGAAAATGGAAATCACCCTCAAAGGCGCACGAGGGGTTCCTGTTCAAAAATATTTCTCTTCTACTAAAGATATGCACACAGAGTTGAAGACAAATGCGTCCTTGTCAGGATGCGAGCCCATTTAAAAGTTCACTCGCTCTGAATGAATTCGATTCCCAGTGTACAGTTTTGACCCGCGCCGGTCAGAGTCTGCAGGAATCCGTGGCGGTTCGCCGCCGACCCCGCTTCAACCCCGCACGACCCACATAAAGCTCATGGAAGAGTGCCAAGGCAGAGGCAGAGGCAGAGGCAGAGGCAGAGGCGCGCTGCAACATGAGGTCACGGCGGGCTGCCAGAATGGTCCGCCCATTGTCCGCTGCGCTTCAAAAGGGGAAAGAGAGGCTTCGCTGACCTCGGGTCTCGTGTGACGCCGCGCCACATGAAAGACTCGGGTGACAAATATCCTCAGCGAGATGGCGACTCCAGAAAAAAAACTCCGGGGATGCAAGACGTGGGCTCTTCCTCAGGACTGTTTCCTGAAGGTGAAAATATCCCGGGATTTGGCGCCTCTTGAGGGCGAGCAGGACGGGGCGGGCGAGGAAGGCAGCGGCGTGGACGTGCCCCCGTAAGGGCAGCACCGCGAGTCCGGGTGCTCGCCCGAACACTCCACGGCGGGAATGTAGCGGCTGTCCCACATGCCCGGCCCGCACAGTTTACACAGGTCATGGAGGCTGCAAGGGATTCTGGGTAGGAGGCGGAATTGGTACAAGAGGCTGCGCGCCTGGAGGGAGGAAGGGGTGGAAACAAGATCAACCCGGAGAGCTTTCAAGCAGTGGATGCAAAGCAGCTTGTTGCGCATTTTCATAACACACACGGCTTTTAATATAATCAATGACCTTGAGGTGAACAAATCTTCAAGGTCATTCTGCTCATTGGCGATGGGGGGGGGGGGGGGGGGAACAGGGATTCAAATGGGAAATAAACAAGAGCAGAACACGCCTGCTAACGCGATGGCTGCTGCATCCATAAACATGAGGACGCAGGCGGCGGCACACTCGCTCCACATAAATCCTCGCTGCTCGCCCTGCCGCACCACAACGAGGCCAGTAAACACATCGCAGCCCGTGCGGGCAGCTTGGGGAGCGCTGCGACAAAGTGCCACAACGCAACAACTCCCTTCATGTCAAACGGCAACATTGAGGAAAACGGACTTGAAAACCATCCAGATGAGCAAATTGACTTGGAATTAGGCAGACAGTGTTTTGGATGTTGCCACGGCAACCCCCGATCACCTATTTTAGTCGTCAGTGAGTCAGGACCGCCTTCAGTTTTTATTTTGGAGTTGACGCTAAGCTGATGAGAGACAAGTCAACGGCTATTCATGGATGATGCCACCCCCTTTTTTTTTTTCCTCTTCAGTTGTCAATTTGATGCCACATCGCGGCCTTGCAGACAGTTGGAGCTTGTAAAATTCTCAACATCACAAATGAAGAGTCTCACCCGGTGACAGTATATTTTAGTGGAATATAATTTGAAAAAAAATCGAGATGGTTGAATGCTTTGCAATACAGTGATCCCTCGCTATTTCGCGGTTCATTTATCATGGATTTTCCCAAACATATTTATAAAAAAAAATTTAAAAATCATATACATGGAGTACAGTACTGTATATGTTGCTCTATGTGACTCGCTGTTGTTTTGCTGACTCTCGCGGACCGTTTGCGGACTTAAAAATTTTTTTTTTTTTAATATGTTAATTGGTCGCTACTTTGCGGATTTTCGTTTATCGCGAGTGGTTTTGGTCCCCATTAACCGCAATAAACGAGGGATTGCTGTAATGTGCCCGCAGTTAAGGTTACGTGGATTGTTACAAGAGTTCTTTAAGTTCCAGCTGTCTGTGAGACCATGAAAGCGTCTGGAACCGTTGTTGAGATCATTTTCATTTCACGCAAATGAAGCAAAACGACAGCATTTGTATTTTGAATTCGGGAGTCATGTGTCAGTTGTTCTTAGAATAAAAGAGACCAAAAATTAGAGAGAGAGAGAGAGGACAGAAAGTGATTATTTTGTAGTGGTCTCACAATTTTTCCAGAGCAGTTTATATATACAGTATACGGTTTAGTGAATTTCATAACAGCCTTATCTTAGGATGTAACATGCTACTAGAGTGGTTTGTATGTATACAGTCAAACCTCGATTTTCGAACGTCTCTGTTCTCGACCAAAAATTTTGAGATTTTTACGCCTCGGATTACAACCGAAAACCTGTTTTCTACCAAATTGAGCAAACCCGAATACGCCACTGGACTCCTCTCGGCTTCCTTACTTCCTAGACTTCCTCGTGTAGCGTTCATTGTGAGCAGACGTGTTTGTTGTGATTGATGCAAATCTGACTGTTTTTATGTTATTTCTGTTTTTATGTATTAGCCCCTAATCATGAGCTAATAAAATAGATTCGGATTTCGAACAAATCGTTTTTTGAACAGCCTTCTGGAACGGATTCTGGTCGAAAACCGAGGTATGACGGTATGTACAGTATATATAAGTATATACTGTATATATGATTCTGCCTCTTGTAAAGTATGTGAGACTTTACAAAGGTTGACCTGGGATCAAAATACATATTCTTCTTTTGCCTTTTAAGAATCCAAGACGGCAAGACAATGCAAGCAGTGCATCGGGGTGGCCGCGAAATGGAAGGCGGCGTGTGTTTTTTGCGTCACCTTGCGTAGCACCAGCTCTCCGTTCATGTGCATAGACAGGTTGCTGAAGTGCAACAGCATTTGGTCGGTGGCCAGCTGCTGATCCGTCACATCCTCGCCGTACAGGACGATGATGGCCACGCACAGGAACAGGTGGAAGTAGTCTGTCTGCAAAAGGGAGATTTGGGGCTCTTCAACACTATTGTTCCTATTATATTCATATCATTTGTTATTTATTGCACTTGAGACCCGCGGCTAACAAAAAAATGCATTAGGATATTGAATTGCTTTATGTAATGTCAGTGTTTAGTGTTCATTTTGCTGATTAATATGAATATTAAAATGTTGAGATAAAAAAAAAAGACCTAAAGCCACAGATAAAATTATGAGTCACTATTTTCTGCTTCTACCCATTTGTATTTTAAAAAAATTTAGAAATTATATTTTAAAAGACGTTGCCTAGTGATTAGCGCGTCATACGGAGGTATGACGCGCTAATGTATGACGGAGGTTCGATTCCAGCTCCGGCCTCCCTGTGTGGAGTTTGCATGTTCTCCCCGGGCCTGCATGGGTTTTTTCTGGGTACTCCAGTTTCCTCCCACATTCCAAAAACATGCATGGGAGGTTAATGGAACACTCTAAATTGTCTCTAGGTGCGAGTGTGAGCGCGGATGGTCGTTCATCTCTGTATGCCCTGCGATTGGCTGGCAACCGGTTCAGGGTGTTGCCCGCCTATTGCCCGAAGACAGCTGGGATAGGCTCCAGCATCCCCCGCGACCCTTGTGAGAATAAAGCGGTTCAGAAAATGGCTGGATTGATATTTTAAAAGAATCATTTGGTAATTAGCAATTTCATTTATTTAGTTAATCGAAATGGTTGTAAGAATCATACTAGTTTATTGAGCTATTATTTCTCCTGGTTGTACAGAATCATTAAAAAAAAAATTAAAATTGAAACATGTAATCAGTGCTTAAAAATAGTTTTCAAACATTTTCATTCATTTCAATTATGAATTATAAATACAGTAATCCCTCGTTTATCGCGGTTAATGGGGACCAAAACCACGCGCAATAAACGAAAATCCGCAAAGTAGCGACCAATTAACATATACTGTACATTAAAAAAAATTTTGCCTCACGTGGGCCATTGCGCTTGAGAAGAGCGCACTAACACACGCGCGCACACACACACACACACACACAGGCCAGCATCCCAGGTGTGCAGCAGACGTGTTTATGATTAGTCAATTAAAGATGATTAGACAATTAAGGATGGAAGAGACCTGCTTTTGTTCTTATAAGCCCCCCTCTCTCTCTCTCAGCCACACAGCCACACAAGCAGGCACACACTAGCAGCATCGTAAACAATACTTAGAAACTGATTAAAGATCAAAGAGTAACCCTCGAGATATATATTTTTTTATCAATGTTTGAAAAAATCCGCGATGCACCCAAGCCGCGATAAACGAACCGCGAAATAGCGAGGGATCACTGTATAAATACACATTCAAGTGCCTATATAGGTAAAAATATCGTGACGATTACACTTCAACATTAAGATGTATAATAATGAAATTTGAAGGGCATATCGTACTGTAGTCTGTGGTCAAGCTTTCAAGTAGACTGCTTGCACCCTCGGCTGACTCAAACAAATCATGCTGAAATACGGTGCTCCTAAACGTGTGTGTGTGTGTGTGTGTGTGTGTGTGTGTGTGTGTGTGTGTGTGTGTGTGTGTGTGTGTGTGTGCATGCACGTTTCTACAGAGAGCGACAGCGACCTGGTAGTGAGCCCAGCAGGCCTCCCACATGCGCAGAGCGTCCGTGTCAGGGAACTCGCGCTTGAAGCAAAGGAGGATCCAGCGGTGGCAGAAGAGCAGCTGGAGGCCGTCCTCGCCCAGCGCCGTAAGGTGCTGGTGGAAATCAGGCAGCATGAGGCGCAGCAGCTCCCGCAGGTACATCTACACACATATGCGCACACCTTACAGCCAGCTTCACATATTGGGGGCAGGGGGGGGGGGGGGGGGGACACCTTTGCAATTTCAATCTACCAACTGCCTCTCCATGTCGTCATCACGCGGCGAGCTGATGAAGATGGTGTTCTCCATGAGGCCCACAAAGCACCAGAAGGTGTCGCTTTCGTCTTGGATCTCGGTCAGGAGCGGGGCCACCAGGTCTGACATGCCCTGGCAGTAACCCATGTCCGGGTTAAACACGGCGTAGTTGAGCAGGATACGCCTAAAAGGGAAAGAACGAAATATCAGCGAGTTTCGTACGGCATTTGTTTTCTTCCATAGAAAACATTACATTTATAATAATAATAATACATTTTATTTATAAGCGCCTTTCAAGACACCCAAGGACACTTTATAATAACAAAAACAATAAAACACAATACGGGTTGAGCAGCGCCAGCCAAACGCGCCAGCGTTCACTCAACCCAGAAGTCAGAAAGAAACCACAAAAACCAAGCTCGAACTATCCTCATTTTGAGGATAATTTGAGTTAGGCAAAAAAACTTCTGCACAAGCATATGACAGTTACAACAGGTCACAAGACATAAACAATGAAGGCGGTGATACAAGGGAGTGTATGCGCGAGTGATTGTCTGGTTGTGTGTGCGTGTCAGGCGGCAGCTGGTTTACACGTTTACTGTCAAGCGCGTCTTTATTTGACAGTTAATGACTCAATGCGATTGTACTGTATAACTGTAGGCTGCGTAACCTATCGCACGAACAGCAGAATTTCTTAATTACCCGTCAAACGTAACCAGGTCGCTAAGAAAACTGCTTATCACAAAACGATTGGCTCGTTTGGTGGCTTAAAGGCAAGTTTTCCCAAATGTGTCACATGCTAACCTGCTGCTGTTTTGAGCTCGTGTTATAATTAACGATGGCGTCGAATGACGCTCCCTTTCCGACAGCTTCCGAAAATGCCGTGCAGACGGACTTTGACGTGCCTGTCGGCAGCGTAGCTAAAATAATTCCAGATGACACTGCATGCTTCATGTACCTATGCCAAAAAAGGCACCGCTCACTTTCGACACTCTTTCCCCCCTGTCTTTATTTCAAACGTTAGTGGTACTTATTAAAATAAACGTGGTAAAGTATTTTTGCCAACATATGTTTTTGTATTAATATCGAGAAAGCAGTTTCACTCTGCAAACTCCTTCCATGCTCCCTGTCCTTCAGGCATCTTCAAAGGGTGAGATGTTTTAACCCTTTAATGCCTGACCCATCAAGGAATAGCCAGAAAAATCTGGTTTTTGGAAACTGAGATGTTCATTAATTATATAAATATTTTTGCCATATTATTTTGTTTTAGATATTTGTTGTATCGCATTTATAAGCATTATGTAGATTACATCAAAAACTGAAAATCATATTTTAAACCTGCAGTATCAAATTTGATACAGATGATTTAATGTACTATAAAGAATGAGTTACATAATGAAACTGCATGTATCAAATATGATACGAATGGCATTATAGGGTTAATTTACAGGTATTTTCATTTCATTATACAGAGATTCACCTCTGTGTCTGGCAGCTCATGTGGGTGTTAAAAATGTTGCTTAAAACATTTCCAGTACCGTAAATAAACGACTGGGTTAACACTGATTGACACTATTTCCTACGAGCTATTCGTCATTACATTACAACAACTTTGAAGTGAACCATCGGCAGGGAATTGCACTTTGGAGGTTCCGCATGAAAACATAAGCACGAAGCGGCACCGTGAAATTGTAAACATGACTGCATCTTTTATGGACGTGTCCGTGAGCACACTGCTGAGAAGCGCGGTCCCACCCAGACGGACTGAACATTCAAACATCTGGTTCAGTGCAAAAGACAAACAAAAACAAAACAAAAAAAAACACACACACAACAAGCCCTACTTGTAAGTGGTTGCCATGCCAACGCCTATGGTAACTAGGAACCTATTTAATGATCTTTCTCGTGGTGCGTGCGCTCAAGTGTGTGTGCTCTTTTTTCTATGGATAGCACTTTTAAGTGTCTCTGGTAGCACTCATGCATAATTAAGTTGTCTCAAAAACAGAGAAGGAAAGCCTTGAGGACATTTTGTTCATGTCACAATATGAAAGCGTGTCAAGAAAGGGGAAACGCAAACCAGCCTCAGAGAGGACTCTGGGGTGCAGCCTCTGCTGTGGCTTGGATGAGTAAAGAAGCAATGATAAGCTTGGCAGCAATTTTGAGATTTTTTTTTAAATTATTAGATTTCTGCACCACAGATGAGCGAGACAATTGCAAAAATATCCGAGATAAGGAGGACCGCTGTTTAAATTCTCTTGTTCCTCATTTGGATGTCCATTAGCTTTGCGCACGCGCAAGCTTAAGTGCCTTGCTTAGCCAAAGCCAATAAAGCATGAAACTCATTTGAGGCTCCCGAGAGGCTGATGGGGGAGAGCACAGAGAGAAAGTCTCACCTCATGATCTCCACGTTGGGGTTGTTGTCGCCCCTGAAGAACTGGTTGCTGCGGTCTGTCCTCACCACGTCCTTGTCCACAGTGAACTGGACCTTCCTCCAGAAGTCGCTGTGCTCCTCGGGGCTCATGGACAACCTGGCGGGGTGGGGGCAACGCACAATGTTTAAAATAAACAAAAAACACTCAAAGGTGAATTCTGAGTTGGTTTGTAACACATTAGACACGTTTGAGGATAATTGCTGAAAACATCTTCAAATGTGGAGGAAGCCTGTTGGCGTGTCCACTGTGGAGCGCCTCGTTGTTGCGACATGGAAAAAAAAAAACCACAACAAGCTGCTGGGATTCAAGACTTTAAGCGGCGACATTTTCACGACTCAAACAGGGAATGAAAAAGAGAATGAAATGGCATCCATTTTTCAGCTGTGTCAGCACATTTGGACACGCCCACGGCTTGATCTTTCACAATTTTGAAAGCTTATTTTATTTACTTTGTACTTTGTACTTTTTTTTCCATATTTGGCAGGGTGGTGAACGTCACTCTTCTTTGTGGGATGTCAAATTTACAAGGCATTTATTTTCACTATGCAGAGACTTGAAAGGCTAATGTAGATGCGCAACTGTTGGAGGAACCGGCTATGAAATTCCCAAGCGTCCACCTCGAGCACAACTATTTGCACTGCAGTGTAGTTTATGTGATGCACAAAGTGTACTCAAGTCCTAACATGCAAAAGGGATTTAATTAGCACTGTTTGTTTTGCACGTAGCCCCGCCAGGATTAATGAGCAGGCACCTGATGCAATGCCACGCAACCCTATTTATGGTCCATTTGTGTCGGCGGGCGCCTCCCCGCGACACCTTCCTCAATCATGTTTTGCTTCTTGAGCGCGATAACCGCAAAGCAGCAACGATGCAGCTAAATCTCTCTCTGCTTACATGAACACTCACTGGAGAGTTCCTGAGGTGCATTGGAACAACGTAACGAGGAAAAACGAGAGCAGTCAAAAGAAAGGTATGACCATCGATGACCGCTATGTATTTTTTATTGTACTGTGCACAATATATTCTCATTACTGGCATTCATGACTGGACAAGTTTAATTTAGTACGATTACAGTGAAACTCCTCTACAACGAAATCATGTTTGCAGCAAGAAATGTTTCACAACAGGGGTTTTTTCACTCCAGCAAATTTGATCTCAGATGTAAACACACACACACACACAAAACGTATGTGTACTCTTTGTTTTTATTCCAATAGTGCATAAGTATGAGCATACACTTATTTGACACTTCATATCGTCAGTGTTGAAAGAAAAAAAGGTAAAGAAATTACGAAATTTACGATCAGCATTCACTTTCACTTACATCAATTGCTTGGATAATGTCTTTTATTTTGCTTCCTCCGTCTTTTATTTTGATCACTTTTACCCTCTCTTCCAGCATCAGAGCTCTTCTTGTCTTAGCTGCTTGACATCCAAAGGTCCGTTTTGTAGCCATTTTAGCAATGTGACGTTCTTGCTCCGTCTGAAACTAATGATAACAAATACTTCCTGGACTATTGCGCATGTGTAAACCAGTGTGGTGGTTGCTGTTGCCGTTTCCGAACGAAGCAGTAGAGGTCGCTGTTGGATTAGACTTCGTTGTAGTGAATATCGTCGCGAGGCAAGAGCAGAGAAAAAGACTTCGTATAACGCAACAGGGTTTTTTCGTTGTATGGGGGCAGGAGAGTGGGAATGGTGTTCATGCATGAAGATTTTTTCACACTAGGGGGGTATTTTCGCCCATGTAGGTTTCGTTGTAGAGGAGTTTCATTGTAGTATCATCACCAATATTTTGCGTGTCCACAGAATATTTTTCGAAGAATCCTTTTTCTTTTAACCTTTGTGTATCAGCTCTATTGGCAAATGATTGCTAATTTATGAATTGATTCTCCACATTCTTCTGGTGTGCATCAGTTTTTGATGGCATTCTACACCAGAGAAATATTATTCCATCCATGGATTAATTATGTCAATGTATATGTGGCAAACGTGTTCATCTACTGTCCTGTACGACCCCCCCTGACCCCCACCACACACACACACATCATTTTGCTATTTGTTCATTTAGCTTGGACATAATAATATCAAATGGGAGGGCTGGCTGTGTGCACTCTAGATTTTTATCCATTTTGAATCACACAATTTTTGCATTAATGTGTTTCAAGAGTGCCTAAAGCTGCGGCCAGCCAGTGAAGTGTATTTAGAGCATGAAAATCCGATCATTTAGTTTCGGGACATGTCAAAGAGTGATGTACAGCAAGTACTTAGTCAAAGTGTAAGGAATTGAAAACATTGCTGACATACTTCGGCTAACTCAATTCCATCTGATTTTCTCTTCTGGATGAGAACACAGCAACATTTTTTATTGCCGCGTTCATCACCTTTTCGTGATTGACTGCTTCACTTGGCTGGGAATCACTTTTTGGGGAAAGGGGCCCTCGAACAGCTGCTACGTTTCCGCGCTCGGCCGCTCGGCTTTCACAGGCAAGAAGGGCGAAGCTGAGGAGCCGTGAGAGAGGCGAAGAGACATGGATCCTTCCCGCTAATGACCGACGAGAGGCCCTGTGGGCTTGCTCTTGACAAACAGCCCTTTAAAAAAAAAAAAAAAAGGACTCCCCTTACGAGTCCGAACAAAAAGCGCTTTAATTATATTGATGGGACAATACGACATTTTAATAAGCCACGCAGATCAAACCTAGCCAATTATCAGCCTCTTTATGGTCATGTGGAATTATGTGCGTGCTCAGCCTGGGTGGAGTAGAAGTGCTCTTGTTTGTGTGTGTGTGTGTGTGTGTGTGTGTGTGTGTGTGTTCATGCATGCCACAGCTGTTTTTTTTTTTAACTCTTACTGACAGAAGAATATGATCTGATAAGCGCCGACATGGTTTTTCTCCAGAGACCTTTTATTTCGCACCCACCGCCTCCCCTTAACATTTCTCTTATTGTTCCTATTGATTGCTCAGCGCTTGCGATGAGACGCCACGACGCACTCACACATGTTTTAATGTTTGACCGAATGTGCATTTGGCAGCCAAAAACATGGCCAAGTGACAGCGGAGCAGCTAAGTGCCGTGATTACCCAAAACAAAATCTGCCTGCGGCGCTGGTGAATTGACGAACAAGCACGACATTTTCACCTCCTCTGCTGGACGTCGTGGTAGTGCGTCCGCTTTTGTAGCCTCCACGCCTCCCTTTCCTGCGAAGTCGAGTCATAGCTGTAGTAGTGCAAGAGGAAGGGCCACACCTCGCCACGGATGGACGGGTCGATACCCCCGAAGAATATGGCCTGGTGTAACACAGTGAGCACAAAGAGTTGGTTGTCAAAGTCTGAGGGCATCATGGGTAATGTATAGCAGCAAAGCAGAGTCAAGGCCTCGTCATCTGCACTTGCACATCTCCGAATCAGGAAAAAAAAGATTCAATACCCAATACAATTAATTTCTTTTAAAAAAAAAGTCAAACGCTGGCCTTTTTCCAGCCTGCCATCAGGTCACGCTGATATAAAAACCTTTCAGTAATTTGAAAACTATGAGTTAAACAATACACAGTCAGTTTACGAAATGAATCATGCTGGTAAGCTCTACCACGCGCTCATTAAATGCTAACATTAGCTAAAAACGTCTACCCTGTCATCAAGCTCAAACCCTGTATTTGGCTGTTTGCGTGCACATTGTTTGCTTGCAGTTAATTTATGAAAAGGTGTGGGAGCTTTACCAATAGGCATTTTCAACAAAATTACATCCACCCAATACAATGAAAATCAAGTACAATGGGAAATTTGGACTTTTTGGGGGGGGGCAAAATGGGGAAGTCAAAGAAACTGTATTTGGTCCACATGACCCAATTTTATACCCCAAGTAAAGTCTTAATGACGGTAAATATTGCCATGAGAAACACTGCTGTGTCTACAGTAAGCAAGGTGGTCCGACTGAGCCGAGCTTTTCTTGTGCCGCTGTCTTTTTACACTTGGATGACTGACCATTAACTCATTCACTCCCAATGACGTTTTTAAACGTCTTTTCAGACATGGTCTAGAATTGGCTGGTACTGAATGAGTTAAGAATGTTAACAACTAAAACGCCACAAGTCCAGAACACTTTTATTTGATTTCACTGAATCACTGGCATAGTTTTACACTTGTTCAGCAATAAATTTAATCATCAGGATTTAGTGGTTACCTCACCCCACGTTAGAGACAGTTAAGAATGTTAACATGTCTGCTGGTAACATGCATAAAGTCTCCATAATGGTGACATTTTTTGACTCTGGCTCAGCTGGGATGGAAGGTCATTTTCTTGAGGTTCCACTATATCTGTCACATAGTGTCCATCCAAACTGAGCTTTAACATCTTGATGAAGGCAAAAGAATTAACAGACAGCTCTTGTATAGGATCTCATTAGATGCGCGTAGTTGGTACAAAGTCATTTGCAAAGCACTGTAATTGTGAAACCTGCGCCTAAGCGCCAACAAAAAAGCTCATGTATTCTCGTTTGCAGAGAGAGACAAAAAAAAAAAGTCATGTAATCACTGCTGAGTCATTGCAGTAAATACTAAACGTTCAAGTGAGTCAATCCCAAAGGGCTCAAATGACGCAGTGTCACTCGCCATGAGACTCTCTCTCACTCTCTATCACACACACACACATGCGCACACACACACGCACGCACAATACTGAGATGATGTTTTTGTCCAGTGCTGTATGCACATCAAGAGCTACTGTAAAAACCATTGTGTGAATTTGACAATGATTTTAAACCTTGGATATGTCTTGGATAAAAATAATCCTGCAATCCCCCTTAAAACACGACTGTCTGTGTCTTATGTGTTGTGTTGTGTTATTTTTGTTATTTTGACTTCAAAATGGCGCCGCGTGAGTGGCTGCCTTTCCAGCAGCTCCTATATTTTGTTGTTCTACTTCTTCCTTTCATAACTTTGCTGCTGTGAATCGGGAATTTCTCCATTGCGAGAGTAATAAAGGTTTTCTTATCTTATCTTATCTTAAAATCATTGAGACTGGCCAGCAGGGGGAGCTTGTGAGAGAATGGCTTCCCTCCATTTATTGCCCTCGTAACATCTCTCACATTTTGTTGTTTTACAGTCACATTAAGGAGGTTACGAGTAGGACAGGCTTTATGGTAGGGCCACTTTGTGACTGACAAGCTGCTAACATGAATGATGGGATCCTTCCATCACAACCCAAGGTCAAGACCGGATTTTACGGAACGAGATTCTATCAAGATTCACACGCACACAGGCCCACCTTGCGCAGCTTATACTCCTCCTCCACCTGGCCGTTTTGATTGAGGTGTCGCAACCAAGTGGTGACATCCAGCCTGCGGTAGAGCTTCTCCTCGGGGTGGCTCTCGGCCGACGGTAGCGTGGACCTCTGGATGGAGAATTGCATGCAGGACTTCTCATCCGACACCTGGCGTGCACACAGACGAGTAGGGAATGATGGGAAAAGGACTGAAAGAGCGAAAAAAGCATCAGAATGAAGAGGGGAAAAGATGACAAAAACACAACAAAAAAAATGGAATATGTTGACTCCCTTGTGGTTTCTTTCTGACTTTCGGGTTGAGTGAACGCTGGCGCGTTTTGGCTGCCGCTGCTCAACCCGTATTGTTTTGTGTTTTTTGTTATTGTAAAGTGTCCTTGGGTGTCTTGAAAGGCGCTTATAAATAAAATGTATTATTATTATTATATATTATTTCAAGTGAACCTTTAGTGGAATTTCTCATTGTTAGATTTTGATGTGGGTTTGACTGCTCTCTCTCAATTTAAAAGGTGCACATAAAACATACTGTATTTTTCGGATTATACGTCGCTCCCGATTATAAATCGCACCAGCCAAAAAATGCATAATTAAGAAGGAAAAAACATATATAAGTCGCACTGGAGTATAAGTCGCAGTTTTGGGGGAAATTTATTTGATAAAATCCAACACCAAAAACATACACGTCAACATGTCATCTTGAGGCAATTTAAAATAAAAATAAAATAGAGAACAACAGGCTGAATAAGTGTACGGTATACTCACGTTACATGACTGACATATTAAGAGTGATTCAGATAACTCTAGCATAAAGAACATGCTAACAAGTTTACCAAACTATCAGTTTCACTCCAAATCACTAAATCCAATGAAATCTTCATCCTCTGTGTCACTTTTAAACAACTCCCCCAACTCGGGAGGTGGACGATGCGCCGCTTCCTCTTCTACGTCGCTTACGTCAGACTCATCGTCGATTTATCAACACTGGCCGAGAGCGCCCTCTTGTGGTTTAATGTGAAAATAACATGTGAAATGACATAATCATGTGTTAATAATTTCACACATAAATCGCTCCAGAGTATAAGTCGCACCCCCGGCCAAACTATGAAAAAAACTGATTTATAGTCCGGAAAATACGGTAACTGAGTCAAATATAAAACATTTTTAATCAACATAATGCTAGCTTTGCCGCTTACCTTTGCCAAGGAGATATGCTCTCATTTAAGGGACCTCTAATCCTGCCCTCCAACACTCAATGGCAAAAGGCTGTTTTCCCAAAGTCATATAAGGTCAGCTGCAGACCAAGCGACAAAGCCCAATGCGGGCAATCGCAAAAATATTTCACTCAGCGACTCATTCACACACCGGGTGACGGGCACTGGCACACATCACTCGCTGCATCTTGCTTCTTATCTGGAAACGACATTTTGAGGCGCCATATATTGTATTGAGCCACAAAAAAAAAAAACATGGTACAAAGCGGTAAAGCGGATTTCCTTGGTCGCTGTCGCATTATATTACAATAATACAAAGAGAGGAAATGGGCGACACGAAAGGAGAGAGCGTGGACATTTCAATGGCTGTTATGTGCGTCAGGGATAATCCCATTCAATGACTGTACTCGTGAATTTCCTGACAGAGACTCTCCATGCTTTGCTTTTATCGTCATAGTCCCCTACTTTGCATACCTCAGGGATGGGCAACTGGCAGCGCAGTTTTTTTTTTAAATCTCTGTGTTTTTTCGTGGAAAATGCATGTTGGAGGTTTATCAGGGTTATCGGATCAATTTTGGGGGTTTAAAAATATATATATTATCGTGTATATAAACAAAACTGAATCATGGATGTCAGGAGAAGATGAGCTGGTTTAAGATTCTGGATTCATTACACAGGTGACCCCTGTTGAAATAATTGTGAGTTTACCGAGGTCTTATTTTAATATTCATCTCCAGATGGTTGTCTTTATTTCTCTTTTTCGCATTTTGTTTGGTGAATTTAGTGGACTTTCCTCACCTGGTCTTTACTCTGCGTCTCCCTGCAGCACTTCCACTGCTGGAAAACCTCCGCCAGCTTGTCCAGGCCAGCGTGGTGAAAGTGGAGAATCTTGTACTGGCTCTCTCGGCTGGCTATCACCAGCTGGCCGCTGGTGCACGCTTCGTCACTGCGAGGGTGCGATGAGGAAATTAGAGTGCCGTTGAAAAATTCCTATTGGCCTCATACTTTCCCCTCAACAAACCTGAAGAACAGACGCAGTGACCTCATGTGACCCAGGTCCACCCGGAACACGCCGCACAGCTGTTCCAGCGGCAGCACCTTCTGCTGCTCCTCCCACCGAGCGCCCTGCGACTGGCCGTTGCTCTCCAGGCTGGAGGCGGAGCTCACCGAGTGGTGCATGAGCTCCTCGGACAGCTCCCTGGGCAGAAAAAAAATTTTAAATACATAAATTTAAATGTATTTTTTGGGGCGAGATGAATATGCCAGTGCACGATAAAAGGCACGGCTGGAATGATTTTCTTCCAGGTGCTCCAATACTTTTATACACAAAGCAAACACAAATCAGAATGTCTTTCATTCAACTGCCATTCCCCTGTGGCAACCTTGTGGTTCCCAGCTTTGAAACATGAGTGCAAACTTTTTCTCTTGTGGGCGTGCACACACGCAAGCCCGAAAAAAGGTGGCATGTCAAAGGTTGCACAGGGATAAGAAGACAAGAGCACTCACACTCACATCGAAGGCTGCATGAAAAGCGGGCATCAATGGCTGAGTTGTTGAATTGTAAGATTTAGCAGCTGCTATTATCCTCTCCGTCCAACACACATACACGCACACGCTAATGAAGCATAGCTAATGACCATGATGCTCTCCCATACACGTCTCCTGACGTGTGAGTGGTGAGAACCTGCGCGAAACGCTGACAAGTGTCCAAAGCCGCCGATATTCAAATACTAAGTCACAGTTTATTCCAAAACAATCTCCAAACTCATTGTTTTCTTACGCATACTTATTTTGTTTTGGGCAATATTATCTTGCGTAACACATTCACTGCCAAGTTTGCAAGAATGAATCGAGATGATCGATGGCGGCAAGCGATATCTGACATCCTGAATCTATTCTTGTCTCATTAAACATTTCCTGCCATGAGCACATGGAAACAGACTCAGACTTTCGTCTCATGCGTCACATCACTCACGAATAAAACTACAGTGTGGAACTTCCAAAAATCAAGCCTTGTCTGTGAAGTGACATTGGTTTCCATGATTTTTTTGGCACAGGCTATAACAAAGTTAGTCAATTCATTCTGAGCTCACAATGTCACCTTTCTCAAACTTTATACAGATCCACGAGGCCAGGGGTCGGCAACCCAAAATGTTGAAAGAGCCATATAGGACAAAAAAAACAACAAAAATAAATATGTCTGGAGCCGCAAAAAAATAAAAGCCTTCTATAAAACTTACAACGAAGGAAACGCATGCTGTATGTATGTCGGAGACTGGACTGTCTCAGAATTGTTCGTTATTCATTCCTTTGTTGTGTGTTCACAAACGCCCCCATAGAATTTATTTTGTGATTTCCTCGCTTGATTTTTTTTTTTGTTTTGGTGCATTATTTTCACTTTTCTTAAAGTCAGTGAAGTCATCATCAATTTCCGTTTTTCGGAGGCTGTCTTTGAACGCCTCTCGAGTCGAATGAGAAGAGAGAAGGCACAGAGTCGGACGCAGACGTGTCTGTGTTTGTCGAGACTGTTAAAAGCATAAAGTGTACGTTTTTAAAAAACCAACACCACAGCTCTCCTTTTTCAGAGATGCAACATGTATATTTTGTTATTGTAAAGTGTCCTTGGGTGTCTTGAAAGGCGCTTATAAATAAAATCTCTTATTATTATTATTATTATTATTATCTATATCTATTTGAGCTATATTAGCCTACTATCAAAATCTTTTTCCATTTTCAAACTTTTTTTATAAAGCTCCAGGGAGCCACTAGATGTCGCTAAAGAGCCGCATGTGGCTCTGGAGCCATGCGTTGCCGACCCCCGCACTAGGCACACAGTCACTGTCTCGTCCAAGAGAGCGTCTTCTCTACAAGGTGACAAGGTGATGTAAACAAGCTGTTTTGAAGCAGGCGGCTACAACCTACGCATCCCCGCGGTCCAAGAGCTGGCCGAGCACTCCAAGCCCCGCGGGGACTACTTCAGCAAACGGCCGCAGTGAGCAGAAGGATTAGCGCAATGCTAAGTGTTCAATAAACAAAAAGGAAGGATAAACCCCAGAAGCACAACGACGTGCAACTCTGCAAATATGAAAATAGGAAGGTGGTTTTATAGAACTTAATCCGCTTCATTGCTATTGAATTTGGTGTATAAGAATCCTACTCAAAATGAAACAATTATGCAGCATGATGTCACGTGATGCCTGGTTCGTTTTGAGGTCTGACTGGCAGCAGACAGTTGTTACAAGTGTCAAGAAACTCCTTGAAAAGCTCGGCTGTGGATTCTTCTCCTTGGTCTCCCTCCCAGCGCTCTCGTCTTTCTTCCCCCGAC
This sequence comes from Hippocampus guttulatus, assembly GCF_054856545.1. Classification (NCBI taxonomy): domain Eukaryota; kingdom Metazoa; phylum Chordata; class Actinopteri; order Syngnathiformes; family Syngnathidae; genus Hippocampus; species Hippocampus guttulatus. Next base: position 11,914,762 of record NC_141276.1, read on the forward strand.
CTCCCGTCCGCTTTCATCCAATCTTGCTCTCCCATAGGCAGCCCTTTTCTCTTTGAATGATTCCAAGTGACATGTTTCCAGTTCCTGGCCCCCTTAAGAGTGTCTATTAAAGTGAGGGAGAGAGAAAGGGAGAGATTGAGAGAGTTCCAGGGTTTTGGCCGGCTCTCTCTTTCCTCCCCTAATCCGGCGAGCTGACATTCAGCCCAGCACAACAACTCCTGGTGCGCTGGAAATCAAAGGGCTTCACACAGACACTCGGAAGGGAAGGAGGGATATACGAGAGGTGGGCAACACTTGAGTAGGGGGAGAGAAAAAAAAAACATATTGAGAATGGGCAAGTAGAGAGGAAAAGATGTAACACTGAAAAACAAGGGTGGAACAAATATGGGAAAAGACGAACCCCAGAGCGGAAGGAAAATGTGCATACACACACACACACACACAAAATGGACAGAGAAGGGAGAGAGTAAAAGCAGCAGGAGAAGGCGAGGGAAGCACACAGTAAATGTTAGAGACTGAGATCGTTGCCAAGTCACACACTGGCTGCACTTAGAGCAGGCAGGCTCGGTCGGGGGCGAGAGAGGTTAAAAAGGCTTCTCTCTCTCTCTCACACACACACACACACACACACACACACACACACACACACACACACACTGGACACGCTCACGAGGGCAAACCGCTGGTGTGTGAGGGGAAAAATTCTATGAAGATAATGACTCCCAGATAAACCCATAATGAGTAAACTTGCACTGCTGATTGCGTGTCATGCCACCTGGTGACGTCACGTATTTGCAGTTCCCGTTGAAAGACAGAGAAGTGAGCCGCCAACTGAACGGAGGCGATATTGCACCCTGGGGAGGTCGCTTGAATCATTTTTCTTCTGGCTCCACTTTGTGGCAAGATGGAGTAACTGTCACTTACCCATTGCCAATTGGAGTCAAATTTGGTTTGATGAAATGTTTAGCTTTTGGTGAAAAGTATCAGGGGACTTGATTCAAGAAAAATAAAACGTTTTGAGGCTACATTTGATTAAAGTGAAGCCTTTCCCAGCTGACATTTGGGCAAGCAGGAGGGTCCCAATACAATCTCAAGGCACAAAGACAAACAACCAAGCACGTCTTTAGACAATTTACAGGTTTCAACGAATCTGTTCTAACATGCATGATTTTGAAATGCTGGGGACTGTAAACAGAATCGAACCATTTTGAGGATATACGTTCCCTTTTGCACCATTCTAAAACGAACTGGAAACCTCTAGCATAAACTTAGATTATCATAGGGAACATAAGGTCCGTGGGCCATAGACGAGCCGCAAGAGCATTTAATCTGGCCTCATGAGGACTGCCAGAGTATGAATCAAATTCTTAATTTTTTTTTTTATAATGCTCAAAAAAAACAACAACAACAACAATTGGGTTTAAGCACAAGAATTCATAAAACTAATTCAATATAATTCATTTCTACAAATTCTACCAATTTCTATTGACGGGAAAAAATGCTACAGTCATGACAAGGAGCTCACTCACTACACATAATGGAACATTTCATAGTTAATAGTGCCGACTTTATAATTTAAATTTTGTGTGGCTCTCTAAAATACAGCAGGAAGAAAAATATTGCACGCAGCCCTTTTGCTACAAGGGATACATTGCCGTTTTGCTCTTTTTAGTTGTGCATCTTAGCTACGTTACATGTTCAGTGCTGGCTTTTTTTTCTTTCTTTTTTTTAACGGTGGAATGGCAGATGATTATCTTCGCACAAATAATAGATCAAGCATCTCAATCAACTGACCTGCTGTCATTGTCCAAGAAGACGGAGCTGCTGCTCTCACAGAGCGCCTCGCTGACTGGGGACAAGCAGAACGGCGAGGAGAAGGTGTCCGAGTCAGACCCCATGGTGCTGTCGCGGCTCACTTCGTCCGACAGCTCGCAGGAGACCTCGTCGCCTTCCTCAGCGGGTGTGGGAGGCTGCTTGGGCTGTGCCGAGGGGGGCTCCGTGCCGGCCTCTGGTACGACCAAACCGTGGCTCTCTGTGGAGGAGCTGCAAGTGATGTTCCGCTCCTCGTCCTCTTCTTCCACTTGCGCGGCTGGGGGGCGGGATTGCGGACTGCGGGGAGAGAATATGCTGATGCTTCCTTTATTAGGGACTCAATCGAATGGGTATGACAACTTTCCCCGTTTACAAATGGAACACTGCTGAGTGCGCTCTCTTACAAATAGACAGTTCTTAAGCTTTTATAGCTTCGAATAGAGATTTAGTTGCTCCCAAGGGTGCCGTTTCGATTATTGTCTCATGATTGCCGGGAGCAAGAATGGCAGCTGACTCCTGACGCTCCTTACCGTCTGCCTCTGCGGCGTGCGTGTCGACGCACGGGAGAGCTCTCGGGCGTGATGTAGCGCAGCGCCTCTTCGTCCTGCTTCTGAATGCGCGAGTTGGGCACCCAAGTCAAAATGAGAGTGGTGCCCAGGCTCTCGTCCTTCTCCACGTGCACACATAGGTAGCCTGCAGGGGGCGGTGTCGGACAGATAATGGTGACCACAAAGGGGGGGAGGCACAAAATTGAAATAGGACAATCACAACAGGGAAGAGTACAGTGGATGTGTTCTGGGAACGATTTAGTCCGATTTTAAAAAACAGTCATCCATGCATTTTCTTGAGCAGTGGTTCTTAATTTGGGTTCGATCGAACCCCGGGGGTTCAGTGAGTCGGTCTCAGGGGTTCGACGGAGCCTCTGCCACGGAGGGTAAGACACACGCGACTCAAGATGCCAATTAGTTATGACACGCCCGCTTGGCCATCACTGGCTGCAGATGATCACATGACAATGCTTGTCCAATCAGTGCTGTGGGAAATTTAGTTTGCTTAGTAGTCAACGTGTGATTGTCGTGATATTACGTCGTAGAAAAAAAAAAAGGTATACTTATCTCCTGAAATTGTATTTACTTTTTTTCTGTTTTTAATAAATGCGTTTTTTTAATATCTTGAATTTGTAAAAAAAAAATGTATACATTATATATACTGTATATATATATATATTCATTCATTCATTTTCCGAACCGCTTGATCCTCACTAGGGTCGCGGGGGGTGCTGGAGCCTATCCCAGCCGTCTTCAGGCAGTAGGCGGGGGACACCCTGAACCGGTTGCCAGCCAATCGCAGGGCACACAGAGACGAACAACCATGCGCACTCACACTCACACCTAGGGACAATTTAGCGTGTTCAATCATTCTGCCATGCATGTTTTTGGAACGTGGGAGGAAACCGGAGTACCCGGAGAAAACCCACGCAGGCCCGAGGAGAACATGCAAACTCCTCACAGGGAGGCCGGAGCTGGAATTGAACCCGCTACCTCTGCACTGTGAAGTCGACATGCTAACCACTGTACTACCGGGCCGCCTATCTATCTATATCTATATATACAGTATATATATACTTTTTTTTCCCCCCCCACTCATGAAGGGTTCGGCGAATGTGCATATTAACTGGTTGGGTTCGGTACCTCTAAAAAGGTTAAGAACCATTGTTCAAGAGCATTGAGCCCTCCCAGCTGACTCTGGGTAAGAGGCAGGGGTCATCGTGAAATGGTTGCCAGGTGAAACAATTTACAGCAGTGAATGAACTTAATTGCATGTTTTGGGAATGAGGGAGGAAGCAGGAGTACATGGATGAATATTCAAACTCCACGCTGGAAGACCATTCATTCATTCATTCATTCATCTTCCGAACCACTGGAAGACCAGAGCGGAGATTTTAACCCAGAGCCTGAGAACTGTAAGACATACGAGCTAGTTACTAGTTGTTCACAGTGCTGTCCTACAAAACCATTCAAACGCAAGAGTGGAAAATGAAGTCCAGGGGCAAACTGTTGCCATCATAAAACCTTCATGAACTCGACCGTCAATGCTGTATTTAAAATCAGACATGAATGTTCATAATTTCATACAACAGTCAAAATAGGTTAACCACAGTAAGATTAATATATGAACCCTTTCAAGGACAGCGTTTACTACTGTGGACAGCTTATCATATTACCAGGTTCATTATTGTATTACCAATACCATACCAATCATTAGTGGTGCATGAAAGGGTTAAAACACAATTAAGTGAGTTAATAACAAGGATGAATGATGGTGTGACACACTGTTTCGTAATCAATTAGTAAGGGAATTAGTTGAAAAACTTATTTTCCAAAGATGATGCACAGCAGCTAGCAACTTAGTGGTTGACCCCATCATGGGGATTTCAGTCTCCTCACTTTTGTAGTATTGTGTAAACTTCCCCAAAACGTTTGGCCTCTCCACTGAATGTGCTGAGGTGAGGTGAGCGTAATCACGCAAAAGGGTGCTAAACCAACCTGGATGGTGCTCCGCCAGGCCCGGCAGCGGCTCGGCCGGGTGCACGCACACATTATTTTTGGAGTAAATGATCTCGCCATCTAGGCCCGAGCGCAGCGCCACGCCCGCCGCGCCGGGGTTGAACGTCAAAAGGTCAGAGGCCTTGGACGAGGCGCGTCGCAGTAGCCGACCCAGGGACATCTCCTCAGAAAGCGGGACGCGGGGCCCATCTTCTGTGGAGCATGGGGAGAGAAAGAGAGGACATAGACTGTTATTTTTATGACACTACCAAATGTCAGCCTCACTCTTTCTTGTCCTACTTGTTCAATTTGCCTCCAGTGTCGGAGTAACTGTTGCTTGTCCCCACCTTGAGTAAACACGACACGCACGTAACCACCACGCATGCGTATTCACAACCCCCTGAGCAACCGCACGTCTCCACCGGTGTGGCAAACCAAACGCGTATCAGCAGACAACAGATGTCACTTGGCTCGTGTCGGCATGTGCGGGAAAACAGCTGACTCTTTTCATTCCTCATCCTCGAGCGAAACTGCAAGCAACGAACTGGTTTCCCTCTTCTCCAGTTTACACACTCATGTTCTTTCTCATGACTCTTTGCCCAAATGTTTGCGCGTCGCCGTCAGCTGAATTTGCCAACATGTACTTCCTTCATCCAAGGAATGTTCTCCTCTTCCTCCCCCTCACTCAATCAGTATGTTTACCGCCGCCTTGCTGACTGAGCAAGCACCCCACTTCCTGATGCCAGGCTCTAGATGGGAAGTGGCCCGGCAGGAAGGTTCAGGCATGACTGAGGAGGGGAGCAGCATCGTTTGATTTGTGCGAGTGGTGAAGGCATCTCAATGAACAGGATTTGTCCTTAGAACAGCTTATCACTGCCAGAAAACTTACAAATCTAATAGACTGAAAAAAAAAGAAAGGAAAAAAACAACAACCCGTTTGTTGTTGCACAGAAACGTGTCAGGTAGAGCACTGGATAAAATAATAATTATATATATATATATGGGGGCGGCCCGGTAGTCTAGTGGTTAGCACGTCGGCTTCACAGTGCAGAGGTACCGGGTTCGATTCCAGCTCCGGCCTCCCTGTGTGGAGTTTGCATGTTCTCCCCGGGCCTGCGTGGGTTTTCTCCGGGGGCTCCGGTTTCCTCCCACATTCCAGAAACATGCATGTCAGGCTGATTGGACGCTCTAAATTGTCCCTAGGTGTGAGTGTGGGCGTGGATGGTTGTTCGTCTCTGTGTGCCCTGCGATTGGCTGGCAACTGATTCAGGGTGTCCCCCGCCTACTGCCCGGAGACGGCTGGGATAGGCTCCAGCACCCCCCGCGACCCTAGTGAGGATCAAGCGGTTCGGAAAATGGATGGATGGATGGATATATATATATTTTTTTTTAAACGGTTTTGACAGATTGTCTTCAATGAATTATAACCTGGACGGAAGAGGAGATGAACTTGTAATGACCTGTGACATGTCACACTGCCGTCGACCATGGCATCGGGACAATATCATGTCACTCAATCTGTCTGCTTGCCACACAGTCGGCTTTCTTTTTACAAAGCTCGCCTTTGTTCGATGTCCACAATTACAGGGCGGAATGGCCCTGAGGTTTGCAACTCTACAGGCGTTTCTTTTTTTTCTCAAAACGTGTCAGCAAATCTGTTGAGGAAAATAAAAATATATATACCGTATTGGCCCGAGTATAAGACGGCCCTGATTATAAGACGACCCCCTCTCTTTCAAGACTTAAGTTCGAAAAGAGACTTTTTGAACACCAAATAAATTTTTATATAGAAAATAATTACAGTACATCTGAAACAAATGATTATAACAATCTATTTGAGAGAAAAAGCATGTTATTTTGCCTCATTCAAATCTTAATATCTGAACATTTAAATATGTAAACTAAAGTGCAATCACATTCGTAAATGAATGGCTTCTGGTTTTTGAAATGTAAATTACATCATAACTTCTCCTCAGCTGCCGGTTAACCTGGCCGATCTTCGACCCACTTTTCTCCAGATTGTTGCTACGATTTTTTCATTTTCTGTTATCGCTTCTATTATTTTCTTCTCTTTTCTTTCTTACCGCTTTTTTTTTATTTCTTCTTCGTGCTGCCGCTATTTTTATTTTTATTCTTCGTGACAGGGGTTCACTTTGGCCTGGGGAGTCAAGTTCAGCATTCGCTTCAATGGTATCTGGCGACATCTAGCGTCGTGAATGGGTATAATGTCTAGACCCCGAATATAAGACGACCCCCACTTTTTCAGTCTTATTTCAATGCAAAAAACACCGTCTTATATTCGGGCCAATACGGTGTGTATATATATATATATATATATATACATACATACATACATATACGGTAAAATTTACAGTTTCTATTTGTTTTTTTACAGTGTAAATTGTATAGCGGAAAATTGTGAATGATCACAACCATAGAAATGAGTACTAGCGTCTCTACCACAGCTGTGCTTTTTTTGTTGCGTTTGAATCATTGATTTCTAAGATACGAGGAACACCAAAGTATTTGTAAAACAGAATTGCATTGTGTTCGATTAAGCTGACGGAAATTAAGATGTGTTCGTGAAATCTATGTATTATGAGAGAATTATGGTCATTTAACAAAATGACCATAATTCTCTTTATAGAGTGTTTAGTATGACAGCAAACAAAGTAGACTGTCACCTTTAAGCACATTTACACATGGATTCTTTTTGAAGACCGGTTTGCTATCTGCCAAACTGCACACGGCCGCTCAAGAGGGCCCGAATGGAGAAATATAGCGTGGACCGTATATGACAAACTGAGATTGGCTTTCATAATACTGTAGAGGTTCACATATCCGAGTACAAGTACAGACGCACAGTACCAGCACCAGTACCGATATCGGTGAATCTCTAATTTATACAGTGAACAAAAGGATTCATGATGGCGACAATGGAAACGACATGTTTTTTTCTGTAACATGTTCCGAGCTCGGCGGTTCCACTATAATGTAGCGTTGTAACATGAATGGAAATGACAAGCTCAATACTGAGCATGTGCATTATTGTAATACAAGACTGATAGTCCATCTGACGAGGACATTGACTTGGTTCCAGAGCTGCTGTATTGTATCAGTTTAGATTGAAGAGGCCCCCCAACTGTGACATATTCCTTCCTGCTCTATTATCTTGTGGTTATTTCGGTCTACGGGGATATTATGGTCCACTCAGGTCAGTTGGACGGACTGACTGTTGGTTTAGCCATGGTACACTGCACTGTAGTTGGAACCCGAGGGATAATTTGTTCCTCCGTAAATGTAACTTCTAAATTGGAATTGGACACCAAAAGCAAGTAATGAACACAAGGTCACAAAAAGGTTTCTAAGTTTCTTACCTCAAGCATTTTACTTGTCACGCTGACATATGGATTTGAAAAGAGACAATAAAAGGACATCCTGGTTGACAAAGAAGCCAGAAAAACATGTTTTAGGTGGGTGTGTTTTTTCATAACACCTGGCAGGTGACTCATCTGTGACGGATATGAACAATTTCTGTTGGACAGGAAACATTTATCTGTTCCTACTACACTTCATACAGTCCTATCTAACTATCCCAATTGAAAAACAAACAAACAAAAAAAATCGGCATGCCATTAGGAATGTGCATCTTGGTCACCAGGGGGCAGTATAACACAGGCATACGTTGTCAAGACGTAAAGAATTCATGAATGCGAGTCTTGTTTTATTGTCTTTCTACATGTATTGCTGGACCGTTTGTGTTCATATATACATTACTTAAAGTTTGCAACATTGCCACACAGATGCTACTTTTGTATGTGTGGCACATTCTGAATAGCATAAGAATTCTGTTTCGAAACTCAAGATTGAGTTTGTTTTGTTTTTTGGGGGGGGGTTTAGGTGATTTTTCCAAAGTCAAAACAAATACCTAGTTGTTGATTTTGGATGATGTCCGACAAGATAACTCATGCATGTCAAACGTCTAATTTTAACAAACCGTCCTCAAACATTTAGAAATAATCTGCCAGGTCAAAACAAACACCCTGTTGATTTTAACTAAGTAACTACTTCTAATTAATCGACCAGTGTCAATTTAAGCCAAACTTTATTTTTATTTATTTATTTTTACTTTCATGTGAATGCAAGCCACCCTATTGAGTTTGATTGTGGTCCGAGACAATATGGCTTAAGTTGCAGAGGTCAGAGTTCGAATCATTATAAATATTTGCCATCGGAACTCAACAAGCTTTTCACTACACTTTTTAACCAATCCCTTCCCCATTTCTTGCGATCAAAACACGTACCCAATTGATTTTGAATTTCGGCCAGTTCCAGATAGCCAAAGTAGCAAAGGTCCACGGTCCAATCAGTACATGTTCATGAGTAATGCACGGGCAATCACATTTTTCAAACTATCAAGAAGATCAAATCAAGCACCCTATTGATTTTAAAAGATGTTCAGTACAAGAGTCACACTGCTCCACAACTCCCTTTCAACCAATCATGATAAAACTGTTTGAGACTGTGTCTTCAATGTCAACAAAGGCACCCAACTGATTTGCAGTACTTAACGTAGTACAAATTTGAAAGTCCAATTATTTCTCACTGTCTTATCGCAAGTACACTATTGATTTATGGATGTCCAGTCTAACAGAGGTCCAAGAATTTTTTTTAGGGAAGCGTCCACAGTGAGAGTTCACAGTACCATAATCAACACCTGTGCAGGGGATAGCGGTGAGCCTTGACATCAATTACTGTACTACCTTCCTTTTCAGACAGGGTTTTGGTAGTATTTTGTGGCATATTCATTTTGTTTCAAATTGAGCACAAACCCCACGATAGGTTACCACATGGAAAAAAAAGGGCAAATAAGTGAATTTGGGAATAGTGAACTGCAAATACTGTATGTGGGGTTTACTGCCTTTGTTTTGCTTCTTAAGAGGGGAGCAAGACGGTGGAATTGGGTTCATGTCGTTGTCGGGAACCCCCGTAAAGGGCCCTTGAGTGGCTGCTGTCTGACGGCTACGAGGGGGGCCCCGAGAGACGGCATATATTGGTCCACCTGGAACCAGACACTGCAATGGCGCTAATCGAGTATATTGTACTGTTGTCTTCCACATATTTTCAGAGTCAATTCATTAGTTTTTATTATTTCACGTCAATTATTCATTTAAAAAAAAATTTTGTTGTTGTTGTGGGGAAAGAGAGTGGCGTACAACTGCATTTTAAATGGAATGCAGCTGATAGTTGGAGAAGCTTCTGCGGGACACTTGATGTGCTCGAAGTGCTTGCGACAGGTGCAGGACGTGGGTGAAAGTGAAATCAAGTGAGAGAGCCGTGTTATGTACGAATAATCATGCCCGTGTTTGTAGGTAGACTGGGGTTGGGTTGGGGGGCTCCATCCCGGACTGAGGCAGCCTCCGCTTGAGATGTCCACCACAGATAGGCCCGCAGTCACACACCAGCCATTCACGCCATCACATTTTACATGTCTGGAAAAGCCTCACTTGACATTTAACAGCGTTATCCGTCTCAGAGGTGAACTTAAAAGTTATTAGCGTACAGCGGCCGAAAAAAAAGACTCTTGGGTTGCAACTGTTTCAGAATACAAATGAATGAGAAGACAAGCGGCATGTACGGTCAAGAAGAACGCGGACACGGCTCACCATCGATCCCGCCGCAGGAGTCTACAGCCCATGGTGGACGTCCATGTCAGGACACAAGCGCGTGCCAACATCGCGTTACAGCCTCTTTTCGGGAATCGAGCTCTCGGTTTACGGGTTCCAAGTCTTGTTTGCCTCCCTGTGCTTTCACTCTGTGACGCCATACATTTTCACTGCTCCGCTGATGATACCTTCTTTTTGGTGCCAGAAAATATTCCAATTTCGGACATTACTTTCAAAGTAAACCTTTGATGCATCGAAAGGACATGGCTGATCTGAAGTAGCTGTTATTTTAATTTGAAAGACCCATTTCGTCACTTCTTACTTTTTACATGTACCTTGACTTTCTGCCCAGACCAGATCGGCCCCCTCCCCTCCCAAAAAACACCGCTTCATGCATGTTTTTTGTTAATAAATCACTTTTAAGGTATATTGCCAATTTTATTGAATTTTTATTTGCAATACTTTTATATTTGACATGCTGTATAAAAAAATAAATAACCGCTTCCGCAATTACGATTGATCACGTGCTGGTGTTTCAGGAAGTAATAAGTTAACGGACCACAGCGAAATGGATGGTCGTGTTGTTGCGTACAAAATACAGGTTTTTCTTTTTATATTTTCAAGTTTGCTTCTCGATTCCTCATTTTCACAGACCTACTTCCTGAACGACACTGAGGGATTAGGACAAGTCTTTGATGGAATTGGAGGACTGAGTGGTGGAGGAGCGACGACGCGTCTACTCGTCAATTATGCGGAGCCCTACCGAAGCCAGATCCTTGATTACCTTTTTAGGCCGAATTTTGGTGCCTCTTTGCACATTCTTAAAGTCGAAATAGGAGGAGACGCTCAATCAACTGATGGGACGGAGCCATCGCACATGCACTACGAGGATGATGAGAACTACTCCCGAGGATATGAATGGTGGTTGATGAAAGAGGCAAAGAAGAGGAACCCCAACATTACGCTTATTGGTTTGCCCTGGGCATTTCCTGGTTGGGTCGGCCGTGGTAAACAGTGGCCCTACGACTTCCCAGATGTCACTGTAGAATATGTAGTGAAGTGGATCCTTGGCGCAAAGCGGGTTCACGACCTCAACATCGACTATGTTGGGATTTGGAACGAACGGAACTTTGACAGCAAATATATCAAGCTGCTGCGGTACACTTTGGACAAGAGCGGCCTGGAGAGTGTCAGGATTATCGCCAACGACAACTTGTGGCAGCCCATTTCGCATGCTCTTCTGCTGGATCCGGAGCTCAGCAGCGTTGTTGATGTGATAGGGGCCCACTACCCGGGCACGAACACTGTGGAGGAGGCTCTGAAGACTGGGAAGACGCTGTGGGCTTCAGAGGACGACAGCACTTTCAACAATGAAGTCGGGGGAGGCTGTTGGGCACGCATTCTGAACCAGAACTACATCAACGGATTCATGACTGCCACCATTTGTTGGAATCTCATTGCCAGCTACTATGAGGCACTGCCATTTGGCAGAGACGGTCTTATGACAGCGGACGAACCCTGGAGTGGCAACTATGTCGTGGAGTCGCCTATCTGGGTTACAGCTCACACGTCACAATTCACCCAGCCAGGATGGACCTACTTGAAGACTGTTGGACATTTGGCAAAAGGTGGAAGTTATGTGGCCTTGACGGACGGGAAAGGAAATCTCACAGTTATCATAGAAACGATGACCCATAATCATTCATTGTGCATAAGGCCTCCACTCCCTCCATACTCGGTGAGTTCACAAAACGCAACCTTTCAGCTGGAAGGCTCTTTTTCCTCCATCAAAGAGTTGCAACTATGGCGCACGCAGTTTAACTTCAAGACAACAAAGCCCACCTTTTTTCAGCGGCTAAGTCCTGTGAGGCTAAAGAAAGGAAAATTTACCCTCAGTCTTTCAGAAGATGAGCTATACACAGTAACCACAATGACGACAGGACAGAAGGGAAACTACCCAGACCCACCTGCCTCTTCTCCCTTCCCAAAGGACTACAAGGATGACTTTACTGTCCAAGAATCTCCCTTCTCAGAAGCTCCATACTTTGCTGACCAGACTGGAGTTTTTGAATATTATACCAACCTGACAGATTCCGGGCCTCATGTCTTCACTTTACGTCAGGTTCTGACCACACGACCTATTACTTGGGTAGCAGATGCAGACCAGACTATAAGTGTTATCGGTGACTACACGTGGCAGGATGTGAATGTCGAATGTGATGTCTTTATGGAGAGTAGAAAGACTGGTGGCGTTTTCATCGCAGCCCGGGTTGATCAAGGAGGGGCGACAATCCGTAGAGCCCAGGGAATATTTTTCTGGGTCTTTGCGGATGGAACATACAAAGTTACCAATGACATTGCTGGTCTAATGATTCTCGCTGAAGGACATTCTGGTACACAAGCAGGTGAATGGCACACGCTGTCACTCACTGTAAAGGGCCAGTTGGCATCAGGAAAGCTGAATGGTTATCAATTGTGGAAGAACGTGATAGTGTTAACACCGAAGAATGGCTGGGCGGCCATTGGGACGCGTTCATTTGAGCTGGTCCAGTTTGATAATTTTGCAGTAAAGGCACTGGAACAAGAACTCTCAATTAGCAAGCCTTTTGTTTTGACTGTTTGACTGAAGAGGAGAAGTGCAGCAATTTAATCAAAGCTTATTGATTATCAAAATAACCGACAACTATTTCAATTACTGGTTCATCGTTGAGACCTTAATTTAAATTTGTCCAACTCCTCAGAAATTCAGTCTTTCAACAGAAAATATTCTCCGATTTCTGTTGTTCTTCATGAGAGACGAATGATCTGTTTACTGATTCGTCAAACGAATACATCTGCTTGTACTTTGGAAAATATGCCGATTAATTTATTGTGCTTTTTCTACACTGTCCATTTGAAATCATGTCCTGTTTTTGATTGAAGGTATGGAAATTAAAACTGTTTGTTTCCCAATCTGATTCATTGAATAATTAAAAAAATATATTTAACAGATTATTAAGATCGTTGTTAGTTGCGGCTGGTGTTTTAGGACCAAAGTTAAATATACAGAGTATGATATGATATACAGTATGTAAACACAAAGTCCACCATGGGCTATTGTCATCTTTGGTAGCTCAACTATCCATATTTCCACTCAATTGCTTTAAACACACGGTCAAACTTTAAACGTTGACGATTAAATGACAATTTAACATGAATTGTGCTGTACAATAAATAAAAATATTTGAGGTCCTAAGGATTCCTGGCAAAAATGTCAAGTTCTGGTAACTATTAAGAGGCCACAGCTGCTTTCTATTCTCTCAATGCTTGAAACTCTGCTGTCTTTCTAAATAGAATGTTTGTGTACGATCTTAAAAACATAAATACGTGATTTATTTTTATTATTTTATATCTCTGTATCGCAGCACAGAGTCAAGTCCAACTTAAGACTTTTACATACTCTTGTAAAATGCAACAATACTGCAATACTCAAGTGCCAATGAACAAAGTTTTTCATGCAGATCTTCTTGCATGAATGCAGACGTACCTAATAAAGTGACCCATGGGAAAATAAGGAAATGTCCTCGTCCGATGATGCACATTCTATACTATGTACCGTGAATATATTTCTCTCTTATTTAAAAAAAAAAAAAAATTCAAAATACTGAAATTTTTTTACATGATTTAATATTTACATAGCAAGGGCAAAAGTAGCCAATATTTAGATCCAGTGTAAAAGTGGAAAGCTGCTGTGACGATACCTCTGCAGTGGCATCATGGCAAATCGAAATCAGCACGTCAAAGTGCCCACTGAACTGTAAACATCTTTGACATGGGCAAGGTCAAGCTGCTCACATTTAGAACCTGTTGGAAGAGACCCACGTGTTATCCTTCAGGAAAGTCCCCCCCCCCCCATGTCCACGCACTAACCTTTGTATCACCATTATATGTAAAATCCCTCACTTTCTCCCCATTGGCTACCACGTATTGGGGCGGCGAGGGCACCCCAAACACTTGCATTCTTCTCAGTACGAGACCATCCAAGTCTCCATTTAGTCGGAGGGGCTCACTCACAACCTGGGACTGAAACAGTGAGGCGGTAAAAATACACTTTGTCTATTTGCCGGTGAAACCCCAAACACTGCAAAACAAGTTATGACAGTTCAGAAGTTTGAGTACAGACTTTACCTACCTGTCCGGCTGTGAAGGTGACGTGACAATAACTTCCTTTTTCGAAGCTCCCGATGCTGTCGCCGTCATCCCAGAACAAGTCGCCTCGGGCCGAGCCTCCCGCTGACAGTGCCACCGTCAGGAGGAAGGGGTTTGTGCGCGAGACTGTTGTCGTTAAAGCTGGCTCCTTTAAGAGGACCGAGAGAATGATACAGCAGTAATTCGACATTCTCAAGGAAACGCTTCCATAAGCCCAAAAGTCTTGACGTCATTACAGATGTTAAGTGGAGACAACCAGATAAACCAGTTCAACACACCACAGTGATTCAGCACAGAACGAAGACTTAAAAATAGACGGCACCTTCTGGAACGTCATTCATCTAAAATCGGCATATTTCGATCAGTCTCACTTCTTCAAACCTTTAGCACTTTTTTTTCAGCCCCATTGTCAGAACAAGTCCTTTTATTAAATAATACATTGATAAATCGGCCTTCGATATTATTTATTAAATGTTTTGTTGTCACCAGGGGGCATTTAGGGCAGTGCCCCAGTACAACCAGCAGATGGCGCTTTGGTAAAATAAACTACTTTATTTCATACCGTTGCAAAATCTATGAACATACTGTATTGACCATCCTTATCCTTTTAATAGACGCGGCACTTGTAACTACACTGTGATTTTTTTTTCATCTCTGCGCATATTCGGAGTTTGGCATTCACAAAATTCAAATACTTAGCGCGTTTCAGAAACAAAACGCTCTTTCGTCTTTATCCAAAATGTTTTCAGGGAAATAGAGCAAACTTTGTTGCGATGTACTTGCACTATGTGTTACACTAACCTGCTGGGGCACAATGTGTCCCTCCCTCAAATGGACGTTAATGGTGTCCAGAGGGGCAGACAGAAGCAGGTACTCGCCTGTACTGTACGACGGCTGACCCTGACAAAAAAAAACAAAAACAGAACATTTGATCACGTGATAATGCGAGTGAGTGCAATTCATGAAGCAAAGCACCGCAGCTTACACTGTAGAGGTTGTACCAGATGCCGGGAGGCAGGTAAGCGGCCACCTCCACGGCACCCTCCTTGAGGACTGGGCTGATAAGGAGAGAACTCCCCCAGAGGAATTGTCGGTCTATGATCTGACAGTGAGGGTCAGTGGGAAACCTGAAATGACCAAAGGATGACGCAGCTGATGGGGGGGAGTGAAAAAAGCCATGTAAAAGAGCCACGGACGTTCAACTCGAACCACGTGATGAGTCAGTCATGACACATTTCTTAATTGTGTCTGTAAATAAATGACTATATTGCCATCATTCTGTTTACTATGGTTAGTGTCATATTTCTATTTTCCTTTGCTCTGTCTTGTTTTTTTTTAATAGTTTGAGGTGTCACAAAAGCCAAAACTATTACCATCACAGTCTCTGCTTGACATGTTCGGTTTCACAAAACAAAACAAACCACGTTTGGGTTTTGTTGAAACCAACCATGTTCTATAGCAGATTACTAAAAAAGGAATACAAGTAGAAAAACTTTTCTTTTCCCCCAGGGGAAATAAGAGACTCTAATCTTAAGTAGGTTCAGTGCATAGGTTGTCACAGAACGCAATATTCTGTTGGTCTTAAATGAACATTCAAAATGCTGAAAAATAGCTGGCAAAATCGGGACCGCTGATTTTAAAACTGTTGGCAGTGAATTTGTTAATTCATGCAACAAAGAATGAGCCTATGACCATGCCTGCTGTCAACAGAGTGAACAGAAATCTGAGTGCGTAAGACATACTCCATGAAGAGAGGTCTGGCCACCGTGTCTCCAGAGGTGTGCGCGTGATGGAAGAGCGTGTAGAGAAACGGCAGAAGAGAGTAACGAAGATTCAGCGCACTCCGCATGGCCGCCTGGGCCTTCTGCCCAAATATGAAAGGCTCCTGAGGCTGTGGAGTACGACCGTTAGGACGCCAAATGAGAAAACATACAAGAATACAATTCGTCAATTTCGATGTGTGTGCATCTCACAGCATATTGCCGATCGTTATGGTTCCTCATAAAGGGGTAGAAGGCCCCGAGCTGCATCCAGCGCACGCACAACTCCTCTGTGGTGTCACCCCCGAAGCCGCAGATGTCCGCGCCGACCAGGGGCACCCCGAAGAGGCTGAACTTCAGCACCGCTGAGTGCAAAATGTGCACAATGTTAACACAGTTGGAGGTCGCAATGGTGCTACAGTCTAGAGTGTTTCGAGATGCGAGCCGTCGTTCATCTGAAAGTTTGCCTTGGCTTGTGAGCAAAAATGTAAGAATTGAGCACTAGATGGTATCAGTGAACTCAATACACTTCCACAAGCAGCATTTTGGCAGAGCGAACAATTCTTCACAGAAGAGCAGCGTATTCAAAACAATCACAACCATAGGAAAGGTTCACTATCTTGACGCTAACACACATTGCAAGTTTCCATCAATGGTCTAACAAATAGCATTGATGTCACAGTGCTGAACACAAGCAGTAGCATCAGTCTAAAAAGTTTTTTAAAAAAGGTCCAGATTAGCCGCGTATTCAAAACAATCACAACCATAGGAAAGGTTCACTATCTTAATGCTAACACACATTGCAAGTTTCCATCAACGGTCTAACAAATAGCATTGATGTCACAATGCTGAACACAAGCAGTAGCATCAGTCTAAAAAAAAAAAAAAAAAAAAAAAAAAAGTCCAGATTAGCCGCGTATTCAAAACAATCACCTCAGGAAAGGTTTGCTATCTTCACGCTAACACACACTGCAAGGCTTCATCAACAGTCTAACAAATAGCATTGATGTCACAATGCTGAGCACAAACAGCAGCATCAGTCTAAAAAAACAAAAAAAAAGAAAAGAAAAGAAAAGGTCCAGATTAGCCGCGTATTCAAAACCATCGCAACCTTAAGAAAGGTTCGCTAGCTTAACACTAACACACACTGCAAGGCTCCATCAACAGGCTAACAAATAGCATTGATGTCACAATGCTGAACACAAACAGTAGGATCAGCCTAAAAAAAGTCCAGATTTTCCCAGGCATGTATTTTTCATGCTTGGCAAAAAATTAATAATAATAAAAAAACGGCTAATGTTACTGTATCTTACTGAGTTACTTGTGTTATACGGTCCCTTCGTGGCTAAATCGGTCACCGAGTGCATTTTGCTGGCTATTTTTGCATAGAGGCTGGGATTGCTCCGCTTTTCCCGAGTGCATCAAACACGTATCTACTTACAAGGGATGGAATATCCAAGTTGCTCCCAGTTGCTTCTAACATCTCCCGTCCACACTCCGGAGTAGCGTCCGATGCTTGGGAAGGAAGAGCGAGACAGGACAAATGGCCTCTTCCCGCGCGCTTTTACCAGAGCTCTGCCAATGACAATCGTATACTGTAATACTACAACACACATAGCACATATCCTTAATCAGTGGACGCCCTTCTAAAAAAAAAACACCTCAGCCAAAAAGAATTCAAGGTAAAAAGTCTCCTGGATGAATTCAACTGTGACTTACCACGTATTGTAAATAAGTTCTACGTGCGGTGTTAATGCTACATGACAGTACGTATCGACATGTGGCCACTCCACAACGTTGTGTGCGTCCACGAGTGTGTTCCAGAGAGCTCCAGATGCTCCTTATAAATAGTCCTTTCATTTGGTCTCAAAGTCCATTTACATGCGGAATGCATTGCTCTCCTTTCCCACATTGCAGGGTATTTTACTCAAAAAATGATGAGCAAAACCCCCCAAAAGACGTTGCCTTATCATAAACCATGCAATAGAAGGGTGTAAGCGATGAAGCGTAATCTAGCCCAGGAACACTGAGCTGCTTTAACCAACCTGTTTGTGGCAAAAGCTTCAGTCAGTCCGTACATGTTGTGCAGGTTGTAGTGAGTGGATACATTTTGCTGAGCCGACATACAAAGAGTGAAAGCGCTCAAGCGGCCTCCGACCACCCCTGTTTGGGGGACACACACAAATATTTATCATTCACATGAACAACGTGGTATCAATCATGTATGTCACACAGTGTGTTGTTCTGATCTAAATATATTGTATCTATAGTAACGGTATGTACTTTATGAGATGATCATACAAGGGAAGTCGTGATGCGAACTTACTGGGTGTGTACGGCGGGCTCTCAAGCTCTGTGTCAGGACAACCCTCCAGTGAGCCCGAAACGAAACTGGCTGGTTCGTTCATGTCCTGTGTGGAATGTGAATTTGGCCAGCCAATCACAAAGCTCGTATAAACAAACAAGCATTCAGACTCAGACTCACAGAAAGGACAATTCCTGTCTTCAATGAATCAAACATTTGCGGGTTTTTTTTGGTGTGTGTGTGTATTCTTACAATCCATAATCCATCCACTGGCACTTTCGAATAAAACTCCTCAATTAAGTCTTCCCACCACCGTCTGGTCTCCGGGTTGGTAAAGTCAGGGAACGCCGTTGCACCAGGCCAAACCTGAAGGCACATGGGTTTATTTCACAACTCTTGACACATGCTTCATTCAAGACTAAAATCTAACCTTGCCTATTAAGAGTTGACCGGTGGCATTTTTGATGAATACATCTCGCTTGAGTCCATCATCGAAGGGACGGTACGTTCCTGGAGGAGAAGTTGAGCTGATCCCAGGATCCTAAACGGAAGACCCACACTATATTTTAGGAAGTGTCAGATCGCCACCTACTGGGAGGAAATAGTTAGCAGATGGTTGAAAATGTCCCTCACCAGGATGAGGACGTACTTCAAGCCTCTTTGGTGAAATTCCTCCACCATCTCTGTCATGTCCCCGAATCGCAAGGGGTCATTGGTGAAGATCCTGCCTTTGTCTGCGTAATCCAGGTCATTCCACTGCACATCCTTAAAAAAATCAAATCAAATCAAATAAAAATTAGTTGCCAAGAAGGTGCTTCTTACAAGATGACAACAAGCATTCGATGAATGTGCACCATTGTTTTGTTCATTTCAGTTGCAGTACTTTTTATTTCTATAAAACAATACAATGCAATGTCACGGAACAACAAACAGAATGTAGCTATACATTTTTTGGAGTTTTATTGTTCGCCAAAAACAGACCAAAAATGATTTTTGGAGATCTTTTTTTCATTTGGAGATAAATGATTGTAACATCCCAGTTAAATATTTAAAGTGTCTCATATACAGTAGAGACAGTACAAATATATGATCATTATTATACAAACGGAATAATTAGATTTTTTTTTTCCAATTGTGCATTCAATTATTGTAGTAGTAGACATTAACATTTGGGCTCTAAATAATAGGCCATTGTTTTGCACAGCAGAAACATTTTGAATAATAATATAGCAATATAAAATTGGAGGTCATATTTATATTTAAAAAATATACATTACCAAATATTAAAATAAACTATAATTATTCATAATACGGTTTGACATATTACTACGTAACTGAATTATTATTAGTTAATTTGACTTTTTTGTGTTAAATATTAAAATTAAAACAATTATTACATTCAAATTATTCATAGTTAATTTGTCTCACCTTCTGACAAAAAAAGTTTTGGAAATACAGTCATACCTCGGTTTTTGACCATAATCCGTTCCAGAAGGCTGTTCGAAAACCGATTTGTTCGAAAACCGAAACCACGCTCTTTTAAAAAAAAAATCTTTATTGAACACGTCTGCTCACAATGGAACGCTACACGAGGAAGCGTCACTTCCTCGTGTAAGGAAGGCGAGAAGAGTCAAGTGGCGCATTCAAGTGCGCTCAGTTTGGTCGCAAGCCGATTTTCGGTCGTAAGCCGAGGCATAAAAAACTCGAAATTTTTGGTTGAAAACCGATTTGGTCGAGATCAGAGGTGTTCGAAAACCGAGGTTTGACTGTACAGTAAAACCTTTTCATTGGCAGCGATGCAAGAGTTCAAACGTTTGAAAAATAATACAGTTTCAAAGTAAGATACAATAAACATAGTCCGGTATATTGTTATTCATTGAGTATTGGTCATAATTTACTTAAGAATGAATTGTACAACGTTTATCTTATTGTATCAGATAGTTAACTTTTTTTTTATGATCAACTGTCAAATTTGTGCTCATCTGTGTAAAGTGTAATGTTGGTCTAACATCAGGTTCATGTAACATGAAGGTACCATGGGGAAGTTAGCATCGTGCATCCGCCTAGCCACCTGCCGAGTGATATTCGTGCTTGTGTAGCCCCAGCGACACAGGTGGAAGCCCAACGACCAATAGGGAGGCATCATGGGATAACCTACGGAAGAATACTTTTTGAAAAAAAATTTTTAACACGCTTTTTTGCGGGGAGTCGCTTCCGACTTGGCGTCCCGTACCGATAACTTGCAGATATTGATGTATAACGGTCTGAGCGTCGGGACCCATGAAGATGTACAGGTCTAGGATTCCACCTGTGGACACCCATGTCAGAGCTGGCAGAGGCTGCAAGATGACTTCTGGAAACACATGTAGACACACATGGAGAATGAGGAGAAAATTAGCTCTTGTTGAACAAAGTCATTACCGATGGCATTGCTGTTGAGTAGGAACACCCCGTGGGCCAGTCCGTCCCCCTCCTGTACAACATAGAATGGGTGCGAGCCATATAGGTTTGCACCAGCCTGCAGAAAAAAAAAAAAAAGAAAAAAAAAGAGTTCAGTATACTCTCACTATAGTGTAGATTTTTATGTGCAAAATGGATGCGAGAAAATGCATATTTTACAGATTAGTACAGGTCACAATGAAAGTTTAATTCCAATTTTGTCGTATACTGTCAGGGGCAGTCCATTATTGCACTCAGCACTTTATATGATTAGTTTCTCTCTTGAGATTGGGAGTTGTGACTTACAGATATCTAACCATACAATGTTGATATTAAATGAGTCCAGCATACTCACATGAGGAGCCATGTCCCTGTTCCAGAGAGTCAGGGAGGTCCAGTTAAGGTCCAGGAGGAGAGACGTGTAATGCTCCCCGAGGCCTGACACCATTGAGGAGGCCAGAGTGGTGGACAACTGCAGATACTGGTCAGCAAAAAGCAGAGGGGCCACTGTGCTATTCATGCTAAATGAGGGGGTGGGGGGAATAAATGAGGATTGCTATTATTTTTATGATATTATATAATGTAAACATGCATAAAGAAGCTGGAACTGATGGGGTAAAATTATGAACCATTCCAAACACAAGTCAGTATCAGCACAAAACTAAAGTCATAGCAAAAAAAAAAATCATGCTAAAACAGCACAACTTCAATAGGGAATAATCAGAGGAACTTTCCAGTTGGACAAGAGTTTGAATGTAATGCAGTTAAATCTGAACGGAGCAACAGCCCATTATGACAAGGTTGGGCACACTTTTGCAAACAGATTATTACTGTTTATTTTTACTTCCCCTCTTGAAAACATTAAAACAAACTTAAAATAAGTTCTCCACAGTAGAAGTCACATGAATGGTGGGAAAGGTTTTCACATTATTTATCTTGGTCTCGTTGGGGGTTTTTTTTGTTTGTTTGTTTGTTTCATTTAAGTCTCAAAAAATGTGACAGCAGTTTAAAAATCTACCCGGCATGTCTATTTTAGTTCATACACTTTGGTTTACACATTTGAAACAGATTACTAAAAAAAACAGTATCTACGTGTGCTTTACATACTCACATGACCCTTCCATTTGATGCACGCCTCACAACGAATCCAAAAGGGTTGGACTGGTACTCAGTGGTATACAGGGCATCTTGGCGACTAATTTTGCCCTGAGGGACTCCAGTTAGGAGTTCGACTTCATACCGGTCCGACCATCGATCCTTCAACTGCATAGGAAGCATATATTTATTATTTAAATTGGGATTAGAAAAATTGTCAGGGGACGGCTGGTTCTCACAGTGAGGCGCAAGCAGCCTTCAGACTCTTGACTTTCTTCCAGGTGGAGAGTGGCCACATCTCGAGGCAGGTAAGAGGGGGAGGCCCGGGTCAAAGTGGCAGCCTGGCCTCGCTCGGTAGGCGTCAAGACGCCCATTTTGTAGCTGGGGTATGAATAAGGGTAGAAGCACCACGGAGCTTTTGACGAGTCGTTGAGGGGAGAGTAACAACAAGCCCGCTCTTCACACTCTCGGCGACTAAGCGCTCGGTCCCGGGCACAGTCGAAGCGACTTTCCGGAGACATTTTGCAACGCGACGGTTGGACGTCCAAGAAATAGTCCCATGGTTCGAGTGTATCGCGGACCTGGCTTTTAAATGGCTCGCCATTTCGAACCAGTCTGTAGTAGAGAATGGGCATGTGACTCAAATCGGAGAATGTGTGAAACGCGAAAGCCAGAAACGCGGCTACAGTTAGCTTCACCCAAAGAGCCATGGGATGTTCGTGCAAAATTCGGACCGGATTAGAGCTTTATTGACGCGGCGATAAAACAAAAAAGTTAAATTCAGGTGCCCATTGCAAATTTTTGTTGCATGTCCTTAAAAGTCCCAACACAACGACGGCAAGCGAGATCGGTCAAAATAAATTCTTGGCGACAAAGATTGGCCCCGTTTATGGCGTAAAATAAATATGTGCCAGATAACCTCGACATTTCTAAGAATAGTTGAAAAATTACAAGTATGAATCTTATTTTAGTACAATTCGAGGTCGGGGGGTAATGGGAGGGCAGTTAAAGTAGCAAGATCCCTGCAACGCTTGTTGCATGATTTAAAATTGTCATCTAATAATTGATTAAACACACGAAAATAAACCTACTTCCGTTTTTAATTATATATTGATTAGAAAAACAAAGTGAAGTTGTCTTAAAGAAAACTCCAATGTAGCTCTTAAGCATGAAAGTTAAGCAAACCCTAGTAAAAATTATTCATTCATTTTCCTATCCGCTTAATCCTCACAAATGTTGTGGGGAGTGCTGGAGCCTATCCCAGTTGCCTTGTGCAGTAGGGGGGGGGACACCCTGAACCGATTGCCAGCCAATCACAAGGCACACACAGATGAACAACCATCCACGCTCACATTCACACCGAGGGACAATTTAGAGTGTTCAATCAGCCTGCCTTGCATGTTTTTGGAATGTGGGAGGAACCCGGAGAAAACCCATGCAGGCCCGGGGAGAACATGCAAACTCCACACAGGGAGGCCGGATCCGGGATTGAACCCACAACCTCTGCACTGTGAGGTCGACGCGCTAACCACTGGCCGGGCTGCCCAGTAAAAATGATTGTCATGCTTTTTTTTTTTTGCAGTTGATGTCAGTATTGAAGCTTTTACATGTGAATATTCAAATCCTGCATATCTCCTATATCCATCCATCCATTTTCCGAACCGCTTGATCCTCACTAGGGTCGCGGGGGGTGCTGGAGCCTATCCCAGCCGTCTCCGGGCAGTAGGCGGGGGTCACCCTGAATCAGTTGCCAGCCAATCGCAGTATCTCCTATATGTGATTGATTTTACAATTTCTTTGTGTTTCGAACAGATGCCAGACATGCTCAAATTCCATCCACCAATATAGTGTGAGGAGCTAAAACTTACGAATAAACTGTGCAGTGTAGAGAAGTTATGACATTTACTCAGAATGTTTCCATCCACTTTCCGCTATCTGCTTATCCTGTTAAGTGTCACTGACTTCGGGGGAAAAAAAGGCAGACAGCACCTTGGAGATCTCTGACTCACTCACTGAGTTGGAACAGAACCAACGCAGCAAGTGTCCGGTGGGTGAACCACTCCATCACCAAGGACTATTCAACCAGTTTAAACAGTATGCTGGGAGCCAACGCAGTCAATTTCAGTAAAAAAACAAAATAGAATTTAATGTGCAAGTTATCAACTTCACTTTAACACGTGTGGAACGCTCCGAAGCACGAGCGTTCTGCAGACTGACCTTAAAAGTCATAGTTGAATAGATAATAACATCATTTTTTAAAAATTACCTGCAGTATTCCGGTCCTGAAAACCTCAGAAGACGGTCCACATGTAGCACATCCGCACAACAGTTGTGACTGACGAAAGAGAAGCGCTAGCAGCATTACCAAGCAGATTTACAATGGTCAATTAGAACCATCTGGCGCTAAAGAGCACATGGGCACCTTGTTTTTCTTCTGTTGAGTTATTACTTTTTGTTTTGTTTTGAAAAGGCACATTTGCCACATGGATCAAATCTATAAAAATATTCATACAATATCTGGGTAGTGTACAAACGTACTGCAAAATACAACATTGCACAATAAAAGACCCCACATGTTCAACAATAATCATCAACAATTCCTACAATAGAAGGCTGGACATTTTAAAGACAAATACTATTTTTGGACTTGATATTTAAAAAAAAAAAAAAAAGGGAAAAAAATCTGTTCAGCATGACACAAAGTCAAACAACCTTTTTTAGTTGTCAAACTTGCGAATAGTTCTTTTGCATTTAACCCAGAAGGCACTTATTTGATTCACGGTGCAGCAGCTGTTCTGGCCAAGCGTCTCCCAGGCACTGCAGGCCTGGTCCTCACCGGCACAAAACTTCGCAACTGGCCCACGACTCTTTAAGGCGAAACTCCCCAATTTTGTACGAGATGTGGATGACTGCGTTCACGCTGCTCCACCGTCTGACAAGCTGGACCCGTTTAACCGGAGATGAGATGTCAGGGGTTCCGATGTAAGCGTGTGCCAGTCCAGGTCTGACGGTGATGCTTCCGCAGACTCGACTGGCGGGTCTAAAAAAGCAGCGGGTTCGTGTGGTCCTTCGGGGCCATGTCCATCCTGCGCATCCACTTGTGACGCATGTGTGGATTCTTGTGGTTGTAACATGTCTGTTGACGATGGTTGGCTTTGTGGCGGATGGTCCACTTTTGCCATTTTGGAATAGTAAGGCAGGAAGAACCTCTCTGTAGCGCAGGTCCGCATGGCCAGATATGTGTGCATTAGCAGGTGGGGGAAACGAGACGTGAAGTAGGAAACAAAGTCATCAGGGATGGAGCCCAGTGTCTCCTGGACCTCGGCAGGTAACTCTCGGTAATGATGTTTCTGTTCAAACAACGCAAGTCTCAGGCTTTCAAATGCTCCGGTCATTGAGCAGTGCACACAAATAAGGAGAGCACACTCTTACTTTGTTCCTCATTGCACGGAGGAGGTCTCTGACTGAGCTGCCTTTGTAGGACCGGAACTTTCTCAGGTCTGGAAGCAATGAGAATTGCGCATTGAGTTAAAAAAAAAAATAATAATAACGTAGCCTAGCAAATTCTGCTCGCTTAATACTAACACACAATGCAAAATGCCACAGAGGACAATGCTGTAGAAGAGTGCTTTAATGACAAAACAAATAATTGTAAGAATTTCACAAAGATACAATTTTATTCAATTTTTTTCCCCCCTTGACTTATAGAATAAACACATGACATTTAGGTAACAAGTTTGGGCCCCCCCCCTTTTGAAATTTGATTTCCCCTGATGCCCAAAAAGCTTTGCATCAGATGTTGTTATTTTTTATTAATTTAAACCAACTTCCACAGAAATTATAGGAAGTATTATCATTTTGATCCTTCATGAATTATCATCTTAAATATTCAACATCAAATGAGCCATTAGCCATGGCTCATTCGACATTTTTAAACATCTGATCTCACCCGTAGCAATAAACTCAACTTAACTAACCAAATGGCTTAATCGCTCATTCTTACGAGAAGATAGTGTTTGCATTGGAAACTTGTGTCCTACCCGTTTGCAGCGGCACGGTGATGTGTTCCCTCCAGTCACTCTTGACCACAGCCCGCCCTCCTCGCTCCAGCTGTCTCACAATCACTCCGCCCAGCGGCTCCTTCTCGATTCTGTCACTCACATCCTGCAAGCGGCAACAAACGCACTACTATATTGTACGGCTCGGCCCGCTCTGTACTTTAATCCACGCCGAGCATTTACATTATCTGCACTCCTGTAAAATTTGTCTCATTAATTTGTTAGCAACTTTGACTATCGTAAGCAAAAAAGACAGACCTGGAAGAACTGCAGTTCCTTCTCCAGGCTCCAGAAGAAAGGGTGTTTGAGAACACACTCGGCCGAGGGCCTGAGATGAGGATCCATGCTCAGCATCTGCTCTATCAGGTTTCGGGCTACAATGTCTCCTGGTTCAAGAAAATGGCACAGGCCATGATGAGGTGCTCACAAATCTCCACAAAGCCTTGCTACGAACCCAACATTTCGGTTTAGACCTCACCATGTTTGTCGGTCTGCAGATGATCTAGGCTGTATGTTCCCAGAAGGATGTTGGCTTGCCTTTGCAGTGACTTGCCGAAAGGATGGCTACCTTGAGATACCACGTAGTAGAAGACGCATCCAGCAGAGAAGATATCAACAGTGCACGTCTTAAAAACGAGAGGGGAAAAAACATCTGAAGTGAATTTCAACTCTTCACACTTATTTAACCGTGCCTCAATTCATTCGTGCATGCGCCAGTCCCCCCTACCCCATTCAAATAATACATATGATGCATATCTGCCATGACACTTCAAATAAGAGCTGTGGAATTTGGACAAAATGTGATTTCCTAAATGGTTATTTTATATCCTGATAATATACAGTGTATCCTCCAAAAAAAATTTTACCTTAAAATGAAATTAACTTTAATGGCAATTTTCTCCATTTATTTATAAAGCGTATTTTATATTGACCACCTGATTAAAAGAATAAACGATTAATAAAATAAAACAAAGCACAAATATCCATTGGCCAAACAAATGCCATTAAAATATCCATCCATCCATTTTCTGATGCCCATTTTCAGGAGCCTATCCCAGCTGTCTTCAGGCCGTAGGTGGGGTACACCTTGAACAGGTTGCCAATGCCAATGGCAGAGCACATATAGATGAACAACAATCCGTGGTTACAGTCACACCTAGGGCCAATTTAGAATGATCCATTGACATGCCATGCATGTTCTTGGAAGGTGGGTGGAAACCGGAGTACCCGAAGAAAACCCAAGCAGGCTCAGGGAGAACATGCAAACTCTGCACCTCTGTACCGTGAGGCTGACGTGCGAACCAGCCGCCCCCATTGAAATATATGGTTGTAAAATCACTTTTTAAGGAATGCAGTAAAGAGCAAATAATTCAAATAAATAGTGCTTCATGTAACATTCAAGAATGTGTACCATTTATCCTGTAAATTTATTATAAAGCAGCAAAAAAATGGCAGGATATGTCATTTGGGGCAAGGTAAAGCTAAGAATACATAACGATTATATTGTACGCTAGAGGTAGACCGAAATGTTTTTTTTCAGGCCCGAAACTGATTATTTGAACTCACCGGGTTGTCTTTGCAGTCCTCGCTGAGAACCTCGGGAGCGATCCAGCCCTCCGTCCCCGGCACGCCGGACCTTCTGCTGAAACTGTGGCGGCCTGCTGCTAATTTCTTGCACAAGCCAAAGTCTGAGATCATGGCCCGGACCCGACCATGGGCGTTGGGCATGGACACTAAGATATTGTGAGGTTTCAGGTCTCTGTGGACTGCAGGGGGAGATCAAAGTTGAGGTGGGTATGGATTAACAGTGTAATGCAGTCGCTAATGCAGAACAACCATTTTAAAACAATTACCTATGTTGAGGGAGTGCAGATGAGCCAGTCCCGATATGGCCTGTTGCAGCAGCATAACCGGCTCCAGTCCATGACGGTCAAAATCTCTCATCTCCACATACTAGACAAACCCAAAAAGAGTTATCCTTAGAACATAGCTTCATACATTAAAAAAAAACTTTAATGTCCAAAATAAATATTAGAATGAATGTTTGTGAAACCTCTTGAAGAGAGGCAGCACATAGCTCGGTGGCAATGTACTGGAACTGGCGGTCCCTCTCGGTGCAGAAGTACCGAATGACGTTCGGGTGCTCGTCCGACTCCCGCAGCAGCTGAACTTCCCGGTCTGCAAAGCTGAAGCACTCCGGGAGAATTCTTTTCACCGCCACCGGACGGTTGTCAAACTGACCCCTGGTGGATGTTAGATGGGTTGTATAGGCCACCCAAACAACAATATCCTGTCATTTTCATACTTACTTGTATACAATGGTGCCCTCAGCACCATGACCCAACACCTGTTTGGGATGGAACTTGATGTTGCCCACTCTGACAATGTTGGACTCGTCCTCTAATGCGACAAAAAGAGCAAATGGTCAAAAGGGTCTTTTCTACAGACACACACAAGCAATGAGTGTTAATGGCCTCTTGACTTCACCTCCATCCTCATGTTCATTGGCAGAGCTGCCCAGCTCGGAAACGGAGAGATTGGAGTGGTTGGAGGCACGCGGGGTGACGTTTGGGCTGCTGTGGTCCGAGCATTCCGAGCGAGTGTGAGCCACTTCCAGGTAGTCGCTGTCCGGGACCAGAGGAAGCGACATGTCCGCAGCGGGGAAAGGCTGCTGCCTCTGCAGCATCTCCAATCGTTCAGCCATCCGTCGTTGGAACTCCTGGTGCTGCAGCTGCTGCTGCTTGTGGACACTCTGCAACAAAAGAGGACATAAAATATCCGACACACCACTTCAACATAGTTCTTGTTTTCATTTAAAGGCAATCCAGAGCAGCTGCAGACTTGTGTACGAGTATGAGCTATAGAACACACACGTTGGAGGTACAGTGGTATCTCTACTTACGAATGTCTTTTCACACGAGATTTTCAAGTTACAAAACGCCTTAACAGGAAAATATTGCCTCTAGTTGCAAAATTTCAAGATACGAAAGGTAAAGCGAGTTTTCTGAGCGCAACATACTTATCGCGACTCTGCCATTGGCTATTCCGAGCATCATCCTGGCATCCCATTGGCCAAGAGGGACCTCTACCGTATGTGTCTGTGTCGATAGATAGATGTGTGTTTTTGCAGCGTCCTTGTCATTCGCCTCTCAGGCCATGAGGTGTTCCGATAGTTTTACGTAAATGTGAATCCCATCAAAAAGTGTTCACTAGTCAGGCGATCGCTCACTCTGTTGATATTTGCCTTGGACATTTTTGAAGGATTCTTAAAAGCCGACAAAAGCAGACTTCCTTTGCTCAGTTCTTTACAAAACGCCAGGCAAAAACCACTTCTGAGAGAGAACATGAACTAAAGAGGGCAAAAAATGATGAGGACGCAGTTAAAAGTCAAATGACCGTCATTTTTATTCTTTGTTTGTTTTTTACGTTATGCACAACTCTCATTTATTGTGCAAAAATCGAATTTTAATGCATTCTTATGCTTTAGAAAACATTTATGTCTGAATTTTGGGGGGCTTGGAACGGATTGGGGCATTTACATAGAAAATGCGTCTCTACTTACAAAATGTTGTAGTTAAGAAATTTCTTCCGGAACCAATTCATTTCGTAAGTAGATGTGCCACTGTATTTATTTGTCTAGATGGAGATACTCGTATATTACTTGCCTTGGGGTACGTGATCACAAAGGCCACCCAACCCGCCAGGAGGAAAGTGGAAAAGATAATGGTGGCCATGTCTTTCAGCATGGAGTCCACAGAGGCTTCCGGACGAACAGTGCGACCACCAAGCCCGGGTTCTTGGATTGACATTTCAGGCATAGCGGAAGGCGGAATGTCCTCCATGACAACATTTTTCACATTCTACAAAATGAAGACAGCAAGTTGCGTAAAAAACAATTATTTATCCTTTAGGACCATAGCATTTGGTACACATTTACACAATACAGTGAAATCCCCCCCGCCCAAAAAAAAGGGAAAAAAAAAAGTGGCGCGCACGCACGCACGCACGCACGCACACACGTTCACTCACCTCCTCAGCTTTCTTGTTACTACTCGGTGGAATGACGTTGGCCTGGTTACGAGGAAAGCTATCAGGGAATCTTTCCAGGATCTTGTTGTGAGCTTCAGGAGGTGTCTCGTGATGACCTAAAAATGAGTCTTTCATGTTTGAAATGGCAAACAGTATGCTTTTTGCTAAATGTATAAAGTCATCTATCGTACCGATGAGCAGCAGGTAGTTACGCATGTAGTTAATGCGGTTGCGCCCGCGCAGCGCAGAGTTGAACTTAACACTGGTGCTCGGCGTAATGACACACTCTTCGTCCTCGTCCGTCTCCTGCCTGTCTGGACCCTCCAGCATTGGGAAGGTGCTTCCCCGAGGCTGCACATGCAAACAAATATTTAACGCATTCAATCCCACCCATTTTACTGGATTTTGACTGATTTGAAAGGCCCACAGACTACTGTGTTCTATTGTGATATAACCCTGCTGAGAGAAAGATGAGAAAGGCTGTTTCTATCTTTTGAAATCAATCATGAGAAAATGGCTACATGTCATTATTCGGAAGAAAAAAACGGAAAAAGGGACCTTTTTTGCAAAAGCATGCATTTCAAGTATGGCACCACTATTTTTTGCTCAAACATCTAAATAAGACTTTCCTTCTACAAAACAACATACACAATTGACAGCAAAACTATTTATCTGCACTCTATTGAACTGATTAAATGAACTAGGAACAGAAGTGAAACAATGAGTTCAGTCCCTATGTGTACGTCTATGTTTGCATGATTAAGTGAACTGTACGTGCACATGTGTCCCCTCCACCCCAGCAATTTTGTGCGCTCGCATGCGCGTGTCCCCTTCACCCTGCAATTTCTGCATATTTGTTTTTGTGTGTGATACAAAATGAAGCAATTGCCCTAATATGAGGTCACACAACATGTCTTACACCGCATTCTGGTTTCACATCACTTGCTCTTGCAAAGGCACTTTCGCTGCGGTGTGGCTTTTGCATGAGCCAGACGATGTTCATGCACACGGAGCCTCTTTTGATGGCTGCTTCTTACTTTTGCGCGGACGAAAGCAACTTGATACTTCCAAAAATTCCGCCCCAAGTCATGGTGGAAGATTTTCTTCCCCAAAAGCAATCCTCACAGGTTGCATATAATTGTTTTGATTTCTCCATCGCTACTGGTTCAAATGCACCCTCTACTAATTAAACGCTACTCTACCAGACACAAGTCTGGACAGATTTTAAATGACTTACAATGCAGACAACCCTGATACTTAATCAGAGGCTGTCTCAGACCCTTCTGCACACTATGGTGCAAAATAAAGGAAATGACGTATAAATATGTCATGGGTAGCAAGCTGTAGCGGGTTCTCAAGACGTATTTATACATAATGGGGATTGAATGAGTTAAGGAATCCAGAAATGTTTTCCTGTCATGGGAATCCGAACAATACAATAAAGCGCTCCAATATTTTTTTTTCTATCAGTACATGAATAAAAACTGATGCTAGTCCTTGGGAAACTAAACATGAATATGCATGTACATGTAATATGTTCATGTCTTAATATTCAGGAGCGTTAACAACACAAGAGTCACTCACCACCACCGTGACTCCATCGTGCACCAGAGAGGGAGACGCATAGAGGCTGGTGGAATATTTACCCACATACAAAGTGGACCTGAAACAGTTCAAATAAAAAACAATAAAATTATATATATATTTATATATATTTGATATGTATATCTGGCACCACATTCTCTCGTGATTAATCATGTGTACAACCGGATTAAGGGAAATGAGCTCCAGACTGAAAATGAAAACGAACATTCTGTGCTTTCCGAAACTGAAAACCAACAACTGAAAGTACTGGTTTTCATGTTTGAAACAAACAAGACCAGCTGTGAACCCAATACAAAAATAATCATTGGGGGGGGAATAATCTACTGCAGAGTTAAACAATTATGTATTGCTACTGGGATACTCCACACTCCGCACTAGGGATGGGCATGAGAAATTTCAGTCAACTGTGTTGAATTGAATCATCAAGTAATTGAGCCAAAATGGAGCGCACAACTTGCCTGCTGTACCGTAATGCATTGCCTTCATCACATCTTGGCTGTATGATTTACTGTAATGCACTTTATTTTTTTTTGAGTCAGCCAACCCTCCGTCAAACGTCTCCATCTGGATCAAATCTCAGCTGCTCTTACTTTAACTGGAATGCTGAAGAGGAAGCATGTAAATCCTATTCTGGCCGCTCTCCATTTAAATTGTTTTTATGTTTTACGTGTACTTTGTATTGATGTGCTTCACTGTATTTCAACTGAAGTGTTCTTCAAATAAAATTGAGTTGAGTTGCTGTTGATTCAACGTAAACAATTTTGGGGGTGAAGCAAGAACAAAACATGACCTATGTCAATGCAGATGGCCACGAGGGCATTTGTCCCTATGCACGTGATGACCGCGTAAAGAGGATTCCAAAATTTGTGACAGCAAAGAAAGAGCATACAGAGTGGACTCAGTTTGCTTACATTAACTTATTGTCTGTCTTCTTCTCCTTCGGAAAGGGGTACTTCCACTGGGTGATACGGCCCATCTCTCCGGACATGAACGTAAGATAGCGCAGGGTTTCCACGGCCACGTTGGTGTGGACGACTTTGCGAAGCCCCTCACGCTGCCAGATGTACATGGCCACGACAGGCGAGTTGTAGTTTTGGACCCACTGGACGTCACCAGATTCGCTGTCCACCGTCACCACCAGGCCGTCGCCGTTCGACACAAAATGGGCCATCTCTGCGGGGTCACCGGGGAGCGGATTCGCATCAGATAAAGTCACGACAGAGCGAAGGCAGCTAGGTGACTTACTGTATTTGGTGTCATCATCGGGAAGAGTGGAGGCGTAGTCCGAATAAGTTGCATTCCACTGCAGTTCTCGGCTTTTGGTGTCATACATGGTGATGGTATATTCTACAACAGGGACACAAGCCATGAGACAGTAAATGCATTGTTTTGCTTATGTAACATCAGGAATGGGTTGGCGGAAAGTGCCCACGATCTATTTCAGGGTGTCAATGCATACAAGTGGATAGAAAAGTGAAACTTGATTCTGAATAGGTGGTGTCATGTGTCAAACACTCAAATATCATTACTAAGCCATTTTCTCTTCTTGTGATGTAACATCTTGAAGGGGCATTTAAAGTTGCATGTTCAAAAGCATGAGAGAAAATGTGTTTGTTCTTTTCACCTGTGCGCCCCAGATAGAGGAGAGAGGAGGAAGGGCACAGCATGTCGGCAAAGGACGAAGTCAGCGTCTGCTGCTTCTCACCAGTCAGCAGGTCCACCACGTGCCAGAGGTCCTGCTTCTTACCTACACACACACACGCACACAAAACAATTTGCCAGTGACCATTCACGTGGTAATGCTGCCAAGTGATGAAAAACGTTTGACCGATTAAGGATTGATGGGCATTATAATAGATCGTATTGACACTAGATCTGCACCTACTGGATATTTTTAGATACTTCGATTTTCCTCCTTTATTTTTCATGTATTGTACTTTTTAATAGACACAGAGTATGGGGGTGAAGAGAAAGATTCTATAATCAGCCTTACCCATGTAAAGGATTCCATCTGAACTGCGGCAGGGAGACGCTTGCACCAACTCAGGAATAGTGAATGGTAATTTCTGTTTGAGAACAAACAAACAAACATTAGCGAACAGGAATGCCTCGTTATTTTATAATAACATACGAGAGTGAGAGAGAAGTGAGAGCACACTATTTGTGCTAAAGTCATTTCCTCTTACTGTCAGGCCTTCATTGTTCTTTCCACCCAGAGAATACAGACTGCCATCGTTGGGATCAGGCAGAAAGGCTGGCCTGGAAGGAACAAGGAAAAAACCAAAACAAAACAGTGCCATTACCCGAATGACAAGTATAATTCAGAGCAACTACTGAAAGCTACATTAAAGGAAGTCCAAATGTTATAAATACGTTGAACCATTGTTCACGTAAATTACGTACTCTGCAACATGCGTGGGGACTTGAAGAACTGGATCTGTAAGGACAGAAAATGACAAATGTTGAAGTTGCCAGTCAAGACTGACAAAAGCATAAATGAGCACAACTGACTGTGTGACCAGGAGTTGGAGAGCAAGAATATTCAGGCCCAACAAACGCCAATGAGCTCCAATGACCCTGAAATTTCTCGATAGAACACAGAGGGCTTTTCATAGGCATATAGAAACCTTATGATAAAATGAAATCTCCAAAGTCCATCGCCTTAAAATGCAAGGATTAACTCCCAGTGTCTTTTGCTTTGTTCTGTATCTCCTCAGGGTTTGTACGTTTACCTCGACGGCAAACACTGTCTTGAAAGTCAAGTTGTTCAACCAGCATGTAATCATGTTGGGAGATCCCACGGCATCATATTGATCCAATCTTCTAAAGCAAGTTGATTAAAAATGACAAATCACCGTGCCTGTTGTCCCGAAAAGTGACACGAGTTAAAAGACTTCTAAAACACAATCAACAAGAATTACAAAGTGACCAACGCACATTTCTAGTGTGAACATACGGGGTGTGGACCAGATGGTGTTGATACTTTAGCGATGCCTGATGGAGTCAACGAGTGTGTGTGTGTGTTGGGGGGGGGGGGGGGGGGGGGGTTACCTGGGGGTGGTAAATAACTGTTTGGTGAAACAAATGTCTGTATCCATGGGCTGTAATTGCGGAGGCCGTTTATAAACAACAACGACGACGTGATTTCCTGCATGACATCGCGCCGTGTGAAGCCCGCACCCGGCGTTGCGGTAGGAGTGCGGTGCACGTGTGAGTGGATTTGCCATCGTGAGTTGACGAGTTGTGTGGATTTCATTTTGAACACACCGTATGGGCGTGAATCACTGGCACAGCGCGAGACAAAGAATTTAAGAGATCTGCCAGAAAGAAAAAAAAAATGATGTGACAGAGGCATCTGAACTGTGATTATTAATGCTCGGGATTATGTGGGAAAAAAAAGAAAACGACATGGAGTTGAACAATCTACAACAACACATCTATCTCCCAAGGTCTATCTTATCTATTGCAGGTCCAAAGCGTGCGGGGACTCCGCAAAGTGCAGAACCTTCACCATGTTGGCTTGCCCTTGCCCACTTTGACCTTCACTGCAGGCGTTATTTGCCCCTCTCTCGGTTAATCATTACACGCTTTCCAGAATCAACAGAAGACCTTGCGGCATTACTCAAGTGCAGGCCCAAACACAACAGCTGCGGTAATCCCGGAAACTTTTTTTCCCAAACATTGAGTCAGTTCAAACACGACCCGTGGATTCAAAGTCATGTTTTGCGCTATTTTTCCTGATGGCTTCATCCGTGGTCCTAACTTTCAAGCTGCACATAGGGTGACTATCCATGGCCAGTCACATGTTTTATCCCGATAAGTACGAACATAGGACAAGTTGCCTCGGGGTTGGTAGATTATAATTGGAAAATAACAACAACAACAAGAAAAAAAGTCACCTGTACTTCTCCTCTTACCTTCTTTCAGCGTCCATTTGATGGCCCCAGATTTCTTGCTGACGGCATGCAGGTTTCCTTCCAGGGTGGACACAAAGAGCAAGTTTTCAGGGAGCGAAACCGTGCTGGCGTTACAAAACACCTGCAAGAAACATCAGTACTATGGTCATTAACAGCTGGAACCAAATCACATCGGCAATTGTCATTAACTGCTACAGAAGCGTCTTTCAAAAGCGGGACGTGTTGATGCTACATTTCCTGCGGTACAAGTGAAACGAGAATCAGCAACTTATGCAGCCCCTTATGTAAAATAAATAGAGCGGCATGGTAGAAGTTTGGAGAATTTCTACATGTGTTCTAATGTCCCAAGATGCTCATCACTCATGTTCCACACCAGTCCCGTCGGTGAGGATTGATGACCTGGCCAATATTTGTCGAGGGAGATTTCACACAGCAAGAATTGAAAACTTGTTGATATGTGATTCAGTTCCAGAAAAGTATTGATCATTTTCTTGGTCTTACCAAGACCAGTAACAATATTTTGGGGGAAAACCGTTCAGTCGTCTTTGTGTAGTGTAGCACCAAGTACACAGATGAAAACGAATATGGTCCGGTCCAGTACACAAAGTACACAAAAAGTTGACACAACCTCGGTCAAATGAAAGGTTTTTGTGATATGAAAAAATGAGACCAATGTAATGATTTAAAAACTTCTACCATTAATGTGAACGAACTTATATGTGCATTTTGTCATTCATTCCTCAAGCGATTGTGTTTTAGAGCAATGAAAACACATTTTGGAGAACTGCGGGTGGGGATTTCCACAACTGCTTACACAATATTTGATCATGTTTATTAACATACACACACAGACACACACAAATTCGGGCCTTTATTCCAAAATGATTTTTCTTGGAATTTCCTTCCACATTTTTCTAGACATTGTCTTCATATGGACTTTGCCTGAAGCCATCAGATTCACAGAGATGCAATGTGATTAGGGGAGACAAAAGCAACATGTGACCCGACACCCCACGCACGCGCCATCCAGATGAGTTTGACTTATCCATAGCATAATAGCATCTGTCAAACACAACAAATTCAACAAACAAGGAGAGTCCAACTTTTGGTGGATTACCACAACCTGGATGACACGAGAATCCACACAGACATTCAACAAACGTGTTGCTATTATTTATTGATCTTGTGACAGTAAAGTTAAAAATAACTTGAGTAAATATGCTACTAGGCAAACAAGTATCTTAAGCCCAAGTCAACTCAAGATTCATTCCACGGGCACGACTTGTCTGACTCCCGAATGCATGATGGTTGAGGGGAGTTGCTGCATTCAGCTGCAATGGAATTCTAAAAATGCAGCACTTTGACAACAAAGCTTTCCTGGATTTATTAACTGTCGCTTTTCTTCGATGTATTTTTCTTCTGATCTCTATGGGAGGCCCAGTTTTATCATCTAAACGAAAAAGTATCAAGACTGTCAAAAAAAAATTTCCTGTTAATGCTGTAAATTGGGAATTTCTCCATTGCGAGACTAATAAAGGTTTTCTTAATTCTTAAAACCACCAACAAGTGAGCAGCAGAGATCCATGTTCCGCTGAACCTCTCAGGTGCTGATTAAAATCGCTCACTAATCCCCTTGAACTGT
Source organism: Hippocampus guttulatus (assembly GCF_054856545.1). Taxonomy (NCBI): domain Eukaryota; kingdom Metazoa; phylum Chordata; class Actinopteri; order Syngnathiformes; family Syngnathidae; genus Hippocampus; species Hippocampus guttulatus. The sequence continues at coordinate 11,951,824 of NC_141276.1, forward strand.
CCCCTTGCATACAACGCAGATTAGCCATCTATAATTGCTAATACACTTATCTCAGCATTTAGCCACTTTTGATGGGTGGGAGAGGGCGGAGGCGGACGGATTTCAAGAGCTCTTAAGAGGAACACAAAGAAACCCCCCCAAGAGGTGCAAAGTCCGTCATGGAGTGCAAATGCGCCCACCAGTTCACATGAGTCAAAATTCTTGGGTTCCATTGCTCTAATTACCTGGATTTTTATTTTTATTTATTGTCCATCCATCCAAGTTTTGATCCGGTAATCCTCACTAGAGCCTATCCCAGCCGTCTTCGGGCAGTAGGCGGGGGACACCCTGAACCGGTTGTCAGCCAATCGCAGGGCACACACAGACAAACAACCATCCACGCTCACTCTCTCACCAAGGGACAATTTAGAATGTTCAATCAGCCTGCCATGCATGTTTTTGGAATGTGGGAGGAAACCGGAGTACCCGGAGAAAACCCACGCAGGCCCGGGGAGAAAATGCAAACTCCACACAGGGAGGCCGGAGATGGAATTAAACCCGGTACCTCTGCACTGTGAGGTCGACATGCTAACCAGTCGACCACCTGGCCGCCCGACAATATTATTATTTTATTTTTTTAAATGACGTCATGCACGTCAGTTTAAAAACATTCAAACAGGAATGAGAGCCCTGTAAATTGCCTTTTTTGCTCTGAAAGATCCGTCTGTAATCTCACATCCTGTTTAAAAGCATTCCTGTCAATATTGTGCACCTGTGACCGCTCCCACTGGACTGTGCTCGCAGTATTCTGTGTCCTCACTTTACAAGCGACGGCAAAAATATAAAACATTTAAGGACATTTGTTACTAGTCATGATACAGAAACAAGTTTTGTTCCAATTTGAACGTGGTATGAATTCGTTGTGTAACAGGATTTCATCAGATTGGAGAACTGGGCGGCTTCAGCGAACTAGATTTTCAGTTTCCCCTCTGGAACTGGGCCAGACTTTAGCGCAAGCACTTTTGGTTTGTGTTCTCAGCAGGGTGAAGTGTCACTGTGCTGTGCACCAGCTGCATCGCCAAGCATCCTGAACGGAGGGCCAAGTGGTGCGTTTCAGGCCATGACTGGGGCGAGAGTCATAGGGGCACAAAGCAAATCGCAAAACTGATTGTCAAAGGTAGCGTAGCGCAGCAAACGACTTGGGAGAAATAGCCTGTTTGCAGAAAAACTAAATATGGGCCAAAAACGGGGGTGGGAAATGCAACACTGCAACTGTAATATGAACGGACTAATTGTCTGTTTTCCTTCGGGGCTGTGCAAATATGAGCGCATCCCACGGTTGTTTACCTTTCTTCAAGTTCCTACCGGACACTGATGCAAGGCAGACATTTAACATACTACCGGTACTTCTTAACACAACACTGGAATCATTTGCATGAGCAAACATAAAACGACATGATCTGTGTCTCGATTTCGTGCATGTCATCATCAAGCCATCGCATTTGACATTTACGCCACATCTTAGTTTAAGCACATGTCAAACATGGTCGCGTTTTTGTATTTATCAGAAGCACGGCGGTGTTTCAGCGGAGCGCAGGTCACGTGTCGGACCCACACACGGACACGCACAGCCCAATCTGCAGCTGTGATAAGATAGCGCAAGACCACAATTTATTTGTGACCGAAAGCAGCCTGTGTTGGTGCTGGGTGACTGAACTAGAAGGACACGGTGACCTATAAGAGGCAACAAACAAAACATTGAGGCACCTGTGGTCATTGAGCACAACACAGAGAGCACAGATGTACGGTTTGAAACCGAGCAGTTGGTCAATGCCACATTCTTTAACAGGGGGGAAAAAAAATTAAGAGTTTAATTTGGGTAGGAGAGGAGGGCACAATGATAAGAAAGATGTTAGAAAGCCAGTTTATTTATCTGCTGAGATAAACTCACTTGTGCGCTCAAGATAATTTAAGCTAACGTCGCAAGGTGTGCTGGTTACATCCACGTCTATCCTATACCAAGGAAGAATAAGACCAAAAAAATAATAATTCGGTTCTAACTTGAAGACATAAGTTTAGAATTATACAAGGATAAAATCTTGATTTCAGAGAAAAATGTTGCAAGAATAAAATGCCTTTTTAATGCCCTTTCAGCTTGTAATTGAACAACAATAAAGATGTACTACTACAAGAAAAGGGGGCATGACTTTATGAGTGAATTTTACAACAAAGCTGTCATTTTTATTTTTCAAAAATACTCAAATTCTCAACACAAGGTGGTTCTTTTACAAGAAAAAGAAAACGTTTTGTTGCAACAGTTGTGCCTGAATTAAAAAATGCCACAGATTCAGGCGCTGTGACATCTCTGTGCATCCAACAGGAGAGGTAGTAGCAGAGTGATCCCTGAGCGTTAACAGCAAGATATTTGGGGAAAGTTCTACAGTCAGAACAGGATGCAGCAGAAAATGTTGTTTGTTTTTGGGCGTCAACAATCCAACCACTGGTGAATTGCAACTCCTGAGGCTGTCAAACTGAAAAAGCTGAATCTCACGGATGAGCGAAACCTTCCAGAGGTCTTGCCATGTCGTTAGAATACGATGAACCTATTGGATTTTTTTTTTTTTTGCTACGACTGAACCTCTCCCTCTACTTCTAACATGGGCAAAGTCGGTGCTTTCTGTTGAAATCGTGACCGGTCTAAATTGACGACCAGCAGCCTATACCTTACCTCCAAACCAGTGGACCCACTACCAGACTACTTCCTCCTTAGCAACCAGCACCAAACATTTGCAAGCTCGTGCGGTGCGACCATTGTCCGTACGCCCAACCCCACATTGGAGCGCCATGCGAACCAAACGCGGTGTCTAGGTGCCTTTAGAGTTTTCAATGACCCTAAAATGCACGGGATTTGGAATGTGTGGGGAAGCTTCCGGAGAAAACCTGCACAACAAGAACAAGTTAATTCCACACAGTAGGGCCCAAGGCAAGATTTGAACCCGGGGAATTTGAACCCTTCGTTAAATGTTAGTTAAATCAAATCTGCAAATTAACCAACGTGAGAACAAGAGCCAACGGAAGTCCACTGAGATAAAATGGAGATGTGACATGTGATGGGTTCAGTGACTTCCTGGGGAAAGTGTGATGTACTCTAAAAACATCAAGTCATGTTGATACTTCCTTCCTCTGCTGTGATACAATTCAACTCTAAAGATGGATTACTCTTTGTGTTTCTGTATCATCTATGGAAAGTTTTCTTTGTATTCTACTCTCCATCATACATGGTGTGCCCCACAGCGTTTTCACGTCACAGCCGAACTGAGGTTTATTGGGCCGAGTGGAGGATCGAATCAAGCTACAAAAACCCATGCTGCTTTGATGTACTATTCCTATAATGACATAAAAGTATCAATGTAACATGCGATGCAGACAACATATCACCATCACTGTCACTAATGAATAAACATAACTTCAAAGTTATCCATTACGCCATTTTACGTTTATTCGCCAGGTTGTGTCCAGCTCCCTACCTCATGTCAGTGTGTTTACACAGCTAATCAGCTTCTGTTCACAAGCTCATAACCACTATTCATTTTGACGAATTCGTTTTTCACTTACGAGACAATATTAGCAATGTTGTATTGAGAGACTCTGTTAATTCAAACGTCAGCTGGTTCTCACCTGGAGTGGCAGAGCCGCGTAGTAAAGCAAAATGCACCACACCAGGGCCCGGGTGCTCACTGTCCAGTCCATCATTTGGGGTCTGAAAGCCGAAAGGAGGCGACTGCTCTTTGACGTCCGTTCACTCCATACAAGACGTCATTTGGCTCCCGACGCGAATGTTGTGAAATGTTTGGTCAAGAGCTAAAAACGGCATTATGGCAGGCAGCGCTGAAACCATACGCGACGAGTTAGCTTTTTTTTTTTGCTTCCTGAAATGAAACCGGGGAAAGGGGCGGGACGTCGTGGTCTACGTGCCACGAGAATGGAAGAGGGGAGTCCGAAGTCGCGGTACCAACCAATAGGAGACGAGAAGAGCCCCCGGAGAAGATATAAAAAACTTCCGGGTTCGTGTCCGGTTATCATTGCAGTTTTGGCAAACCTTGCTTAAACATGCTTTCGCTGGCTAGTCCGTCTGTCCTCCGGAGAGTGTTCTTAATGATCACAAATTATTTACTTAACTTTTTATTTAGTCGTTTCAATCCGAGATGACCCTTTAATTATATTTATTTTCGTAATTTGCTTAAAGGCTCGTTTGTCTCGATGTGTCAGCATGGGCACTGGGCCGCATCGATTGACAAATATGTTACGGTAAGGAATTTGCTTCATCCACACAAAGCTAACCAAGATACTTACATTTTACCCCAATGCAATTTTTTCTTGGTCCAGATTTGAAAGCCAAGCCGTTGTGAAATAGTTGTCACGTTGCAGCCACGTGGCTAAGCACGTGTGGAGGCCGTTCTCGACAACGTAAGTATGCGTTTATAACGCAAATCCTTTTTTTTTGTTTAATGATGATTCAAGTGCGTTAGACTTCCGATATAAAATGAAGTTAACCTAAAATCTGAATAAACATATTTCATGCACGCGTTGTGTCTGTATGCTGTAGTCTAAATGCATCTAAATCTATTCATGCTGCAGCCTTCGGTGACGCGGCGGATCGGGAAAAGCCTAAGTGTAAGTTGTACTACTTTTTAATGAGATTTGCAAAGGTCTTTTAAAATTAGGTGGCCTTTCTTCCCCTCCCATCCCCCCTCCCATTCAGACAGTTTGATGTCCTGGACCCATTTGCCTTCGAAGAGCGCCATACATCTTCAAATAAAGCATTTTCGCCCCTCAACAACATGAGTCTCGTTTGATTGTTGTTTTGCGGCATGAGTAATGCGCTATACTTAAAACCTGGTTCATGTTTTTGGTGGTCATGCAGGTTAAAAAAGTACATTCTGCAAGAAAATCACACGTTATAAGTGGAGTTCCTTGGTGGCTCTCCCAAGTTCCTTTTAAAGCATGACACAGTTGTTGTGTAATTCTCACGCAAGTAACAGGTGACAGTGTTATTTTTCCAAAATACTTGGCAGTTAATTTCCATGAAACCGGAAATGCTTGATTGCAGACAATGTCTCTTCTCTGTGTTGTCCTGTGGTTATGCACAAGGAAAGCAATGCCGAATATTGCATGAATGCCCTTTTCCTCATGGTCATCTTTATCAATTATGACGCCCATTTATTGGAGCAAAATCTTTTTTTAAATTGATCCACAATGACCTGAACCATAACATTCGGACATCACTGAACACAACAGCAATGTTTCTTCACAGTGCAAACAATTTGTACAACAATAACGGCACATTTTTTCCCCTTTTTTAAGCATGGCTGCAAAAAATGGTTCACTGTGGAGGAATGTTTGCTTATTATAAAGGCACTTTCTGCCTTATCCACATAACCGACACTTAGAGAAACAAAATGGCCTTTAAGGCAACTAAACATTGACAGATGAATTGTCACTTTAGTTGTGCGCACGCTACGCAGTAAACAGCATGTGTTTGAATGGCAAAGTAAGTATTTGTTGGCTGGCTGGATGCTGCATATTCTCACCTTCTAGAATTCTACTGGAAAAATATGGCTAGAATCCAGATGAGCACATTTTGACACCCCCCCTCCCCAAATGTTTTTCATATTCTGATCTGACAAAATAAATAAAAATACCCCTGCTGATGACTATCAGTCTGTGGCAAGTACAGATTTCAAAGCAAGCGCACTTTTGACATTCACCACCAATTACCCTTCAAGCCGGACTGAGAAAGAATGCTTTGGCAATAAAAACGCATCCCTGGCTTTTGAATGAAAAGTTGTTTCTAAGAAGCACGTCGTCAGGTGAATGAGCAAACTGATATAAACACATTCATCAGATTTCGGCAAAGGTTTTGGCTGCTGTGTATGCACATACTGTACATTGAAATTCGTACCACGCTCTCATTTTTAAAGTCCTTTTTCCATACGTTAAAATAAGGTTTCCGTTGAAAGCATTACAGCCTGGAACTGCATCCACGCTGACTTTTATGTCGCCATTGACCTGTCTGAATACACGTGCCAGGCACAGGTAGCAATGATGACCGACGGAAATTTGTGTACACATATGGACACGGGAGTTATTTTCTCATCATTCCCGCAAATATTTGCCCACTCGGGTTGACAAACCTTTCGCAAACAATCGGAGAAGTCCCCAAAATAGACACTGTACAACTGTAGTTTGGTGAAGCTGTACATCACAGGTTGATGGTTCCTATTCAATCAATTTGTCAAAACGCCAATACGTACGTTTGGTAAACAGTAGACGCCCAGCCTTTTGAAATTGGCCACAAATGGATCATTCTGAGCCGCATAGACACCAACACACCCTCGGAGGTGCGGCGTCAATGTATTGCCATGGCGAAAGACAGCGGACTCGACGTCTTCTTCATATGTATGAGACCTCAGACTCCTCAGGTTCCGGGCCCCTCAAGGCATCGTTTGACTCGCTAATCGAGCTGGCATTTGAACGTGTGTCCATGGCAGAGTGCATGATGGGTAGCCACAAGTCATCCATGTTTGGCATGACAAATATTTTCTGTCGGGAAGACAAAAGATATGACAGGCACTGGAGTAGCACCCCAAAAAAAAACCCCATGAAAAGAACATTTTCCTCATGTCAAGTCATTTTTTTGAACTGACAGTTATCATATAAATACCAATGTGTCTGATGTACTGATGTTACGTTCGCTCTGTCGTGTTGGGGTGTGCTGAAGTAAGTCTAGTAGTCTTATTTTGGAGTGTGATGGACAACCGAGCTTGTGATTAATCTGAGCGGGTATTTTGCTGCAGTCGTGTGACGGAGTGCGTCCGGAGCAGCAAGTATCATTCATTACCACGGCTATTTATTACGCTGCTTTGAAGTGTGTGTTTGAGAAGCTAGCCATAAATGAATTGCACTGTTGAAATTTACAGCCTCCATTTGCGCCATGAAACGTCTGCAGCGTGCTGTGTTCTCAAGTTCATAAAAATCTCATAAGTGGACAGCAACTTCCAGAGCGCTTTAAATACGAACCAATTCAAGTTGAATGTCACAGCCTACCTGAAACTCCTGATCTAGTTTCTTCTCAATCCAATCCGTCACATGGACAAGCGTGACCTCCCTCTCTCCGAGCTTTGGCCGCGCTTTGAGCTCCAGGTGAGGTGGACTACGGAAACCGTACCTGAGCACCCAAAAACGAGACATTATTGGGACACGGGACCCCACTACAAGGAGCTTTACAATCTGATTCTTCCAAACATAATAATGAAAGCAAGCTACTCAGGCAGACGCAAACCACTATGCCGCCATTTGCCTGTGCCGAACAGTGTTCAAAATGTCCAAATCAGGCATAATTCTTGCAAACTTTATCCAGCAGAGGGGGCCAAGTGCTGATCCTTAAAAACCAGGACCTCGGGCATGAACTTACCATATTCTGTCTGTAGGGGGCAGTGGTATGTTGACAGCAAGAGTCCCTCGACACTCCTGCACCTCCACGGTGAGCAGCAGAGGCGTGTTAGCCACTTCCTCCATCTTCTTCTTGATGAACTCTGTCTCTGTAGCCTTCTGGAAATACTTGGACTTGGCGATCTTGTCCACAAAGCGCATGATCTTGCTGGGCCTGTGGCCTCCCACATAGCTGTGTGTGCAAAGGGAGAGGAGAGCATCCATACAGAAGCGGAAGGGGGATGTGAGCTGAGCAGTGAGTCACGTTGATGATTTATTAATGACAGCATGTACTGCTTGCTAAGCCCCCCTACGTGATGGAAAGGAGTGGGTGGTACTACGTTAAATCAGCAGTGAGTCGTCGCTCGGCTGAAGCTTGGAACATTCCGTTTCAACACATTAGTGTGGATTTTCAAATATTGTTCTGAAGGATGTTTGCTCACACTTCACTTCCAGGGAGAACAGTTTTGTCACTGAAAAGCTCCGGAGGATCCTCCTCATCTGAGGAACCAGCACTGGACGACTCCTCGTCGCTGTCCGCCAGACAATACGTGCGTGGCCTTGCCCTGTGGCATACACAAAAACACACGGCTTGAATTAGCATGAAGAAACCGCAGGAATCTTCATGGATACACAAACCAGTTACAGTAACTGGGACATTACATCGAGTGTCAAACTCTTTTCTGATGTATTTTGCAAATTCCAAAACATTTTTTTTCTCCAAATGCGACATAATGATGACCTGTGGCTGTTTTAAGCACCTTTTATTTCCAAAGAGGCGCAGGACCATCACAAAATGGACCATTGCAGTCATGTGTGAGATTGTACAATGCAACGATCAAAGCTAACAAACAGCAACAAGCTAAGCTAACATTGGCATGCGTCTTTTTTTTTTTTACCATCAGCTTTCACTGAATGGCGTAGCTCAGGGGTGTCAAACATACGGCCCGCGGGCCGGAATGTTTGACAAGGAGGTTCGATCAGGTCCGAAGTATAATTTAAAAGTGAAAAAATGCATAAAAGACACGGAATGAATATTTGTAAGGAGGCGCAATTCATGGAGTATCCGCTAGGGGGCACACTGTTTTGATCAAAGTAGAAGACAAGATTGTTTTGATCAGAGAAGAAGACAACAGCAGTCTCAGTCTGTCACTGAGACAGACCCAACACAGCAGATGCTATCAAGGACATTTGAATACTTTATTCTTTACACATTCAATAGCACTCTCCTTGGTAAGGTGTAGGCAGGGATTAAATTTAGATTTTATATGCACATGTGTAAATGGTTGAAAAATTCCTTTCTTTAAAAATCTCGTTTAATCTTAAAGTGCAATCAGTGGGAACAGTTGCAATGCATATATGTGAATGATAAAAGTACATTGCACATTTGTCTAAGGAAATCCCAGGTTCTTCATGAAATGTTTTGTAAAAGATATGTTCATTAAATGTCAACATTTTCCTCATGTTCGTGTGCTTCTTTCTACCAAAGTAAAGGAAAGATATCATATATTGGTTATTTATAGCAGAGTATGGTATAATTTTAATGGTCCGGCCCATTTGACATCTACCAAGGCTGTATGTGGCCCAGAATGTGAAATGAGTTTGACACCCCTGGCGTAGCTGGATGGAACAAGAATACAGTACATGGTTCACCTGGCACAAGAAGCCACACTCACTACATACCTCATTTAAAAATATTTATGTCCTAGCCGTGTATTTCATACAAATGTATACAGTACTTCTGATTTGATAGACTACCTTCCTACCTACATACAAATTTGGGATAGGTTGCCACAGAAAGAACGGACCTCTGGTACAAACCGAGGACGCCCAGATGGCAGAAAATGAATCTCCCTCCACGCATACAGTTGTTTTCGTGACCTATCAAACTCACTATGTGTTGGCCAATTCCACATTGGTATCTGGCGTCCGGAGAGATGGTTTCATCACAAAGGGAAGGAATTGTGGGAAATGAGATGTGACAGCCATTACGACTCCTAACAGAAACACGTCGACCTCAATCAATTGGCTTTTCCCTGACAGCCTTTGAGCGATTGCTCTCTCAATAGTACAGACAAAAAAAAAGCTTTGACTGGAGTGTGGCGATGAAAGAAAAACGGCTCACCACTCCTTGCCGTGCTCACTGAGGCCCTCGCCTTCCTTGCCCAGACGGGCGAGGTTCATCTTGGTCTCCAGAGTCATGAGGAAGGAGCCCGTGTAGGAGACTTCCAGATCAAACCACAAACCTGGACGGACAGCGAGACTAATAGAAATCTTTGGACACACATATATACAGTATGTGATTGAACTATTGTTGTTTGTGCCGTGCCATTTCATCACCTGTATGTCTGCCAGAAAGTGCTTTTATCCTGTAGTGGGTGAAAAGGTCAGGCCTCAGACAGCTGCACTTCCTCGCTGGGTGCACTTCCCGTTTTGATCTGATTTGTATCCCGCTGTTATTTGCTCCCATGACTGTCCTAGCTCTGCAACCGTCTTTTCAATTACAACTACAGTGAAGCCCCAAGTAATTCACGCCCACTCAAAAAGGGTTATCATTTCTGAATAAAACGGCAGAATTTTTAGACAAGGCTATGGTGCGACTAAATGAAAGGAAAAATGGCATTTCCATTCATTTTACCCCAGTATTATGAAAAAAGATGGAAAATGGTTTAATCCTGAAAGCAGAGCGGCAACTGGGTGGGAGGAACCCCAGAAAACGCAGAAGTAGCCAGAAGAAGAGGAGAGCTGACTATGAATTGAAATTCATAATAATAACTAATGGGGCTGTGCACCAATCAGTGGGGATTCAACTGGGCATGGAAAAGTGAGTTTCAAATCCTAATTTTTGGACTCTGATCAAAATACCATCTTGTACTACTTTAATGAGGAGCTCAATGTTTGGGGGCAAGTGGGTTCAAGTTTTTTGGGTTCCTTCACCCAAAAGTGAATGCACGTGTATGTGAATAGCTAGCTAGCTAGTGGCAGCGGTATGGTCAATGAAACGCATCTCGGCAGAGAATGGATATTTTGGGTGCGAGACAGAGCTCCAGTTCCTACCTTGGTGGTCCATAGAGGGTTTGGAGGCTCCGAGAATCTTGGGAATGGAGACGCCCATGTCGAGTTCCGTTAACGTGAGCTCATTCATAACATATGGCAGCTGAAAAGACAAAAAAAGTGAAGGTTTATATTTCAAAACCAAAAATAATATATCAAAGTGCCTACAAAGAACTACCAGAAAGTTGGCAGTCAGAAAACAACTCAGTGAACTTTCCCCTTTATCTGTACTTTTCACCTTGTATTATTTTTGCAGCTTGCGGCTGTTAGAAAAGTGCAGTTGTTTGTTTACATTCAAACATCAGCTCGTGCAGCCAACGCGAGTGACGCCACGCACGCTGCCATTGCGATCTTACGATTTCAGAATCCCAGCACCCTCCTAAATTCGGTGGAGACTTAAACCTTCCTCTCTCTCTGGTGCACAACTTCACACAACATGTTGACTGTATGACGAGTGGGTCACAAGTAAGTCAATCTGAACAAGGCTCAATCCATCCATCCATCAGGCTACACAGTACATCAACAAAAAGGCAAGTCAAAATATTGATTAAATTTTTGCAATAAGATGACAGTGCCAGGGCGGTGGGTGATTGGTTAACACATCCGCCTCACAGTGCAGAGGTGCAGGTTTCGATCCCGGCTCCGGTCTTTCTGTGTGGAGTTTGCATGTTCTCCCCGTCCTTGTGTGGGTTTTCTCCGGGTACTCCGGTTTCCTCCCACATTCCAAAAACATGCATGGCAGATTAATGGAACGCTCTAAATTGTCCCTCGGTGTGATTGTGAGCTCGGATGGCTGTTCGTCTCTGTGTGCCCTGTGATTGGCTAGCAACCAGTTCAGGGTGTTACCCCGCCTACTGCCCGAAGACAGCTGGGATAGGCTCCAGCATGCCCATGACCCTCGTGAGGAAAAACTGATTAGAAAATGGATGGATGACAGAACCACTTTAAAAAAATTAATTACTATGTTCACGCCTGCCGCATTGAAAGGAACTTTAAAAATAAACAAAAGGGTACCACCTACCCGGATCTTACTGAGCTTCATTTGAATCTTTTTGGAGACGACGTTGGCCCAGTATTTCTCTCCCAGGAAGTCCCAGAATATTCTTCCCAGAAAAGCGTTGACCCAAGCTTCTGGTTCAGCTGACTCATCTGAGCTCCTGGGCACCTAAAGAGCATACACACACATTCGCAAGTAGATATGACATATGGGCGAGGAACCAGATTTAGTTACTTGAGGTGTCCCCCTGCACGATGGAGCAGAGCAACTTATTTTTACCGAGCCAATCGACTCATAACATACTGAAAAAAAAAGATGAGTGAAATACAATAACACTATGATGAAATATATGCATTAAAAATGCAGGGATGTATTTTCATTTTTAAAAAATAGTTTAATTATTTTTTAACAATACAGATATTAAATTAATCAAGAAGCGGATGTACTATTTCAGGTACAGTGGAACCTCCCAAGTCCAACAAGTTGTTTCATCAAGCTGGTTCGCTTCAAGTTATTCTCATTTCAGAAATGTTCCTAGTGGAAATGATGTCCAGCGACTCAATCAACTCAATTCAACATAGTATTCAAAATAGTTCATTGGCGCCAATGTCCCACAGGATGATGGGCAAAGTATACTTGGAGCTCCTCAACTCACTTCAACATAGTTCTTTGGCACCAAGATGCCTGAAGATGGCATCTTAGCAATACTTCAATGCCTTGGACCGAGTACAAAAATCGCCGGCAGCTTGGTGAGTTTTTCAGGAAATAACAGAGGACAGGATCCAGGAAAAAAAAAAAGGATACATTTGCAAATGCCGAACTGTGAATATACAGGGCTTCACTGAACCCCCCTTCAAAGTGTTCCCCGCTGGTGTGTTTCTTACCTTTAGGCTAGTTTGGGGGCTTCTGTCTGGGCTGTGTCCAGGGCTTTGAGTGGCGGCCGGGCTTGTGGGCGTAGGCTGGGGGTGGACATACTTGGCCATGTACAGGTTGTAGTCCAAGAGCATCTTCTGCCTCACGCCTGTGGCAGGCCCGCTAGAGGAAGCTGAGGAGCTCTCTCGGTGGCGAGGCGGCGGGTGGCACAGCTCGTCACTGCTTCCGCCGTCGGCCTCCTGGCCGACCACAGACTGGTTGCTGTGGCTGTGGGGGGGCTGCAAGGCTAACGTAGACAAAGGGGGAAATTGGGTACATGCTAAGTTCTGAGCAGTTGATATATTTGATCCATTTTTGATTCATCCATTTTTAATTTTTAGTGGCTTCTGGAGTTGAAAGCTCGTTGTCATTGATGTCACCGCTTGCACTCTCAACATGGAGCAAGTTCACAAAAGAATTAAGCGTTGCCAATTGAGCAACTTTTCCTAACTTTGTAATCTTTTTCAAAAGTAGAATTCCTGCTACATTCCTAGTCTACAAAGAAGTAGACTTGCTGAGACGAATCATTATCACATTCTTTTCCGGATGACAAGAAAGCAGCCCAGTGGAAGGCCACCACAGAAGTCAACGCCACTGAACATTTTCAAATGTGCCCATTTCGGTGTATCCTCAGTTGACTGTGCCTTGAGTTTGACATTCATTCCAACACCTTAGTGCTAATATTTTAGTCGCCTTATTCATCAACATTAGAGAGAGAGGGGCATTTATGTACTCTATTGCAGGCACGTGTCCACACTTCAATTGATCTGAGAGGCCATTCACATGTTTTAGTGCTACTCTTTAGAGAAGCAACACATTTCAAATGGCCTCAGCGTTCGACTATTTAACCTAACTATGATTCATTTTGTCTGTGTGTGAACAAGAAAATCTATAAGGCCATAATTACCATTAAGGGGGAAAGGAAGGAGACGTTTACGCCTCTTAAGTACCGAAGAGATTTGTTCATAAATGCAGTGTACGTGTCTGAAGATATTGGTTGGAACTATGTGCAAAGACCGTGAACTATGTAGTACTCAATGAAGGGATATAGTTTGAAACTGTTTTCCTGATTTTTGAGGCACGGCTAAAACGGGGCCCAGGTCCGCACCTCAGACCCCGGCACGAGTCGCCCCTCGATAGAAGAACTCCAAGAACGCCTTTCTTCACATCAGCAGTTATCTGATGTGAATGTGTTGTGAAGTTAGCTAGCTAGCCATGGCTAAACACAAAGACACATCTTGCCTTGAGATAATCCACTGGCATGGCCACTTTAGAGTGCCTCGTTGTCACGCCATCGAAAAAAAATACATGCCCATCTTTTTTTAAACGTTCATATTTGGAGGGATTGTTAACAATACCGTTCTCTATGCTGCATCAAATTTAGAAGGCGTAGTTCTTTTCACTTCACAGGGACGTGTAATAACACGTTCAGGAATCCTCTGCACTGGACTGCACCCAAAAACATCAGTCCTTCCCCTTAAAAGAGTTATTATCCTGATATATTGCACAGGTGAGCCCAATTCATGTACTGTAATCCTGCTGAAACCATTCACGCTCCTCGCTTGAGGGGATTGTCTTTAAACCTTTCAGGGACAGCGGGTACGACAGTGGACAGCTTATCATGTTATCAGGTTACAGGGTGCATGGAAGGGTCAAGGTGGAGTTTATGTGCAGATCTGATGGCTGGTGCAGTTACACACTGAAGACAATGCGGCCTTCCAAATGTGCGTGCGTGTGTGTATGCGCATGTTGTGTTGCACACTGACCACTTTTGGGCAGACTGCCGCCTCGCCCGTCAGACTTCATCTGGGACGCGAGCAGAAATCTCCGGAACCACTCCTCTTTTTCCCGCCCCGTCCTCCCAAAAAGGTAGATTGTCAGATCCCCTCCTCCGGGCGTCGGCTTCTTCTGCTCGTCCGTGGATGCTTCGTTTTTTTCAACCTTGTAGTCCACTTGCTCTGTTTTCTCACCCAGCGTTGTCGGTTTGTCCTCTTCGGCCTTCTCTCCCTGGGCCTTGGACATGAAGTCATCCTGCTTGGCCAGCTCAATGCAAACAGGGTACTTCTTGTTCCAAACTCTTTTTCTCGCTAGGCTCTGTGGCATCAGGTAGATCTTTGGAGGAGGGGACATATTTAATAAAGTCAAGGGCATAGCCATCCATTTTCCACTGGTGAGTCCACCGTGACAGAATATTTCACTCCATAAGCGCACGTTAACATTCTCATGCTTGTATTCGCTCCGTAACTGAGAAGTCCTTTTTTATGATACCATCCACAGTCAGGGTTTCATGAAATCAAATGCTCACAGATATTGGCCCTTTTGCAAAACATACTCACTATGCAAGCAGGATCAAGTCTATGTCAAAAGCAACATTTTGCTGAGCTTAATTTACTAGATAATGCCATCTTATTATCTGTTGCTTTTTTTTTGTGTACTCTCATAGTCGACTTTTCATGCACTAATTTACTCGCTAACAGCCAATCACAGTGAGCAACTGTCACAGAAAGCCTATCGCCATTGTGCACACTGTGATAGCCTATTCATTCAAATCATATTTAACTCTTTCAATCCACAACACATACTTGTACATCTTTTTTAAATTAGGCCTCGCCTACCAAGGACGTACTTGTACGTCTAAGTCTTTTTTTAGGACCCTCCTCCTCCGTCATAGAGAGGAGGAGGGTCTGATGCAATCTGTGAATGAGAATAAGCCGTTTGCATTGTAAATCATGTAAAAAAAGCGACCAGTAGGTGGCAGTGGTGCCTCACATGATTGAAATGCATGCTTTTACAAAAAGCTATTTTTCTGCGTTTTTTGCCCAGGAATTTCCATGAAACTTTTGTTCAGCCATTTTGTAATGCTGATTGCTGAAGAATGGAAAAAGATAGAAACAATTTTTTTAAATTCAGTGGGGCTTGCAAGATCAGTCAAAATCCAGTAAAACGCTGGGATTGAAGGGGTTGCTCCAGTGAAAATGGCTGGGATTGAATGAGTTAAAAATCATGAAGACACACATATCCTTCACAACTTAGCTTTTTAGTTGGGTTTGCTTGTATTATTAACATGTTGGGCAAGACTATGTGTGTATTTTTAATTCGCCAGCCCATGAGTGCGGATGGTATGATACACAATGACTTCTCAACCATGTTTGCTTTCTATGGGGTGAGAGTTCCGAATTTATCTCATATTGGCTGTCGGAATTAAATGTTTTTTTGTTTTTTTTTTACTAAAGACACATTCTTTAAGAGGTTGAATTCAGTTGTATTCGTTTATTTTTTAAGGCAGGGGTGTCAAACTCTTTTTTTGTCGCGGGCCACTTCGGAGTTACGGCTTCCCTCGGAGGGCCGGTGCAAAATCTCAACGTTATTTATTATCAATGACAATTTCACATTTTGGTACAGATTTCAGCAAAGAATTGTGAAAGTTGCCACACATGATTTGCTCCCGCAGGCCACATAAAATGACGCGCGGGCCTTGACTTTGACACCTGTGTATTAAGGGGTAAAAACCTATCGGGCCCTGTGTGAAAAGGTGAAAACCACTGACCAAACCATAGCTGCCTCACCTTGCTGTCAGTTAGGTCGTAGATCTTCTGGCTGATGTAGGTGACGTCGGGCTTGGGCTCGTTGTGAGTGGCTCGGCGGGAGATGTTGCGGTTTGGTTTTGAGAGTCGCAGGACGGAACCTTCGAGGCGTACGTACACTGAGTGTGTCAGGGTGGCGTGGTACATCTCCGGGTCGTAGTTGTGGATCTCGTTCATCCAGCCCTGCGATGTGGTGGGTATGCAGAAGAGAAGAAACCCAAGTCGTTTTTCAGACAAAACATGGTTGAGATCCTTGAGTAGAACAAAGAACCCCCCCGCCCCCAAACTTCTACTTTTGAAAAATGACGAGGCGTAATCTGTTTACAGGACACTTTTTGGCATACTAGCACCAGTGGTTGGTCGTCATTTCATTCACTGTCAGTCTTTACTGCTGCAATGTGAGCTGCAGGTCTACAACAATGCTGGCAGATTTACTACAGCCGTCTATACAACTGCATGGGATTACTTTCATATCTTCTAAAAATTTTCACATCCTCTCACACCAGACTTGCAACCGTAGTCTCTAAACCTGAGGCAATGCCAAAGATTTGCTTAGGAGCTGCTTCTGAAAGCTCTACAGTGCAGAGTGTGGTCTCCCAAGAGTATAGTGCCAAATACCAAGACTTTCCCGCCCACCTGAAGGATTCAGCGCACTGGAGTAAAGGTGCACTGCTGCCTCTCAATTTGTAGCTGAGGGCTTATCAGTCCCAGAGGATGTTAGAGAAGAAAAGCCATTTCGATTAAAAACAAAAGGGTGAATTTCAGTGCTTGGAGGCGGCGTGTTACAAGATATGAAACGGGAGTCTTTGACCTACAAATGAGCTTGAAATGAGTCTAACTGCGAGACTGTCCCACACGTACGCCCCGAAGGCTAATTCCACATATCGTTTTTGTCTCACCTTGAATAGGCCTGGTTGTTTGATGTCGAACTGGGCCATATTCCAAGGTTCCCTCCTGTGTCTTTGCTTCCTCGTTCCCAAATAGGAGCCCCGTGGAGCTGACAGCCAAAGGGCTAAAATGGCCAAGGTAAAGCCTGCAAATATCCCGTGGGCCACCGCGCATGCATACTGTGGTAGCGGAAGGACTAAGTACCAGTACACCAACTGTGTCATGCAGACCAGACCAATCCAAGGCACAGTCTCCACTTCCTCCTCCTCCTCAATATCCACTTCGCTACACAACCCGGTACTGCCAGTATGGAGGCCCCGGGATCCAGGGCGATCCCCGTCAGGAGTCTCCGTGTCAGTACACAAGTCAAAGTCTTCGCTGTAAAGCTCACAAAAATCCTCGTCTTCCTGACGAGCAACGAGGGCCGACATGGAGCAGCGACCTAGATTTAGCGACGGGGACCTGGCCAAGGTGGACGCGGAGGTCTGGCTGAGAGTCGGCGCCTGTGTCAGCGAGGCAAAGGAGAAGAACACGGAATCAGGTCCTCCACCGGTGAGAGTTTCTTCATCTTCTTCCCCCTCGGCTCCTTCCTCTTCCTTGATGCTGTAGTTATAACCTTCGGAGTGTCCGTTGACGGCTGTCATGCCGCTTAGCTCCGATGCGCTTGATGACAGCAACCTGGCTCGATGGGGGCCACTTCCTACTCCCCCTGCGCTGGATTCCTCCCCCATGATCTTACTAAAAAGCTGCAGGGGGTCCGACATCACCTCGGAGAGACGCCGCCTTGTATCTTCGATCTTGGCTTCCACTTCTTGAACCTTGAAGAAGGACCTACCATCTGGCGACATGGTGGGAGACGAGGGGGCCGTTTTGGAGTCTCCGCCGACCTGAGTGGCAATGATGGGGGTGGAGGACAGGCGAGGCTGCGAGAACTGTTTGAAGAGCTGCATGTTGCGAGGAGGGGGCCGCTGGGACGGCTGCACTTGTGGCTGATGGACAACTTGCTGAACAGACGCTTCCTGGTGCTCGGCCTTTGACGAGTCCGTGGAAAGCGACTTGACAAAAGATTTCATCAAATGTCTGTGGCGGGCGTGCGACGGCGCCACGGTGGTCGTCGGCGGGATGGGGTCGCGGCCCTCGACGTCATTGGACAAGGATCTGACCAGGCTGAGGAAAGGTCTGGAGGATGACAGCCCGGTGGACTTGCAAGGTGAGGAGGAACTGGAGCTTGTGGCCGGCAGACTGGCCGAGGGCCGTTCAGAAGGCCACGAGGAGCTGCTGGGAGGAGTGGAACCGAGTTGAGGACTGGTGAAGCTGGGAAAGATTGTCATGGCTGGAGAAGCGGCGTTTGCGTGAGGAGTCACCGTTGTGGTCTCGCATTCAAAAACCAGCCCCTTTTTTGACCTATGAACCTCAACACTTCCTGCATCATCCCGTCCAGGTTTCCCTCCAGCGTCTACTCCATAAAGCTCCTCTTCCTCGTCATCCTCCTCCTTGCACAGAGCGGAGAAGTGAATGGTGATGGTGTCACGCGAGAGGGAGCGTTGAACCTGCAGCTTGGGTCCAGGCGTGTGCCGAGAGGGGGGGGCCTCGGCATGTTGGCTACCTCCCCTGCTGCTACTGCCACCGCTGCTGTCACTGCTCATCACCACCCAGCGCACGGCTCGCAGCCTGGAGGGCAACAACACAGGCAGGCCACGTTCAATAAGATGAAAACACTCACGTGGAACATGGAGGCGTGGTGGGAAAAGTGCACTCTGAAGAAACCAGTCGGGACCACGTTGGGATCCATTGAGTTTGAGATCGTTTGCGTGTTTGTCGTAATACTGGCTTAACATGGATGTAATTAGGTCATACATAGGAATGAGTGCAAATATTTGTGGAAGGTGGAGATGATTGACACAGAGCAGGGGTGGGGAATCTGAAGCCTGCAGGCCATAGATCAGCAAACGTTGACACTGTGTTCGTCGACATAAAATAGCAGCGGCAAAAACAAACAAACAAACAAAAAAAAACAGCTCGGCCATTTTGCGTTGCCACCTGCTTCTGATTGCTGCTCACTTGGACAAATTCCTGAGAAGGATTTAAGTAAAGGGCTAACTACAAAATAAACGGAGTAAAAAGAAACAGATTGCTTTTTGAGAATATGTTATCATAATAGCTTATATGTTTTATTAGTTATTATAAAAAAAAGTTCATCTAATTTACATTTAGCCATCAAAGATGACATTATCATAAGTGTTTACAACCACTGACACGGTCCAATTTGACATGGCCGATCGTTATATGCCAGGCTGGTATCGATGTAGTCGTATTAGAGCCTTTTTTGGGAGAAATACAGTCTTTGTCCATTTTTTTTACATCAGTGCCCCAAATGTCAATGTTTGCATTTGGAATATGGGATATATGTTGTCGGCAATAAGACAAAAATGTGTGTTTAAACTCTAATGTATAAATCGCAAAGTCAGAGAAACTGATGAAAATTTTGCAGTGAGCTCTTCTTTTTTTCTTCAGAGCTGTACATGCAATGCCATCAAGATACACTGGGGTAAATGTGGGAGTTTTGGGACATGTTAAAGCGTTCCAAAAGACCATTAGTACAATCTCAAACCCCAATCAAATCTCAGAAGAAACCCCAAACTGCTACAGTACCTATTAATACTATTTGTTGCATCATAAAAATCTAATATGCTGGAGGTCCAGCACACCACTGCACACATTCACATTACGTTAACTAATTGCCCAAAATGTGCTCTTAAGGGAGAGAACCTCATTGCCTCACATTGCACAGTGTGCTGTCGCGCAGCATCGGCACGACTGCTTCATTTTCACGGTTGCTAAAATTTGTATCTTTTCATTGGTTCATTGTTGAATCAAACCGCTTCGTGCTGAAAACAGAAAGAGTGTAAATAACCTCCATCTCACCCTGGTTACAGCATCCTCCTCTCGGGGATGTCCAGGCCACAGCGTAGCATCCAAACCAGGTTTTTAAAATCTGCGTAATCCGAGCTGGTTCCGGACGTGATGAGCCCCACGCAGGGACTGGATCCCCCCACCATCACCACACACAAACACAGATTTGGGAGGGCTGGTTTGGAGGGGTTCGAAGCGGTCCAACCTGCGCCACGGCACGTCTCTCTGGCGCGATTACGCGTGCTAAACTGAGCTGGGCTGGGCTGGTTTTGTTTTGGTGAATGGGGAGCTGGTCAGCGCCGCACCCCCTCGTCAACAGTGGCATTGCATTTCCGTCCTCTCCTCTTCAGCATGTTTGACGGCTTCAGTAGGACGCACGGCTGCTGCACCGACGAGGAGGCGAGCTGCGTCATGGCGCCGCAGGAGCGGGCTTCCCCTTCCTCAATTCGAGCCCCGTCTCGCCGGAACATGGACTACAATTCTGAGGGGGAAAAAGTCACTGAAATAAATAGTTAATTCTTTGGGTTATGATTAGAAGGGCAAAAGGCAGAAATATTGTCAAAAAACTATAATGTTTTGGTCACATTCGAGCCAAGCGAAATGCAAGTGCGGGCACTTCCTTTTGTGTCAATGCCATCTATTGGGACGTGCTGCCATCTGGCGGTGTAATTGAGCATCGCAGCATGAAGGTCAACCCACTAACAAAACGTTTAGTTCATTTCGTATATCATTTTAATCAACATCAACACATTTTGTATTTATTAACAATAATATAATTTAGAGTTATAGATTATTCAACATATAATCGAATAGTTTATTTAGAGCATGAAATATCGAATACGTATTTTTAAAATATTGCTGAACGGTAGGTTGATTTAACACTATTGTAAGTTGAGGGGTTCGTTGTTTTTCAGTGTATGGCTCTTCTTTGCGAATGACAGATGGAGAGATGGAATCCTTCAATGCAGTTTAATAAAAGGAGGGGGAAAAAAACGTCTGCACCGCAGCACGTCCCAGAACACAACCCCCGTAACTAAAATCACTTCTTTCTTCTCTTACTTTAACAGCCAATCAGAACCTATCAACATAAAAAAATGTCTAAGCAATGACTAAACAACAGAATATAATTTAGGTATGCTTAACATGAAATATGATGCTCAAACATAAAATGATAATAATATAACATAAGCTTACACTATTCATTTCGGTCAAATTGACCTAATTTCTACAGGTTATAGTTCATTTTTACAAAAGCACAGTATGACTAACTTTTGGACGTCCAACTAAATATTTAACGGCTCTAACCAAAGTGTTAAATACCTTTCAGTTTAGTGTTCACCAGAGCACAATAATCCATGTTAGCTGAGTGGCAATTAGATAAACGCAAGTCTTTGGTACAGGGCATCTTTCATTCGATTGTGTCCATGTACCCAATGTTGTGACGAACCCGCATACTTCAGCCCATCATATCTTGCCAAACTGGTGGGATTAAAGAGATTTTGGTCTCTTTTTAAACATTGGCTAAACCCCGGTGGAACGAGAGAAGATCAAAGCTCTGATGTGTAACGTCCGTTGCATCAGCGCTGATTGGTTGAAGCCAAAAAACGCACGCACAGCAGAGCAGCGGACTATCGACTGCCGAGTCACGCTTCACTCGAGTGGCGTCGCTACAGGATGTTAGCCGTGCAATTCAAAGAATGAGACAACACAAAACAAAGCTCATATTCAAACAGTTTATTACAAGGTAATATTTCTGCCAGCGGTCTTCGAACTTCTGGAATTGCTTCTTGGCGCCAGCCGCCTTTGTCACCTTGAGGACGTCTTGGTGAGGTCGGCACTCCCCGACCGTCAGTCACAATGTCTCCGATCAAGACATCTCTGCATTAGAGAAGGGGAAGAACAAAAAAATAAGAATGAACCCAAACTTCTTTCATTGTTCAAGAATCAAGGCTGCATCAGTAATGGCAAAAGGCGATGTCGTCAGAGTTTAACTTGGAGGACCATCGTGAGAAAAACATCACGTGCAGAGGTAAAAATTGAGCTGGGGAAATCCAAGAATGGGTTAAAGGTACCTGATGCATGGCGACAGATGCACCAACGGGTTCTTGTGCCGCTCCTCAAAACGGTTGTATTTTCTAACGTAATGCAAGTAGTCGCGTCTGATGACGATGGTCCTCTGCATCTTCATTTTGGTCACCACGTCTAATTCAATTCACAAGCATCACTGGATAGCCTTTAACACTGACCAGAGAGAACACGGCCACGGACTGAGACATTTCCAGTAAAGGGGCATTTTTGGCCGATATAAATGCCATCAATAGCCTGAGGGGACAAAACAGAACAAGCATTTTAATCACTGTTAATTAAACGAAATGCGCCATTTTACAATGGCATCAGCTTTGCCAAAAGGCATCGTCAAAACCCTGCAGGCTAGGAAGACCATTGTGAGAAGAAAAACATCACGTGCAGAAGTAAAAATTGAGCTGTGGAAATCCAAGAATGGGTTTTAAAGGTACCTGATGCATGGCGACAGATGCACCGACAAGTTTTTAGGCCACTTCTCAAAACAGTTGTACTTTTGAACAAAATGCAGGTCGTCGCGTCCGATGACGATTGTCCTCTGCATCTTCATTTTGGTCACCACGCCGAATTCAATTTAAAAGCATCACTGGATAGCCTTTAACACTGACCAGAGAGAAGACGGCCACGGGCGGAGACATTTCCAGTCAAGGGGCATTTCTTGTCAATATAAGTGCCATCAATAGCCTGAGGGGACAAAACAGAACAAGCATTTTAATAACTGTTAATTAAAAGAAATGCGCTATTTAGATGGCATCTAATCGCATCAGATTTGCCAAAAGGCGTCGTCGTCAAAACCCTGCAGGCTAGGAAGACCATCGTGAGAGAAACATCACTTGCAGATTCAATTAAGACTTGAACAGGACTTGAAAATGGACCTCTCTTGGGGTTTCGAAGCCCAGCCCGACACTTTTGTGGTAACGGGGGAGCTTTTCTTTGCTCTCCTTGTCTCCATCGGCGGCCAGAACACGCTTCTTGTTCTGGAAGATGGTCGGCTGCTTCTGATAAGCCCTCTCGGTCTGCACAAGGACAAAAGTACGCGTTCACAGCACGACCAAGAACAACGAGAGTAGTAATTTTTAGACAAGCTACAGAGAACGTGAATGTGGCTAAGCTAACCACATTAGCAATCCGGCTACTAGCGTAGCGTCACACGAGGGAAGCGGAGTTCCAACAGATTCCTCATCTAAAATATCTACTACACTTCTAAAAACCACCCCACCGCGTTCTAAGAACCGCATGCGAATGTATATTAAATAAAATTGGGCTTGTGTGTTGGTTAAAAGGTAAAAAGCCGTTTGCAACACCCGGGCCGTTTTCTCAAACATACTTGTGCATCCGCCACCTTGGCCAGCCGAGTTGGAAAGAGGGCTGAACACACGCGCAGCGCACGGAAGTCGTTCAGATCGACCGGAAATGACGCAATACAACTATTACTTTTTTTCTTTTCATGATTATTTATTCAAGATATTTCAAATGAATCGCCTTTTTCGCGCAGGTTCCATCACAAGCAACGGACAAGGCTCGAAAAAAGATTGCACTGTTCCACTGCTGCGCACAAGTGTAACAAGTACAAGAGCCCGAAATCCACTAAATATGAGATAACAGGCTATCGCCATTGCGTTTTGCAACCTATTTATACCGTAGTCTGTACTGTTTGCAAGGCGCGCCAAACATCGGACCACTCCCAAAGCGTTCACGTGATTCAGCCGGCCGGCGAGGCTTCATACGTCATCATTTCCGGGTTTTGCCGAAAGACGAGCGCCTCGATACAAGCTTCGTGGAAACGCCCCTCCCATTACTCGACACAAGCTTCGGAGCCTCGGCCTATTTCGTCCCATCACTACTTTTAAGCTGTTTGACAACGCAGTTGTTGTTTACTGTAAAACTAAACACACAAGAATAATTACATATATTGTATATTTAGGTACAAAACAGCCTTCATTTTTTTAGAAACGGGGCTAGTGCTAATACTAAAAGTCAATGGAGGACCCTATTAACGTGCTAACTCTTTGGTCGTTATGTTCCTTCAAACGACGACTATTCACACACAAACACTTACACAAGGGTAACATAACACTACTGAAAGGCACATCCCAATCAATGAAAAAGGAGTTAGAATTCTAGAGTTCAATCGCAATTTTCTCCTGTTGTCATTTTGTATGTACTGTACTCCATGGATGCACGGCACCGCAGTACGCGTGAGAGGCCAACACGCACAAGAAACAGCCAATATTTGTTTTCCTTTTTTGAAAATTGCTATTTTTTAGTATCTTCTTAATTTCCTTTTTTTCATAATTTATTTTCTCATCCTTTGAAGTTATATTTTACGTTGCTTTTTCATGGATTCAAGGAATCTTCCTTTCTTCAAAATTCTGCCCACATTGTAACACCGCCACCACCAAAAGCTCGTCCTGGTGACAACAGTGGCTGATGCGTAGCGCTCTCCTTGACGTTTCCAACATCGTTGGCCGGTCATCATTTCTACTCAACATGAATTGACTTTCAGCAGAGGACAGCGCTGAGTCCCACTGGTCCAACGTCCAGCACACAGACCAAGCTAATGTCATCGGCTTCGAATGGTCTGATGTGACACTTGGGTGCCTCTCACCTCCCTTATATGTGCCTGGAGTTGAGAGGCATTCATCATATGGCTCTTCTTTGCGAATGACAGATGGAGAGATGGAATCCTTCAATGCAGTTTAATAAAAGGAGGGGGAAAAAACGTCTGCACCGCAGCACGTCCCAGAACACAACCCCCGTAACTAAAATCACTTCTTGC
Source organism: Hippocampus guttulatus (assembly GCF_054856545.1). Classification (NCBI taxonomy): domain Eukaryota; kingdom Metazoa; phylum Chordata; class Actinopteri; order Syngnathiformes; family Syngnathidae; genus Hippocampus; species Hippocampus guttulatus. The sequence goes on from NC_141276.1 coordinate 11,976,503, forward strand.
TTCTCTTACTTTAACAGCCAATCAGAACCTATCAACATAAAAAATGTCGAAGCAATGACTAAACAGAATATAATTTAGGTATGCTTAACATGAAAAATGATGCTCAAACATAAAATGATAATATAACATAAGCTTACACTATTCATTTCGGTCAAATTGACCTAATTTCTACAGGTTATAGTTCATTTTTACAAAAGCACAGTATGACTAACTTTTGGACGTCCAACTAAATATTTAACGGCTCTAACCAAAGTGTTAAATACCTTTCAGTTTAGTGTTCACCAGAGCACAATAATCCATGTTAGCTGAGTGGCAATTAGATAAACGCAAGTCTTTGGTACAGGGCATCTTTCATTCGATTGTGTCCATGTACCCAATGTTGTGACGAACCCACATACTTCAGCCCATCATATCTTGCCAAACTGGTGGGATTAAAGAGATTTTGGTCTCTTTTTAAACATTGGCTAAACCCCGGTGGAACGAGAGAAGATCAAAGCTCTGATGTGTAACGTCCGTTGCATCAGCGCTGATTGGTTGAAGCCAAAAAACGCACGCACAGCAGAGCAGCGGACTATCGACTGCCGAGTCACGCTTCACTCGAGTGGCGTCGCTACAGGATGTTAGCCGTGCAATTCAAAGAATGAGACAACACAAAACAAAGCTCATATTCAAACAGTTTATTACAAGGTAATATTTCTGCCAGCGGTCTTCGAACTTCTGGAATTGCTTCTTGGCGCCAGCCGCCTTTGTCACCTTGAGGACGTCTTGGTGAGGTCGGCACTCCCCGACCGTCAGTCACAATGTCTCCGATCAAGACATCTCTGCATTAGAGAAGGGGAAGAACAAAAAAATAAGAATGAACCCAAACTTCTTTCATTGTTCAAGAATCAAGGCTGCATCAGTAATGGCAAAAGGCGATGTCGTCAGAGTTTAACTTGGAGGACCATCGTGAGAAAAACATCACGTGCAGAGGTAAAAATTGAGCTGGGGAAATCCAAGAATGGGTTAAAGGTACCTGATGCATGGCGACAGATGCACCAACGGGTTCTTGTGCCGCTCCTCAAAACGGTTGTATTTTCTAACGTAATGCAAGTAGTCGCGTCTGATGACGATGGTCCTCTGCATCTTCATTTTGGTCACCACGTCTAATTCAATTCACAAGCATCACTGGATAGCCTTTAACACTGACCAGAGAGAACACGGCCACGGACTGAGACATTTCCAGTAAAGGGGCATTTTTGGCCGATATAAATGCCATCAATAGCCTGAGGGGACAAAACAGAACAAGCATTTTAATCACTGTTAATTAAACGAAATGCGCCATTTTACAATGGCATCAGCTTTGCCAAAAGGCATCGTCAAAACCCTGCAGGCTAGGAAGACCATTGTGAGAAGAAAAACATCACGTGCAGAAGTAAAAATTGAGCTGTGGAAATCCAATAATGGGTTTTAAAGGTACCTGATGCATGGCGACAGATGCACCGACAAGTTTTTAGGCCACTTCTCAAAACAGTTGTACTTTTGAACAAAATGCAGGTCGTCGCGTCCGATGACGATGGTCCTCTGCATCTTCATTTTGGTCACCACGCCGAATTCAATTTAAAAGCATCACTGGATAGCCTTTAACACTGACCAGAGAGAAGACGGCCACGGACGGAGACATTTCCAGTCAAGGGGCATTTCTTGTCAATATAAGTGCCATCAATAGCCTGAGGGGACAAAACAGAACAAGCATTTTAATAACTGTTAATTAAAAGAAATGCGCTATTTAGATGGCATCTAATCGCATCAGCTTTGCCAAAAGGCGTCGTCGTCAAAACCCTGCAGGCTAGGAAGACCATCGTGAGAGAAACATCACTTGCAGATTCAATTAAGACTTGAACAGGACTTGAAAATGGACCTCTCTTGGGGTTTTGAAGCCCAGCCCGACACTTTTGTGGTAACGGGAGAGCTTTTCTTTGCTCTCCTTGCCTCCATCGGCGACCAGAACACGCTTCTTGTTCTGGAAGATGGTCGGCTGCTTCTGATAAGCCCTCTCGGTCTGCACAAGGACAAAAGTACGCGTTCACAGCACGACCAAGAACAACGAGATAAGTAATTTTAAGACAAGCTACAGAGAACGTGAATGTGGCTAAACTAACCACATTAGCAATCCGGCTACTAGCGTAGCGTCACACGAGGGAAGCGGAGTTCCAACAGATTCCTCATCTAAAATATCTACTACACTTCTAAAAACCACCCCACCGCGTTCTAAGAACCGCGTGCGAATGTATATTAAATAAAATTGGGCTTGTGTGTTGGTTAAAAGGTAAAAAACCGTTTGCAACACCCGGGCCGTTTTCTCAAACATACTTGTGCATCCGCCACCTTGGCCAGCCGAGTTGGAAAGAGGGCTGAACACACGCGCAGCGCACGGAAGTCGTTCAGATCGACCGGAAATGACGCAATACAACTATTACTTTTTTCTTTTCATGATTATTTATTCAAGATATTTCAAATGAATTGTTATTGATGAATGTATTTTTTAAAATCATGTTATTGTAAACAGAAAACAAACACATTATTAATACATGCACATATTACAAGTTACCTGACTGGAAGCAATGAAATCAAAATGTTCCCATACAGGGGAGGATCGCCTTTTTCGCGCAGGTTCCATCACAAGCAACGGACAAGGCTCGAAAAAAGATTGCACTGTTCCACTGCTGCGCACAAGTGTAACAAGTACAAGAGCCCGAAATCCACTAAATATGAGATAACAGGCTATCGCCATTGCGTTTTGCAACCTATTTATACCGTAGTCTGTACTGTTTGCAAGGCGCGCCAAACATCGGACCACTCCCAAAGCGTTCACGTGATTCAGCCGGCCGGCGAGGCTTCATACGTCATCATTTCCGGGTTTTGCCGAAAGACGAGCGCCTCGATACAAGCTTCGTGGAAACGCCCCTCCCATTACTCGACACAAGCTTCGGAGCCTCGGCCTATTTCGTCCCATCACTACTTTTAAGCTGTTTGACAACGCAGTTGTTGTTTACTGTAAAACTAAACACACAAGAATAATTACATATATTGTATATTTAGGTACAAAACAGCCTTCATTTTTTTAGAAACGGGGCTAGTGCTAATACTAAAAGTCAATGGAGGACCCTATTAACGTGCTAACTCTTTGGTCGTTATGTTCCTTCAAACGACGACTATTCACACACAAACACTTACACAAGGGTAACATAACACTACTGAAAGGCACATCCCAATCAATGAAAAAGGAGTTAGAATTCTAGAGTTCAATCGCAATTTTCTCCTGTTGTCATTTTGTATGTACTGTACTCCATGGATGCACGGCACCGCAGTACGCGTGAGAGGCCAACACGCACAAGAAACAGCCAATATTTGTTTTCCTTTTTTGAAAATTGCTATTTTTTAGTATCTTCTTAATTTCCTTTTTTTCATAATTTATTTTCTCATCCTTTGAAGTTATATTTTACGTTGCTTTTTCATGGATTCAAGGAATCTTCCTTTCTTCAAAATTCTGCCCACATTGTAACACCGCCACCACCAAAAGCTCGTCCTGGTGACAACAGTGGCTGATGCGTAGCGCTCTCCTTGACGTTTCCAACATCGTTGGCCGGTCATCATTTCTACTCAACATGAATTGACTTTCAGCAGAGGACAGCGCTGAGTCCCACTGGTCCAACGTCCAGCATGAAGGCTCCCCAGACCGGGCACAGACGATGACGCCCGTGCCTGGTGGTGTGGTCAGGTATCTTTGCAGGCCGTCTAGCACGCAGACCAAGCTAATGTCATCGGCTTCGAATGGTCTGATGTGACACTTGGGTGCCTCTCACCTCCCTTATATGTGCCTGGAGTTGAGAGGCATTCATCATATGGCTCTTCTTTGCGAATGACAGATGGAGAGATGGAATCCTTCAATGCAGTTTAATAAAAGGAGGGGGAAAAAACGTCTGCACCGCAGCACGTCCCAGAACACAAACCCCGTAACTAAAATCACTTCTTGCTTCTCTTACTTTAACAGCCAATCAGAACCTATCAACATAAAAAATGTCGAAGCAATGACTAAACAGAATATAATTTAGGTATGCTTAACATGAAAAATGATGCTCAAACATAAAATGATAATATAACATAAGCTTACACTATTCATTTCGGTCAAATTGACCTAATTTCTACAGGTTATAGTTCATTTTTACAAAAGCACAGTATGACTAACTTTTGGACGTCCAACTAAATATTTAACGGCTCTAACCAAAGTGTTAAATACCTTTCAGTTTAGTGTTCACCAGAGCACAATAATCCATGTTAGCGGAGTGGCAATTAGATAAACGCAAGTCTTTGGTACAGGGCATCTTTCATTCGATTGTGTCCATGTACCCAATGTTGTGACGAACCCACATACTTCAGCCCATCATATCTTGCCAAACTGGTGGGATTAAAGAGATTTTGGTCTCTTTTTAAACAACATTGGCTAAACCCCGGTGGAACGAGAGAAGATCAAAGCTCTGATGTGTAACGTCCGTTGCATCAGCGCTGATTGGTTGAAGCCAAAAAACGCACGCATAGCAGAGCAGCGGACTATCGACTGCCGAGTCACGCTTCACTCGAGTGGCGTCGCTACAGGATGTTAGCCGTGCAATTCAAAGAATAAGACAACACAAAACAAAGCTCATATTCAAACAGTTTATTACAAGGTAATATTTCTGCCAGCGGTCTTCGAACTTCTGGAATTGCTTCTTGGCGCCAGCCGCCTTTGTCACCTTGAGGACGTCTTGGTGAGGTCGGCACTCCCCGACCGTCAGTCACAATGTCTCCGATCAAGACATCTCTGCATTAGAGAAGGGGAAGAACAAAAAAATAAGAATGAACCCAAACTTCTTTCATTGTTCAAGAATCAAGGCTGCATCAGTAATGGCAAAAGGCGATGTCGTCAGAGTTTAACTTGGAGGACCATCGTGAGAAAAACATCACGTGCAGAGGTAAAAATTGAGCTGGGGAAATCCAAGAATGGGTTAAAGGTACCTGATGCATGGCGACAGATGCACCAACGGGTTCTTGTGCCGCTCCTCAAAACGGTTGTATTTTCTAACGTAATGCAAGTAGTCGCGTCTGATGACGATGGTCCTCTGCATCTTCATTTTGGTCACCACGTCTAATTCAATTCACAAGCATCACTGGATAGCCTTTAACACTGACCAGAGAGAACACGGCCACGGACTGAGACATTTCCAGTAAAGGGGCATTTTTGGCCGATATAAATGCCATCAATAGCCTGAGGGGACAAAACAGAACAAGCATTTTAATCACTGTTAATTAAACGAAATGCGCCATTTTACAATGGCATCAGCTTTGCCAAAAGGCATCGTCAAAACCCTGCAGGCTAGGAAGACCATTGTGAGAAGAAAAACATCACGTGCAGAAGTAAAAATTGAGCTGTGGAAATCCAAGAATGGGTTTTAAAGGTACCTGATGCATGGCGACAGATGCACCGACAAGTTTTTAGGCCACTTCTCAAAACAGTTGTACTTTTGAACAAAATGCAGGTCGTCGCGTCCGATGACGATTGTCCTCTGCATCTTCATTTTGGTCACCACGCCGAATTCAATTTAAAAGCATCACTGGATAGCCTTTAACACTGACCAGAGAGAAGACGGCCACGGGCGGAGACATTTCCAGTCAAGGGGCATTTCTTGTCAATATAAGTGCCATCAATAGCCTGAGGGGACAAAACAGAACAAGCATTTTAATAACTGTTAATTAAAAGAAATGCGCTATTTAGATGGCATCTAATCGCATCAGATTTGCCAAAAGGCGTCGTCGTCAAAACCCTGCAGGCTAGGAAGACCATCGTGAGAGAAACATCACTTGCAGATTCAATTAAGACTTGAACAGGACTTGAAAATGGACCTCTCTTGGGGTTTTGAAGCCCAGCCCGACACTTTTGTGGTAACGGGGGAGCTTTTCTTTGCTCTCCTTGCCTCCATCGGCGGCCAGAACACGCTTCTTGTTCTGGAAGATGGTCGGCTGCTTCTGATAAGCCCTCTCGGTCTGCACAAGGACAAAAGTACGCGTTCACAGCACGACCAAGAACAACGAGAGTAGTAATTTTTAGACAAGCTACAGAGAACGTGAATGTGGCTAAGCTAACCACATTAGCAATCCGGCTACTAGCGTAGCGTCACACGAGGGAAGCGGAGTTCCAACAGATTCCGCATCTAAAATATCTACTACACTTCTAAAAACCACCCCACCGCGTTCTAAGAACCGCGTGCGAATGTATATTAAATAAAATTGGGCTTGTGTGTTGGTTAAAAGGTAAAAAGCCGTTTGCAACACCCGGGCCGTTTTCTCAAACATACTTGTGCATCCGCCACCTTGGCCAGCCGAGTTGGAAAGAGGGCTGAACACACGCGCAGCGCACGGAAGTCGTTCAGATCGACCGGAAATGACGCAATACAACTATTACTTTTTTCTTTTCATGATTATTTATTCAAGATATTTCAAATGAATAGTTATTGATGAATGTATTTTTTTAAAATCATGTTATTGTAAACAGAAAACAAACACATTATTTATACATGCACATATTACAAGTTACCTGACTGGAAGCAATGAAATCAAAATGTTCCCATACAGGGGAGGATCGCCTTTTTCGCGCAGGTTCCATCACAAGCAACGGACAAGGCTCGAAAAAAGATTGCACTGTTCCACTGCTGCGCACAAGTGTAACAAGTACAAAAGCCCGAGATCCACTAAATATGAGATAACAGGCGATCGCCATTGCGTTTTGCAACCTATTTATACCGTAGTCTGTACTGTTTGCAAGGCGCGCCAAACATCGGACCACTCCCAAAGCGTTCACGTAATTCAGCCGCCGGCGAGGCTTCATACGTCATCATTTCCGGGTTTTGCCCAAAAGACGAGCGCCTCGATACAAGCTTCGTGGAAACGCCCCTCCCATTACTCGACACAAGCTTCGGAGCCTCGGCCTATTTCGTCCCATCACTACTTTTAAGCTGTTTGACAACGCAGTTGTTGTTTACTGTAAAACTAAACACACAAGAATAATTACATATATTGTATATTTAGGTACAAAACAGCCTTCATTTTTTTAAAAACGGGGCTAGTGCTAATACTAAAAGTCAATGGAGGACCCTATTAACGTGCTAACTCTTTGGTCGTTATGTTCCTTCAAACGACGACTATTCACACACAAACACTTACACAAGGGTAACATAACACTACTGAAAGGCACATCCCAATCTATGAAAAAGGAGTTAGAATTCTAGAGTTCAATCGCAATTTTCTCCTGTTGTCATTTTGTATGTACTGTACTCCATGCATGCACGGCACCGCAGTACGCGTGAGAGGCCAACACGCACAAGAAACAGCCAATATTTGTTTTCCTTTTTTGAAAATTGCTATTTTTTAGTATCTTCTTAATTTCCTTTTTTTCATAATTTATTTTCTCATCCTTTGAAGTTATATTTTACGTTACTTTTTCATGGATTCAAGGAATCTTCCTTTCTTCAAAATTCTGCCCACATTGTAACACCGCCACCACCAAAAGCTCGTCCTGGTGACAACAGTGGCTGATGCGTAGCGCTCTCCTTGACGTTTCCAACATCGTTGGCCGGTCATCATTTCTACTCAACATGAATTGACTTTCAGCAGAGGACAGCGCTGAGTCCCACTGGTCCAACGTCCAGCACACAGACCAAGCTAATGTCATCGGCTTCGAATGGTCTGATGTGACACTTGGGTGCCTCTCACCTCCCTTATATGTGCCTGGAGTTGAGAGGCATTCATCATCTGGTTTCTCAGGGCATTGTTCACAATGTAGCGGTCATCAGCATGGAATGTGGCCAAATGACATCCACTTCTACATCTTTCTGTGACTGTTCCAGTCTCTCAGTATCTGTTGCAAATTGCTGATGACACTGACAATCTAAACTCAATGGCCACTTCCGTCTGAGAATGTCCTCTTTTAAGGAACATCACAATGGCAAGGTACTGTTAATCCATTGTTAGGTATCGTCTTGGTCTCATTGTGTGTGTGTGTGTGCGCATGGGTCCTCGACCACGCAAAACCATGACATTGTAAACATATATCCCACCACTTCAACTAAAGCGCTAACATCTCCATTCCATCTTGATGGTTTTATTTCAATTCGGATGCTGTGGAATACAACGAGACAAATACATATGCTGTATCTTCATTCATGGATGGAGACATCTGGAAAATATGGTAGTGAGTAAATAAAATTGTAACTTTCAGGTGAGCTTATGATTTGCCTTTCTTTTTTTGAGGCGGTTCTTAAGAGCGAGAAGGTCAATGTAGAGGATCTGATTTAGGACAGCAGAGGCACAGAGTAATCCACCATGTAAAGCTCCAGCCATGCCATTACAGAACACATCCTGACCTGCAAAGGCACACACGCACACACACACACGCACGCACACACACACACACACACACACACACACACACACACACACACACACACACACACACACACACACACACACACACACACACACACACACACACACACACACACACAAAGAGTTAGCAGATACTGTACATTACAATTACAGACCTGTATGAAACTGACCAAAATGTTTTTTGCTCTTTCTTTGCTTTGCGCACCTGTTAAGTACAGACCACTGATTGGAGTTTGTGGTCTGGTCCTTGCAACCGTTTCTGGGGTGAAGCGCTCCAAATTGTGTTCAGCACCATACATCTCACCTCTCGGTGCACCCAAATAATGTACATTAGTCAGAGGGGTGGCTGCATCAATCATAACCACCTGCAGACAAAAATATGTACACACAAATGTTGGTAAAGACAGATAATATTATTCAAACTGGTCGATCTGAAAGGAAAAGCAGCAAATATAACATCTGAAGAGAATATGAATACATTTACTTTAAAAGATGCATTTAGTGCATACAAGCAAGCAAATAGTGAATGCATATTAAAATTAAGGAACCAATGTGAGGTACACGCATAAATATAGAGTACCGGTACACACTTTGTCTTGTAATTGGGGGAAGATGGTTATGGCCCAGTTCAGCATCTCCTGAGACATGCTGTTTTTTAGATCCAGGTAATCCTGTCCTCTCTTGCCAATCTTTGTCCCCTCCCATTCTTCAAACCACTCATAGCGAGCCATGGTTAACAAAGTCATACAGGACTTTCCTAAATGGAGAAAAAGTCATGAGTCACAGGTACACATTTTCTCGTGCGTTTTTGCACCTGCAGCGTTTGGAGAAAAAACAATTATGCTTTCAAATCACATTTATCGAGTTTTGAAGGATTATCGACTCCATTAAGCTTCAAAATGATAATAGCAACTTTCACAGCAGCAATCACAAACCTCCGACCTCCAGCATGACCCCTCTAAGCACACAGAAGCGCATTGTGTGTATGTTTCCCCCCACCCCTTTGAAACTCCCTAAAGACAATAAAAAGCAGGAGATGAGCGCTATCCCGAGACTGTAATGGTTTGCAAATCTCAGGTAGGTCCAGAGCTGTTCCGAGATTGTAAACTATTACATTTTTTGCACCACTCTCCTCGCGAGAAAGACAACTCTGCTTGACTCCTAGTCTCTCTTTGAGATTTAAAGTTTGTCTTAAGAGTCCGATTCCCTTCTAGACCTGACAATATTCTTGATGACACATTCATTCATATTACTTATGTGTGTGCAAATAGAACACCCCACACATCCCACAATGCACTGCATCAAATGTAAACAACACAAGTTTGGCAGGGTAGAAAACTTGCCGCTTATTTAAGAAACCACCACGATATCGGAGTGAGTGAGAGAACACGCACGCCGTTAATGAATTGGGTTTTGCCTTCCAGTATTTCTACACACCTCACTGAAAGTTACCTGGTTGCCGGATGTTAGATGTGGGGTCTTTGGCAGATGGAAAGGTGATGAACATCATAGGAATGTTTCCCAGTACTTCTTCTCTGCTCAGCGAAGAGTATCGTTCCATTCTTCACACATCATCAAACACACCCACATATTAATGAAATCCAAAATGATACAAATTGAGACCAAAATAGTTGAAGTTTACCCATACTACAGTCTTAAAACTATAAATACATGGCGGTGGCAAACTGTGTTATTGTATTTATACCTATAAATGTTGCTTTGTCCTTACTTGTGCAGCACATTGACCGCCAACAACATGATGACCACTTGCAGGATCTAAGGTCTTGTCTTGTGTTTGTCAGCCCCAATCCCTTGCGTGTCCTAGGTACCCCTGCCTCTCGATAAGTGCAGCCAAATTAGTTCCTCACCATAGCCATCATCAATCCGGTTCATTCATGTGTTAGGGAACTTCAACATGATTAATTTTGGTTCATTCATTTCATCAGTATTTATTTAGGTTGCACTAAGGCAGCGGAGGCGGCCCGGTGATCCAGTGGTTAGTGTATTGACCTCACAGTGCAGAGGTACCGGGTTCTATTCCAGCTCCGGCCTCCCTGTGTGGAGCTTGCATGATCTCCCTGGGCCTGCGTGGGTTTTCTCCGGGTACTCCGGATTCCTCCCACATTCCCTCCCCCCCCCCAAAAGATGCATGGCAGGCTGATTGAAAACTCTAAATTGTCTGTAGGTATGAGTGTCAGCGTGGATGGTTGTTCGTCTCTGTGTGCCCTGCGATTGGCTGGCTACCGGTTCAGGGTGTCCCCCGCCTACTGCCTGAAGACGGCTGGGATTGGCTCCAGCACCCCCCGAGACCCTTGTGAGGATAAGCGGATCGGAAAATGGATGGATAAGGCAGCGGAACTCGTGAGTGTTTACTCCAACCTTGTCCTGTTGTGTCAAGTGTGTTCCCACCTGTGTTAGTACTTGCTTGTCCCCGCCCCCCCCCCTCCCCAAATGTTATAAAATATTTATTTATTCCATTGGGACAGTATACATTAATCAACACAACAGTGTAAATGCGCCAGACTTAGCATACAAAAAGTACTCGCTTGTCATCATCCCCCCCCGGTAGTACTCGTTGGTCTTAGAAAATCCAAACCATGATAGCGCACTGCATTTTACTCGTCCCCAACCTTTCTCTTTTGTCATCACATGGAAAGGTCGTGACAGTAAAACACATGGCAGTTTAAAAAATACGCTAGCATGCATCCACGCTAGCGTATGTTTTTTTTTAAAAATGCAGCAAGACCAAAACTGAGTTTGTGTTGTATTGAAGTATTTAACAATCTTTTGATCAATCCTAATCGACAAATCCATAACCGGTAGTCCTCATTTTCTGTGTCCGAAATGAAAAGCTGGGCAAGTATTCCGTCAAACATGCCAGGTTCCTTCGCGTCATTGTCAGAGTCAGTCTCGTTGCTGTGCAGCTCCTCAAAAATTATGCCGGCTTTTGCGAAAGATTTGTTTATTGTTTGTGGACAGCCCTTTAGAGTTTAGTTTATAATATCTGGCTCTTCTTAATTCTCTTTTTGATGTATTAAAGTTATTATTTGTCTGTTTGATATCATCCCTGCCGTTGCAGTGGAAAGCGTGGCGGTGGATGGCAGAATATGAATCCATATTCTGGTGGGAACCTATTGCGTATGACTTCTCAAAGATGGGTGGTATTGGATTTTGTGATAAACCATTAGAAACGCCAGTACATTTTGTTTTGCAATGGGAGTTAAAATAACAAGAGATAGGGCGAAAATCTATACAAAAACAACTAACTTACAGTGTATCCAAGTCGCTGTCTTTATACATCCAGAAATTAGTGGAAACGATTCCCAGCTCTTCTTTGGTTCCGTCCAGACCAACAAAAACCAAGAAGGAACCCATGCCGTGGCGCACCATACTCAACAATGACTGAATCTCTACTCACACAGGATTAGCAGCAAAGTTAAACAACCACTGTCAAATTGCAATCCAGAGATTCATGTCATGATGTGTGAGTGGATGTATCACCTGATTTTTGTTGTATGTGATTTGGCAGAAACTTTTGGAATGTGTTGAAGATTCCAGCATTAGAAATGACAACAGGAGCGAGGATCTCGATCTCCTCTTGTCCTTTCAGCACTGTCACTCCTGTTAAAAAAATACATCCCAATAAAACCCAGAATATTAAAAAGGAGAGTAAATGGGAAAAAACATCAAATATCAATATAATTATATGGTGGGCGGCAGGGTGGTCCAGTGGTTAGCGCGTCGACCTCACAGTGCAGAGGTACCGGGTTGAATTCTAGCTCCGGCCTCCTTGTGTGCCATTTGCATGTTCTCCCCGGGCTTGCGTGAGGTTTCTCCGGGTGCTCCGGTTTTCTCCCACATTCCAAAAACATTCACGGCAGGCTGATTGAACACTAGAAATTGTCCCAAGGTGTGAGTGTGAGTGCGGATGGTTGTTCGTCTCTGTGTGCCCTGCGATTGGCTGGCAACCGGTTCAGGGGGTCAGAAGACGCCACCCTTGTGAGGATTAAGCGGATCAGAAAATGGATGGATGGATAATTATATGGTAGAAGTCCATCGATCCATCGATCCATCCATTTTCCGAACCGCTTGATCCTCACCAGGGTCGCGGGGGTGCTGGAGCCTATCCCAGCCGTCTTCGGGCAGTAGGCGGGGGACACCCTGAATCAGTTGGCAGCCAATCGCAGGGCACACAGAGACGAACAACCATCCACGCCCACACTCACACCGAGGGACAATTTAGAGCGCCCAATCAGCCTGCCATGAAATGTTTTTGGAATGTGGGAGGAAACCGGAGCACCCGGAGAAAACCCACGCAGGCCCGGGGAGAAGTCCTCTGTCAGAATTTTTTTTTTTTTAATCGTGATTTATCAAGTTGTAATGGGTGACTCATCCAAACACAACACACACACACACACACAATAATTTCACTCCATTTTTCATTAGTCATTTAAGTGTCCCTTATTTCTTTTTCCTCACGGCCCAAAATTCTAGGCAGCCCTTATGACTATAAAATTGGCTGGGGAACTAGGGAAATCATGTTTTTTTAGGAATGGTGAGACATGACTTCAGCTCTGGCAAAACAACACAGCTGCCAAAATATAAAAGGCAAAGAAAACGTTTTATCCTAAGAACAAACAAAAAACATAAATTGACGGGGGGGGGGGGGGGGTGGGGGAAACTGATCGTTTCCTTACCACGAGCTTTCCCCTGCTGGTTGAGCAGGATACGCTGCACTGGCGCCCTGACCAAGACAGCGCCCCCTGTTTGTTGAATGACAGGGATGATGTGAAAGGCAAACTCACTTGCACCTCCTCTTGGATAGTATGCACCACGTTTGTAATGGTGAAGAAGGAGCGCATTGATGAGAAAGCTAGACTGTTTTGGAGGCACACCTTCAAGAAAAAAAACGTTGAATGAGTCGAAAATGTATGCGCTTGATCTATATCAAGAATACTGTCTTTCAAACATCGTGATTGTCCGGTACCATAGAAAAGGTAGGCAGATAAAGCCTGAAGGTCTTTGTTTTTTGTGAGACGGGATATTACTTCAGAGTGGTTTGTGGTTGCTAGGCGGAACACTGTAGATATGCGATGTAATAGACCAGTCCACACCAGGAAGTTGACAAGCCAGTAAGGAACAATCTTCAAAGAGGCAAAAAGCGGCGTCCGCTGTGAGGCTAGCTGCAAGTGAGCAAACACACATATTATGATAATGTTTAAATTATACATCCATTTTCTGAACCGCTGTATCCTCACGAGGGTCGCGGGTGTGCTGGAGCCGATCGCAGCTGGAACAGTAGGCGGGGTACACCCTGAACCGGTTGCCAGCCAATCGCAGGGCACACAGAGGCAAACAACCATCCGCGCCCACAATCATACATCGGGGCAATTTCGTGTGTTCCATTAATCTGCGATGCATGTTTTTGGAATGTGGGAGAGAACCGGAGTACCTGGAGAAAACCCACACAGCCACGAGGAGAATATGCAAACTCCAACCAGTTTAAATTATTCTACTTATTTGTCAATTTTTTAATAAAATATAAGCTGAATTGTTTTTTTGAACTCACAATATAGCAGTTTTTAAAAAAGGTCTCCTGCATTATTCATCTGGCTAATTTTTGTTCCACGTCCCTCAAGTAGGACATGTGTCATTTTTAGAAATAGACCAATTTTACCTGTCTACCAGAATCAATAATATCAAAGTCTGTTATCCTAAGGAGAAGACAATTACAGTTGAGGTGCCTTTTTTTTCTCAGCCTCCTCAAAATTTTACGCCTTGAAGTTTCAGAGGAGATGGACAGTGTTAAATTCAAGTTTATGAAGTACAATATTCAAGTTAATGCTGTACAAAATTGCAATACCCGAATACGAATGACAATGACCATGATAAATCGTATATACCAGACATAATAACAAGGTCGTGATCGTGTAGTGGTTAGCACCCTGCGTTGTGGCCGCAGCAATCGTGGTTTGAATCCTGGCCATGGCACGTGCAAAGACCCTACTTGACTTCTGGGCGGCCCGGTGATCCAGTGGTTAGCGAGTCGACCTCACAGTGCAGAGGTCGTGGCTTTGATCCGACCATCCAGTGTGGAGTTTTCTCCGGGTACTCCGGTCTCCTTCCACATTCCAAAAAACATGCATGGCAGACTGATTGAACACTCTAGTCTAAAGTGTCCCTAGGTGTGAGTGTGAGCGTGGATGGTTGTTTGTCTGTCTGTGCCCTGCGATTGGCTGGCAACCGGTTCAGGTTGTCCCCCGCCTACTGCCCAAAGACCACTGGGATCGGCTCCAGCAGCCCCCGCAACCCTTGTGAGGATAAGGGGATCAGAAAATGGATGAATGGATAATAACAACATCACATACAAGATCTACAAATGCATTTAACTCCTCAATCATTTCAACCTCATCATTTCCCTTTCATCTACCAAAAAACAACAACAACAACAACAAAAAGAAAACTGTTAGATGCCTCAAACAATTCAATTACAAATCGATTCATGGTTACTTCCTCCTCTTACTCTACCTTCATAATTCTAAAGAACTCATCAATAGCATCTTCCTCTCCTGGGAACTGCTTCTTCAGATTAGCTGCCATTTCAGTCTTCCCTGCGTGTATACGATACTCCCTAGTGAGGGTGGAATGAAGTCGAATGGGTGAAAGATGGTATTTAAAAAAAAGAATAAAATACAGATCGTATTAAGTCTTACCTGTGTTTTCCAGGCTGGCCCAAGAGCAATGTATCAAAGTGTTGCTCAAGCCGAGTAAATTGCATCTGGCCCTCTGTGATCTGATCCAGGGCGACCCTAAGAAGGCTGTTCTCATGAAGCTGGCCAAGATAATGAATGCCTGGTCGAAAAAAAAATACATCAATTACATTTTTTTTTTGCTCCCATTTGTTTTGAGGGAGTCTGCAATTGGCACACCGACTGCAGGAATGTTCACCAGAGCTATTGCCTGTGAATTGAATTTTAACTTGTCTGCCATCAGCTGTTTCCAAAGGCGGTTCAGACAATTTTAGCCGTACATCCAACCAGCCTCACAACTGCAGACCACGTGTAGCCACGCCAGTCCAGCACGTTGATCGCTAAAATCGTCTGAGACAGGCTACCCGGATAGCTGCTGCAACAATCGGTTTGCAAAACCAAATAGTTTCTGCACAAACTGTCAGAAACTATTTCAGGGAAGCTCGTCTGCATGCTCGTCATCTTCATCGGGTCTCGACCTGACTGCAGTTCATTGTTGCACCGACTTGAGTGGACAAATGCTCACATTCGATGGCGTCTGGCACATTGGAGAAGTGTACTCTTCACGGAGGAGTCATGCGATCTGACGACATCGATGGGACTGGACTAGTTGACAATAGACCAGTGTTTTTCAAACCCTGTGCCGCAGCACACTGGTGTGCCGGGAGACATTGTCAGATGTGCCGCGGGAAAATATCCAATTTGTATGTCTGTGCGGTCTATCGCCCAGAAAGTAATCGTGTAGTACCCTCACATACCGCTAGGGAGAAGCAATAGCTAGCCAATTACCTTGTGTTTCGACCACGAGAGACAAGCGAATTTGTGCTGCATGAATGCAGGACGACAGTGAAACAATAAATATGAACGATTATAAAATACTTTTTTCTTTGTGTTCATTTGATTCCAATTCAAGCTGTTATAACGTCATTCTTCAATGTTAAAAACAGTTATGGTAACAATATAACTCGTTACTTGTTAAAAAATAAGCGGGTTTTTTTCACATTTTCAGCTCGTGGTGTGCCGCGAGATTTTTTCAAATGAAAGAAGTGTGCCTTAGCGCAAAAACGTTTCAAAACACTGCAATAGACCACCTGCAGGGACTTTAAAGTGCACTTTTCCTCGTCGGATGACGGAAGTTGGAAAAGTCAGACTTTCCACTTTTCTTGAATGCAGCATTCATTAGGCGAAAGTAAGTCGACTGCGACAATTGTCAAATTCGTTCAAGCTAGTTGGCATGGCCGTATGAGATGAGAACCAGAATCACTTGCTCTCTCTCTCTCTCTCGTTCAGAAGAGGCACGAGGTGAGAAAGTGACGATTAAGTCGAAAGTGTGAGCGACTGGGTGAGAGAGACATCAATCCAAACATTTTGACGCTGGGGGAAGATGGGAACTTCTGCACAAATAGGAATAGTGTGTGACAGTGCTGGGAGACTACATTGAAAAAAAAAACGTTATCGTCTATCTGTATTTATTTGAAGTCCTTGTACCGAAAAAAATCACCTTATTTATTGATTGACCCTCGTATACAGTATATTACAACATGTAATACTGTATACTGTATACAATTTCTTGCAGCCCGTTGGGAGTTGGAAACAAAAGAAAAAAAAACTCATCGAGGAATTGACTTACCCACATCAAACTCAAAGCCCTTATTTTGAAAGGTGTGAGTGCAGCCACCCGCCTGATCGTGCTGCTCCAAAACAAGAACTCTCTTTCCAGCCTTGGACAAGAGAGCCGCAGCTGTCAAACCCCCGATACCGCTGCCAATAACCACAGCATCCAGAGAATTGGGAACCCGATCCACACGGAATCCTGTCGGGTTTAGAGGTGAATATATGATAAACGTTGTAAAATGATTCCAGGACATACATTTTTTGAGTCTATTTTTTATGATTCCAATCTCATACTATGGCAGGCTTGCCTATTTGAATGTGTTTTGTGTCGGTAGTACCCATTCTTAGAAGTGCGCTGGTACAATTTAGTTGTATTGGGGGTCGGCAAAATTATTATATTTGATGTATTAGAGGGCAGCCTGTGTGCCCTATGATCGGCTGGCAACCGGTTCAGGGTGTCCCCTGCCTAATGCCTGAAGATGGCTAGGAAAGGCTCCAGAACCCCCCGCGACACTTGTGAGGATAAACCGGATCCGAAAATGGCTGGAGGGATAATTATATGGTCGAAGTATTCTGTCAGAATAATATATATATATTTTTTTTAATCGTGACTTTTCAAGTTGTAATGGGTGAAACAACCAATTTTAGTTCATTTCCATATTCTGTCCATTCATTTTTCTTTCCAATACGGCTTGTCCCCGTAAGCATCGCGGGTGAGCTGGAGCTTTCTGACTTAGGGCAGGAAGTGGGGTACTATGGAGAAAGATTTGTCAAACGTACCCATACAGATATATCCATGATTTTCACGTGTTTTTTTTTTCAGATCCACAAATACATTTGGGATTTTCACTTGTTTTCCCAATTTTGTTGGCGTCTACTTTATATAAAGCTCTTATAGGCAGGATCAAGCAGGAAGCTGTTTTATAAACATCTTCTTAAATAAATGATTATTCCCAGAAAACACTTGCTCAAGTCAAGTTCTATTCATACAAGATCCATTTTTCAATGTAAATATGTAGTTGTCATCATTTCAATGGATTTGATATCGCGAGATCCTATCAGATATAAAATCACCTGCAAGGTTTATGGGAGTAAGGAACAATGATCAGTTATTGTTAATAACAGTAATGATAATAATTGAGTAATGTTACGAAACTCATATTTGTAGATTAAATAGACATTAAAAGAGCAGACAATGAGGAAGATTGATTATTTAATCTGCAAATATCATAATGTTACCTTTCTTGAGCCTGTCATCCCTCTTTCGGTCATCATTAACCAAGGGTCCCGGAGGCCTAAGGTAGGCCTCACTAAAAACCTTGTAGCGTTGGCAAATGGTCAAGTATATGATGAAAAGCAAGACAAACAAAATAGCGCTCAACACAGGAAACAGCCACCACCACATCATACCGGAGAGCGTCGCACCCTACACCTCACCAAAATCCCAAATAAAGAAATGGTGGAAAGTTTGAGGATGGAAAGGAGGTGAGGCGGAGTTACTGTATCGTATGAAGGGGGACATTTCAGATAGCCCTTGAGAGCTTTGAATAAGGGATTCATTGATAAGAAATGTTTTGGGGTGAAGTATAGGAAAAGGGGAAGAGATGCCTATTAAGAACAAGAGAGGATATGAAAAGAAAGAGAAAAAAAACTCCTGACCTTTTTGTAATTAAAGTATGACCACGAAAAAGAAAGACATCACATTGACTACATCATGGACACGAGACTCCCAGAAAACAGAGAACTGGTTGTGAATCGCTTCATCGGGGTGAAGTCACACAGATATGTAAAACCATGACGATTTTAGTGGTCATTATTGAAGTACCTTCGGGCATTTTTTTTCGACAAGAAATTAAAACTTGAATCTTGGGAACAAATTCGCTTTCTAAACTGTGAAGCGCATCTGGTCATCGGGTATTGAACTGTGCAAGTACTGTATATCAGCATGACTTTTCTTTTTTTTAATTTTTTTAATCCAACAGCTATGATTCTCAAAATTGCAATTGCAAGTTTTGGGAAAATATTTTCGCAGTCATATATTTTTATCACACATTTATGCAAGCTAACCAACCCTTGGGTAGAATGTTCATGTTGCCATGAAAGAAAATGCAATGAAAAATTAAATAATGAGAAAGTCAACGATAGAAAGTAGTTAATTGTACGCAATCATGCTGGGTAAAATAAAACAGCATGATGAGAAAAAATCCAGATAACATGTAAATAATCACATTTGGGTTTGTAAGCTGCATACAGGTAAACCATCAGAGTAGTGTTTGCTATTGTTATCATTTTTAAGACAGCGGTGCCCAACCAGTCGCGAGATCGACCGGTAGCCTGTGGACTGGTCCCAAGTTGATCACGAAGGG
The DNA here is from genome assembly GCF_054856545.1 of Hippocampus guttulatus. Taxonomy (NCBI): domain Eukaryota; kingdom Metazoa; phylum Chordata; class Actinopteri; order Syngnathiformes; family Syngnathidae; genus Hippocampus; species Hippocampus guttulatus. The sequence goes on from NC_141276.1 coordinate 11,995,689, forward strand.
TGTAGATTCCAGGAAAATGGAATAAAAATGTGTGTGCGTGCTATTAATACATATTTTTGTGTGAGTGCACACTGGACCATCAGCATCATATCAGTTTCACTTTCACAAAATGTATTTCAAAAAAGCAGGTCACCTTTAACCTTAAAGCGGGCAGCAGTCCGCAATTGCTTGTGATCAGAGCTGTTGCATTACGTCTTTTCGATTATTCTTCTCTTTCAAAGTTTACGTCTTTTTTTATTCTTCTTCTCTTTCAAAGTTTTTGCAATTCACCGATGGCGCTGGCAAATAGGAATCTGGACTGCCAAGAGACGCATTTTAAAACGTTATACGTACGTACGATAGTTTCTACTCTGCAAAAGTGCATCCATCCGATGCCTCCGCGTCACGCCTCTACTAAGGTAGGCAGTGATTTTCTTTTCACAAACTCTCCAACTCTTTATTTATAGGACTTCATTTTTCTGTTTCGTTCAAGTAAAGAGCCATTACGGGTGTTGCTCATCATGGCGTGCGTGCGTAGGCACGCGAAAAGTAGATCTTCGGCCAAAAAAGTTGGGCATCCCTGCTTCAAGCAAAATGGTAAAACATCACAATAGCAGAAGTGAGATTAAGTCATATATGCGCAAGTCACAATTAAGTCTGAAGTCATAACCTTCAAGTCTCAATAAGTCCCGAGTTACGGTGGGCAATTAAAAAAAAAAAAAAATCAGTCGAGTCGAATCGCTACCAAATATCAAACGAGTTGAGGCATTACTTGGTTCATGGCAAGTTGTAAAACAAGTCAATGTTCCTCAGTCACACCAAATAAATTGCCCTGAAAAAATGTTTGCTCCCTTCTAAATTTTTTTTGCAGTTTCCCCACATTAATGTTCAAAATTGTCAAGCTAATGTAAAGACCAGACAAAGATAACCTAAGTAAACATAAAATACAGTTTTAAAATGATTATATTTATGAATATGTATTCCAAGCTAAAGCTAGCCCTGCGTGAAAAAGTATTTGCCCCTCTTGTGAAATCATGATTTCCTGTGACTAATGACATTTCTTTCAGTTAATTTTCACTGAACACACCGAAGCCTGATCCAAAGAAATAGAAGAACAGATGAGAAATAAAGTCATTAACATCTATTAACCTGGCGTTCTTTCATAAAATTATTTTTTGTAGTCGAGCTTCTCCAAGTCCACTTTCCGTTCAGGATCATTCCGGAACCGTAACGCTTTAAATGTACCCGAAAAGAAAAGGGTGTTCATAATACACTCTGGCAATACAGAATGCAGGGTGAAATGCCATTAGCGCCCCCCATTGATACCTTTTGATACTACAAGCCTGGGTCCAAAAAGTTAAAAGGTGACATTGAATATTTAATCCTAATTATGTAACTCATATCCACATATTGAAGAGGCCTGGATCAGATCATTAAAAAACAGAGCTGCACTGTACACATCGACACGGAGGGAAAAATGTTTTAATTGTCAGATACATTATGCATTGGGTGAAAATATGAGAATTGACCTGCAGTACAAACAGCCTTAAAACAAGTTCGGCAAGTGCAGAAAATATCCACCAATGGTAATCTGTTTTAGTTTTTAAGGTATTGGATTTTCTTCTCGTGTTTCAGTTTTCGGCCTTGGTTTCCTCATTTTCAATTTTTAGTTCTGGCAATGAATGCTCATTTCCAAATTGATAAAAAGTGAACAGGTCAAACTATGTTTGGGACACCAGTGTTTGAATACCCAACCAAGCTTTGTTAAACGTTTATGCCGAAAAGATTAAATGATGACAAAGAAGGCCCCAACAGTTTCTTTAATTGAAAAATCAATCAAGGGTGACAAAAGGCTCAGGCAATGCTGCCAGCATTTGATGCAATCCTGGGCCAAAGATCAGCACACTCCTTGGCGACTGGACCAGTAATTGCAGAACCTGAGGGCACAAAAACAAGAAAATAATTCACAACTTTCAAACTTTCTCAGAAGAAGCAATGCTGCAAATAGAAATTTCTTGCTCGAACTTGGTGCATTAGTAAAAATATATTTACATTAAGAATTGAACCCATCAATCACGTAGGTTCTATTGAATATGACCGAGTCAAAACAGATTTATCAAATACAACTTCCAAACATCTGCCTTCAAACTTGTTGCCACTGATACCAGTGCTTCGTCACGTTGTTTTGATAGCCTACTCTCACATGGTGACGAGATCTTGCTTGACATGAGAAGTCACATGAATGGATGCAAAAGGGACATATTAAAAGTGATTTATGGGTAGATGCGACAGGTTTGTTGCTACTATGTGAGACATGGTTGTTACACCTTTGAATCGACCGCAGGGGGCAAGTGATGGTGTGTATGTGTGTTCGAGAGAGACAGAGACAGATTTAACTAGCGTGATCTTATGGTTACTGTCATTTTTCACCCTCTCTCTCCCCAATATTTTTTTGTAATTATAAAATTCAATTTTACTGCATCGTGATGCCTGTATTGCCACAAATAGTGTAGCGCACAGCACTGTCAAGTCAACTTCAGTTTCACCAGTGTGATCCATTACTGAAACAGTTTTGTTCAGCAATTGCTCTCTATTCAGAAACATTTACATCAGCATCACGATTCGCTTGATTATTTCTCCCACCTCACCCAGTAGCACAGGTGAGAGGCAACAGGAAGAGAAAGCAAAGAATGCAACAGGTAGAACTTTTGTCTCATCGCTGATTGAGACAGCAGAAACGGTTTTATACACTGCCATCTCACCCACAGCGATGAAGTCTCTATCCTCTTGCGCGACATCTCACACTTGTCACTGATCAGACAAAGCAAGTGCTTTTGCAAGAGGGTAGCAGTTGCATGTGAGCCGAGAGACTGCTTTTACTAGTGAGACTGGTATGGGTTTTTTTCAGGGCGAATATCGAATATTTGTATTCATGGAGGCCACTAACCGATATTTGAAGCTGATATTCAGATGCAGAAAAAACTAAACACATCTTAGTAATTTTTTTTATCATAAAAACTGCAGCTCTAGACTGTTAAAATGTGTTTTAGACACGTTTAATAAATGGCATTTGTGATCTGTAATATGTTTGAAGTTTTTTTTTAGACTTTAGAAACTGGACATCTGTTTTAAAATCCTAACTAAAGTGCAAATACCTCCCCAAAGTTTACTATAGCAGTAGTCTTCCAAAAAGTCAATATACAGTAACGAAATGTTTGTCTTTTACGTATCGCTATGTATCTTTGTTTTAAAGCTCAATAAAAAAAAGTGCACCCTCAACACAGGCACTGGCCAGCAGAGAAATAAACATCTCATCAACACGACTGTCTGTGGGCAGGCCAATGCCGGAGTGAGTCACAGCCACGGACTCAGCAGACAGAGGCGGGCTGTGGCTATCAGAGCCAAAATAACTATGTTTTTAATCCAGTGTATATCGGCCATTGGATTTTATTAAAAAAAAAAAAAATACAGACACTGATAACCTCCAAAATGCCAAATATTGGCTGACATAATGGGTCCATTACAACTCTTCATATCAAAATTCAATTTTTATGGAATAACCAAAAATATAACCTACCTTTCATTTCCCCTTTATTATTTACAATGACACCTGCATTGTCCTCAAAGTAGAGAAAGACTCCATCTTTTCGCCGATAGGACTTCCGCTGCCTGATCACAACCGCCGGATGCACTATGGAGAGGGGAGATTACTTAGTATATGTTTCAAAACCAGCAAGCAAAATAAATAAATAAATGAATAAATCAGAGTAATTCACAAAGTTTGAGAGTTGTTACACTGTAATAGGTTAAATTAATTTCTGTGCGCACGCGCGCTCTCTGTTTAATGTTAAAATGTTTGTATAGTAAGACAACCTTAATGTTTCTCACCCTTCTTTCTGAGCTCGGGCTTGCCTTTCTTGACTGTTGCCATCACCATGTCACCCACTCCGGCAGCAGGCAGACGGTTAAGACGGCCTTTGATACCCTTCACGGAGATGATGTAAAGGTTCTTGGCACCTGATGAACAAAGACCATCCGCAATTAAATCAGGAATTTTACAGGGCATGAAAAAGTAATAAGCAGGAAAAACGGGCATAAAAAAGTTATAAGCAGGAAAAACAAACAACTGCATACCGGTTCCAATTTTGTAGTACTTAGAGTATGCTCATGACGACTTCTACCAAAGTACAAAGCGTTCTCTCATTCCCCAAAATGACAATCTGTAATAAAGTTTGAGTTCGGTTAGAATGACCTCTTCAACCAGAGCTCAGTGCACCAAGAACTTTGAAATTGGATGAAGGGTCCCCGATTACTGCAAATGGTGTGTCGCACAGCACCGTCAGTCAACTTCAGTTTCACCAGTGTGATCTATTACTGAAACGTAGTTTTGTTCATCAATTGATCTCGATTCAGAAACATTTACATCTACGTCACGATTCGCTTGATTATTTCTCCCACCTCAGTAACACAGATGAGAAGGCAACAGGTAGAACTTCTGTCTCATCACTGATTGAGACAGCAGAAACTGTTTTATACACTGCCATCTCACCCACAGCGATGAAGTCTCTATCCTCTTGTGCGACATCTCACATTTGTCACTGATCAGAGAAAGCAAGTGCTTTTGCAAGAGGGTAGCAGTTACATGGAGTTGTAAATCTCCAAAGAATTACAAAACAAAAATAGAACATCAGGTCCTTAAAAAGTGCTTAGGTTAACTTCATAAAGATGGTAAGAACAATTTTCTTCAGCAATACAAGTACTCAACACTGAACTTGCTTCAGATAATAGATAAATAAAACAGACTCTTAAATCACAGCACTGTAAGTTCGCACTTCAGAAATAACACTGTTCATCATGACAAACTAAAAGCGCTGAAATAAACTTCAATCACTTCTAGTGCTCTACAGAGGACGCATCAACTATGCCTCGTACGTGGGGTGTTCACGAGTTTAGTTTGCCGAAGAGCTTTGCTATGTATGGCTCGCTCGCTATATTGCTAATGCTTTCGGTGCTAACGTTAGCTGTGGATGCACTCGCGACTGGGTGCTTTGCATTGATGTGGGAGGCTAAATTTGAGCTGCACCAGTGGTCAGCAAACTCCTTACAAATTAGGCACGATACTCTACCTTTATCAACTGTGTCGTCAGGGCATTTTTGGAATGTATATTTTCCATTCATTGTGTCGAGAACTCTCACATGCTGCTCCATTTTCACCCTCCACCCCTCACTACTGCTTACTAACCCCGCCCAACTCCAATGGGAGCCTATCAGCTTCGGCTAAATGAGCAACAACATAATGGCAGCCAATCAATGTCCACTTCAGGCTGTAATTGACAGTTGTTTCCCCACTCTCAACAACTCGAACACAGGAAGCCAAAGCATAAAAAGGGCTATTAGAAAAAGGCAACGCACCTACAGAAACAATAAAGGCTGAGATAGATTAAAATTTAGATTAACGAAAAATAAATAAATAAAATAAAGCGCTAAATGTGATGTAATTAATCGCAATTAACGCGATAATGCGACACCTCTAAGTATATTATTTAATAAGGTAGAGATGGCCAAAGAGGTTGATGAAAAGTTATTTTGATAATAGATAGTATCTGAAGTTCAACAACAAAATCAAATCAGCTGAAGATCACTCTTGGGGTTCTTCTTGGGTCAGTGCTTGGACCAAAACTATTCATATTGCATGTAAGTTATATTTGTAGTGTCTGAAAACCACATAGGTGTCCTATTTACCTGTCCTCTTCTATGTGCGAAAGCACCATTTTGGGTTCAGTTTGAGCGCAGCAGTTTGTTCTGCTGTACTGAAGTTTGGATAACCATTACTTCAAGCATACCAGTGTTGTCGGCACAGTTGATAACAGCGCCCACTGGAAGACCCAACGAGATTCGGAACTTCGCTCCGGATGAACCCCCACGTCCTGTAAAAAGAAACATTTTGTTCAGAACACACTACAAGCAGGACTTCACAGAGTATAGATCTCCCTAAAAAAAGATGCATTTATTTTCATTTACTTGTTATTTACTTAAACAAAGGTTGAGTCTCAGGGCATAACCATCCTTCAAGTGTGAAATGAAAGAAAATCCACCCATGAGATGCCAGCTAGGTTGGGTGGAAAGCTGCCATTTTCAAGAAGCGGATGGACTACACTAAGGCGCTACCGAGTCAAAACCTAAAGGTTAGCAGAGCTGTAGTTTTAACACCGGCAATTCTTATACAACAGCATTAGCCCTCTGCAGCACACATAGTACAGGGGCTAAATCAACAGATTTTGATTTGCTCGCAACCTGTGTTTAACATGTTTGCTACTTGGGCTCCAATAATAATTTCTACAAAAACAACAGGGACCTCACAATGGTCACTGCTGGAGCCCAATTAATCATTTCTACAAAAATCATAAGTATCTGGCAATCGCAGCTGCTCGCGCCCTCCTAAGACTGACTACTGAGATTACCTTAGTGATCAAACTTGAATGTCAAAAAGCCGCCGCTGCCTATTCTGAACTCTCTGCGGCCATAGTTGAGCGCAACGAAGCGAGATGCTAATGCTAGCCCTCGACTGGTGTTGACATTTATTCCCAATTAAGTAAAATCCTATGCATGTGGTTGAAAATAAACCGGAGTTTGCTCAATTCTTAAAACTTATCATCAGGCTATTTTTTTTAACCTTAGTCCTTGTGTGTGTTTCTGTTCACTGTTTCTGTGCTTCATATTTAAACTGAAACATTTGTCACTTTTAATAAACAAACTGAAATTTTGAGCCATGTATGAAATAGTGACATCCATATCAATTCCTCAATGTCATTGGTGATGCGCTGGGCATTGCAGGTAAAAAAAAAAGGGTGTGCAAAGCCAATACCATGTCTTTGCTAATTTTATCAAAATTCAGACATGAAATTCTGATAATAGACAAATACACCACTAGCCTACCAGAACGATAATCAACAGATATTGCTGTTTAAAATGGCCTTTCAGAGAATGATTACAACAACGGTCTAAACTCTAAAATTCAGTATGAATTATGATGAGTAAAAGAGTGACAGTAGAGGCCTACATTTACTGATGTTTTCCCATTAAAAAGTGTCTTTTTTACTATAATTTTAAATGACATTCTGAGATGCTTCGATGGGGGCATTTGATGAAGGGACACGGAATGACCAGACAGCGATACTTATTAGGAGGCGAGGATGAGTGAAGTAAAATAATTCGCACCGGGCTACAAGTCAACCCGGACATGGGCAGATGCGCTCTACGTTTCCCTATACAATTTCCTGCAAGGTGTTAGCATGTGCTAGCGCAAGTAATTAGCAATTTTAGAATAACGTCATTAACTTACTGTATCGACGAACACCCCATTCACAGCATTTAGAGCAGCATTAAAAATGTTTCGTCTTTCTACTTAAGCCTAAGGACGACGTTTACCGCGAGGACATATGTGCAATCATCACCGCTATACAAAGGAAGAAAAATCAAAATACCAATAGAAATAAAACTTTACAATAGCTAATAACGTTGATCAAGTACACAACAACTGCAAAGTATCATCCGATGGCAAACTGGAAACATCTGATGGATACAGATTGAACTACGGGTCTTTCTTACCTCTCTTCGACATGGCTGCAGTTGGAAAAGAGAGCGAGGACAGGAGGGATTGTGGGAAATAAAGTTTTCTTCATCCGGGTCATGTTGGAAACCCGTGCTGCATTCAAGAAATCGGAAACAGCAAACACCTACTGCGGAATTTTGGTGACAGTTATCTGAACAGGTCACGACATAGTCGTAATCATAAATATTAAATATTCCAGTAGTGACGTTGTGTGTCTGTGGTTGTTTTAATTAGAAACAGTGAAAAAATTCGTGTTTTTTTTGCTACACAATCACAAGTTCTCAATTGGAGACAGCACCCAAATGAAGTAGTTCTTAAGATTTAAGTATATTCGATTTACTTTACGTAATACAAAATCAGAGGTGGGTAAAATAGTCAAAAATTGTACTCAAGAACACTTCTGCTTTACAATGGTATGCCGCAATTAAAAGTAAAAAAGTATTTCTCCAAATAATTACTCGGGAAAAATAAGTACTCAATGAGAAACTACTCATGTAGCGACTGAATAACTTGAGTAATGTGGTGTATTTGCTAAATCAACGCCGAAAATAAACAAGGAATGTGCAAATCCAGATACCGCCAGACATTCCCTTTTTGATTGAAATGTGGCGGTCACGTTTATTTATTTTTAAATCAACAGACTGCGTTGCATACAAAACATAATACAAAGGCAAGCTATTATCAATCAGACGGCAAATTTAACAAAAATAAACAAATACAAAAACATCTAGTTTTAAATGAATACATTTAAAAATAGTAATAATACCAGGGGTCCTAAATAAAAACTAAGAAACATTGAAAACATTAAAATAGGAACAACATGTCAGGGTTTTACAAGCTTTCTAATTTTTAGAACCTCACAGAACGTAATTAATAATCGAAATATTTCAACAACAGGCAAAAACGGACTTTGTCTTTGAACATTTACATCTGTGAATATAATTCAGCAAGAAACATTACAAGATTAATTAAATAATATTGATTTTGAAATGACGTGTTATGGTTTCAGAAACAAACAAAAAAAGCGTTCCGTAACGCAAGTTCCGTTGATTGCAAGGTACCCGGGCGCCGTCTGGAGGAAACATCATTCTTTATAATTGTCTTAACGTGGGGTTTTGTCATACAGTATGTATACTGTATTCTGTAGGTCGGAGCTGGTGTTTTTCAAGGTGGAAATGTGTCTTTTTAAAGACGAATGAATCCATCCTCTACCAACTCTGTGGTGTGCCGACCATTATGTTTACAGTTTTTTTTTAACGTTTGCCTGCATTCCACGGAGGCTACACGAGGAGCATTTGAAGAAAAATGCGGCCTGGACTACGACCTTCGGAGGGCGCAGCCTGTGGACACTGACATACGCACATTACCCAAAATCAACGACATAACCATCGTGTCCGGCTTTCTTTCTTGCTCGACTCCGCTGCGAGTCACGAATCTGCGCTCTCCCACTCCCTCTTTCCCCTGCCGTCCATGCGAGGCACCGTCACGAACCTTCGTGGGAACATTTATCCTCATGGTGCGATTAGTCGTAGTATGCTTATCATTATAATTATTTGTGTCTTTTTTCCCAGCAAGATCACATTTGTTTCAACTGCATTATCGAACGTGTCAATAAACATAAACACGTTGTATTCGACTTTGTGGTTACTTTGTGCTCTCAAAAAAGTTGGGTTGACGTGTGAAAATAAGACGAGGACGTTATATGCAGCATTCGAGGAAGGTGGGAAATCCGATTGTACATGTACATGCTTTTGGAACTTCAGATATCCATTCAAAAAAGGGAAAGAATAAAAAGCACATTTATCCAGCTCCAGAGATGACATAACACCTCTTGCCACAGCTTCTGCCAGGATTTTAGTCGGACATATAGGTATAACCATTTTACACACTCATTGGTCATAGAGTTGCATAGAGATGATAACAGTACCCCCGCCCTCCTCTCACGTCACAATCCAATGTTTCGCACCACCGCCCCCTTCTTCTGATATACCATTTCTAATCCAGGAGGGGGCGTTAATCTGACTAAAGGTTGTTTTAGCAGCCTTAAACAGGGAAGAAGAGAGAGTTCTTGTGTCACTGCTGGTAACATTGGGAGTTTAATACACGCTGTTCCGGAATTATGAGCGTGCTTTTTACGGTTAGTACTACTGCTCACTATTTTATTTAAACGTATTCACCAGAACGGTTACACCGCAAAATGAAAAGGTATCCGCTAACATGTCCGCTAACATCCGTTGTGTTATGAAAGTAGGCTACAGCTGATCCACGTTTTTCCTAAAACGACACATTTCAAAAATCCAAGGACACGCACAACTGAGAACCAAGGCATTTCAATGTCGCAACACAACGTAGCGGCAGTTTGAAAAGCATCTGGGTTATTTTAATATTAGTGTACGGTTTATTTACCCCCACACAGGGTTCGCATACAAAAGAAGTCCGAGGGTTGAGCAGGGTACTGGAAAATAATACATTTATGATGACTAAGTGGATGTCAAAGTCAAATTAATATACCTGCTAATTTAACAGCAAAGACTGAGCGGTGTTTGCGTTTTTTAAAATGACGTAGCTACTGTGTGTTGTGCAACAAAAATGTGCAGCTCATTGTGAAAACCTGTTAAATCTCTACTAAAAGTAAGTTTCATCGTTTGGCATTCTTATCTGAGGTGGCAAGTTTTCACGGAGAAGTCGATATATTTATGATTGAAAAATGCGTAAATAAAGGTTGAAGCATTAAATGTACGAAAGAAATGGTTTAATGCAAGAGGGGAAATAATGCATTGAAACGGTAGTCACGTTCCCCAAAAACAGTTATTTCTACATTTCTATGTGCCCTCAAAATCGAAATACTGTTTTCTGATTGGATTGGATAAAACGTTATTGTCAAATGTACTGTATGTGTAACATTAATCAGATTAATGATTAATCTCGCATTCATGGATTAATAATTAATTCCGCAAAATTTCAAACAGCGGGACCAGCCCCCAGAAACCGTTGAGTGCCCAATACTGTATATATATTATTTCATTTTGTAGTCTCAGTGTGATATTAAAATTGGTTTGATGAAATGAAAGGTTTGTATGTGATAAATATGCAAAGAACACATAAATCAGGAAGGTGGCAAATATAGTATTTCACAGCACTGGAATATGTGGACTCCCAGTGATGTGAACTATGCCAGCCTCAAATACGTTTTGAGGCTCACTATACAATTGCATTGGAAAATGGCCTTCCCTCCTGTGTCCTGTGCCGCTGTTAGTACAGTATTCCTGCTCCAAGACAAGACACTGTAGCCAGGACCCCCCCACCACCCTCCCACGCCGAGAAATCTACCGCTGGCCCCGTCGGGTCCCAGCCACTTAGTAATGTGACTACACTAACCCCACTAAACAGGTTCATGTCCCTGCATTCATATTTGTACAATCAATGAGATAGAAAATCGTACAACCAAGCTGATTTTCACAGACTGCAGCGGTTATACAGAACCCCCCCCCCCCCCCCCCCGCGAACAGTTCCTTCAAGAGGATCCTACACTGCTCCTCGTCTTTCAGTTTTACACCTGCCGTAATAAGCGCACCGTCCAGCTCTATAGCTCCAACATGGCAGACAAATAAAACCAGATCATGTACATTTTTATACCACTTATACTCATTTGGGTTGATGTTAAACTACAGCTTATCCCATTTGACTTGTAGCTCAAGGTGGGGTACGCCATTGACTGGGTGCCAGTCAATTGCAGGGCTGATTAAAATGAGTACAATTAGAAATATATACAGGTACATGAACAAAATTTTACAAACGAGCCTAACTTTGTGATTCAGGTCGTTTTTCCATATTTCCTCCTAAAATATATTCTAATTTCTTCTGTTTTACTTGCTTCTTGTCTTTCAGAAGGCGTTTCAAGCTGTGGGACAGGGACTGAAATTGACAAGATCAATCCACAGCAGTCCTGCATGGAGAAATCCTCTAATACCTATAGTTATAGAGCAAACGGTCAGTGAAATATCCTCCTGCTTGGAATTTGGATTATATGGCAGTGTAGTCGCAATAGCAAAATATTTGACTTCAAATGTGTGTGTGTGTGTGAGTGTGCGTATGTGTGTGAGAGATATTGATGCCATTTTCAGCATTATATCCACCTGCTAGTGCAGGGGTGGCCAACCAGTGAGAGACGAAGAGCCAATTTTTTTACTGTGTTACTGCAAAGAGCCGCATCATACTCGCGCGCGCGCGCACACACACACGCACACACACACACACATACTTCTTTGGCCAAAGATCGACTTTTGAAGCGACCAACTTCCCATGAACGACCCGATCGCGCACGTGCAAGCATACACACACACACAGAAACACATGTGGGCGCCCACCAGTGCACTTGCGCATATATGTACGCACACCACGATGAGCAACAGTCGGAACGTGCCGAAAATGAACGAAAGCTAAAGATACAAACAAACAAATCTTTTTTTCCCCCCCACCCATTTCCTCCTCCCACCCCTTGCAGTCGACTTGGGACCAGTTCGCTGGCTCCCGGTCAATTCTGATCGACGTATTGGGCACCCCTGCCTTAAAATCAGAGCTAATTCGCTGACTAGCTTAGCGCTGAGCGCCGTTGTTTGTGCGGACACCCGCAGTGGCACCTCTTGTTTTATGTTGAGAGGGAAGAAATTTCATCGGTGCTGTATACAGCACATTTGACAGTAAAGTTGAATTCAATTCAATTCAATGAGCGGTGATGCAGTCATCTGATTGGTTGCCCTCTATGTCATTCAAGTAGCTTGATAATAGGCTGACGTAGTAAGTTCTGTGTAGTTCGCGCCTTCGTTTGAATGGCATCGCCACTGCCGAGGTATTTTCGATGCTTGTCGTGTGAAAGCCCGGGAGCCGCATTGAACCAGCCAAAGAGCCGCATGCGGCTCGCGGGCCGCGGGTTGGCCACCCCTGTGCTAGTGGGTGTGCCTTTAGCGCACCTCTTTCACGCCCATCCTTCCCCTTTAACGTCCGCCTTTCCTCTATATAAGTAGCGTGTCCTCATATCATCAGGCCGTCAAGGGGAGCGCTCATCGAAGTCACACAGCAACAATCACAGATTTTGAAACTTGGTGCACAGATGAGGTGCCCCGCATTATTAGGCGGCCCGTCCATTTTAGAGAAATTTTAAGACTTTTAAGTGCGTCCTATGGTCGTGAAAATACAGAACTTAGTCTAATACAGGAGTCACCAGCCTTTTTTAAACTGGGAGCTACTTCCCCGGTTGGGATTAATTGGAAGGGATACCGTTTTGTAGTGATGGGTCCATGAGGCCTCATGAGGCGTGTCGACACAATGACACACTGTGTTGATACTGTACTGATACTGTGTCGCTGACCACTGCCACCTGCTGGACCTTCAAAATCCCTGCAGCCAACCCACTTGACAGACTGAACAAACTGATTTGATGATGACGTGTATACAATGCACTACCTCACTCTACCCACAATAGCCACAAGCGCCATTGTTTATGTTGTTTATGCTGTTTATATTGTTTATATTGTCTATACTGTTCAGATTACATGTCTTTTTTATACAGTGTAGCTGCTATCCTTTCTTAGCTGTGTGTGTTTAATGCACAGCATGTTTGCATGCATGTATGCACTGAGGATTGAGAGGAAGAAATTTCATCTACGCTGCATGTCATACATAAAGCATATTTGACAATAAAGATGCCATTGACCCTTGACAATATCATTCACATCCATGCATTCATATTGTATCATTCAATGTGTTTCAATAATGTGAAAATCATGTGAATGAGGATGCTTTTGGGCTTTGTCTTCACAAATTTTGATTTAGAAAAATAAGATGCTCCAGTGTTTTAAATTTCACTCTGTTGCGTTTAATGCATGCTATTTCCCCTGTTGTGGAGAACACACACACACAATGGAATAAGACATGTCAAAAATCCGAGAGGCACTTGGAGAGACAAGGAGATTTTAATAAATACCTTATTCTCCAAAAGGAGATCAACATGGCTCTACATGGCGGACAATTTGTATTTGTCCGGAAGCTGCTCCATAATATGCACATACTGTAGCAACGTCACTCGAGTGAAGCGCGTCTCAGCAGTCGATAGTCTGCTGCTCTCTGCTGTGAGCGCGTGAGCGCGAGCACATACTCGCGGCGCCGACCCAACCCACGCCACATATTAAGCTTTGAACTACGACAACAGCTAAACTAGCCTAGCCGATGTAATGATGGTCAGCAGACAAGGTTTACGTTTTATGTGACTTTTAATAGCAACGTGGCAGAGTGATCAAACATGCGGTGTGCTCACTCGCAGTCACTTTCTGGAACTCCCCCTAATAGGCGGGACCTCTCAATCAACTGGAGTATGACGTACAGTACAAACGTTCATAAAGCACTTCTCATATAATAATAGCCTATTATATGACAGCCGACATGACGCTCGAAGTCAGACGGACACATTATATGACAGCCGACATGACGCTCGAAGTCAGACGGACACATTTTTTCTGATAATCAGTGTGTTTTCCGTATTGCCCAAACATATATTTTTATTCGAGCGAGGGTGAGGTCTGGCTTGTTTCGGCAATCGGCATCGTGTCGCCAGACGCACTTCCTTAGGATACACTGTGCGGGCTTTTGCTGCGTCAACGCCCCCTGCACTGAGTCGACGCCCCCTGGACTAAGTGGCGCAGCTTGGACTGTGCCAAGCAGCCGATGCAGTCTAAACTGCACCGGTGCAGTTCACGTGTCAATTAGCAGCCTGGACTGTGTCAACGCAGCCGATGTGTCAATTAGCAGCCTGGACTGTGTCAACGCAGCCGATGCAGTCTAAACTGCGCCGGTGCAGTTCAAGTGTCAATCACGTGACGTAATGAAGCAGCACATGCACCGACACGTGGTTTGCTTTGTGAGCCCGGCGCAGGCGTCAAGGCATCGGTGTCGCTGGACCCATCACTACCGTTTTGCAATATTGTACACTTCTGAAATAACAAATTTGCTCAAATTATTTATTGTTGGAACTGCAAGGTTGCCTTCATGCCTGCAATGGTTTGGTCACACGCTACTACAAATTCTGACCTGACTTTTGACCTATACCATTTAAAAAAATGTTGTAATTTCCCAGATTTTCACCCAAAATAGGTGTGATTAAAAAAGAAAAGGATAGAATAGAAACACCGTGTAATGTAAGTTGATAGCTGTGCGCAGAAACAAAGGACTAGTCTCATGGTCAGTAGAAATGAAGCAAACCTGTTCCGTTGGAACATCTCCAGCACCAGCATATGTGGAAGACTTGGCATCACTGTGATTTGGCAGACAACTGTCGGAGTCAAAGACTATGACACTACATTGGTTGCATTTTGACAGCTGATATCTTTAAAAAAAATCCCCCAAAAAACAAGTGTAGAAACTTGTAAGCATACATTTTTAAATTAGCCATGTTGGTTGGGCATTAAAATGGCTTAAAATTCATTTAAAACATTAGTTTTTGCTTTGGTTTGAGACAGGGGTCGCCGACAAACAAACAAACTCTACTTTCAACCAAACCAACTTTTGAATGTTGTCGGATTCATCTATTCTTGTTCTTCTTCATTCCAGGGCAGAGGAGAACGAGCTTATGACATCTACTCTCGCCTACTTAGAGAAAGAATAATTTGTGTAATGGGTCCTGTAAGTGTCTTGCTTTAATGATTTTTTTTTTGTGATATGCTTTTATGATAATGACAGTATATTCGTTTTCCCCTCTTCATTTGCCACCGCCTCTAGATTGATGATAATGTGGCCAGTCTGGTTATTGCCCAACTGCTTTTTCTTCAGTCTGAAAGCAACAACAAACCAATCCACATGTACATCAACAGCCCTGGTAAGCAATCGGGGGTCTTCAAGTAATTCTCATCAATATTGCGTTGCTTAGGCATTGGAAGCAAGTACTGTCCTGTTTTTGGTCTTTGAATTGGACATTTTCAGAATAAAATGTCGAACTCTCTTTCCAGTGCATTGCTGCTAAAATACTCACTTCTCCAATAATCACGCTGCTGCCTTAGTTTCTTGAAATTTGCACTCCTGTCCTGTATGTCTCACCGTGTCAAAATACAAATGAAAAAAAAATGCATGTTCATTTTTTTGGTGTAATAACAAGTCACCATTTTGACAATATTGATGATGAAGGGTGCAAAAATCCGATGTTGCTGCTGTCAAAATTATTTCAACCCCATTGTAAATGACATTTCATTTGTAATTTGCATTACCGTGAGTTTTTTTTTCATCTCTGCATTTATGACATCCTTTATTTGTCACACACTGGGGAAATTTACAGTCTACAGCAGCAAAATTGGGGGGTAGAAAGAAGAAAAACTAAGTGTTTGCATGCACAAAAATAAATGTTTCAGAGAGAGCTGTACACAGTTCAATTACGTGCAATATAAATATAGATCAAAAAGAGCTGTCTATATTATCCTAAAAACAGACTATTTCTCTCAAATATTTTTTGTTTAAAAATTGTTTAGTTGGGAGAAAAACTAGTTTCTCTAAAATCTTACTTAAAAACGGTAAGTTGGATACAGTTCTGTAATTATTAAAAACGCTGCTCTTCTTTAGATGGGGCCTCACCCCCGCCGTTTTATAGGCGGCGGGAAATACGTCCATCTGAGGAGAGCAATTGACTATTTAAAATCTGCCCCTCAAAGAATCCATAAAATGTCTTTAGAAGTGATGTGGGAATTGGATTGTTGGATTTATCTGGGAGAAAAGTCGACCAAGTGTCCTTGCATCAACCAGGGCAAAACTTTCCGGTGTTTCCTCGGGTAAAAATGCCTGTCCAGGTTTATTAAAAGTTATATTTTGATGAGCTAAAAGACAGGATCGTGTGTCATTATGTCATTGTCTGCATTCACTATATAAGATAAGATATCCTTTATATGAAGAAGCTTCTCGATTCCCCCCCCCCCCCCCCAGGTGGTGTGGTAACAGCAGGCTTGGCTATATATGACACCATGCAATATATCCTCAATCCCATCTCCACTTGGTGTGTTGGTCAAGCAGCTAGTATGGGTAGTTTGCTGCTGGCAGCGGGGACAACGGGTATGAGACATTCATTACCCAATGCCCGTATCATGGTCCACCAGCCATCTGGAGGTGCCAGGGTAAGACATATCATTTCAAATCATGACGAAGGGATTATCTGAGATAACATATTTTATACATCTGACATTGCAATGGAATGAATCTTCGGTTTCAGGGTCAGGCCACTGACATCGCCATCCAAGCGGAGGAGATCATGAAACTGAAGAAACAAATCAACAATCTCTATGCCAAACACACTGGGCAACCGCTGGAAACCATAGGTAAGGGTCCCTCTGCCATCTTTGAACGGTTTGTGTTAAGGTTGTGCAAGATTTATTGTACTGTGGAAGACTTTGAAAATGTGCTATTTTCTTCATGGAACAACATGCGTGCTTGTTCATGGGGCTCGGTCGGTCGGGCCTGTTCTCCCCAGGCCTGTGTGAGTTTTCTCCGGGTATTCTGGTTTCCTCCCACATTCCAAAAACATGCATGGCAGGTTAACGAAACACTCTAAATTGTCTCCTGGTGTGAGTGCGAGCGCGGATGGTTGTTCGTCTCTGTGTGCCCTGCGATTGGGTGGCAACCCGCCGACTGCCCGAAGACCGCTGGGATTGGCTCCAGCACCCCCCGCGACCCTTGTGAGGATAAGCGGATCGGATAATGGATGGATTAATGGATACTTTATGCAGACGATGTGGTCATCATGTCGCCCGATTCTGTAGGCATTCAGCAGCTGCTCAAAGTTTCTTCTAAATATGGAGAGCAATTTGATTTCAAGTTTCATTCTAAAACGAGTGTAGTGATGGTTGTGAGGCCGAGTGAGCAGCGGAAGACAACAGTACCTATGTTTGACCGGTCTGGAGGTGGAATTTTCAGTGGTGGAAAAGTGAAGTACCATGGTCACATCATCAGCCATTTGAAGATTTGAAAATAATAGAATCAGATAAAAAAAACTCAGTGAAGGGATGCCAGAGTAGGAGTTATGTGCTCCAATACCTACTTTTTGACTCAGGCCACACAATAAAACAGACTGAGCGTTGTTAGAACACAATAATGACCATGTTCAATTCTGGTAATGTGTTTGCAAATTTTTATGCGATGATATTACAAACGACTGAGGGGGCATCAATGAGAAATGTGAGTCTTTAAATTGTTTTGTCTTCCAGAGAATGTCATGGAGAGAGACCGCTACATGAGCCCCATGGAGGCCCAGGACTTTGGTCTTATCGACATGGTACTGGTCCACCCACCTCAAGCCGGGAAAGATGAGCCCGAGCTGGTTCAAAAAGAGTCTGGAACAGCAGCTAGTCGCTCTACAAGCCTGGAGTCTGCAACACTTGACAATGCCTCAAGTGGGACACCCCACCCCAGCCCTCACACAAACTTGAAGCAGAACTGATCAGAGCAAACTTGTCCAAATTCTGTATACTTTTTGTGCTTATTAAAAAAATATTAACATTCTATATTGGCTTCTGTCCTTCCATGCAGCAATTTTCACTCCTCTGTCTAAGACTGACATTACTATATATAATAAGGCTGTCACACACTTGACATTACTACATGTAGTAAATCTAGCAAAGTATTTTTTTGGGTTGTAATGAAGTTAATTAGAATAAGAGAAAATGCCGCTTGGTTCACCCTGAATGGTGATTCTATCTGTGAATATAAAAATATCGTAATATCATCTGGCTGTTTTTGGCTAAACTGCAGTAGCCGCTTCAATTTTACCCAAATGATCCACGGAAAACTCTGGTCCAACTGCGATTTTGAATTTCAATTAAAAAAAAACTAACGACATCACTGGGCCCACGTCCACTAAGAATCCTCGCGCAGAGGACTCCTGCATACTCGTCACTTGGCAATTAACCTTTTTGCTCTTTTTTTTCTTCGCTATTAGTGGGCCAACTTGATCTCTATCCCCCAAAAAGTGCGGGTCCACTGGACAAAGAATCTCCAAGTGACACACTTGCATGTGATCTACAATTCAATTCCTTGTAAAGACAAAATATATTAATCCTTACAAATGGATTGGAGAGTTAAGACTTTTAGTTGGCCGGCCGGGGTCACTAGAAGTTTTTGAAACTGAGAGCTACTTCTTGGCTGCCGATGCGTGTAAAAGGCTACCATCTTGATACATACTTCAGAAAGATCACATTCTCAAATTACCTTTAATCATGTTATTAATTTTACGCACTGATCATGTGAATGATTTCTCACAATAATTAGGATAAAATTGACATTTTGAGCAACACTTAATTTCTAGAAGTCTCTGCCAGTGTTGACATTTTCAAATTAAACTTCTACAACATTCCTAGGAAATCACAATGTCCCATCACGAATGAGCTTTTTGGGGAAAATTCGCAAAGGCTACTCACATGGTCCTGTGGGGCAACCTGATGCATGCAGGCACTACATTGGTGACCCCTGGATTCGGCCATTCCACTTGACACCTGAAGTATGTCGGCTCGTGTGAGTGGTTTGACCCATACTCAAAGGCAGGTGTGTCCAGCTCCGGGCCTACAGGGCCAACGTCCTGGGGGACACTTCATGAAGACGTTCTAGGGAAAAAAAGTTCCCCAATGCTCGTCTAAATTGATTAAGTGTGACAGCACCGTTTTGTTCAGAGAAATTACAACTATCCATTTAAACGTATGTACAAGTGGCTTTTATTTAGCAAAAACACCAATACAAAAATGTTATTTTCACAATATCAAAATGGACAAACCTACAGAGGATTAAAAAAAAAAAACAGTGAATACAGTGCCTCACTGTGGACAGCGTGCCAAACAACGCATTAGAAATTGTGAAATCTATGTGAGATTACTGAAAAAAACAAACAAAAATGCTCCTACATGCCATCTAAAAATAAACATACACGAGTGGAATTGAATTTACAAAGAGAGAAAGAGAAGATACATGATCTGATGGTTTTGACATTACCAGCGCTCTGCGGCTTCTCAAACAAACTGCACAGAGTTCTAAATTATGAATTGGTGGAATCAATTCACAAGACTTCACAGGAAATAGTCTGCAACTGGCTTCTTAGATGGAATGCCTCTTGTTTCCTGTGGTGCGGCTTCAAATATGATGAACTCTCGTTGTAAATGTTCATCCAGCTCCAAAATGGCAGCCACGTTACCACATCTGTATCAGCACAAAAACAAAATTATGCATGGCAAATGACAATGAATTAATAAAGAACACAAAACTTGTTTTTCTGAGCAGCTTGCATACTTTCAAGCAAGTCTCAACGGTTGTAGCACTGCTTATATTTCAATGAACAAGGAGGCGCAAGATTACAAAAGTTAGTTTTGGTTTTGCAGCCGAAGACATTGAGCAACAGTCTGCTACAAACTAAGTTCAAACGCTGTGCAGATAAAGCATGTCGCACGACCAAATTACTCAAGATTGTGAGAAATGTTGCTCTGTGCAAGACTCGGAAAATCACGGGGGGCCTGGAAACTTCTGCTAAAAAACAGACAACATCAGCAGAAGCATTTTCACATGACAAGAAAGGAGTATTTTATGTAACCTCTCTCTCACTCTCACACTGCTGCTATCGTCATATAGCATTTGAGCCACGCCAGCTCTTCGTGTGACTTATGCTGAGCTTAGACTACACCAATATACCCTGATCTTGACCTGACAGATGCATTGCAAACATTTAATGTCATGGACAATTGTGAGTTGACTTGAAGCGTCGTACCCCATGTCGTGTGACTGTCTTGTCCAGGGAAGCCAATACAACAAGTATTATAATGAATGATGAGATTTATTTGAAAACAACATTGAGAGACACCGTTCACAGATCTGTCAAGGGAGCCTCCTCCACCTCCCGGCGTCTTGCGCTCTCGTTTTATCTTGTTGGGAGGTGGTGAAGATTAGCGCAATCAGCATTTTGAGCAGCTACACAGAATGCACACTCGTGCATGAGCAGGGAACTTTGCTTATCTGCAAAATAACTGGTCAGCATTCAAAGGTATAAACATTTACTTATATTTTTTGCCCTGTTAGATGTCAAATTCCCATGACATGACATCAACAATTAACCGTCTGGGATGCTTTACGCCCACGACACGATAAGCCTGGCATGTCAGAATTCACCCCCCCCCCCCTCATTTTTGCCTTATTGACATGTGGCAATAATGGTCTGCGTGCACTTCCTCTGGCCACCATTGGGAAGGCTCACTTCTCCTGCCTCCCTGGTGTCACACGAGGGAACAATGTGCAAATCATTGCAGCAAGATCCTACTTTAAGGGGAGTGATTCTGCTGTAACGGTAACAAGTGAAATTTCATGGATCCGACAAAGCAATTTGGCGGGTTCTCTGCATGAAACAGGTTGCTAAGGCATTAATGGCTGACTTGGGTGTACTACTGGAATGATTACTATTGCTTCATACCTGTAGCAGTAGTTTGGTGCTGACCACACAGTGAGCACTGTTTCGTTGAAGTGCCACTTGTAGCCCTCCATGACCAGCTGATGCGCTCGGCAAATCATGTGAATGTCATTAGCGGCATTGAACTGGGCCACGACATCGCTACCAAACAGGTAGCCAGCACCTCGGGGACTCACACCCCATCCGGTAGTGTCTGAAAGCAGGGAAACAAAGTCAAAAACACTTCAAAGATTGGGATAGGATATTATTGTCAATGGTATTGAGGGAAAAAAATGTTGGGAGTTGGATTCAATTTAGGTTTGTATGAGCGTGCTTGGTGACGAAGGAAGTTTGCTTGTATACCTTCTGGGTCTGACCAAAGGAGGTCACACATGGGCCCATCATGAGGC
The DNA here is from genome assembly GCF_054856545.1 of Hippocampus guttulatus. Lineage (NCBI taxonomy): Eukaryota > Metazoa > Chordata > Actinopteri > Syngnathiformes > Syngnathidae > Hippocampus > Hippocampus guttulatus. Next base: position 12,017,134 of record NC_141276.1, read on the forward strand.
ACTTCCTGTTTTCTGTCAATGGTTCGGATTTGATCAAGTGTCTGGATGGATGGTGATAAGCCACCATGCACACAAAATATCTGAGGGGACAAAAAGGACTGAATTGAAACAATTGATGGACAAGTTAATGCAAAGAAAACTGTAGAAGTAGCCATTGATACAGACCTACCATATATTTCTGACTATTAGTCAAACTATTTTCGATAGTTTGGTTGAACCTGTGATTTATACTCAGGTGCAACTTGGATATATTAAAATTAGAGCTCTTGCACTCAAAATCCTTGTTTCTGAACCTTGTTGACGCCAAAACGAGTTATGGTTGGATTTCAAAGCTTCTGCTTCTAACTATGGTCTTAGGCTGTTGCGTATGCCTCTAGCTAAAATGAGCTAGAGGCAAAAAAACAAAAACGTTTTATTTGATTATTTTTTGGGTGGGTGTTTTAAGAATGAAAATGTTGAATTTTTGGCATTAGAGGGGAAAAGCTGAACAGTTTCTAGGTGGAAGGGTTTGTATTGGTCCAAAAAATGAAGAAAGTCTTGGGGAAAACAAAAACAATTTTCAAATAAAAAAATTCTGAGTTTTTTTTGAATGAGGAAAACAGAATTTTTGGTGAGTGGCAATTTTTGCTGAGTGAGAATTTTTGGCATCAGTAGAGATAAGGTGAACAGTTTGAAGTTGGAATGGTTTGAATCAGTCAAAAATCATACACTTTCAATTCTGGTCTTATTACTACGATTACTTTTCCCACCAACACACACACAATTTTTTTTTTTTTAATTACTCTGCTCATTACCACCATGTAATGAAAATGAAATGCGACAAATTCCATTTTCAAGGCGCTGCTTTAAGTTTACTACACAAAGATTAATACACACCACAAGCTGCTATGATCAAAATCTAATTTACAAAAAACTTTCTCATCAAATACCCAACAACTCACTCACAGTTAACAAGAGGCAAAGTGGTTTAGCTCCAAAGATGCCTCTCTATTCAGCAGCAGCCTCATATGGGTTGAGGTTAGGCTGCTTTTGAAACTTTTTACTTATTTTGTTTTCTAGAAGTTGACATTTTAAGTGTAGCCTGCAGCAAAATAGTTGGGCTTGAACTAACCGCATAGTTAATACCAAGGATGAAAGCCGTTATGCCTCATTGATTTAGAGACTTGACAGGCATTACAGTAGAAGGACACGCTTCCACATGATCAACACAACACCGAACAGTCAATACTAATACCACAATACCAATGAAACTGGCAAAATCTTGAACAGTGAACCGCAATTAGGCGAGGGTGCACGGGATAATAGTGTTTTATGACAAGAGGAAAAAAAAAGAAGAAGAAGAAAAAAAGAAAAGAGTAGCTTCTAACATAACTGGCACCTCACCTTGCCATCGATGATTGCCGAGAGGGACAAGTAGTCAAAAATCTCAGTGCAGTATCTCCAGACTGTGACAGAGCCATATTTTCTGAGGCACTCATCATAAAAACCATACACCTGGGTAATTTGCCGGGACTCGTGGTTTCCCCGAATCAAAGTTATCCTGTCTGGGTAACGCACCTGAAAATAAAAAGCAAACAAAGGAGTTAATTTTTTTTTTTTTTTAAAAAGAAGCACTTTTTATAATGTGGGTAGTTGTGATGTGATTTCCATTGCTACTGCTGTTCCTACTACTACTACTAATTTTGACAAAAACTAAAGGGACACCGCAGCAGTCACTGCTTGGACCCTAAATATAATGAACTCAATGCAGTCTTCTTTTAAAATAACGACAATGTAGCATAGACAATGACCAGTCACAGATGCTTGCTGCATTCTGCTGTTCTGGTACGATCAAGACAAGCTTGGTGCTCCGAGCCACACCTGTTAGCTAGAAATGAGCTTCGGCTGGCTAGCTTGCCACGTATTCAGACCCACCTAAATACGTTAAGGAGTCATTCCCAAGTCCGTAATCATAGCCTCCATGGCATCCTATAAGGCTCAAAAAGTATCACTGTCATGAAGGCATGATGAGAAGCCATGCTAATTGCGAAGCTAAAATTGACATGAAAATGTCAGACGCAGGAATTAATTGCTTGAGTGATCCAGTACACTTTGCACAGAAATCTGGCTACAACTGCGTTCCAGTGAAGTGTATCAAACAGCACAATAGTATATATAATAATTTTTCATCAGTGTCTGGAGAGATTATACACAGTAATGGCAGTGACAGAGCGTTACCTTTCATTATGGTGTACGTCAGCCGGGAAGTGTGACCCATAAAGTTTAAGGTGTATTAATATTTTAAATATTCAAAACATTTCGAATGTTATTTGTTTGTTTTCAAAAATTCAGTCCTGGTTTGATTTTAAGTTTTGAGATCTGCACAATAAATGTGCTCAAAATTACACTACAGTAGATTTTGTCCTTTTTTTCCCCTCCTCAATGTCGTCTTGCTTAAGTACCATAGAACCCATTCAGAGATAGTTTCAGTTTAAACAAATTTATGAGGGCCAGAACAACCACCTGAATACATCTATATGACAATATTTTACTATAGCACCTAGTGGTGCTTTTCCCCATTACTGTATTGCGCTGAGCCTAATGAACAGATCCAACTGAAAATTAGTCAGAAAAGCCTCAAGACATTGACTAAGACTGAGACCGAATATAGTGTTCCCTCACTTTCCGCTGGTAGTGCGTTCCAAGACCAACATTTCAATCAGGTGTGTTGGAGGAGAGAAACATTTAAAACATGCAGGATAGGGGGATCGAAGATGGGACATTCACTTCTGTGGTTTAGGGCTTTCATGATGTTGAAAGACGAAGTTTGTGAGTTTTCGTGGCTGTTGCCACGGCAATGCGATATTCTCCAAGAAAATGCTACACTTTTGAGGCATGACGAATCAACAAACTATAAATTCAACGGTTACATCAATGTCATATTTGAATTGGCCATGTCAAAATTTTAATCACGTCACACCATTGTATTTGTTTTACACATCCTGATTATTATCCATGCAAGATTGCAATGACCTTTTTGTTGTCATTTTCATGACCATGTGAACCCTGCTACATTAATGGGTATTTGTACCTTAAGAGCTAGAAGAAGAAGGAATGTTTCCACACTGTAGAAGCCCCTGTCTACAAAGTCTCCCATGAAGAGGTAATTTGTCTCCGGGACATCTCCACCAACCTGTATGTAAACATATTACAATGACATTGGTTAGGTAAGTTTTGACAGAGTGGAAGGTCCTCAAATCAAGACACTTCAACAGGAAAAAGTTGAAATGGTATATTTTAGTTCAAGAGTTTAGATCACAGGTGTCAAGGTCAAGGCCTGGGGGCCAGATGTGGCCCGCCACATCACTTTATGTGGCCCGTGAAAGCAAATCAAGCATGTTAAGTTCCATGACACTTGCTAAAGTCTGAACCAAAATGTCAAATTGTCATATGTAGTCTGCAATAACAGTCATTATTCTTGACTTCTAATTTTAAAACTAGTTATCCATCAATTTGTTGTGCGCTGTATATGTAATATGTGGAAGTGATTGAACATTTATCTGGTTTCCCAAAATTCATAAAGGCAAACTGTAACTACAATGTGGCCCGCGACATAAATGAGTTTGACACCCCTGGTTTAGATGATTCACTTGTTCGACAATACAGTAATCCTCAAGAAGGCGTTTACTGACTTTGTGTAACTTCGGAAAAAGGAGATTTTTCTCAAATTCACACCTTTTAGTTTGCGAGAAACAACATTCAAAAAGGACAAAGTGATCAAGTCATGGGCTTTTCATGGAGACTTGAAACATGTAGACCGACTGAAGAATTGCAGTCACCTGTTCACACGTTCCAATCCAGTCAACAGAATAGACGTTTTACAGCGCGGATCGATTCGATAACTCAAATCTTTCTTTTGGTGTTTTTCAAAACAAAAAAAGGACCAATACCCATCCCTAGTCAAGAGGGCTGCCGAAGAACAAAGCTTTAGCAATCACGTGAACCCGTTGTCTGGTAGTGCAATTTCAAGCAAAGAAATTATAAATCGATTAGGTCACTATTCAACAATAGTCACACTCAACAAGATAATCCTCCAGGACCAAAGTGATTACGATATTTATAACAGATGACACGTAAATGATCGAGAATGGAAAAGGAGCTTGAAATAACTTACCCTAAAAAGCTCCTTCAAGTCATAGAACTGACCATGTATATCACCGCAGACCTGTAAAACCGATAATCATCGTCACTCATCAAAAGTATGTTCGAACTTATGGCCAACAAGAGAAACACAAAAATGGCTCCTACCGTTACAGGAGAGTCAACTCTCTGGACATTGCTTTCTTCAACTAGAATCTCTCTGACAATACAAATAAAAGCAACATGGGTTTAAGTGACTGTTGAAACTGGATGACGCACAGACAGTTTCATGAACAACTGCTAGAGTCCTGGGTAACCTGGAGCCTATCCCAGCCTCTTGTACATTTCAGCAGATGGCCGTGGGTCAAACAGAGGAGAACAGGGATCCGTAAAACCCCTCCAAGGTGTGCTTCAGACTAATTTTTTTGTATTTAAGTATGGTAACTTTAAAATATGACATTTTTCGCCAAGCCCGTTGTTTGTGCTCACTTTGGTGAGTTTTCATTCATATTTTGCTCCTCAAAACTGTGGTAATTGAATAAATACAAACTTTTGAAATCCATGAAGACTCGTTTATATTAATCATGATTTCAACATTAAATACAAAATAATCATGATGATCATTTTTTTCCAATCATCGCCCAGCCCGACGTCAGGTCACTCGTACTTCAAGGTGCCGCTGTGCAGTCATTGCACAATATTTTTCAGTTATTCAATAAACAGTAACTATTACATTTTCTTAATAAACGAACACGCAAAGAATTACGTTCTGAAATGAAAAATAATGACAAAACTGACACATTTTTAAAGCTGCTGTTCCACATAGCAAAAATGTATCTATCAGATTAAAATGTCTAATTACTTTTTAAACTTGTGAAGAACATTGTTCCGAGTGTGTAGAAGGAAATGTTACCTGGCTTTGGCACAAAGTGCTTTCACTTCGTTTTCCTTAATAAGTTCACAGCGTCGCAGCTGTTCAATCTGTCGGTCCAAGTCACTGATGTCTCCCATTGTCACACACATAGGGAAGGCTGCTCACTCACTGAGGCCACACACTGATCTTCGCACTCTCCGGTTGACTTGTACCACGGCTCTGTGATCTTCTGGTCGTCGAGAGGGCACTCCCCGTCTTTGGAGTAGTCAATAATCAATTGTTTTGAGTCTGTTCGTCACAAGAAGACACTCTGGATTGGCAGGAAGAGAAGAATTAAGGATATAGATGTTAAAAGACACACAAACTTCCATTTCATTAAGTAGCGTTCTCTAACACATGTATCACTGTACACCAAGGGTCGGGTGAGTTAAGAATAAATAAATAAAATGAATCTAATCAATTTTCAATTTGACACCCTTGATTCATGAAACCATAAACGTATCCTTTTAATATGTCTTTTCCCCATAAATTCATGTGACTTCTCACATCATGTGAGATCTCGTCAGCACACGTATCAAAACATGGCGGAAGCACCGAAATCAGCGCCAACAAACTTGATGGCAGACGTCTTCTGGAAGTTTGGGGTTTTTCAAAAAAACACGTGGACAGCAATGAAGTGAATCTTATTGAAATGTGTGGTTTTCTTTTTTTGATTTGAATGATTATTTATTGTTTTGATCATGTCATGTTCAGTAAGACATACATGACTAATAAATGCTTCCCACAAAACACTAACTTTCCCAATCTTTCCTGTACTCACATATTTTCTTTTTAGTCCATAGTTCACTAACTTTCTCCATTTTCGACTTAATAAAAGCGTGTGCTCGTGTGCCAGCGTGTCTGACGTGACTATCTTTTTCGGGACGCTGTTGACGGCAACCTCTCACCCCAGTCAGGTGTTCAACTGAGGGGTGGGTGCAGCTATCTAATGAATATTAATTTGCTTGCCTCCGGGCGATATCGTGACCAAGTTTGTTATTAGAGTACCGTACTCATTGATTTTGTGGGAAATGGCCTCGATTTGCGAGACACATGGATTGAGCTTCAAACGCTGTGCGTGCACGCGCTACGGTTTACTACCTTAGCCGGATGTTCGATATTCACTTCACATTCAGTTGTAGTATGTGTAGGAATATTTCAGAGACTGTTTGACCAAAATATATATGCAATAAAAGAACCGTCCACAAATTACATATATCAAATAAAATACATATATATTTTTCCCCATTCTGACTGTAGTAATATCTTGCATGCTACACAAGCTTTGCTATCTCTCATGAAGGAAAAACTGGATTAAATAAATTGTCAGAAACATTCACAAACATCAATGACATCGCCTGGAAATAATTTTAAGTTCTTCATTGTTAAATATTGCCGTACAATTTCATTGTACAATGTTTTGCACAAGATGCATGAAGCCATTTTTTTTTTTTGGGCCCATATCGCCCACCTCTCACCAGAAGCTCTATATGCGCGTTGGAAGACTCAGACAAAATTTCCTGAATGCATGATAAACCCCTCCTGGAAACTTAATTTTCATTACATGTTTTTATATACTTCTATGTGAATTGGTCGAGCCGCAAACACATTTTTTGGACATTACTCTGACTTGCCATGATGGCTCATATTTTCCATCACTTTCAATGCTAATTTCAGTTCTATCTAATAAAAATGCATCATAACCTCCTTTCTTACAATGTACATTACAATTAATAGAGTGTTAATTCTCGGCTCTTAATTGGTTGGCCATTATTTTGTAAACCTAAGAACTTGGCTTTCTATTATTAAGTTCATGAGTTGAGTGTTATTAATGTTCTGTTTCTGTGTGAGCAAGCGTTCCAATGATACCAACCTTTTGAAAATAGTCAAATGATTAAAGAAATTACTAAAGTATGAAAGCCTAATTCAACAAAAAGGTCATACCTCAAATCTCTAAAGTCGAACCCCATTGCATTTGTATTAAGACGTTGGCTAGAAACTTAAGTTATAACATTCTGAATAAATGTCACAGCAAATCGATACTTATCACTCAACTCGTCTTTTTTTAGATCTGTCTAACAATGAAGGTGCGGGGTAAATGAATTTTTGTTTGAAATTTTACACATAGACCGACGCTACTTGAAGGGCCTAGCGCGTAAGGCCTACATTTAATAAAGGCCATTACTAGGTGAGTCAACACTACGACGTCAATCATCAGAAACTTTTGTAGCCTTAATGTAGTTTGTGAGCTTCTGATAATATATATTACACTAGACGACAACGAATTGTGAAATGAAGCACAAAATTGGGAAAGCTATGTACTCAACACTATTTGATATGCCACTAGCACCGGTGCTTAGTTGGGTGTCTACATCTCGAAAAACGGACCGTCAGACAAACATTCAGAATCTCGAAGCACAACAACTTACATCAGAATGGATGGAAGATGGGAAAAACAATCTCCAGTGTATTTTATAACTTTGACTATGTTTTCTTCATTTACCGGCCCCTCTCCGTTCTACGACTGGCTCGTCACTGCCGGTTAACGCTCTTCTGTTTTTATATTTCGGCGGAGAGCAGAAATTTGGGCCCATTACCGCCATCTGTCGTTTCGGGGTGTGAGTCAGCCTGGTACTGTAGTCAGGGAGTCGGTCGTACAATAAATACCGTAGCTTTCAGGTTTTATTGAGAAATACTGAATTGTCATGTTGGTTTTTGATTAATAAAGAAAGGGTAAATATTGTAGCATATTTCCCGCTACCCTATTTAAGACACAAGATATGACTATATAAATTAGATGATGTCGTGGTACATACCTCTCACTTGTGTGCAGGCAATGTGGGATTGGTTACCAATTAGTGATCGAATGGTTGTGGGTGCGAATGGTTCTTCATCTCTATGTGCCCTGCGACTGACTGGCGACCAGTTCAGGGTGTACTTCCCGTTCTGCCCGAAGTCAACTGGGATATGCTCCAGCACCCCGCGACCCTGCTCAGGATGAGAAAATGGATGGGAAATATAACTATTTTGTTTTTTTCTGACTTTTTTTCCAGTCTATTTATTTCTATGAACCATTGGTAGCTTGGGTTCCTATGGAATGGAGCCCTGCGCTGGAGCGAACGTCCTTCTCTCCCACAGGAAACTGAAACAAATACAGAACCAGATCAACCCAATGACAGGGATGTCACTACTGTTTTTGTAGAAACAATTATTATGAAGGCCCGGGCAGCGACCACTGCAAGATCCCTATTGATTTTGTAAACATTACTAATATTATTATTTTTTTAATTATTATTATCATTATTATTACCCATCCAACCATCCATCCATCCATTTTACGATCCGCTTTGGATGTGCCAACCAGTCAACATTGCGCCGTTCCCATCTTTTTCCTTGGTTTTAAATTGTCACTGGGCGGCACGGTAATCTACGAGGCACAGGGAGGCACCGGGTTCGATTTCGGCTCCGGCTTTACTGTGTTGAGATTGCATGTTCTCCCCGTGACTGCGTGGGTTTTCTCCGGGTACTGCGGTTCCCTCCCACATTGGAAAAACATACATGGCAGATTAATGGAACATTCAAAATTCCAAGTATCCCAACATGTATATACCCCAACTTTGCCAGGATTCCGAAGGCCCTTTATAGCTACTGACGCCTGAGTATTTTTCTCTCTTTCTTTCTTTAATACAGGTGTACCCTAATTTTTCCCCATTGTTAGTGTTTGTGGAATTTATGCTGGAGATCGATCGTTCCAGACCACGATATCATCTTCAGGCGTCAGGTTGTCGTTATCTTGTGGTCTTTATGAGAAATGCCGTGGGGGAAATTTTCGGAAATCCAAATAAATATACCGGCCAATTTTCCATTCTATTTTCGTTTCAGAAATAAACATTGTAAACCAAATAGTAATTAGATAATTTCTTACTAGTAGCTGTATTTCCGATTTTGGTGTTTCTATATTAAAACGAAAATCAAATAAGAGTCGTTTTTCTGTGTTTGAGATCTGTTTCCAAGCGTCATATCCAATGCCGAAAAGAGACACAGTCTGTGTATACACAAAGCGAAATGCAAATAGTTTTAACTCGAAATATGGATTGAGATTAAGCAACATTGGTTATATTTTACGTCATATCATGTTAAATTTAAGGGGGCGCTGTTTCACAGTTTTTTAATGTATCCCCTAATCTGTGGAGCAGAATGCGCCACAGACCTCCCTGTACTTTCAGATTGAAAATGGCGGTCTCAGTGTTTCCCGGCGTACGGCTCCTGTCCATCGGAGACGCAAATGGAGATATACAGCGACACTCAGAACAGCAACCTTTGCGATTGGAAGTCAAAACCACACAGGATACGGCACTACTCAACCTCTCTAATGGTACGGTTACCATTTAAACATTAACGCATCGGATGTATGTGGCATCTGCATGACCAGTGCCAAAGCTATGCTATGCTATGCTGTATGCTATGCTGTATGCTATGCTATATGCTATGCTATATGCTAAATGCTATATGCTAAATGCTATATGCTATGCTATATGCTAAATGCTATGCACATGCTTATTCAGCTAGTCTCATAGCCCTGGCTAGCGGTAACGCGTGAGGGACCAAGGTGTTTTTACATTACGATTCACGAGGGAACAGCAAGGCTAATCTTTCCCGATGCCTCGGCAGTAGGTGTCATCGAACTCGCCAATAAATTCGCCAGTTTAAATTATAGCATCCCAAAACACATTGTCATTTAATAGGTACAAAACATAATATATCCAGCTGTGTGACTTCATGGGTTTCTTAATAGTGGAACAGTACCGCTAGCCTGCTTGAATTTTAATGCACTAGCATATAGCACCTTGTGTACAATTGTGCAACGATGCTGTTGATTATCAATTGAAATTACTGAAATCGTTTAATAATTTGTCCTATTCTGCCTTGTCCCTAGTACTAATTTGGGTTGAAAATTGCTTCGTTTCTATTTTGATATTGAGGTTGCTGAACTTGTTTTGCGTAAGACGTCAACGTTACGAGCAACGTAGCACGTTGAGGTCCGAGCGGCTGCCCCTTGCATTGTAGATCACACAATAGCCTATCGTGTGCAATCTCCACTTACTTGACAAAACCGTATCAATGTTAACGTTGCTTTACATTATGTATTTTGAGGAATACGGATTGAAATTTAGATTAATTCTGCTTTTATTTTTGGGTTAGGGCCTTCATTACTTATGCATTCATCTTTGTTCTTGAAACAATAGCCTCCCTCTTTCCCTCCTAAAATAAATGTAGGACTGCCTTAATCAAAATGTTCCTTTCAAATAATAATCTTGGTCTTGTTTTGTGTTTACTTTAATTGTAAAACAGGCTTGTTTGAGCTCACAAATATTTATAATATGTAACAAATGTAATGTGGTTATTTTAACATTTGTTTGACACACAATTACCCAAGTCTCCAGTTTAAGATGCACCTCATGGAGGAATCCTGGATTTGATAGAAATGAAAATGCGACCCATACCGTGTAAAAGTGAACTAAAACCACCAAGACATAGCGATTAAAGAATTTACAGTGATTTCCTGAAATTTAGTTTTCACAATCCTGATACTACATAAAAAGAGAGAATAAATACCAGGAGTATCATATGCATTGGATAGATTGTAGATTGGTTTATGAAAGTTTAACAAAAGAGATAACTTGTTCAATCCAAGAATAGTCATTATATACATACAAGACTGGGCTAACTCTTTGCACAGGTTGGACTGGTGGGTCCTACTTTTTATCTTGGTTGCAACAATGCTTAAGTTAGTTGCACCAACTTTTTTTACTGCATCACATTCACTGAGCTTCCAACCTATAGAAATTCACTCATTGAACAATTTATTTAAATTTTCCTAGTTTTAAAATTCTGTCAGGAATCTTATAGAGTTACTACATGCGGTAGTGTTATACTGTGTGTGTGAGTGTGTATTAATGCTACAAAATCCACAGTGACTTTTCAACAATGCACACTGCACACTCATGCGCGCACAGATATTTTTTACCTAAATACAAGATCCCAAACATGTCAGTGCTAATGGTCATTTTCACATGAAGACATTTTCCATGGAGAAAATAAAAACAAATGATTAAAAGTATCACTCACCATCGGTACATTTGAAGAAGCAGTGGTCATTTGTATTCCAACTAGTATTGATTACTATTATGACTGTAACTGCACAGTGGAATGTCAGAACGTTTGCTATCCATCCATTCATTTCTGAACTACTTATCCTCACTCGTCTGCAGATTATTGGACATCATATTCTGGATGTAAGTATTATTCAAAGTAAAGCCATGGAGCTTTACTTTGTGTTAGCCTCACATACAGTTGCACTGAACTATAGGAAATCTGAGCATGTATAAAGTGCAACAGTCCCGAACATCGCAATTTCCTACTGGTTATAGTTCCAGTTGACCTGTTTTGTGTGTTTTGGATCTGTCGTTGGAGGTAGAGATGCTCAACAGCAGAGGTTTGAATTGCTAGCCATATTAGCCATTATGGCTGAAAAAATAATTTGATTTGCAATTTAATAACAATTTAATAAAACAGGATTTCCTAACAGCAAAAGCCTAGATTTAATGATCATTGAGACATGAAGCTGAGAGGAAAGGATTGGAGTGGAGGAAGTAGGGAGAGACCCGTGTAGCAGGCAGAAACCACATTGCAGTAACTAAAGCCTGCCAGCTACTGCAATATGTGCACATAGTTTTTGGTGAGTTTTCTATCTCATGAGACCTTGAGTATCAAACATGTTTGACCTTTTTTGCCTGTTAACCCCCCCCCCCCCCTTCCCCAAAACACCAAAAGACAAAAAAGAAAATCAACAACAAAAAAATAACACTGCGCTGGCGTCCTGATGCGTGTGCAGTAGTAGCGGTAAACTTCAACTGTCTGTGTGTGGTTGATAAATATGAGCGTGCATGCTAATAGACGTGTATGCTAATTTTGTGGATAAATACAAGTGTATAAGGCCGGATGTTGCATTGTCCGATTTTTATGAATGAAAATGAACACAGGCAAAATGATTACTGCTCGTCATTTAATGGATGAAGTGCCGCCACTGCTTGTAATGCATTGCTGGTGTTTGTGGAAATCGGAAAATGTTACGTCATATAAACAAATATTATTTTACTTTCCCCGAACTAAAACAGGGATCACCAGCATGGTGTCCGAGGGCATCAGGTAGCCCCCAAGGACCACACGAAGAGCCCGCGAGCCAATTCCAAATATAGCTCACCAGTCAACGATGGGACACTGTAATTTCCTTGGAATTTTGTAGAAATTATCATTTAAAATTCTGAAAACTGTTACATATTGATATTTATCATTTTCCTAATTATTAAGAGAAATCATTAACGATCAGGAATATCGTCACATATTGGAATATTGTTATAGATATAGCTATATATATAGCTCAGTTTTGAAAAAGTTGGTGACTCCTGCTTAGCACGCTTGATGTTACTGGAGATCGATAAGTTCTACTTTTTATATGGACTATGTAGATTGTATTTATTTCTCAATGTATAAAAGTTCAGTGTGCCACTTGTTTACAAATGAATTATGTAACATGCAACATGAAAAGTTAGATCTGAAGTGGTGAAGCCTCAGATTTGTTTGCATTAATGTTGTAATCTGCACTTGAGTTCGATTTCTTACTCATTTACAGGATAGTTTATAGTCAGTATTTTTTTCCTAGTGTTGTTCCGATACCTATCCGATACCCTGCTGTGCATTATTGAGAAATACCAAAACCGTCCCGATGCCAGGCTTTTGAAAATGCAAAATATAAGAGCTTTTTTTTTTCTTGCCAATTCTGAAGAACTGCTTATTCACTTGGATGAAAAATCATTGCTATCATGGCTTGGTCAGACACTGCTTGAACACCTTTAGGAAACAGGAAGAAAAAAAAAGACAGTGAATCCAGGAGAACATTTTTATTGCCTACCTGATAAGTGGAATATATTATCTGACACCTCAAAGGTTTGACTCTCAAAGGCCAAAATTGTGCAATCATCATGTAATTTACATGTGGAACAGTCGTGCAACATTAAGTACAATGGAATTAAAGTAAGAAATAATATACATGCGGTATCGTTTAGAGAGATCTTGGCATTAAGGCCTATCTGAGGTATGAAAATTTTGATTTGATAATAAAAATAATAGTAATAATACAGTATCATTTTCTGTGGCCCGCAAAAGCCAATCAAACATGATGCTTGCTATGTCAAATTCTTAGATGTACTAAATAAGAGGGACACGGTCGTGTAAGCATTTTCTTTTTACGAAACCCCTCATGACAGTAACTTCAACAACAGTGGAATAAACCGTTCTTCTTAATATCCTCCCAGTCATAACGGCCCTCCAAGGGAAACGTCACAGAAATGCAGCCCGCGATAAAAATTAGTTTGACACCCCTGCAGTACATTTGTATTTCTTACAGGGCTTTTGAAAACAGATCTCAAATTGATGCGGTATTTTTTTGTGAAAAAGTGAAAAAAGAGAAACTAGCTAATTCCAGACCAGAGTAGATAAGATAAGATAAGATAAGAAAACTTTTATTAGTCTCGCAATGGAGAAATTCCCAATTCACAGCAGCAAATATATGAAAGGAGGAAGTAGAACAACAAAATATGGGAGCTGCTAGAAAGGCAGCCACTCTCGCGGCGCCATTTTGAAGTCAAAATAACAAAAATAACACAACACAACACATAGGACACAAACAGTCATGCAATCTTCACCACTTTTCTGCATACACTTTGTTGTCTGAAGCAGTTCTAGATGAAAGAGGAGAGGATCAAAGTGTCCTTTCACCAGTGGATCACAGACGTCATGCTGAAAATGTGCACACGCCTGCTACAAGCTAAGTTTTGAAAGCAAACACGAAGCTGTAGCGTCCATTGACGAAAAGAGATGAGTTCACTTCTCCTGTCCCACGTAATCCGCCTCAAACTCCAAGCCGCGACTCCCAGTTCCAAATCCGCATTGGCGCTCTGCGCTAACGCTCCTTTCTTCTCATCGTCGGCTCCTCAAGACTTACATCCATCCAGCCGCAGACCGTTCAACAGCACCGATCTCTCCGCTGAACAAAGCGGGGCTGTGAAAAATGCTGCCCATTCCAGGCGCAAGACACAAGCGTCCCGGGACTGTCCAGCAACGACAGTCAAATGGCGCCGACATTCCTCCCAGTCAAAAACAGTGCTGGTATACCCCTGCTGCTAGAAGGCGCAACCACCAAGCACAGAGTCTCCTCCTTGATGAATGTCGTGGCCAAAAAATGCTGAAAAAAGTCCACATCAGGTCCACACGACGTAACAACAAACACAAAGTGACAAAACAAACAAAACAAAGTCAAAGAACGTTGCCCTTGACTTTGGGATGCTCTAGTTAAGCAGCATATTCTCTTTTGCTCCTGCAATTGCTTGACCACTGTGGGATCCTTTGAGCACGTTGTTTGCATGCAGCACCACAGTTTCCAGATTTAACGATTCAGTGTCCACCCAGATAAACAAAGTCGCAAAAGTGGGGCGATGTCGCCGCTCCAGATACCAGAAGTGAAGCTTACGGCCCGGACCTTTTCAAGCTTCCTCAAACCCTGCTCTGTTACCTTCCTTTTGAGAACAGGAACAGCAATCTTTGTGTTGTATTTGCAACTTGGGACCTTGTATTTTGCAATTGCTTGAGCCATAAAAAGCCAGTATCGCACATTGTCAACAAATCAGAGGGGGCAGTTTACAGAGCAGAATCACGTCTTATAATTTTCTCGGACATCTTTCTTGCTGCTTCACACTTCTCCTCCCACAGGTACTTCCTTTGAAGTGTAGTGACCATGGTTTGTTGCTGCGGTCCATCCCCCTTTGTCTTGCTCGCTGTCGCCACCGCAAACTCCTGGTGTTCCTTCCCATGTTTTGTTCTCAAATGTTTTATCAGGCTTGACGTATTGAAGATGGCCGTTTTTAGTTCCACCTTGCAACTTGGGCACAGCAAATCTTGCTTGTAACTGTAGTTTCTATACGGGTGTTCACACGGCAACTTTTACTCCGGTGCAGCACCATGGCTACCCCCGTAGAGCTTGCACATGAACAAAGTTACACCAGTGTAGCCCCTGAAAACAGCTTAAACTGCAGCAAATTTAACCCTTTTTACGTGTAAACGCTCCACAAAATTTACATCGATGTAAGATGTATCGCAACAAAATACGTCAGTGCAGCACCCATGCAAATGTGTGCTGTGTGAACACCCCTCAAGTTGAGGTTGTTCGATATCGCAACATTTTCTCTCCTGTATCCCAGTGGTATGTTTTTCCTCATCATGAAAAAGCAGCCCCGCCATTGGCTGCGGGCAAATAGTGATAGCTTGGGTCGGCATGCCCTGGACACGTCACCACCCATCAGTGAGTGCCACGCGAGAGTAAGACGCAAGGTGCTGCGTTCAATGTTGTCCACAAGTATCGGCAAATGGAATCGCCATGTTATTTGTTCGAACTCTCAGGTACCGATAATAATCAACAAGGAGAAAAAAAAACATCCGGTGTCTTTACCTACACCTCACTTAGCCACTCTCATACTCTCCTCGTCCATCCAGCCCTTTTGCTTGGCCTTAACGATGACTTGGGCTGGAAACTTTTTTTTGGCAGCGCCTTCCTCTTAAAAATCATCATAGGTGGTATTTTCTGTCCATTACCAAGGCAACCGAGCCCAACAGTCAAAAGCCGACTTCTCGCGCTCCGTTGTGCGTATTGCTTCCATGCTGGTCCCCTTCTTCTCTACAGTGTGGTTCACCTCAACCATGTTGGTGATGTGGTTGGGCCGGATGTGTGTATCGGCAAACTTTTTTCTCCAGTAGGAGCGGAAGATGGCCACTTTTTCATTGTGAATCGCTGTGTAGTCCTTGCTCGTGGAGCCGTTGATGTTATATTCTCTCACCGCTGCTCGATTGCCATGTTCCTCCACGTAAACTGTTCGCTTGCAGTTTGAAGTGTGCTCCGTAGGCGTGTCTCTTCATCTGTGCCATTTTCCGGATGTTGTTTTGCACCTAGCACATAACGTCACTATATACACCTACTGGAGGCGTGCGTTTAGTGTCTCCTTTCACATCCGCGTGCTGTCCTCTGTTAACGTCCGCCTTTGCTCTATATAAGCAGCGTGTCAGCACAACATCAGTCAGTCAAGCGTTAATCGAAGTCACACAACATTCACAGATTTTGGAACTTGGTGCAGACTCAAGGTGCCCGGCATTATTAGGCGCCTCGTCCATTTTGGAGAAAATGTAAGAATTTGCAGTGCACCTTATGGTCATGAAAATACGGCACTTCGAAAAGTATATTATTTTTGACCAGTGTTGCTGTTATTGTACTCTATAATAACAATTAGAAGATGGTTATTGACATTCCACTTATGGATGAACCAATTAAAAAAAACATTCCTGGTGCATAATTTTTACAGTAATAGAGAAAATATGCACATAATAGTGAATAATAGTTAAGACCTAAGGATGTGAGCAAGCAGCAAGCAATACACAAACAGCATCGATCGAACCCTGTAATAGTAAAATTAGTGCAAATGGGATTTATAAGCTCGAGTTATTACTTTTTCCCTTTTCCCTCCTCTTTCTTTCCCCTTTTATTCTCCCCTTCCTCTTTCCTGATCTCAGTTATAATAATATGCATGTTGCATGTGCCATAATCGCAATTCTATACATATTTTTTTATATATTGCACAGCCCTAATACAGGATCTCATTCTTTTCAGGAGAGGACGCGAGTGTCTTCAAGTGTTCAGTTTCTCGGGAGACGGAATGCAGCAGAGTCGGGAAGCAGTCGTTCATTATCACACTGGGCTGCAACAGCGTCCTAATTCAGTTCTCCTCACCAGCAGGTACTCTTGAATCCCACAAGTACACTCCAAAGTCCATTTTATTTCTTTAGTGCCATTTTTTTTCCCATGAAGCTATTTCAAGGCACAACAAACTGATATTGACCATGCCATATAAAGATAATGAATAGAAAATCCAAGCAAGCAATTCGGATAAGAACTATGGAGTGAGTTTTGAAATACAAAACGTGGTAGAAGGATATGAAAATAACACACTGAAACCTCAATTTAATGGACTAATGGGGGGAAGGGTTGTCCGTCAAGGCGGATTTGTCTATTAACTCATTCTGAAAAGCCATTTTAAGACCCTTTTCAAGTACAGTCAACATAAAATGAGGAGCTGGGATTAAATGTGTGGCGTCTGAAAAGACATCTAAAGATGTCTTTGGGAGTGAATGAGTTAAATTGAAGTAATTTACATTATGGCCTAAAACACTTGATACCGTAAAAAGTTATCATTTTGTAGATTTTTCAGAGCCAGAAAAATCCCAGTACATCCATCCATTTTCTTGGACTTATCTGGGGTCGTGTCGCAGGGCAGCCAAGGGAAGCCAAGAGTTCTCGCTTCCCAGGTCCTTCATCCAACTCTTTCGGGAGAATCCCAAGGCCACCCGGTAGACATCGTCTTTACAGTGTGTTCTTGGTCGTCCTCGGGGACCTCCTAGCTAGAACATCTCACTGGGGAGGCATTCAGTCGGCAACCTCATCTGGATCCTCTCTATGTGGAAGAGGAGCAGCTCATCTCTGAGTGACTCATGGATGACCTTGCTTCTCTTTTCATCTCAAAGGGGGAGGCCGGACAACCTGCATATAAAACTCATCTTGGATGATCTATCTTAGTTTTTCGGTCATGAACCAAATCTCGTGACCATAGGTAAGGTTAGGAATGTAGCCCGACCGGTAAACCAAGAGCTTCGCCATTTGGTTTGTCGCCTTCTTCACCAAAATAGACCCATGTAGAGTCTGCATCACTGCAGACACTGCACCGATCCGCTTGTCGATCTCCTGTTCCATTCTCCCCCTCACGCGTGAACAAGATGCCGAGGTACTTCTTAACGCCTGACCTGAAAAGACCACTCCACCCCTTTCTGACTGAATTTTGGTCTCAGATTTGGAGGTGCTTATTTCATCCCCACCTCTTCACACTCTGTTGCGAACGAGTCCAGTCAACAGGGCTCGTCACTGCGTCTAATACTAGGCCAATTTCAAATTAAAAGCCAACCAAATAATACATGGCTGTCAATGCAATAACCGTAGCAGATGTTGAATGATGGTTTTTTTGGGGGGAGGGTTGCAGAGATGGTCCAATACCATCGATGCTGTATGTGTCATACATAGAGTAAATCGTTTGTGCAATGTTAATCAGAAACGTAGGCGGTCGCTGTGGGAAATGTGATCGGAAGAAATGTGTGTGCGCGTGCATGAATAAGCCAACAGTAACCCTGAAAATCATTCACAGGTCTAATTAAGAAGTTTAAAAAAAGACAGCACAACTATGGCAATGAGTTACCCACAGAGCATGGGTAAATGATGGTTAAATAGCGCGTGAAGCACAGCACTAAACCGTTCACTCGTCCGTGCTGAGACGGTTTGCATTACCACCCGTATGTGACCCGAGGCATATTTTCTACAGAAGTTTTGTACGTAACTTGAAACATTTGTAGAAGGGTATTTTGCACTAACTTGAGGTTCCACCGCATGAATAAAAATGAAGAATAAACCTGCATTTGTGAAATATAATTTTGATAACATTTGGCAGAAAAAAATGGAGGGCCTTGAAATGAGTCCCCTGGAAACAGTCATTAAACATAAAGTCAGGACTAAAACACTGAACAAAAAAAGTATTCAGTGTGTTTCAGAATGAAAAAAAATGTATTTTAATCAGTAATTTCAGCTTTAATCAATTCCCACGTACTCCCTGCAACATGCTCACTTACCACTGATTGGAAAACACCTTTGGAGAACCTAATCCAAAGCAGTGTTTAGAAGCCAGCCTCGATTCATTATGATGCTAGGCCGGCAATACAAAGCTTTGGTTTTCCCAAGGTTAAGGGGCCTGACTATAAGAGGTGCCACCATAAGAACATATCCTTTTTTTTTTTAATGTCTTCTTTTTAAATTTGTCAGAGATTTTCTCGGACAAAGTTAAAGAATTGACTCGGCACACAGGAAAATTGTCTTCAATATCGGCGGAAGCGGATCTCTGAGAGCGAACGACGGTTAGTTGCTCCGCGATCACACTCCAGCTCCCTTCCCGCCAGTTCAGACTTTTATTGTAACATACAAGGAAAACACTGCCCCCGATATTTGCATACCGCACCCACGGTCCGGCCCCTCGGTAGTGATTGGTTACCTGTTTTAAACATTGAACCACCAGTACGTTGGCGCCTTTTCTGTCTGGTCTACATTGAATTAACATGTTGCAGACTTTGCGGATGGCCAATGTCGCCTGGGCGCGACGGGTGTTCTCAACTCGTCTTTTGTTGTTCAACCGCTGTTCCCGAATTATTCATTCCCCTTTTGTGACCGAGTTTCGCCCTCTCCCCCGTGATCGCCCACCTGTATTGACGTGCTAATTGTGGACTTCAACAGCCCTCCGGCTTTGTGCACAGGAATTTGGGGGTGCTGGATACGCACCCAAACGTTTAGATGTGCCCAGATTAAATGAAACTTTAAACATGATACAATTTTGCTCATAGATTCCTCTAACAAAATTGTACCAAATAATAACTTATATTTTCGTCCGGCGATGCTTATTGCCGACGGGTCTTGTTCCAATTAAATATTTTGCAGATATAGCTTGAGTCGGTTTTTATCATATGAATTTATGCTATGCAACTGGACTGCTCGGCGTTCCGTCTCTCATCCTTGAAGCCTTCATCAGTTGATCCAACAAAAGCTTGGTTAGAACAGACCAACCTGAGTGGGTGTTGAAAAGCGAACTATTGTTGACAGCACACCCCACCTCACCGGGGATGGTATAATTCTTTTCAAATACTAATGACCAACGGTCAGATGCCTGGCAGAGAGCCCTCTGTCGGTCAATAAGTAATTGGGTGGAAACTCCCTCATTAATATTCCATTCATTTGTCGAGAGTTTGGGGGCTACTTCTGCAGTCATGAGGGACCGTTTTTTTGGTGGTTTATCAAGAGGCAAAATCATTGACTTTCTTGAGTGTTTCAAAAGGTGGCAGTATAGGTTGGTGTCGTAAGCCGCCTTTGAGTATGTGGTCTCTTTGGTGTGTACCAGCCTGTGAGTCCATGTGGAAGTAATGGTCAAACTCCAATTCAGACAACTTTATAACTCCAGCAAGGAACGCTTCATTTGTGGCTTCCCAGTTTATATTCATACTCCCGGTTCGTCGATGAATTAGTGGCTGAATGAATGAATAGTATACTGTATGTCGGAAACTGATCGAAGCACATGACAGAGAGAGATGTCTTGGCCTAAGTAGCCTGTTACAATTTGTCATGCAGACAAGATGCAATAGGATGAAAATAAATGAGTAAGAGCAAGACAGCGTAAAAGAAAAACAACATCCATTATCTGAACCGCTTTATCCTCAAGAGGGTCGCAGGCATGCTGGTCGCCTATGCCAGTTCGGGCAGTCGGTAGTAAGAAGAGAAATAGGTAAATAAATTCAAATAAATTGCTTCTCCAAAATAAAAATAATCAAAATAAAAATTTTAAAAGTCCTCGTGAGCAAAGTATGTGTTTTGAAGTTTAGGCCTTGTCAACATGTTGGCTGGACTTAAAAAAAAAAAAATCCCCTCTCTATGTGTGAAAATGTTTCCGCCCACACGACCACGTTTTTTTCCCAAAATAAATGTAAATGCATTTACGAGCATATGTGAATCTCCCATGAGGTGACACTTCTGTTCAGATATTTTAAGACAATAGTCAGTCAAACAAAATAAGATTAAAAAACAGTAGGGAGAAAAGCTAGACGAAATAGGTACGTCTCTTCGATACACATCTCTCACTTTTTCCCAAGTGCTGATCAAATGTGCCGTAAAAAAAGCCCAATTCAAATAAGAACAAACATTTGAACAGAATCGAAAGTAAATATGTACTCCAATGAGATAATATTTCTTCTATTGTTATTACAAGGAACGAGTCCAGAGTTACAGGGGCCCGGGACACGGGCTTTCTCTGACTCTCTCATGATCTCTCTCACATTGTCTCGCAATCTCTACCTAGCTCTCTGTCTCTCTCTGTGTCTGTGTTTCTCTGTCTCTGTCTCAGAAAAAAAACAAAAAGAAATTAGAGCTGCAGGTTGCGATAAAGAGTCCTTGCGATGTCGGGGTTCTGGCACGTTGGGATGATGGCACATTGCAATTTGAAATTTTCAGTAAATGAAGTACATCAGATTAAAAGGTATTTTGATCCAATATGACCTCTTTAAAAGGACAACAATAGAGCGAAAAACATTTTTTAGGTCTTGGGCTGTCACTTTGTGCCTCCAATTGTTGTTAGATCTTAATGAAATGTTCAGCTGAGGCTGTTTCGTTAAAAAAAATTATAGAGGATGCAACTAAGCCATGTGTTTTTTGTAACCGCAAAATTATCTCATAAAATAGTGACTATTTGACCAAGTGTTATGTTGTCTGCCAAGTTTTAAATGTTTGCACGAATTGGCATCATTTTTCTTAGCTAACAGTGTGGCGCCACGGCCAAGTTGGCCCCGATAACCTTACAGCCCCGATATTGGGAGGATCTGCAGTGAAAGCCAGACACAGAAGTCACATTAAACAGGTGAGAACAATGGAATTCAAAACTATTATTTTCCAGAAAGGAAAAAAACCCCAAACATATTTGGAGCTGATGCTTTTTTTTTTTTTTTTAATGTTCAGGTGCCTCAATTGATAACTGGCCAAGAAAAACCTGAAGAGGATGAGAGCAAAAGGATTTTCGATAATTCTTCCTAATTTTCTGAATTTTGAAAACGCTATCTTTAAAACTACTAAGCTAGTTCTAAATGTTGTATTTCATGTTTATTAAATTGTGCTGGATTTTATTTTGATATCACACAAATATTGGAAAGACTCAAATAGGCCTGTGTGGCTTACTTTTTTTATTTCAGAATAGGCCCAACTATGCACACTGCACTTGTGTTTGTTTTGATCAAATGATTGTAACATTTTTTTGTGAAAGGGAACATTTCAAAAAATAAAACTTTTAAAAGTATATTAATTGCGTTATGTTTTATGGCTCCAGACTGATTTTCTTTGGCGAAAGCAGAGGCCAAATGGCTCTTTTGATCATGAAAGGAGTAAAATTTGCTGATTTTAAGGTCTTAAAATCAGCAAATTTTACTCAGCTTTTGCCCCCCCCCCCCCCTAGTTTTAGGCAAGAAATTATCATACCTAAGAAATGTTTACCTCACTAATTTAATGCCAAAACGTAAATATATATTTGGAAAAATCCTATCAGTTTGTGCCAAAATGTCTAAATATGTTTTTGGTGTTTTTTATTAAAATAAAAAAATAATAATAAGGGCTTGGCACACCTCTTCAGTCAGTATGAAGGCTGTGGGAATGATTTCAGTGTATCACCACTACACCACATAACAGGAGTGGCTTTGATCAGATCTTGTTCCACACAGCGTGCGAGTGGGTGGCGATCCAACTTTGCGAGGTGGCGTGTGGAAGCAGTGCGGTGGTGAAAAAATGGATAAATCCCAGCAGCTAACTGTACAACAGAGTTTTTTCAAATTAAAAAAAGAAGTCCCATCCTCATCAGGGGCGGTTCTGGATCAATTTCACTGAGGGGGCCGGGCTGGGGCCAGGGGTTTTGATGGGGGGGCACATTCAACCCAGGGCTAAAAAGACAGATTCAAAATCTTATTTGACTTTTTATTTCTTCAGACTTTGAAATTGTAGTCATAACATTACAGTGATGAGAAAAAAACAGTATTAGGAGGGCTAAAATGTCTGCAAGCGTAACAATACGCCGTGTCCATCTGTTGAGAATATTCAAGCCAGGGGATGATATGGTACCAGCCTGCCGGGGACAAAAATTGCAAATACACTGAAGCTAGATGTTTTACATGCATATAATTATCCAAATGTTAAAAGGCAATGTCTTATATATTGATCCTGTTAAATAAAAAATAAAATAAAAAGGGAGACTAAAAAAGTTACACACACACGCACGCACACTCACACACACACGCACACACAAACACGCACACTCGCACACTCACACACTCACACACACACACGCGCACGCACACACGCACACACACACGCAAATAGCACTCGTGTCGTGGTAATTTCCTTCTCTGCGGACTACTTCTCATTTTCCCGCTCATTTTTAAATGGCGCAGCGCACTAAAGGGTCCGACTAGAATGTTAAATCACGCACTTTGGTTCCACCTTTCGCGTCGGCGACTCGGCATGACTGCGTAATCTGCGCTCGGAGGGGGGGCCACAGGGGGGGCCAGAATCGGTGCTACAGGGGCACTGGCCCCCGTTGCCCCCCCCCCCCCCCCCCCCCCCCCCCAGAACCGCCACTGATCCTCATTCTTGACGAGCGCGCACAGGCACACGCGCGCGCACACACACACACAATTCAATGTTCATGATAACTTCATGCATGACCTATGCATGAAGTTTATATTGCAATAAACTTATTTTGCAATCAAAGTGACCATTTTTGTTATTAGTAGTAAAGTATTGTTTAGATATTTGAGGTGTCACAAATGCAACCCCCCCACCCCCAAATAGCATCAAAGTGAAAGTTCTGCTTCAAATGCATCAATTGACAAAAAGCTCTTTTGCTCCGAATTTTTATTGGAATCAAATATTTTCAAGAAACTTACCAATGTTACACTGTTGTTTACTAAAGAATGGTAAAAGCTAGAAAAACACTTTTTTTTCTTTTTTTTGTCCTGATGAAAGATGAGGGTTCAAGTTTTCTTTTGGTAGTTTCCTTGCTTCTATCGCGACAGAACTCAATTTTCTGTAGGCCTGGTTTCAAAATTTAGTCAGAATGGTCAAAAATGGATGGCACTGGCTCTCGCAATTTCAGAACAATGTCTGGCATTAAGTGAGTTGAAATAAATGGTATATTTTCATCATTTACATTTTTTTTCTTAATTTGAGAATTTACCTTTCTTGGAATCGTGTAGGGTAATTAACCCTTTCATGCACCCCGTAACCTGATAACATGATAAGCTGTCCACTGTCGTAACTGCTGTCCCTGAAAGGGTTAAAATTTAAAATAGGACATATTTCTTGAAACGGAACATTTGGTTTCTTGTTATAGCTGGTTCCAGGAATTTCTTCCTTAATTGTATGTAAAGTAAAAACGTTTTAGAATGAGCCAATTTCTCCAGAAAGTACACTTAAAACAAGTAATTTATACTTGAATCAGGGCCATTGAACCACTCTCAAACACACATGCACGAGTCCACACGCTCACGGGCACACACGCGCGCTCACACAAATATTACCCAGAAATGTTGAGACGTTTTTTTCCAGTTGATTAGGTAATTTCAACACACAATTCAACGTATTTTTACCAGGTAAAATCAATGCAAATAAAAAAAAATGCTGATGCATATAATTGCAAACGTTTACATCAACCTCATGATTTACAACCAGTTTAGAACATTTTGTGCTCACTCATTTCAAGGGAAGTTGATGTATCAAATAAACACTTTGCTTTGACGTATAAATTACTCACGCGTTTCTAATATATTATCCCCGAAAAAGTATTCAAATAAAGCAACACGTACCATCTTTCTGACAACTTTATTGGAAGAATATAAAAAAAAAAAAGATTTCAAACACTACACTAAGACCCAGTATGCGAGGCGGTCAATGATGATGCGCAGTGGCGATAATGCAAACCCAATCAGTTCACAGGATAAATCCGCACGTGTTCTCATTGGTTAGTGTTTTGCAGGGAACCAATCATGCGCCTTGTTTGAGTGGGCATGTACAGTACAGAACAGGCATCTTTGTTCGGCATGCATGGACACCTCTACAAATTATCCAATTATTTGACTAATTGCAACTACTTTATGTGATTAGTCGACAAGCAAAATAATAATTTTTGCAGGCCTGAGGATTTCAGAAATGAACAGAAACCATTTTTCGGTTACGTTGGATGACCCAATGGGAAACCTCGGTAACTAATTTTGTGTTCCGTAAAAGTTCATCATGGGAACCCATTTTTCTATTTTGACTGATATTCCTAAAGCCAAACAAAAAAGATAGTGTGTTTCAGGTAACATGAAATTTAAGCATGTAGGTAGGACAAAGTTTTTATTTATTTATTTTTAATCTTTTTATTTATTTTTTTCATCAAAAATTTAAACAAAATAACCATAAAACATTCTGACCGTTTCAGAACTCAAAACCTGTTAGTATCGCTTTGGCACACGAGACACAACTTGCTGGTAACAAGTAGACCCACCTACCTTGGAGTTTTTCTCCTTTTCTGAACGTGCTGCTTTAATCATGACATCGAATATGTCTACACTTTCTGTTTTTGCCACTGTTTCTTGTGTTTTTTCTATACAGTACATCTAAATCGAATCGATCTTAGGTCAGGTAAAGTTTTTAAAACTTGAAACACTGACATATCCATGTCATCAATGTCATAGAATTCACCGTTGGCACATGGACACTGTGCTATTTTCACGTGTTTCATACTCGGCCCGTGGTGTTCATCAAATAGTTTGCAGAATTTTTTCGATACATCAATCGATGCTATTTTCTTAACATTATGGTGTGAACATGCGACTGTAACACAGAAAACGCGGTTGAAACTGTCGTCGGAGATCGCGGCCGCTGCCATGATTCAATGTTGTTGACAGACGACAGGGCAAACGACGCACGCGCTCAACGTGAATATCGCGAGAGTTTGCACCGATGTAAACCCTCTACACAGAAATGTAGAGGGTTGTTTGGGGAAAAAAAAACCTTTACGGTTGGCATTTTCGACATAGAAATTCTCGGTCGGTCGCGTTACCGGAAACACACTATTTTTTTTTCTCCACCTAATCAAGAATTCTGATACTCAAAAGTATAATATTTAAAGGGTAAATGTTTGAAAACTATGCATGAACAATGAACATAATTACATCAGCAGCTGTGTACTCCAGGTTTATTTAATAAATTGATCAATTGATGCTGTTGTTTGACACTTTTATTGTACTCATATGGCATCATGAATACAGCATACCACAAAATCTGGCTATATAGCATGGGCCGCAAGTAAACCTGACTCTGTTAACATGATTATGTGTGTGTATTATTCATGTAAGTAAACATAATATCAATGGCTACTCACCCCCTTTATTAATACAAAACCATGAAATAGGAATTGAATGATTAAAATGTGACGAATCTTGAAAAAATGTCTTATTACTATATATAGACTGAATATATTGATATGGCTTGACGTCCTCTTTGCAACCCCAAGATGATGCACTGTGTAATCTACTATTAAGAATCTACCACACGTCAACGTTAGGCCGACTGACATTTAACATTAGTATTACTACACCTTGTGTATGAATGTTTTATCCATAAAGTTACCATGTCTACAACTTGTAAATTGTAGAATAACTAAGACTGTTTCATAATATTTTTCATAGCGATTTGTCTTTAGATCTAATGACCAACTTCAAGTACTTGCCTCGGAATCATGCCTCCGGTCGTATTTCTCTTCCGGTTTTGTGCATACATCACACGTCATCTTGGTAATACGACCTTCTTCGGATGATTGGAATGAAAAATCTGGCATTCCTATTGCTTAAATGTAGTAACTAATACACTGTTTGGTGTTTTGTTTTTTTGTCGTCATCATCCACGCGCTTTCTCAACGCAGACTAAAATAGCAACCTGCATGCACACAAAACGTTATCTGTTCCGCCCCCCGCCACTGAAAAAAAACATGCCCTTGGGTGTCTTGAAAGGCGCTTATAAATAAAATCTATTATTATTATTATTATTATAAAACACATAACAAACACACATACAGGCACAGTGAAAATCGCGTTGATCACACAGGAGAGATTCGATCGCGTCCAGTCAACTGGTGCTCGGTGATTTTTATGGGAAACGATTTTTCGGTACCGTAAAAATGATCCCACAGAAACGACACGCAACCGGAAACGATCGTGACCGTGAAATCCTCAGGCCTGTTGTGACAGCCCTAAGTCAACCCTTAATGTTTTCAGTCTACAATAAATCCAAATTCCAATATTTGAAGAGGGATGTGGTAAGCTTTTACACTGGGTTTTGCGGGTATTTTTGCATGGTCCCACCATTGTGGAAGTGCCTTGAAATAACTTAGAAATTCGATTTTTATTGTTAGTACTGCTACTTAACATGTAAGAACTTTTCCTGTCTGATCCTTGGTGTTCAACTTTAGATTTTCAGTCCTTTTATAACGTCTTGAAGAACTGTCGGGGGCATCTATGTGAGCGGTCAGTCTTCACTGACAGAACAGAGGAATCATCTGCCGTACAGTACTTCCAGGTGAGTGGACTATACAACTAAGAAATTAAACTTACCCGAAAAGAATGAATGCTCGTAAGAATGTCAACACCTCCACTCAGAGCCCTGTGAAGTCATTCAATGCCGGCCAACCCCTTGAGTGCCAGACAATTTAGAGGATTTTGATTTATCTTCAAAAAAGGCCCGCGGAATACTGTCAAGATCATCTTTATTGTCAAATATGCTTTATGTATAATATACAGCACAGATGAAATTTCTTTCCTCTCAATCCTCAGTGCAAACATGCT
Source organism: Hippocampus guttulatus (assembly GCF_054856545.1). Classification (NCBI taxonomy): domain Eukaryota; kingdom Metazoa; phylum Chordata; class Actinopteri; order Syngnathiformes; family Syngnathidae; genus Hippocampus; species Hippocampus guttulatus. The sequence continues at coordinate 12,044,825 of NC_141276.1, forward strand.
GTGCATGAAAACACACACAGCTAAAGATAAAAACTACACGGTATAAAAAGACATGTAATAGAAACAATATAAACAACGGTACTTTGTTGACTATTGTGGGTTAAAGTTAGGTAGTGCATTGTGCAATACGCGGATGTTGGATGCTGAGGGGAGGGTCATAGTCTGTGACAGGAGGCAGGGGTAGGGCAGAGGCAGAGGGCGGGGAGTGTGGGCAGAGCAGGGAGGGAGTTGAGTCTCCTGACCGCCTGGTGGAAGAAACTGTTCTTGAGCCTGCTGGTTCCAGCACGGAGACTCCGCAATCTTCTCCCCGACGGCAGCAGGCCGAAGAAGCTGCGAGATGGGTGGGTGGGGTCACCTGCGATCCGGATGGCTTGGCGGGTTAGACGGGAGTAGTAAATGTCCACGAGTGGGGGGAGAGAGACACCAATGATCTTCTCAGCTGCAGAGTCTTTTGGCAGGACACAGCGCAAGCGCCATACCACACGGTGATGCAGCTGGACAGGATTGTGCCTGTATAAAATGTTTGCATGATGGGGGGCGGGGCTCTTGCTCTCCTCAGTTTGCGGAGGAAATACAGATGCTGGTGGGCTTTTTTGGCCAGTGATGAAGTCCTATGGCTTTATGAACACAGTACCAACCAATAGAAAGATTAGAATCTCTTCATTCACCCAAATGAGTAAAGTCTCAATGTGCCATATTTCTTTTTTCTTTTTACCAGCACTAGCATTTCAAGTATAACTTGCACAATGCGCAATTTTTTGCCTTTATGACAGCTCAGACATATAAACATTACTTTTCTTCAACACAAAAAGCAATTCTGAGAAAGGCACTTTGATGTATTCATCAGTATCTTTTACCAAAAATGTATGAACATTGAACTTTATACCTGTGTGTGCACGTGTGTGTGTGTGCGCGTGCATGTGTTTTTGTGTTTTCACATCTTCCCTTACAAAGCATACTTATTTTTGCTGTGGTAAGAACGGAAGCAATCCCCTTTGTTGATATATATGTGTGTGTGTGTGTATATATATTAAAAGCTTTCACTTAACATTCTTAAAACTCATTCACTCCCAAAGACGTTTTAAGCGTCTTTTCAGACTTGGTCCAGAAATGGCTGGTACTGAATGAGTTATACCACACAGCTGCCACCGGGTAGCAGACTGAACAGCAACGCAGTGAATTGAATCATATCCTGCCTGTTTTAGATCTCTCCCTCCTCCAACACACTTGATTCAATTGATCATAATCGTTTCGGCTTTCTACCGAGCTTGCTGAAGAGCTGATCGCTGTGTTGAAGTGGAAAGATATCTAAAACAGGCAGGATATGGCTCTCGAGGAACCGGAGTTTCCTCCCCCTGAAATAGGTGGTGAGAGGTGGGTGTAAGAAAGTAATGAATTGTGTTGCTGTAGGACAGAATGAACTAACAACAACAAACGTAATTATTAACTGTTTCCAGAAAGGGCACCGCACCTCAAGGCATGCTGGATACTCCTTTAAACTTCCCGGATGCATCTGAATGTGGTGGTTTTTGAAGCGGTGACTCCTGTCCAATGCAACTCCTTCTGGATCTTTTACATAGTCTTGAATCTTCTCTGTTTGATAATCCACCGAAGACTACAGTCATCTCTTTTGCTGGCACCTGTTGTTTTGCCACGTTTTGACTTTCCACTAGACTTTCCATTGATATCCTGGCACTCTGAACAGCAAGCTTTCTTAGCTATGAACGTCTGTGGCTTACACATTCTATGGAGGTGATCAATGATGGTGTTCTGCCCAGTTGTCAAGTTTGCAGTCTTCCCCATTTGACCTGAACTGAGAGGATTGAACCAAACTAGAGCTAATTTCTCCACAGTATTCATATACAGTATTTTGAATTCCTGGTTTCATGGGTTTTATGAGCTGGAAACCCAAATTTTGAAAGAAAAAATTATTACATACTCGGAATTATTTAAATTGGGCTCCAAATGTATAATCTTACAGTATGAAAGGTTAACTTTTTGAATGGAAATAAACCTTTCCATGATGTAATTTTTTTGGGGGGTGGGGGGGAAAGGTCTGTATTTAATATTCAAACTAATAAACGTCATTGTTTTAGCCAATAATCGTTCATTTAGAATTTTATGGCTGCAACCAATTTCAAAAAAGCTGGGACATGGTCATGTTTGTCACTGTGTGACATCACCTTTTCTTTCAACAACATTCAAGAAACATTTGGGGAATGAGGACCCCAATTTTTGAAGCTTTGTGGAATACTTTCCCATTCCTGCCTGATGTACAGCTTCAACTCTTCAACAGTCCGGGGTCTCCCTTGTGGTATTTTTTGCTACGTGGCACACATTTTCAATGAGAAACGGGCAGGCAGGGAAACATTAACACGTGCAGAATGTAGTTTGGCATTGTCTTGATGAAATAAGCACCGTCGTCCATGAACAAGACATTGTTTGGATAGCAGAAAATGTGTCTCTAAAAACTTTCAACATTAATGGTGCATTCACAGATATGCAAGTTATCCATGCCATTGGCACTAACACAGCCCCATACCGTTATAGATGCTGGCTTTTGAACTTTGCGTCCCTAACAGTCCGGATGGTTCTTTTCCTCTTTGGCCCGCAGGACAGGGCATCCACAATTTCTGAAAACAGTATGAAATGCGGACTCATCAGGCCACTGAACACTTTCCCCACTTTGCATTAGTCCATGTTTGATGAGCTTTGCCTTTAATTTTGTCAAATGTCAATTGCAGGGGCGATGCACTATTTGCCAAAGAAAATGACGGTGATGGTGATGTTCTTAAAATTTGGGAAAACAAACTTTGCACACACACATCAGGCCTGACAAAATATATACTGTATATTTTAGAGTCTTATTTTGTGATTGTTAAAGAAATTGGCCAACCCCAAAGTTGGCCACGGGCTGCGATGGCCCTTTGTAGCTGCTTCCGTTTCTAGTTTTATCTGGTTTTGCTTGAACAGTAATGAATAGTAACTTTTTTCTTTTTGTCTTTTTAATACTTGCAGTTTTATGGCTACCTCTCACAGCAACAAAATATGATGCAGGACTATGTGCGCACAGGGACCTACCAACGGGCCATTTTGCAGAACCACGCCGACTTCAAGGACAAGGTAATGAGATTTTTTTTAACAGTCATAATTCATGTAATGACTTGCGCAGCCAAGTCAATTCAGGGTTACATCTTACATTTGTGTGTCCACAATTTTACTAGTCTATTTTTTTTTTACAATGTATTTCACAGTCTTGCAAGTGACTTGCACGAACATGGTGACATCCACACACATGCGGCCACAGGCTACATGTAGTGTATTTTCTTTATTTCATGTTCATAATTTTCTTCTTAATAGAATGAAATATAAAAAATAGAATTTTTGAGTATTTTGTTGGCCCTTTAATGGGGAAAATGTCGAACTTTTTCTAAGTGTAAATATTTTGCATCAGTATACAGTCAAACCTCGGTTTTCGAACGTCTCGGTTCTCGACCAATTCAGTTTTCGACCAAAAATTTAGAGTTTTTTATGCCTCGGATGACGAACACATTTCCGGTCTCGAACAACCTGAGCGCACTTGAATGCACCACCATTTGACTCCTCTCGACTTCCTTACACGGGGAAGTGACGCTTCCTCGTGTTGCTTTCCATTGTGAGCAGACGTGTTCAATAAACATTTTTATTTTAAAAAGAGCGTGGTTTCGGTTTTCGAACAGCCTTCTGAAACAGATTATGGACGAAAACCGAGGTTTGACTGTATATGTGTTTTTTTGGGGGGGGGGGGCAAATGTACACAAAAGGCTAGGGGGTAGATGACTTGCATTGTTTTTCCTCCAGATTGTGCTAGATGTTGGTTGTGGCTCTGGGATCCTGTCTTTCTTTGCGGTCCAGGCAGGAGCAAAGAAGGTCTATGCTGTCGAAGCAAGTACAATGGCTCAGCATGCTGAGGTATATACTCAAATGAAATCTTTAAAAATATAAATGTGACTTGTAAATAGCAGTAAATTCCTATCTGAAAAATGTAGTTTGATCTCACGTCAATCTCACCAATTACACCTTCCTAATCACAAGTGTGCCTTCCGATGTAGGTGCTGGTGAACAGTAACCGTCTTGGGGACCATGTGATTGTCGTACCAGGAAAGGTGGAGGAGGTGACACTTCCTGAACAAGTGGACATCATCATATCTGAGCCCATGGGCTATATGCTTTTCAATGAGCGGATGCTTGAGAGCTACCTACATGCCAAGAAGTTTCTTAAACCCAATGGTAAACTTGATTTTAATGGTAAAACACAAAGTAAGATTGTTTGAAATGATGTGTTAATATATTTGAGTGACATCCTGTTTTTGTGTTTCTGTTGTTTCTTTTGTTTTTAGGTAAAATGTTCCCTACTATCGGGGATGTTCACCTCGCTCCTTTCACAGATGAGCAGCTGTACATGGAGCAGTTCACGAAAGCCAATTTCTGGTGAGGAGAAAGAAAGAGGCAAGAAATGTTGTAGATCAGTTATTCTCAACTGATTCTGCGGGGTAGGGGTGGGGGGGTCGCAAAAAGCAAGTCAGAAAAAAATGGAAGGAGAGCTAATGTGCAACCATTGTGTTGAAGCATGCATGCACACACCCGTCTGTCTGTCTGTCTGTCTCTCTGATTCTCAACTGATTCTGAACTTGAACAGCTATACATTAAACAAGAACGGCACCTACAAAGCTTCAACAATTAATGTCTTCCGTTCACAAATGTTTGTTGAATGTTGTGAAAATAGAAGGTGATGCAACACAGAGGTAAACCTGACCCTCTCCCGGCTATTTTGGAACATGTTGCAGTCATATGTCAATGATTTGCTAAAAATAATAACATTTATCAAGTTGAACAACAAATGTCTTTGTAGTACAGTCAAACCTCGGTTTTCGAACGTCTCTGTTCTCGACCAAATCGGTTTTCGACCAAATATTTCGAGTTTTTTTATGCCCCAGATGACGACCGAATTTTGTTTCTCGAACAAACTGAGTGCACTTGAATGCGTCACTTGACTCCTCTCGCCTTCCTTACACGAGGAAGTGACGCTTCCTGGGGTAGACGAGGAAGTGACGCTTCCTCGTGGAGCGTTCCATTGTGAACAGATGTGTTCAATAAAGATTTTTATTATTTTTTTTTAAAGAGCGTGGTTTCGGTTTTCGAACAAATCGGTTTTCGAACAGCCTTCTGGAACGGATTGTGGTCTAAAGCCGAGGTATGACTGTATATTCAATTAAATAGAGGTTGAACGTGATTTGTAAATCGTATTCTGTTTTATAATGAGCACAACAACCCAACTTCATTGGAATTAGCTTTGTAAAATCCATCATCACAAACCAGCAATATTACAAAATGATGCAGCACTTACAATCACCCGGGAATAATTCAATTACCAAGGCAAAATTAGATTTGGTTAAACAGTTTAAACCATCAAGCTGTCTTGACTCAATAGCATATGACTTTTCAAAACTAAATAAAAGCAGATATGTGTCACATATGGGCATGCTGTTGAAACATGGAGATTGTGATGTTTTGTGAAACGCTACTGACGTCGCAAGACACTGTTTGACAAGAAAACAAAGTTGTTTTTGAAGGTAAATAAAATCGATGGCACTCAGTTTCCCTTGCCTTCCCTTTGTTGTTTTTGAAGGTTTAAGAATGCACAAAAAGTCACATTAGGCCTGGTAAATGTTTTTTAAAAAAAATCACAATTTAAAGTTGTATCCTATTTTAAAAAAAAATGAATCCCAATATGTCAGTACCCCAAAGTGGCCCGGGCTGCGAGGGCCCTTCAAATCAATATTAATTCGTATTTGCAACATTTTTAGGATTAAAACTATCAAACTGATGGCTCATTATTTCTCTCCCCCCTCCATCAAACTTATGTCTCATTATCTCCCCCCCCCCCTCAGGTACCAGCCCTCTTTCCACGGTGTAGATCTCTCCGCGCTGCGAGGTGCAGCAGTCGATGAGTATTTCCGCCAGCCAATTGTGGTATGTACTGTATACCAGGGATCCTCAATAGGCGAAGTCTGGTCTTGTAACTTTTCTGGTCATTGTGGTAATAAATGTATGCACATAGAAAATGCACAGACTGATTGTGTGCATTGTAATGCCCATGTGAAATGACTGAACCGATCAAGTAGTTGAGAAGCAGCTTCGTGGAGTAGTGGGTGAATGCAGGAACTTACTTCCTGGTGTCCAGGAAGTAAGTTCAGGATCAACAGATTGTTTTGATTTAAAACACACCAGCTGACAAAAAGCTGTGTCGAAACTGTTCTTCCACTTTATTCGGGTCAGGTTGTGGAAGCAGCAGACTAAATTGAGGATCCCAGACCACCCTCTCCCAGCCACTCTCTCCAACTTTTATTGGGAAATCCCAAGACGTTTTAAGCTTGTCAGGAGCCTTAGTCTCTTTAGTGTGTCCTGGGACTTCCCGGGATGTGAACGAAGCATGTCATGAGGCAAGCATCCAGTGGGCATTCGAACATTTGGGTCCACTGGGTGCAGATGAGCAGCAGCTCTCCTCTGACCTCCTGGATTACGAAATTACTTATGTTGCTCTTGATACATTATGTATCACAATTTTTTTTTACTATATTATTGTCTGTGTAGAATAAGTGATGACTTACTTTTCATTTACTTTTTAGTTAATTTTAAATTCTGATATAGGGGAGGAAAGGGGGGGGTCATAAAATGAAAATCGAATGAGGTCCATATTGCATCTGCAAATAGTGGTTACTGTGAATAGCTTAATTTCAATCATGTCATGGTGTTGAATAATTAAACAACCCAAACCTTTACACGACATGAGACAAACTCGTTTTGTGACTCATTTATTTAACTCCTGAGCTATAAAGTGGGGCCACACAAAGATTGAGCAAAAACTCTGTGAAATTAAACATACTAATTGTTTATACTATTTCACTTATAAAAGTAAACAAATAAGGTTTTACAGCAACTTGACAGGAACATGTTTTGAAATTAAATGGACTGAAAACGGGTCCTCAAGTACCATGATTCAATTACCTGTGTTGGGGGAAAAATGCTCTTGCTGCTTACCTGCCATGAGTACACGCTTTACTTGCACACTCTCAGGAAGAAGTCAAGTTAACTGCAGCAACAATTGTTCAAGCTATTCATGACAATAACACTCCGTCAACACGATAAGAAGGCAAAGTAAAAAAAAACGTACTTTACCAAATAATATATATTGTATAGATCAAGCTATGGTACTGTTTTATTTTGAAGTTGTTTCTAGCAGTGCGTCTCGACGTAACGTTTGACTTGAACTCGTCTTCCAGAATGTTTAGGGTGTTTATTACCATAACAAGTTGCTATCGACAACAACATCACAACGTTCTCCTGAAATAATGTTTAAACGCTGATTAAGGGTGCTAAAAAAAGACTTCATTACGCTAATGCTGTATTGTACGGCACATGTTGTCGGTGTTTAGTACTCAGTTAGTTAATAGAACTAAATGACGATACGGTTGCTGTTGCCGCTGAACACTTTTCAATAAATCAGGGTTGTTCAAACGTGTTGTTTTAGCTTTGACTCAGCTGTATACATAGTATACATCTTTAATGTTTTTCACGTGAGAGTTTACAGGACGGTCTTACGCAATTTTTGACTGGAGTAGTCTTGACTGCAATGTTAATAATTAATAAAACGTCCAGCCAGGATCATGTTTGAGAGGAAGAATAGTAGCAGGAGTAAAAGAAGAGAACATGGTGGAAAGGCGGTCCGTGTAGAGTGGGCATGCAGAAGGCGAAAAGAACATGGAGACAGTATAGATGGATCAAGCAAGACACCTGACCCACGGGGATAGTTTTTTTTTTTGTGGGGGTTGAAAAGCCTCCTTTCTAAACATGATGACAGCAATCAAGTGTGGCTTTGGGGGAGGAAATGACACTTCATCCCAGAAACGTAACAAGCAGGCATCAAGCGAGGTTCCACATGGGTATGGCTCGCATAGCTCACGATGCTTTTCGCTCGAAACCTCTTCTGACAATAGCGATGAAGACGATGAATAAGCGCTGGATCCAGATATGTCTGAGTGCGTCCCTTCAGTCATGGAGTGGAAGCAGCAGGAACTCAGGGAGTCTTCGCTCAACGCTTGAGAACAAGGAGGTAAGAGCTAACGAGCATGCAAGTTCTCCGTCGTAGCTCACCCTTCATGCCCTCATCAGTCAATTACATGCACGTCATTTTGTCCTACTGCACTATAAGGTTGCCGGTAATACTAATAATATATATACAGGTCAGCTTGTAGATGTGGACAAATAAATGCGGCGTTTATGTGCAGTGTTGCTAGCTAGATAGGCGGACATATAGTCATTGTTTCAGTTCATTGCACAAGACAAGATTTGGTTCGGTCAGTTCTTTTACAAAACATAAACAAAACATTGCTGCTCTCTTCATTTATTCAGTCAATTGGATGCTGAGCAATGAGGACTGAGTCACTTATGTAAGCATTGTGCGTATGTGTGACACACAGAGAGAGCGAGAGAAACGGAGAAAGATGAAGAGATGAAATGTCACTCTGTACAGTAAAAAATGAGTGGTAATTGTACGTATTTCTATAAATTACAGATTCCATCCAGGAGCCCAAGAGATCCCCCTTGTGTTGTTGCAAAGAAAGATGAAGAAAAAGTATTATACTTGACATTGTAGTAATAATATAGATTATTATTTTTTGTCATTGTTTATATTTTTTTAAATTTACCATTTGTGCATGTAGAATTGGTGAGGATCATTCGAGTTCCCAGCCAAAAACATCCCCTTCACAGCAACCGCTGAACAACTGAACTCTGACCAGCCAGCTGACTTACTGCAGCTGTTCATAACCAACGAGCTGCCATCACTAAAAGGCCACTCCACAAAGAAAATGCCGGGTCTTCTTGCGCCTGAAACTAGAATGTGGTGTGACATTTTCAAACATTTTTAAAAATTTTGTACCACACACACACAAAAAAAGTTGTGTAATTTTTAAGCGCACACCTGCTTAGTAAGTCGGTCAGTCAGTCAGTCAGTCACTCACACCTGTACATTGTTTAGTTCAGTAGTTCAATGTGCAAATAAATGATTTTGCGAAAGCCCTCTTTGTAGTGTTGTTATTTTTGCAGACTGAGACCATTATTTGAGCTGTCACAGAAGTAAAAAGTAGTTGTTAGTCTCAGCCAGGGGTCGGCAACCCAAAATGTTGAAAGAGCCATATAGGACAAAAACCCCCCCAAATATTGTATGTCTGGAGCCGCAAAAAAATAAAAGCCTGCTATAAAACTTACAATGAATGAAACACATGCTGTATGTATGTAGGAGACTGGACTGTCTCAGAATTGTTTGTTATTCATTCCTTTGTTGTGTGTTCACAAACGCCCCCATAGAATTGATTTTGTGATTTCCTTGCCTGATTTTTTGTTTTGGTGCATTATTTTCGCTTTTCTTAGTGTCAGTGAAGTGATCATTCATTTCCGTTTTTCGGAGGCTGTCTTTGAACGCCTCTCAAGTCGAACGAGAAGAGAGAAGGCACGGGGTCGGACACAGACGTGTCTGTGTTTGTTGAGACTGTCAAAAACATAAATAAAGTGTACGTTTTAAAAAACCAACACCACTGCTCTCCTTTTTCGGAGCTGCAACATGTATCTATATCTATTTGAGCTGTATGAGCCTACTATCAAAATCTTTTTCCACATTTTTTTATAAAACTCCAGGGAGCCACTAGATGTCGCTAAAGAGCCGCATGCGGCTCTGCAGCCGCGTGTTGCCGACCCCCGGTCTCAGCTGTACTTGAAATGCTTCTCCAAAAAGCTGGTTTTCTTAATTTCTTTCATCAGAAATGGGGATTTTGATTAAACTTTGCTATATTCCAGTGCTGATAGCTGAAGAATGCAAAGAGATCGAAACATACTAGGATTTTTTTCGGATGAAACAATAGAGTCCAATCTTTCTTTTGGTGGGTTCCATATTTATAGAGCCATAGACTTCAATATTCTGTAGGCCTTGCAAGATCAGCCAAAATCTAGTAAAACAGCTGGTAAACGGGGTTGCTCCAGTGAAAATGGCTGGGATTAAATGTTAACTAAGTAAAAATTCTCTCTTGAATAACTGATTATTCACTGGAATTTTCAGTAGATTATCCAAATACCCAAAGTTTTGATAGCTGCAGCCCGAAAATGATTTTGGAAAGTGAGTGTACAGTATATCCCACCCTGAAACAGCTGTCATAAAAGAACATGAGAAAAGCATAAATAACGACTTACATTGAACAATTTCAAGAGTATAAGAATACCATACTTGATTTGTTTCTTAAACTGACATGTGGAAACACCAAAACTGTGATCTTGAAAACTCTGCTTCCTCCATTGGTATGGTAAAGTAGAACAACCAGTAAATTGAAACTTTTGACATTTCGGCTCACATCCTTCTTCACCACGTCATCGACACAGACACTTGCAGACACTGTAAAGCCCGTATCTCACTGAGTGGCGCAGGTTTGCAAGTGTTTGCGCACGTCGCGAATGCTGTTTAGTTGTCGGGGTTTGTACAGGATCGCAAACGGTCACAACGATGCCAAAGCTTTAGTCGTTGCAAAGGTTTTTTTGTTGTCGTCACGAAGTTTCGACTGCGTTCAAAAATGTTTTGTGTCAAGAAAAGTTATTTTTGCGACCTTTAAAACCGTTGCGCACATGAGGCGAATGTCTTTGCAATCATTGTTGATTTTGAATGAACCCTGACGAAAAATCGACATTTAGGCTTTGCACAAACACTCGCCGCTCAATGAGATATGCCAGGCTGTCATTCTTCCCTCATTCATGAACAAGCCCCAAATATACATGTGTGAACAGCATTGTTGGTACCGGTTTGTTAATGAAATAAAAACACAGTTGTCACAGAAATAACTTTTGGCAATGCACATCAGGTCTATGGTCACAGATGCAAAAATTAAGCATACCAAGAAAAGAACACTGTCCAGACTGTGAAAGATGGAAGGAGGCTCTTTTATGTTCTTGGGTTGCTTTGCTCCATCTGACACAGGAGGGGTGTTCACACGGCAAGATTTGGTCCGGTGCTACGCCGGGGCTGCCCCAGTAGAGCGTTCACACGTGCAAATGAGCTCCGGCGTAGCCCCGGAAAACAGCTTACACCGGAGCAAATTTGATCCACCTCAGGGAGGTGGTTTAAAAATTTGCTCCGGAGCAAATGCTCGTTTGCGAAGCAGCACCGATGTAAATTTGTACGTGTGAACGCAACTGGGTTAAATTTGCTCCAGAGCAAATGCTCGTGAAGAGTTGATTACGTAGGGCGAGAATGCGTTGCTTTCGTGCTCTGTCGGACTTCCGTCATGCGTTTGTTTAATAACGACACAAGACTTGGCTGGTAACATCTTTCCTTTTGTAGGAGACTGGACTGTCTCGAAGTTGTTTGTGTAGTTTGTTCCTTTGTTGTGTGTTCACAACCCCCCGCCCCCCATATAATTTATTTTGTGATTTCCTCTCTTGATTTTCTGTTTGGCGCCTTACATGTTTGCTTTTCTGAGTGTCATTGAAGTCATCGTTGATTTACGTTTTCGGGGGCGGTCACTCTCGAGCAGAAGGCACGGAGACCGAGAAGGAGAAGGAGGTGCCTGTCCAGTAGTCGCTTGAGTTGTGTATACGTTTTAAAAAGAACCAACACGACAGCTCATTTGTTTTCTGTCGCTTTGCTCCGCTGCAGAAACTGCCGTGTGAACGCAAATGGGGCTGCACCGACGCTGTGCCGTTGCTGACACGCTCAGCGGCTTTGTACGTGTGAACGCTCCACAAAATTTGCTGCGGTGTAAAATATATCGCAACAAAATACATCGGTGCAGCGCCGGAGCAAATGTGTGCCGTGTGAACACCCCTAGAGTTTCTTGAGTTTGTGTAGAGTGCAATCAAATCTCAAGGCTGTCAAGGTATTATAGAGAGAAATGTGCTGCAAAGTTTTAGAAAGGTTGGTTTCAGTCACATATCATGGGTCTTGCAACAGGATCATGGCTAAAAACGCTCAAGAATGGCTATGCAAAATGTTGGACAATTGGGGAGTGTGGCCTTCTATCAGGCCTAATCTAAATCCGATTGAAGATGTGAGGAAGCATCTGAAACATGCTCTCTGGAGAAAACAACCTTCCAACCTGATACAACTAGAACACATTTTCTCATGTAGAGTTTGCCAAAAATACCTGCTGTGAGGTGCAAAGGTTTCACTGAAAGTTTGAAAAATCATTTGCTTGCAGACATTGCCTCCAAAAATGCGCAACAAATTTTTTTGGTGGGGGGGGGGGGGATTATAAATCAAACTTTTTTCATAGTTCGGTTTTTAGTTTCCTAGTTTCATCTTCTACTCATACTCTTACTTGCGCAGAATATATTAAAATTAGTGCTCTGATTGGTACCCCAAATCCTCATTCCCTTGACTTTATTTTGGCAATTGGCAAATACTTTTGATGCATTGCCGCCAGTGGCCAGTTACGCATCAAAAGGTAGGCACCGCATTTTCACGACCACAAGACGCACTGAAGTCTTACATTTTTTTAATCCAAAATGGACATGCCGTCTCGTATAGGCACCGATTTCCAAAATCTGTGAATGGTGTGTGACTTCGACGAGCGCTGCACTTGACTGTCTGATGTTGTACCGACACGCTGCTGATATAAAGGAAAGGCTAAATAAAATATAAGAAAAATTAAAAACTGAAAATTTAACATTACAATTGAATACAATTATTTTGTTTTGTGTGCTTTTTGCCATGTACCCAATCTTTATGGACACTTTATACATCTGTTCGTCAACATGTGCTTTCTAACTTCATAAAATAGCCATTAATTGCACTACTGCCAGTGTTTCTACCGCCTCGTTTGCCATTTTCTCTCAGCTTCCCAATTGCTTTCATTTCATATTCATGGTGATTACAAGTCAAACAATAATTGATTACATTTCAAACCCAAATTTGAGAATGACTGTAAACTTTCAAGAAATCCGTATGACGAATATTATGGAACAACAAAACACATCTGTCATACATTGCAATACTTGGCTCAGGTGAAACATGGATGGATCAAAATGAAATGTGCTCGCTTTATTGTGCATCAGATGATTCTCATTTCTTGTTCATATTTGAAGTCTATGAATGGAAACATTTGTCTTCATTCAGATTTGGCCTCGTGGTTGTTATACTTGAGGAGGGAAGTGCATTGCTACGTACACATAGTTTAAATGTTAGATTACTTTTGCTCGATGGGATGAGCTCAGATCTCCATCCACAGGACACATTTGATATCCGTATCCTGATGGCAAAGTCAGTCAAATACACAGTCAACTTTCTGGAGGCCAAAGAAGAGGATCTTTACAGGTATGTGTTCACACATTCATTCGAGGTGTATGTAAGAGAGGGTTGATATTAGTTTAAGAAATTCTTTAATTGTCTTTTGTTACCTTTTTCCCCTTGTCTTTTAGGATAGAGATCCCCTTTAAGTTCCACATGATGCACTCAGGCCTTGTCCATGGTCTGGCTTTCTGGTTTGACGTAGCATTCATGGGATCAGCGTAAGTCACACAGTAGATCATTAGAAATATAATGCCTCCCCTATTTTGGCTTGGTGTTTGGTGCAATCAAACCACTTCTGCCTGAAATTTGTCCCATACCTTTTTTTTCCTGTTATTCAAGCCCATTGCTTGTTCTCTCCTGACAGTATGACAGTATGGCTGTCCACCGCACCTACAGAACCTCTGACTCACTGGTATCAGGTACGCTGTTTGCTGCAGTCTCCTCTCTTCACAAAGGCTGGGGATACGCTGTCTGGCACTGCACTACTGGTCGCCAACAAGAGGTATGATTGTTGTCTCTGAATAAGGAAACTGACAAAACAGAAATTGGACACTGGGTATACGTTGACTTAATAGGTGTCTGTCAAGTTTTTCATGTTCAAAAAACAAATACAGTGGTACCTCTACTTATGAAATGAATATGTTCTGGAAGAAATTTGTTAAATAGAACATTTTGTAAGTATAGATGCGTTTTCTATGGAAATGCCCTCATCCGTTCCAAGCCCCCCCAAAATTCAGACAAATGTTTTATGAAGCATAAAAATGCATCAATATATGTAACAAATATCTGCACGTTACAATTCGATTATTGCACAATGAATGAGATTTGTGCATAATGTAAAAAACAAAGAATAAAGGATAAAAATGATGGTCATTTAACTTTTAACTGCGACCTCCTCGTTTTTTGCCCTCTTTAGTTCATGTTCTCTCTCAGAATAGCTTTTTACCCGGTGTTTTGTAAAGAACTCATCCGAGGACGTTTGCTTTTGTCGGCTTTTAACAATCCTTCGAAAATGTCCAAGGCAAACATCAGCATAGTGAGCAATCGCCCAACTGGTGAACACTTCTTCTAGGTGATTCACATTTATGTTAAAGTATCGGAACGCCTCATGGCCCGAGGGGCAAATGATGAGGACGTTGCATAAACACATATCTATCTATATACACAGATAATACACATACGGTAGAGGTCCTTCTTAGCCAATGGGATGCCAGGATGATACGCGGCAGTCGCCAATGGCAGAGCAGCAATAAGTATGTTGCGTTCAGGAAACTTTGATATGCGAGTAGCAGCCCATACTGTATTTTTACCTTTTGTATCTTGAAATTTCTTTCATAATAAGAGGCAAAATTTCCTGTTGAGGTGCATCGTAACTTGAAAATTTCATATGAGGAGACGTTCGTAAGTAGAGGTACCACTGTAGACCATACTATGTAAAACTTGTTCTCCACAAGGCAGCTTAAGCATTTAAATTTTATTTTACAATACAAATGTCATTTTCCATTTGTTCTTGACTTTGTATTGTGGCATGTGTTTCTTTAGATTTTGTTCTACATTGTCTAATACAGTAGGTGCCATTTCTTGATTCAACAAATCTAGCGGAAATCATGCCTGGGTTTCGTTAGTGAACTTTATCTCAATTCTCCAAAAACTATGGTTTATAACAGTTAACAATTTAACAAAAACTATTTTACATTGGGAGAGAGAAGTTTGTGTTTTATTTTTCCTCATATTTAGAAACTGCATTTTGTATTTACCTGGTTGTCCTTGTGGAGTATTAAATTTTGTGTGGTAAATATGTGGTGGGAAAAAAATCGGCAATGGGACAAATACTTTTTCACTGCATTGCATATATAGTTGCACCAGTGGGCCGCGTACAACTTAACTTTAAAGGTGTATTTATCCCCCACTCAACTTGATTTATAGAACACTTTGAAACAACCATTGTTCCGTACGTACTTGTCCATGTCGTAAAAGTCTGTCTTAGAAGAACACAGATTTAATAACAACAAATCAGCAAACAACATAAAACACTTAAAAAATGCCAAGTCTCATGTCGAGTAAAGCGATTAGTCCTCGGTATCTCCAGTAGCAGTCGGGTTCACTGACCTGAGTCACCAAACAGGTGTGTAGCACAGAGGGGTCATGGTGGAGAGCTTTAAAATGTACAGGGAGCCCGTCAATGGAGGCTAGAATTTGAGTTAAGAGGTGAACAGCAGCACTTTGGACCAACTGGGGACACTTGAGAGAGGACTGGCTGACTCCAAAATAAAATACATTATATTAATCCAGGTGAGATGTAACAAAAGCACGATTACTGCTTCTAAGTGATGTTGAGCAAGCAGAGGCTTTGCCTTAGCCATCTCTCTAAAATGAAAAAAGATGGAATTTACACTACCAACAATTTGCTGGTACATTTATAAACACTGTCCAATTTAAAACCCACGTTTGAGACTGTTGATTTTAGAGAACTATGTTCTATGAAAACTACTCTGTTTTCCTTTTATTGTAATTCTTTGTCATCCAGACCTTACTCATCAAGTGATCAAATGAAAAATCTTTCCCAACAGACAAAGTTATGACATCAGTATTGCTGCTCAGGTGGACCAGACTGGATCAAAGTCCAGCAACCTCTTGGATTTAAAGAACCCTTTTTTCAGGTGAGTTCATAACAACAGACTATGTGATATACCAATCGGCGACCAACGGTTGGTTGTATGGCTGGTGCGGCATGGAAATTAGAGAAAGATTCAAATTTACATGATGAACCAAACAGAGAGGTGTATTTGTCATTAAATCTGCAGCCCTGATATTAAAAACTGGTGAAGAGGTATTTTTTCTCACCTGATATTTAAAGTAAATCTCAAATCTCTGGCCAGTAAATATTCAAATTTATCTCTGTCACTGCATTATGAAGGCATTGAGTTGATCAAAGCTGGACTGTTTTGCCTCTCATCCGAGCAGGGTCAGATTAATCTCAGGCTTCCTTTTAGAAATTATAGTTTTCTCCCAAATGCTTAATAGGCCTGGCGGGCCACCAGGCTTTTCTTGCGCCTATGCCAGGGGTCTTTAGTCCACCCTGTTTGGGTGCACAGGCACCCGAGTTTTACAGTGTGGCGAATGCAAAGAATTCTAAGTTGTAAATGTGCAACGAGCCGAAGTCCCCACGACCTTAAATTTAATTATTTAAGATTGGGGTGCATGGGCAGCTGACTGGGTTCCAGTCACATGAATGACCGCTGCAGCGGGATCATCTGGGTCAAGTTGCAGCAACGTTTGTCACGGTGATTCATCAGAATTTGCGGCACCGCAATGGCCATGCCTTTCGCCAAAAAGTCACAATTTCCGCCATAGACCAAGATCAACATCTTGAGGCTTTTCAGAAAAATTTTCAGTTGGATTCATTCAACAGGCTCCGTGCATCATAAATGAATGAAATATAGATGGTTTTGCCAGGCATGATGTGTGTGGAAAGTTTCATGAGTTGCGAACCTCAAAATCAGCGTTGTTTAATTAGCGAGCTGCGCTTTGTCATGGCAACGTTTTGGAAAATTCACAAACTTTGTGTGGCAACATCATAAAGGCCTAATCACCCTTTTGAGCAAATATGAGGTCAATCTTTTTAATCCGCTGGTGAAATTTCAAAGTTGGAAATACAGCACACCCGCGCATGAACCTAGTGAGGATATGCAGTGCAGAAAATGGATGAATGGGTGGATAGACTGTAGGCCACCAAGTCTCCAGTGAGGAAGCAGACTCAACAGCCGAGTGAGCCCGCATTTGTCGCGTCATTTTCGGATGAGTGGTACGGGTGTACCCACTGCAGTGGCCTTGAGGACAAAAAGTAAGTCAAGCTTACACTTATGAATTCAAATCTAATATATCACAACAGATGCGAAAAAGCTCTCAGAATGCATTGTGTTTGTGTGTCTTGGTGACTTATAAAAGAAAACAGACATGAGAGAAACTGAGCATAGGCCCCTCATTTCTTGCTCTTTTAAATCAGCTATTGAAAAGCTACTCATTTTGTGATATTAGTAAAGATTTGAACTTGGCCTAAGAACAGCAGTCGACAAATTTTGAGGCTGATTGATCCCCATTATTTTCACAATACAGTAATCCCTCGTTTCTTGCGGTTATTGGGGCCCAGAAACCCTCTGTGAAAGTTGAAAAACCGCATGGTAGGATTTAGCCAACCCTAGGAATTTTCGTGTCAGTATTTACCAGCATGTTTAAAATAGTTAAACAGTATTTATACTTTACATATTTGAGACAAAGATTACAACAAGTATTTACCTAAATCTTTGATTAGAAAAACATAAAATAATTAACATTAATCAACATTGCCTTCTGAGAGTGGCGAAGAGGTTTGTTTTGGTGGTGAAGGCGGCGGCTCTCCCTTGACTCGTACAGGCTTTAATTCACTTGGTGACTCTTCTACTGGAGGCGCTGATGGTGTAGCTGAGCTTTTTAAATTGGAGAAAAACATGGTGATCGGTAGCG
This sequence comes from Hippocampus guttulatus, assembly GCF_054856545.1. Classification (NCBI taxonomy): domain Eukaryota; kingdom Metazoa; phylum Chordata; class Actinopteri; order Syngnathiformes; family Syngnathidae; genus Hippocampus; species Hippocampus guttulatus. The sequence goes on from NC_141276.1 coordinate 12,062,697, forward strand.
CTTTGACATTCATCTTGTCTCCTTATTAGTTAAAATTGGTTGAAGGTTTGTTTTTTTATTAGACAATGGTCTTCTTTTAGTGAAGCAAAAAACTCTTACCGAACTGACAGTTTCGGCTGTCACTTCAGCCTTCATCTGAGCTGTCACTGTGACGTGTCAAAAAATAAAATAAAATAGCCGACCAGGTCAGGAAACCTTCAGAATAAGGCTCCCTGACCGAATCAAGGCTGCGGACCAGCACTGGGTAAATATGTTGTCTGGAAAATGTTGTCATAGTGATATGCCGACCAATAAATAGTCCACTGAATAAAATGAAATATATCTTTCGAAGCTTGTAGGCTTCTTGACCACGAGGCTGAGCAGGTTTTCTGGAGGAAACCCTGTTCATACCACATTTTGAATGGTTGTCCACTTTTTGTAATTTCTAAGGTTACATATGACTTTAATATTTGGCTTTCATTTGGAGAAAAAATTTGAATACACTGGCTTGCAGCTGTCACATTTTTCCAAAACACACCTGCAACTTTATTTTGTCCTCCTGGATGAAGTCTGTATTCCAGCATTCACATAACTCCTATACAGTGCTGTGAATAGTATTTCCCCCATTTCTGATTTCTGTGTTCTTTGCATATTTATCACATAAAGGTTTCAGTTCATCAAACTAATTTTAATATTACACAGAAATAAAAAAGTAATTGCATATGGACAGTCCCGGGGCGCTTGTGTCTTGCGCCTGTAATGGGCAGCATTTTTCACAGCCCCGCTTTGTTCAGCGGAGAGATCGGTGCTGTTGAACGGTCTGCGGCTGGATGGATGTAAGTCTTGAGGAGCCGACGATGAGAAGAAAGGAGCGTTAGCGCGGAGCGCTGATGCAGATTTGGAACTGGGAGTCGCGGCTTGGAGTTTGAAGCGGATTACGTGGGACAGGAGAAGTGAACTCATCTCTTTTCGTCAATGGACGCTACAGCTTCGTGTTTGCTTTCAAAACTTAGCTTGTAGCAGACGTGTGCACATTTTCAGCATGACGTCTGTGATCCACTGGTGAAAGGACACTTTGATCCTCTCCTCTTTCATCTAGAACTGCTTCAGACAACAAAGTGTATGCAGAAAATTGGTGAAGATTGCACGACTGTCTGTGTCCTATGTGTTGTGTTGTGTTATTTTTGTTATTTTGACTTCAAAATGGCGCCGCGAGAGTGGCTGCCTTTTCAGCAGCTCCTATATTTTGTTGTTCTACTTCCTTTCATGACTTTGCTGCTGTGAATTGGGAATTTCTCCATTGCGAGACTAATAAAGGTTTTCTTATCTTAAATCACATCAATAGAATCTGTCAGACAAAATTAAATAGGCTACAAGATCTCAAGAAAGAAATGCATCATGCCACGATCGGAAGAAATTTGAGAAGTTCGAAAAAGTTATTGAAATCTATCAGTCTGGAAAAGGTTACAAAGTCATTTCCAAGGCTCTGGGGCTTCAGCAAACCACTGTCAGAGCCATTATCCACTAACTGGGAACAGTAGCATACATTTCCTGGAGTGGCCGACCAGTTAAAATTACTGAAAAATTAAGAGTGCAATGACGACTCATGCAGAACATTGCTAAGGAACCTAGCACACCCAAAGAACTCCAGACCTCCTACCATAAGAAAGTCACCGGCCAAATATGGCATTCATGGGAGAGTTCCAAGGTAAAAAACACTTCTGTCCAAAAATAACACAAAGGCTTGTCTCACATTTGCCAAAAGATATCTTGATGATCCTCAAGACTTTTGTAAAAACATTCTGTGGGCTGATGAGTCTAAAATTGAACTTTGTGGAAGACGTGCGGCTCATTACGTCAGTGGTAAAAATCGCACAGCATTTGATAAAATGTTGATGCCAACAGTGAAGCATGGTGGTGGCAGTGTGATGGTCTGTTGCTGCTTTGCTTTCTCAGGACCAGGACAACTTGCTGTGATTGATGGGACAATGAATTCTGCTGTCTACCAGAAAATCCTGAAGGAGAACTTCGGACAATCAATTTGCTCCCTCAAACTCAAGAGCTCTTGGATCACACAGCAGCACAACGACCCGAAACACGCCCACAAGACCACCTCTGAATGGCTAAAAAAAAAACAAAATCAAGATTTTGGAGTGGTCAACTCAAAGTCCGGATTTGAATCAAATTGTCATACTTTGGCATTACCTTAAATGGGCAGTTCATGCTTAAAAAAACCCCTCCAGTATGGCGGTGTTGAAGCAATTCTACAAAGAAGAGTGGGCCAAAATTTCTTCCTCAGTGATATGAAAGACTCATCACCGTTTGTTGCAAACGCTTGATTTCAGTTATTGCTGCCAATGGTGGCACAACCAATTATTAGATTCAGGGTGCAATTACTTTTTCACATAGGGACAGGTAGGTTTAGATTTTTTGGTGTGTGTCTAAATAAATTGAATTGGCATCTAGAAACTGCATTTTGTGTTTCCTTGGGTTGTCCCTGCGTGATATTAAAATTGGTTTGATGAATTGAAGTCTGATAAATACACAAAGCACACAGAAATTCGGAAGGGGGCAAATATTTTTTCACAGTGCTTTTCAAACTTTTCTTCCTCACTAGGTAACCCTAATAAGTGTTGCAGAAAAGGTTTTCCCAAACCTTAAAAAAAAAAAAAAAGTCCACTGCCAGACAGGCTGTGATGCGAGCGCTTCACAGGGTTCCCATGGGTCCTTTAAATTAATAAGAATCCATAAAAAAAGTTGTAAAATTATGTTCTTAATTGTCCTTAATTTTCAGGGAAAGCTTCTAAACTCAATAACAATCCTTAAAAATTTACCTGTGGTGTTCATTTCATTTGTGTATGTCATTTTCCCCACCCTTCCAATTAATAGTTCTGTCGGAAAATGCGCCTGGCGCCCTTCCCCTCAAACCCCGCTGTCGGGGGACATGCCTTCCTGGTTCCCGCTCTGCTTTTCCCGCTGTCTCCGATCAGTTCCGATGATGATCACATGATGACTTCGGGTCATTTTGGGCCAATTTGACATATGTCAAATAAAGGGTTAGCTGATTGCCCCTAAAATAAAGATGTGCCCTTCCTTTGGCAGCAATGATTTGAACACGAGATCAGTGATATATGGCTTTCTGTTCATTAAATCCACCGTGAATCCCCTGCTAAATAGAGAAAAAGTTGATTAAAAAATGGCTAAATTAGCCCTCAAAAGTCCTTAAAAGGTCCATAAATAAAAAGCAAGTGGAAGAGTGGGAACCCTGCTTCAGCACCACCAGCCTCCTCATCCGACAACAAGACATCCCGGGATCTATATAGCCGACTCTATGGCCGTGAATATGACATCCAGACTCTGATATCTGTCTAGCTAGCTATCTAGCTATTTGTCCCTCTCTCTCCCTCCATCCATGCATACACAGTGTATCTGTCTAAAGGAAATGGATATAATCTAATCCGCTTCACCGACAGGCTTCCACCTTTGTATGTAGCAGTTAATTATTTATTATATGCTACAGCAGGGGTGGATGAGATCCGCCCGGAGTTCCTCAAGACTCTGGATGTTGTGGGGCTGTCCTGGTTGACACGCCTCTGCAACATCGCGTGGTCAGCGGGGAGAGTGCCTCTGGATTGGCAGACCGGGGTGGTGGTCCCTCCTTTTAAAAAGGGGCACCGGCGGGTGTGTTCCAACTACAGAGGGATCACACTCCTCAGCCTCCCTGGTAAGGTCTATTCAGGGGTGCTGGAGAGGAGGGTCCGTCAGGAAGTCGAGTCTCAGATTGTGTGAATCAGCACCTCCAAATCTGAAACAATGGTCCTCAGTCGGAAAAGGGTGGAGTGCCCCCTCCGTGTCGGGGAGGAGATCTTGCCCCAAGTGGAGGAGTTTTAAGTATCTTGGGGTCTTGTTCACGAGTGAGGGCAGGAGGGAGCGAGAGATCGACAGGCGGATCGGTGCAGCGTCTGCTGTGATGCGTACGTTGTATCGGTCTGTTGTGGTAAAGAAGGAGCTGAGCCAAAGGGCGAAGCTCTCAATTTACCGGTTGATCTACGTTCCAACCCTCATCTATGCTATGGGTCGTGACCGAAAGAACGAGATCCCGGATACAAGCGGCCGAAATGAGTTTTCTCCGCAGGGTGTCCGGGCTCTCCCTTAGAGATAAGGTGAGAAGCTCGGTCATCCGGGAGGGGCTCAGAGTCGAGCCGCTTCTCCTCCACATCGAGAGGAGCCAGATGAGGTGGCTTGGGCATCTGATTCGGATGCCTCCTGAACGCCTCCCTGGTGAGGTGTTCCGGGCATGTCCCACCGGGAGGAGACCCCGAGGACGACCCAGGACACGCTGGAGAGACTGTGTCACTCAGCTGGCCTGGGAACACCTCGGGATCCCCGGGGAGAACTGGAAGAAGTAGCTAGGGAGAGGGAAGTCTGGGCTTCCCTGCTGAAGCTGCTGCCCCTGCGACCCAGCCCCGGATAAGCGGTACAAGATGGATGGATGGATGGATATATGCTACAGCATTGGCCTCGTATGACACAGAGCCAGCAAAACAGGCGTTGTTAGTGATGGATTGACAGACCTCCCGTCAGTATTTACTCTGGAAATTGTGAGAATCACTTAGGCTCGTCAGAATCTGACCAAGAAAATGCCACGTTGAATTAGGGAGATGGCCAGGCCAAAGCTGCTTCATTGGCCCTACGATTTTTGCAGACAAGTACTGTATGGTTGCGATCATTAGCAATCATGGCGTTTCGACAAATTCAGTCCGCGAGCTATTATAAGTTTGCTTTATTCAACCGGTGTAACCCAAAACAGGTTTGGATACAGTTTTTCCTGATAAACCATGTGTATTTTTCTTTCTGACCACCACTTTAATTCAAGTTCAATACAGTATTATTAAATACATTTCACAATGTAATTAGTGAATTTAAGTCATTTTATTTTTCTATTTAATTGCCTTTCCTTTTTTTTCTTTCAAGCAACCCCCCCTCCATAAGAGTTCTCTGTTTTGCTAATGTCGAACATATGTATTCACAGGTACACGGGTACCAATCCAACTCCGCCTCCTGGGTCGCATTACACCTCCCCCTCTGAGAATATTTGGAGCACAGGAGTAGCCTACAGCATGAATCAAGGGATGTCCGTATCAGGTGAATACTAAACTTAAAAGCAAGATGTTAATAAATGATTTAATTTATTAACTGGGAACACTGCTCCGAAGCGTCCTTCCTCCTTATAAACACACATGGACAAAATTCTTGGTACACCTCGAAGCGAAACCCGAAATCGTCAAAGATAACTTGAATCTGACAAACATAACTAAATTTTCAATGACAATCAACCAGTAGAAATTGCAAAATTTTGTTTTGGGTATTTTTTTAACAAAATGATGGTATCCTTACCCTAATATTTTGTTATACAACCTATTGAGTCAATCACTGCAATCAAACAATTTTTGTACGACTGTACTGACACTACTGCACCTCACAGCAGGTGTTTTGGCCCATTTTTCATGAGCAGACTGCTGCAGTTGTCTCATGTTTGACGGGTTATTTCTCCAGATGGCATGTTTCAGCTTCCTTCCACTGTGTTCTGTAGGATTTCACTCAGAGCTCACATCAGAATAGTCTTTAACACTTTGCTCGTAGTCATTCTTGGGTGTGTTCAGCTGTGTTTTTTGGGTTCGTATCCTGTTGCAAAGCCCATAACTTGCGACTGAGACTATGCTTCCTATCACTGGGTGGCACATTTTTAAAAAAATGTTTAATATCTAGTCTTGTGATATCATTGCACCCTGATCAGATTCAAAGTATTTTGTGCCAGATACAACAAAGCAACACCAGAACCTAACAGTAAACATAGAGCTCATCTGTTTTGCCAGAATATTCTAGTTTTGTCTCGGTCTGTACATAGGAGTTTCTGTTTGTAGGATATTCTGGGACTTTTTGTTACCATTTGTTTTAGTGGTCTCTTCAATTTGTCATCAATTTTCCTCATGCGACAGGGAGGTTGGCTCCAGTCCCGTCGATCGTACATTTCTTAGCATGTTCAATTGAGATTAACCTATAACCTTTACATTAAACATGCTTGTCTATAATTTTCTTTCTAGTCAGGTCATATTATTTTATATAACGCTTAATCACAAAAAGTCTCAAAGGGCTTCACAAGCACACAGTTGACAAATGTTAACAACAGACATCCCAGGGGGCTCATAAACTACTTACATGTTTGGACTTCCTGAATGGAGCGATCTGCATGTCGCCTGCAGCCTCTCTTCTGTGGTGAGTGTGAGTGAATGTGTGTCAGGGTATGCATCAAACTATCGTAGAACAACTGAGTTTACTGTGGTGTACGTACATTATGCCGTCAATTGTACCTCTAAATAATCTTTGTCATATTTTCTGTCTTTTATGACATTCTTTGAGGTATAATTAACATGACAAATACTTTTGTCATCACAAACTGCTTCTGTTGCATTTCCAAGGGTCTGCCATGTTTTAGGACCTAACCCACTGTTGTGACACACACTGAGCTCCACACTGAGATGTCAATGCTGGCATCTGTTGGCCATCGTGAATGGGTTTTTTTCTTAACTGTCCTGGCTTAATAATCAAAACACAGTTGGCCGAAAATTCCCATGAAAATCTCTATTTTTATTTATTCATAGCACACTGGTTTTGATCACATTTTGGGCCCCCATGTCACACTGTGTTTGTTGATAAAAAACATCTTGAAAAAAGAATTGCAAATTTAATCAAAGTAGAAATTTTAAAAGGGGGGGGATCTGAATTAGATTATTTTCCAACTGATTGACAGACATGTCAGTCTGAATTCTGTGGGCATGAATTTCCTTGACATCCTCATGCTGGACCACCGAAAGAGCATCACTGGATCTTTACTAGAGCCCCTGCATTTTGCCTCCCAAGCAAAGAAGTCAGTGGATGAGTCAGTTAACATGGGGCTCCACTCCATGTGAGGATCATGTTTGTGGACTTCAGCTCTGCGCTAAACACTATCAGCCCTGAACTCCTCTTCTGCAGTTGAGCGTGTCTACTGCCATCTGCCAATGGATGTTCAGATTTCTGAAGGGCACAGTCAGTGCGGCTGAAGGAGACATCATCATCATCAACATGCACCATCAGCACCAGGGCCCCCAAGGATGTGTCCTCTCTCCACTGCATTTATCCCTCTACACAAATAACTGCACCTCAACGCGCCCAGCTAGAAAAGCTCTGAAAGTTCGCCGGGGACACCGCCATTGGCCTCATTGACTGTGACGAGTCACTCACACAACTTGGAGCTGAGCATTCTTATAATGGCAAAGATGATCGTGGGCTTTAGGAAAATCTTTCATTCTAATCGAGCAATTTTGCTACCACACAACCAAGAAATTTTGTTCAGGAATTTCCTTGTGTCAACTGTCGAGACCTTCACGTTCCTAGCAATTAGTCTCTCAGGACCTGAAGTGGAAGCACATCTTCTCCATCTTGAAAATGACCCATCAAAGCATGTACTTCCTGCGGCTGCTGAGGAAATACAGTTGCCAACAGGAGCTGTTGAGACAATTCGACACAAATCTCATTGAATCAGTTGTTTGTTCATCCATCACAGTCTGGTTTGGTGCTGGCAATGGACAGTTAGGACTGCTGGAAAATAACCCCACCGGTAACCCCTTACCCACTCCTGTGGACTTGCAAGAACAAAGAGAAGGGAAGGCAAAATTCTCTTGGACCCTCCACATCCTGGTCACCATCTGTTCCAGCTCCTTCCCACACCTTGGCATTATTGAACTATGCACACAAAACCCATCATACATTCCAAGAGCTTCTTCCCTCTTGCGGTCCATTCCCTAAACATTTCACTGGTTGTTCCATGAAAACATTTTCCAAACTTGTCAATTTTGCACATCCCTTTATGACAGTATTACCTTATTCATGCTTGTAGCTCCACCTTTCTATGTACCGTTATTTTCCGCACTATAGGGCGCACCAAAAAGTCTTCCATTTTCTTAAAAGCTCACCGAGCGCCTTAAAATCCGGTGCGTCATTTGCATGGTCATTACGGTAATACATCGACTCCAAGATGGCTCCTTCCTGGAGAGACGCTTCCAATGTTATAACTTGCTGTTGGTTCAGTGAACTGTCGCTGCTTTATTAAATAGGTTTTTGTTGCAGCTCCGAAAAAAGGAGAGCTGTGGTGTTAATTTTTTAAAATGCACACTTTATGAATGTCTTTCACAGTCTCAACAAATACAGTTACGTCTGTCAGTCTCCTGCCTTTTCTTCTTCCTTCGACTCGAGAGGCGTTCATGACCGCCTCGGAAAAATGTAATCTAACGATTCCTTCATTGAAACTACGAAAATAATGCATCAAAACAGAAAATCAAGCGAGGAAATCACAAAATAAATTCTATATCCCCCCGTACCTATATCCCCTATATAGAATATATAATTCTATATCCCCCCCCCTACAGAATTTATTTTGTGATTTCCTCATTTGTGACTGCAGTACACAACAAAGGAATAAATAACAAACACTTCTCAGACAGTCCAGTCTCCTACATTTTACTAACATCTGATCTTTCTATTGGAGCTATGCTCAAGGAAATGCCAAAATAAATTCTCCGGGGGGGGGGGGGGTTTGAAGTTATTTTGTGATTTCCTCGCTTGATTTTATGTTTTGATGCATTACTGTATTTTTGATTTTCATAGTTTCATTGAAGTAATCGTTAATTTACGTTTTTTGGAGGCGGTCGTGAATGCCTCTTGAGTCAAATGAAGGGCTGTGGCTCCATCTAGTGGATGCATTGTAGATTGCGCCTTATAATGCAGTGCGTTTAAGAGAAAAAATGACAAAATAAACAATTCATTGAAGGTGCGCCTCATAATCCAGTGCGCCTTTTCGTGCGGAAAATACGCTACTTGAATAACTGTTGTTGATCATTATTTGACACCATTGGACATTTTAAAAGTGCCCAAGGAATCTGCATCAGTTGCATATTTGTCATTGTATCATAATTACTGCACTACTGGACACTCCATCATTTGCACAGCTGTCATTCTTCGATACTACAGCACCAATGGTACTTTTACATGATGTAAGAAGTGCTCTCTTAAATGTTGTTTATGTTATACATTTAGCTCGCTGTGTTGACACACATTTAGCTCGCTGTGTTGACACACTGCATCAATCAGAGTTAAAATGATAAATTCAAAACATTAAATATAATGATAAATCAGAACTAAGTTGATAAATAGAGAAAGGTATATAAATATCCATTATGAATACAAGAGAAAATTGACACAAGAGTGTCAGGGTGTGGAAGTATATAATCCCGATACAAACCAAAAGTTGTAAAAATATCACGGTTAAGGGTAAAGTATGAGCCTTAATGGAGACTTCTTTCTTCTTACTTTTTTCTTTTCTGATTGATATAAAAATGATTTATTAGATACAATCACATAACGGGGTAGGACTAGATACGTTTTTTACTTCTTCCTACTCCCTTGAACATAATAACTGTGTTGAATGAAGATTGATTTCTTTCTTTTTACTTTTTTTATCTACCTTATTTTCTGTCAAATTATTACTGTATATATGTTTTATGTTCAATAAACAAACAAACAAACAAACACTGTGACACACAGCGAGCTAAATGTAATCCTGTAATCCCACACCTGTAATCCTAGTGGGGCTCAAACTACTGGAGACAATTTCATGTGTGTTTTTACATTCTTGGTCAATAAAGATGATTTTGATTCTGAACCACAATTCAGAAACAATGTATAATGTTCATTGGTTGAATTTCATAAATTTTGTGATGTCATGAATAACTAATTGGGTGTTTCCTTACATTAACAGAGGGCTACCAACAATTTTGTCCATGAAATTTGTCCCCCCCCCCGCCTCAAAAAAATCTTTTTTGAAACAAGCTAAGATAGCATTAGTGTTGGTTGACTTAACCTCACAATGTCTAGTTTTCTTGAATACCACACCTTGAAAATATATATCACTAGAGCCTACGTTATGAAGGCGCAGAGCGGTGAATCTAAAATCTGACTGATCAAAAAAGAAACTGCCATTTCAACACTGTGTGTGTGTTTGACTCCAGCACCTGGGATTCTGATGGTGAAATATGATTGTGCAAAAATAAATAAATATGACTCAAAGCTGCAAAACAGAAACTCACGCTATGAAATGAAGACAAAAGACGGTCACAACAGAATGAATTCTGAAGTCTGCAAAACTATTTTGTCTGACAATTTACAGAAAAAAGCATCCAAACTAGTCGGGAGAAGCTTCATCATGCAACAAGACAATGACCCAAAACACAATACCAGCACAACACTTCAACGACTTCATCAGGGGCAAAAAGTGGAAGGTCATAGACTGACCAAGTCAATCACTCGACCTTAATCCAATCGACCCAATATTTTACCTTCTGAAGAGGAGACTGGAGAGAGAAACGCCCAGAAACAAACAAGAACTGAAAGAGGCTGCAGTGAACGCCTGGAAAAGCATTTCAAATGAAGATGCAACCGTCTGGTGAAATCAATGGCTCGCAGGCTTGATGCAGATATTGCAAGTTAGGGTTATGCCATCAATACAACATTTTATTCACTTTAGGTTAATTAAATAATGTCTGTTCCAATGCTTGTGTTAATTTAAACTGGCTGGCTTCAAACAAAATTTGCTTCATCATGAGTTGTGTAAATCTAGATGTAAATACCATGAAATAAAAGCTGGAATTCTGAACTTGTTTGGTAAGTTTGGTATTCATCTTTTGATCGGAAATCCACGTCTTCGGTATACAATAATAATAAAGGAATCAAACTTGCCATTTCAATACTCTTGGTGGTGACTGTGTGTGTGTGTGTACTGTATATGGGGGTACAACAATACATCTCTTGTATCGAATCTTTCAATACAGTGGTTACAGTTTGATGTGGACTGCATGAACAAAACGCACAAGCTCTAACCAAATTGTTTCGCCAACTAATTATTCCATACATGCAAAAAGTTATGCGTCAAGTTACCTCAAACAGGTGCTAAACCAAACCAACAAAAAGGGAGTGTACACGTTTCAGACATATGCTAAATCCAACAGGAAGGTCGCCGTTTTGAATTTAAAAGTTGGCATCCCCGTAACTACAAAAGCTGCTGTCAATTGACCCACATGATCATATCTTGTAAAGATTTGGCACATTTGAAATGTCCGTGCCTGAAGACATCTACAACCGGATTTCTATCATAGTGGTAGCGCCACATTCTGCCTGAAGAAAATGTTTATTTTCTGAAATGTTTTATTCTTGGATATTTTTCTCCCAGCAGGTTAACCAGATTAACTTCGTATGTGCCTTTTTTTTCTTTTAATGGCTCAAAAGCATACTCTACAATTTTTTAGCGAAGCAGCCTTGGTTGTATGTGTCATCAAAATCGATAACATTTTGTTGGTTTACCCCAAAGTCTCCTGGTGCTATTGTAGTGCGCAAGTTAACAGGAAGTCTGTCATTTTTAATTTTCTTTCACATTTGGCTCATTTTTGTTGTTTTATAAGATAAGAAAACCTTTATTAGTCTCGCAATGATGGTCACCTTTTAAAAATCTCTGAGAGGTTTTCTCCGATTGCCTTGAAAATGTGGGTGTTTCATCCTCAAATGTTTAAGACGACCAGGACAAGCAACCCTTTTTATTTTGGCGAATGCTGTTTGCCCACAAAAAAGATGCTGATTTTGTTGGTCTTAACATTCGTGAAAACATGAAACTTGCCTCATACGCCATGCTTGGCCAAATAATCACTATTATCTTTGTAGTTTTAAAGAAATAGCTTAGTTGCTGCGGTAGAACATTTCACGAAGATTAGTGTACCAAAAGTTGAAGGCATATGTAACAGCCCAAGATCTAGAAAAAGTACTCTTAACTCAACAGGAAATCTGCCATTTTTAATTTCCTTTCTCATTTTGGCCTCATTTTAGACCTTTCATAGAGCTCATATTTTCTCAAACTAGTTTTTAATTTGAGGTTCTTTCATTTTCTAAAAATTCCAATTCCAATATGTCAGTATCCCAATGTGCCTGTCTCAACATTGCCAGGGCCGTTATAGCTTCTCGCACCTCTAGTTTAATTTATATATAAGATAACCTTTATTTGTCTCACACTGGGGAAATTTACAGTCTACAGCAGCAAGATTGTGGGTAGAAAAAAGAAATAAGAAAAACAAAGTGTTTGCATTCACAAAATAAATGTTACAGTTTCAATGTCAAAGTTCAATTAAGTGCAATATAAATATGGATATAGATAACACATTTTATTCTTTATTTATATATATATATATATATTAGGGGGCGATGCGGAAAATGTTTAATGTTTAATCAGCTGAACAGTTTAAAGTTGAAACGTTTGAATTGGTCAAAAAACTGTAGACATAAGTGGAGAAAAAACAACAAAAACATTATTTTGGGCATGTTGAAAATCGTTCCCAATGTGAATTGAATGTGCTGAATGATTTAAATTGCAAATAGGAACAATTTGAATCTATTAAATTGTAATGTTTCAATGGGAATTAATAGTCAATTTTTGGTGGAAAACTGACTCGTTCCAAAAAATTTGGAAGAACAGTTATAAATTGAGTCGGATGGGTTAATCTGGCATAGCAAATCCTCTAAAAACCAAAAAGAAACAGCTTCAAAGGAATTTAAAGTACATCTCCAGCTGCCCATCTTGAAGTATTGATGGATAAAGGAGCAAAATATGTGAGGTTTGATAAATATCTGGTGTTGCCGTTTGTGTGTCTCATCCTGTATTTGACAAAATAATTACCCAGTTTAATTTTAATATACACTCCGCTATGTTGGGAACAGATATGACTTCAAGTCGTTGATACGGTGTCCCTTGGACCCACCAGTTGATATTGAGTGACACACCAGATTGCTTGCATACTGAGGTGAATCTGTCCTTTTTTTCCCCTTGGTCTTATCCCCTAATAGCCCATTCACTTCATTGTTTGCGAAAAATGACGGGGACAGTTGGGCTCTGTAGCCATCCCTACTTTAGATGAAAAAATATGTATAGATAGATGAATAAACATTTTTAAATACTTAAGAACAAAGCATTTCACATTTTTTATGCACTACAAGTAGTTTTATCTAGAACCAGTGCTCTACAAAAGTGCACCAAAACATGTTTTATTATTTAAGCGAGGAGTCGGCAATCCAAAATGTTGAAGGAGCCATACTGGACAACCCCCCCCCCCCCAAAACAAATATGTCTAAAGCCGCAAAAAAACAAAAGCCTTCTCTTAGCCTTGTAAGGCAACACATGCTGGCAACACATGCTGTTTGTATCTATATTAGCCTACTATCAGAATGACTAAGTTGGCTACAAATACTATATTTTTCCCTGCACAGCATCCTGTAGAGCAAGGGTGCCCAACCTTTTTTGACCAAACATCTACTTTTCGATCAACCAACCTCCCGCGATCGACCCGTTACCGCACACGCACGCACTTACACACACATGCCTACCTACCTTTGTCGAGACCAGATGCGGAGGCATTCGACACACCTTTGCAGCGTGTTAACTATGTAGCTCACGTGTACCATTTTAAAATGCTTCTATCGGCCCTCCAGACTCCCATTCTTTGCCAGGACCATCGGTGAATTGTACCTGAAAAGGCTTTTTTTTTTTTTTTTTTGCAACAGCCACCTGACTGGCATCCCGCCCTGCTAATGAAACGTGTGTCAAAGGCTAAGACACAAATCTTCGTTGACAGAAATGTTGAAATTTAAATCTGATTCTACACATTTTTACAGCATTAGAAAACGTTAAGAATGTTTGTGTCATGTTTTTCCTCCAACATAAACCATATTAAAACGAAAAATATATTTCCCTCCCCCATCTTTTTCAATTTTCAAACATTTTTGAAAAAGCTTCAGGGAGCCACTAGAGCGGTGCTACAGAGCCACATGCGGCTCTGGAGCCGCAGGTTGCCGACCCCTGATTTAAGCCTTCAGGCCATATATAATATTATAATAGAAATGAATACTGCCTGTTTGGCATGCCCAATCACTTGAATGGGTGGACCAGTGATTGTAATTAAGTTAGCAAAGCGATCATTCTTTTTCTTGAAATACTCCAAGATGCTGTGATTAATCTGCAAATATTTGCCCCCAAAATTTCAAATTTGTCCCCAGTATTGTACAAGGGTCCTTAAAGTTTTTTGGGCATTTTGTTGACATTTATTTGTACCTAGAGGTTGTTTTAAAAAAAATTAAAATAAAAGGAAATAAAACACACATACATCCATACTTAATGTCTGATACAAATTTATGTTATACAAAATATATAAAGTTGTCTGGCAATAATCGGATATTTAATTTACTGTTTCTTGCGCGGTCAAAGCAGTACAGAGCGTAGTTGCTTCCGTTTTACTCCTTGTTACTTACCTCATTAAAGTTCTTGTCAGCAATGGTATCATGATGAAAACTAAGTCAGTGATCTGTGTTTGGATCCTGCGGTAAAAATAGTCCGTATGGTCGTGCATCAGTTTAGCCACATTAGCTCACAATCATTGCCCCCAAGCCAGTCGTGGCACTTATGTGCACAATGAGGGCATGTCGTTGGCTGTTTGCATATGAAAATCACCTAACATTGTAAAGATTGTTGCTCCTTCCGAAGGTACTGTGGAGATGTGGAATTTCTGAAAAAAATATACATTATGCCTTGAAAACGTCATTCAGTGTAGTTATTTTTTATGCCCACTCAATGGTATCCTTATAATGTCATTACTCAAGTATTTCAATGCTTCATACAATGACTGGATGCTAGGCAGTTCAGGGCACTTGACTAACTTTTTTTTTAAACTAGTAATTATAGTAATAGGTCGTGATGATTATGGAAAACATGGTTTCAAAAATTTTTTTGAATAACCTTAATCATAAGTATGAGAAAAAAGCCTAGTTTTGAACTTGGATTTAAAAGCATTTGCATGGTATTTTTATGCTTTGAGTCTTTATTCATTCATATTATTCACTCTGATAACAAAATATACCAGTGAATCTAGGCCTGTATTATGCATAAGAAAAGAGATAAAACTCCTTTTTAAGGGTGATCACACACAGAATGTCCATATTTTTATATTTCAATAGAAAGATTGTTTAAATTTTTTGAGTTACTAACATTGAAGGCATTGGGGTTTTTTTCTTTCTGAGTTTAACCTTTTGAGGGGCACCAGTGGACAGCTGACCATGTTATCGAGTTAGAGGGTGCATTAAAGGGTTAAAGTATCTGATTGCATTTGAATGCCCTTCATCTCGCTGAATGTGAGAAATGTCACTTTACTCCCCACAAAGTATCTGCCTCCTATTTTCTCCAAACATTCTGCCTGTTACATGGCACGAGTGGTCAAAGAGTGATCAGCCCACTCTCACACACAATATGTTTCCGTGTTTTAAGCTAACGATCACTTGATTGTTCCGGACCCCACCAGCCGTATACATATGATGCTTTACACCAGTATCAGACAGTATTTATAATTCCATATGTACCACAGGATGAAATGTTTAACGTGCGTTCTCTGTTTCCAAAATACACCGAGCAGGTTCAGCATGGCGTTTTAGTGAGTGGTGCGAGTGAGGAAGCCGGCTCAAAATGGGCACACACCGTCCTTCATAAAAAGCAAATGGTGTTAGCTCAGTTGGAGAGCCTTTCACCCTTTCATGCACCAATAATGACACAGTTGGAGCACCTTTGCTGTATTTTCCCCCCAAAAGTACCAGTATTTGAAAGTTATGGAATTGGATTATTTTTGCCCCCCAAAATTCTTGTATGATACTTGTACCAGTATTTGGTGCAAGACGACTGCACATTAGCATTAAGTTAGATGATGTTTTTTTGATTTATTTATTTTTTAACTTTTCTTTTGTGTCCATTTTACAGTAAACTAAAAGGAAGTAACAAATAACTTGAAGCTCCAATGTTTTCCATCTTATTGGGAGAATTAATCGCTGTCTATCGGTCTCAACCTGCACACGTGCGCTCGTTCGTGACTTCGTGCTGTGGAGAGTGAAATGCTCAAACTCTCTGAACCACTCTGTGTTATGGCTCGAGCCATAAGTTTCTACTTCCAACACACTCTGCTCTCGGCATTCTACAGCAGAATACATGGCGCAACGCAGCCGGCGACTGACTTAACTCCAGCACACAATGAACTGATAATGATATTGATTCATTGTTGCAGCCCGAATATTTTTTTTTGTGCGTTTTATGTTCATCCTACAAGCTCACTCAAAAGCCAAATCACCCTAACATTTTTGGGTATTGTATCTGTTATGATAACTTTTTGACAGTGTGAATGTTTGAGGCTTTTTCTTTCGACTGCGATGCGATTGATGTTTTTCTTGGTTAATATTGGTGACTGCTGTGTTTCTTATCGTCCCATCCAGGAATGCCTGGAGCTTATGACCTTAGTACAGTCATTGGCAGTGGCCCATCAGTCTCTCACAACAACCTTATCCCTCTAGGTACGTCTTTCTCCATGTTTTGTCACTGTCTAATGCAATTCTACAATTCTGTCAGCACTGTCACATTTTTGACAAGGCTCCCATCAAAATGCCAAATGTCAACTTCCATGCAAGGACAAAAAATGTGGAGTCAGTCTTGCAATCAATTTACCAGCAGAGGTCCTTTAGGTTAACTGTGTTAAAATTGCCCCTAAATTAAAAAAAAAAAAAATGCCGATCTCAGATAGGAACAGTGCGTAAGAATCTACAATCAAATCAAATGAAATTGTTTGAATGTCAGGCAAAACTGAGCAGTTTTATCCCCTTTCACCTTTTTTAAGTAACCTTGTGGCCCATGTCAAATGTCTTTTTTTTTCTTTTGTTTTGATGGGGGTTTTCTCAGATCGCTGAAAATGGATGGTGGGATGCAAATGGCCCCCGGACCGTAGTCTGGACCCCCCCTGCTTTAGCATATGGCTCTGAGATGTTTTAGTAGGTCTCCGGCTGTTACATATACCTCCAATATTTCCTCAATCTTGGTGACACGTACAACCACGGACTGATGTTTTTGCAGTTTCATGGGATTTTGTGCTGTTTAGACCCTCAAAATCTGCTGTTGTTGTTGTTGTTGTTGTTGAACTGTGGGTTGCCACAGCAACAGCATTTCGAGTCAATATGAGGTCAGTCTAGTCAACCTGCTGGGAGGAAAAACAAAGTACAACATATTTTCCTTTATCCAATAGGTGGCGCTGTTTCCAATTTCTAGTGAAACTCAAATCTGCTTATTTTGACTGTCAATTCCATCTCACAGCCACCTGCACTGCTAACCACACATGCGTGTTTCTCTCTCTCTCTCTCTCTCTCTCTCTCTCTCTCTCTTTCCCTCTCTTTCTCTTTCCGGCTCTTTCCACTGCTGCAAATCTTGTTGTTCCAAACGCAAATAGCTGATGAGTATTCAGTATGAGGGTGGACTCAGACACTTTCATTGGTCTACTGTGACGTGTTTAGTAATTTCATTGGTCAGATGTAACAAGAATGAGGGGATATAATGACGGCTTGATGCTCATCAGTAAAAATGCATAAATAAAACCACGTCACATTTAAAGCCGGAAGTTTACAAATTTTGGAAAAAAATTGCTACTTGTAGTCCGGAAAATAATGCCGGGCGTGATGTGTGTACAAAGTTTCATGTTGTCATGAATCTTAAACCCATCAAAATCAGGGGGAAGGTTGGATGTGAAAGAGGACATAAAAAGCACGTCCACAGTAGGTGTATATAGTGACGTTATGTGCATTGTGCAAAACAACATCCCAAAAATGACACATCTACAAAGCACAGTTCAAACTGCAAGCGATCAGTGACACGAAGGAACGTAGCAATCGAGCAACAGCGAGAGAGTATAAGATCAACGAATCCATGGTCCACAAATGGAGGAAGCAGGAAAGCGAGCAAGTCAAGAAGATGAAACTGAGTTTCCATTGAAACAAGGCGAGGTGGCCTGCGTTGGAAGACCAACTCAAGCAATGGATTCGTGATCAAAGAACAGCCGGGAGAAGACTCTCTACAGTTGCCATTCGACGGAGGGCATCAACGCTCGCAGAAAAAATGAAAATCCAACATTTTCAAAGAGGCCCATCTGGGTGCTTTCGTTTTATGAAACTATCCATCCACGCAAGGACTGCCGTAGCGCAGCAACATCCGAAGGGTGCCAAGGAAAAGCTGACCATCTTGCTTGATGGGTGCGCGTGGAGTCACAGATCAACAGGGACGATGACTTTTTGTCGGGGTGTTTGGGACTGAGCGCAAAACGAGGTTCTGAGAATGCAATGAATCCTATCGTGTACTTTTCTGCCTGATAAAATCACAAAGATGGGGGTGGGGCAGTTACAGAATCGCCTCATATATGAAGGTGTGCCAGTTTTATTGACAAGCAACAGTACATGGGATTTAAAATCGAGAGATTTGTCACTTAACCCTTTCATGCCCCCTGTAACCTGATAACATGCTAAGCTGTCCATTATCGTAACCGCTGTCCCCGAATGGATTAATATGCCCAGGTTCAGTTTGCAACCTCCATCTCCTTTCTATGAAGAGCTGTCACGTAAAATGTGAAAGGTGAAGCATTGTGAATACGTTCTGATTGTTCGCAACGTGTACAGTAGCGCGCACAAAAGTCTGGCCACGGCTTTGGGTGGTGTTGAATGTGTTTTGACAAGTACCGTACGAAAGTATGGTCATGAAAATTCTCAGTTATGGGAATCGAAAATGCATTTTCCAAGTTCTTGAAAAATAACGTATTGTATATTTTAATTAATGTATGATGTTGATACAACATAAATACTGATTTAGGAAATCATAGCTCTAAAGCACCTTTTTATTATTATTTTTCTATGGGATGGAGAGGTCAGATCGTTCATCTCATGTTATTTAAAATCTCGTGTTGCTGTTGTATTAAAACATGACAAACTGTATGAAGAAGTCTGTAGTTCGATTTAGAGGCACAGCCGACAATGTTTTTCTAGTTTTGGATTTGGAAATGAAGTGAAAAGATTTTGAAAAAGTCACAGTAAATGATTGTTGAAAAAAAGATACAAACCCTGTGGTGCTTTGTATAATTAACGTTTTCATCTGACAGCAAATGACTGCTTTTATTTATTTTTTGTTTTGTTCACAGTGAACACAGGTATTGTGAACCACACCCACTCCAGGATGGGCTCCATCATGAGCACAGGAATTGTCCAGGGTATGTCCAGTTAATAATTAACACAGTGCAGAAGCCCACATTGGTAAGCAACATATATTTATCATGCCGAAGGTCAGAGGGAGTACTGAATATAATGCCCCATTCTGTTTTTCAGGAGCCACAACAGGCCAGTCAGGTCCCAGTAGCAGTGGTGCTTACTATCCGGTCACCAACCAGTTTACCCTGGGCGGTGCTGCAATCTCTATGGCCTCTCCCATGGTCATCCCCAGTAATACCATGCATTATGGCAGTTAAGATGAAGACTTTGCAAAGACCCCTTTAACTTGCCCATCTCTGCATGACAAAGACTCCCCTGTAAAAAAAACAACAACAAAAAAATCAACTTAATTTAGTCCCTGCCACTCCTGAATTCCAACTGACCCATGGACCACAGCCGATACCAAAACCAGTGCTCTCCTGGCACTTAACTCCTTGTTCAACATCTTCCTTCTTGTTATTGTCTGTCCAATATTGTACATCATCTTTCAAACATGCTTATATCCGTCCAACTCATTTTAACATGGCTGAAACGCCCTATTGTTTTTGTCTCATAAGGCCTCTTCGTTGCACACCAATGAATTGATGAACTGCAGCAGTTTTCTTACCCCCCCGCCCCTCATATCAATCACCTTAGTTTCTCTTTTTCTTAGTGAAATGCATTGTCTCCAGTGTTTCTCTAGTGTGTTGGCGAAAGAGAGCTCGACACCAGCTGCAAGAGGGAGTTGTACCCCCACAGCTCTTCATTACATCATGGTCAACAATTTTCCTTTTTGGGGTGGGGGTGGGGCTCGTCTTTACATCATGTTATGTCAGACATAAAGTGAGGAAAAAAACACATTTGCACCATGTCCTCAAGGGTGGTGTATATGTATACAGGGACACTTATATCCTGAAGTGTAATGAAATTTATCTTTGGTAATCCGAACCTTTGTATGATTATTTTATGTTCTGCTCATTACCCGATTTTAGGTTATTGATGTGTTTCTGTTTGAAGTCTTTCATAAAAGTAGTCTTGATGCAACCCTCAATGGATCACACGTTTGTTAACGTGTATGCTGGGCCATGACATAAATATGCACCTCTTATTTTCTCTTTGTCTGCTGTAGATTGTGTTCCGGCTCTTCATGATGACCCTGAGCGTGTGCACGACTTTCACTGAACCCCATGCTGGGCCGTTATCTTAAAGGGGCCATATCGTGCTATGTTAGACCTTTCATGCACCCTGTAACCTGATAACATGATAAGCTGTCCACTGTAGTAACTGCTGTCCCTGAAAGGGTTCAGCTTCCAACAGTTTCAACTACAGGCATATATATGATTGTATATCACAGGGGTGGCCAACCCGCGGCTCTTTGGCTGGTTCAATGCGGCTCCCGGGCTCTCACACGACAAGCGTCGAAAACGCCTCGGCAGTGGCGATGCCATTCAAAGAAGGCGCCAACTTCACAGAACGTACTCTGTCAGCCTATCATCAATCCCGTTCCTTGATTGACATAGAGAGCAACCAATCAGATGATTGCATCACCGCTCACGCGCAAACAACGGCGCTAAGTGCTAAGCTAGTCAGTGAATTACCTCTTGATTTTAAGGCGGGGGTGCCCAATACGTCGATCAGAATCGACCGGGAGCCAGCAAACTGGTCCCAAGTCGACTGCAAGGGGTGGGAGGAGGAAATGGGTAGGAAAAAAAAAAAGATTTGTTTGTTTGTATCTTGAGCTTTAATTCCTTTTCGGCCCGTTCCGACTGTTGCTCATCGTGGTGTGCATGCATATGTGCGGGAGTGCACTGGTGGGCACCCGCGTGAGTGTGTGTGTGTGTGTGTATGCTTGCACGTGCGCAATCGGGTCGTTCGTGAGAAGTTGGTCGCTTCAAAAGTCGATCTTTGGCCAAAAAAGTGTGTGTGCACGCGCGTGCCCGAGGAAGGGTAAGATGTGGCTCTTTGCAGTAACTCAGTAAAAAAATTGGCTCTTGGTCTCTGACTGGTTGGCCACCCCTGGTATATCACTTAGGCACAACGGCAAGCTAATTTCTTATGAAATCTGAGTTATTTTAGTGGCTCCTTTGGCTACTTCCTAACCTGGAAGTAAGACCCCTGGTTTACTAAAACACCTATCCCAATGTGGCTGGTACACCCCTTTCATGACGTCGCCCTATAAAGCTCCGGACGTTGACGTCCCCAAATGCACTGAGCGAAACGTAAACAGCAGCAGTTTGGCTGAATAGAAAACCTGTCGCTAATTAGAGTAAATGGTGCCACAACAAGAGGAGGCAAAAGAAGGGGTCAGCATTCTACAAGCTACCAAAAGAAGAACCAAGGCATAGCCAATGGATAGCAAAAAATAAACTAGCGATCACGCTGTTGAGTGACAGGTTTATTCTACAAATCATGGCAAAAGGTGGCTGAATCAGCAGATGCTAACATACCCAAAATAATAGCCCAAGCTAGTCTCCCACCACACACAAAATCTGCGGGAAATAGTCTGTTTCATTTATGCCATAAACAATTCTTGTTTCTGTTGCTATGGTTTCATAGATATTCCAGTGTTAAATTTGATAATTGATCAACAATACTTCCTCTGGGATAAATGATAGCGGTGGCTGCCGCCGAATCTGCAGATTCTAGCATGGCTGATAACAGTGTAAGAGTAGCGTGAAGCCTAGATGGTAATATTGACCACGCATTAAGGGGAATAACAAATCCAGATGGTACAACTTGTAATTTTAGATCCGGCCATGGCATTCTCCCTACCTCTCATCACGATAGAAAAAAAATAAATAAACACTCCTGCCGGCAGCTTCATAGATCAGTAATAATCGACTATGCTGTCCATCTTGCGCATCTTTGTCATTATGTCCTTTTCACCAAAGTGAGATGTGAATCGAATCGGGCGAAATGTAGACAGATAAACACTTTTAGCGCTGCTCTCTATTGTTAGTCTTTGGCATGCTGCCGCTACTGTACTGACATTGCGGCTGCGTAAACAGATACAAAGGTTCTATTGCACACCACCCACAAATCGGTCAATGAACAGTTGTTACCACTTGGCAGACTCGTGCCGCTTTTCCATTAGTCCCAAACAATCCCACACCACACAACACTCCGATCTCACTAACATTCATTTGACTGCCCGTGCAAGTCAACGGGTCGAGGTCTTTACTCTGCGGCGTCTGAAGCCGGTTGGCGGTTGCCCAAAACCGCCATCTCCGAGGCGGGAGGCACAACCGTTGGGTTGGGGAAACGGCGACGCTCCGCTCTGGCACAGGAGACCTCTCATTCAAGAGAATGGGACCCAGTGTGTGAAAGTAGCCCTTTCTGCCCAACTGCAAAATCAAAGAGTTTCACTGGTGGCTGCTCTGAGAAACTGGCCGTGTCTCTTTCATTCCACAAGACGTACGTCTTTTTAAAATTAGGCCCCGCCTACCAAGGACGCACTTGTACGTCTAAGTCTTTTTTTTGAGTCATAGAGAGGAGGAGGGTCTGATGCAATCTGTGAACGAGAATAAGCCGTTGTAAATCATGGAAAAAAGGGACCAGTAGGTGGCAGTGGTGCCTCACGTGATTGAAATGCGAGCTTTTACAAAAAGCTCTTATTCTCCGTTTTTTGCCCAGGAATCGCCATTTCCATGAAACTTTGCTATTTTGTAATGCTGATTGCTGAAGAATGGAAAAAGATAGAAACAAATTATTATTTTTTTCTGCTGAAAGAAGAGAGTCAAACTTTATTTTGGTAGGCTCCATGTTTATACAGCATTAGAACCAAATATTCTGTGGGCCTTGCAAGATCAATCAAAATCCAGTAAAACGCTGGGACTGAGAGGGTTGCTCCAGTGAAAATGGCTGGGATTGAATGAGTTTTAATCTTCAGGGGCGGTGCGGGGGTAGTTCCTCATTTTGTGACGTAGAAAAGTGAGTACCTAGTTGTTTTCTTGGATTGGGCAGAGCGGTCGCTGAGAGAGGTGGAATGAACAGGAATTCTCAGAGATGGGGGAATCGAGGAAACCACCACCTTGGCGGTGTTTTTTGGTGAGGAATTCCTATTTTAACATGCCGAAAAGCTGTATAAAGTTGATTTAGCGTGATGTGTCCTCTCTAAAGGGAGGGAATGCAGTTTTAAAAATGCAACCTCATTTCACTTGACTAAAACGTCCCCTCATCGAGTCTCTGACACAAGCCACAGGGTCCTCACTTTTGTGCACAAGAGGAGCACTGTCTTGTGTACTCCAAACAAGCCTACATTAGCCCTGGCTGTTACCATGGTAGAATGACTTATTCAAAATAGCGTTACAATAACACTAAGCATTTTCGGTTTGATTTTTTTTTTTTGTAGATTGTGGTCCAGCTTTTCATTATGAGCCTGAGTATTGGGACAGATTTGTCTCAAAATGATTCACTCAACTATATTTGTGATTTTCACGTGTTTTTGAGATCCACTATGTCAGTGATTTTCAAGTTTTGAGCTCCGCAAATACTGTATATGCGCGATATTGACATATTTTTTGAAATCCACAAATATATGCACAATTTACATGTTAATGTTGTATGAGCATTTATCATGACTTGTCCTTTGTAAATATTCAATTCCACTTGGGAATTGTTGAATGTGTGTTTGTGGATCACCGTGCATGCTCGTTGATTTTGAAACAAATGTTTTACACAGTTTTAAGGTACTCAGACACACACACACAACAGTTGAAAATATTTGCATGTGTTGAAACGCTATTCCTTCTTGATCCGCCAGAAGGCAATGTTGCTGTTTCCATTGAGCCGGAATGAGGCATCGCCTGTATCGCTTTTATAAATTGGAAATTGAAACACGGAAAACATGCCGTTATCTGAATCCATGTACCGCCGTTCATGCTAATTTAAATTCTGAAAAGCAACTCGAAATGAACATTTGGGGTTATATTTTCAATTTTCGTTTTTAAAACAAAAATAGGACAACTACTTTAATGACCTTAGGGGAAAAAAAACAAAATTTGGAGTTTTCTGGAAAGGGCTTGAATTTCTGCATTTCCATTTTCAATGTTGAATTTTTGTGGTTTTCAGTCTACGCATTGCAGGGAGCACAGGATCGTGCCATCAACTGTCGCCAGCATGGTCTAAGTGAAGTAAACAATTCATTGTGTACAATGGACTCGAGTTACATCCTTCTTAAAGGAAACAAAAGGCTGGCGCTCAAGGGATGCGATGTGATTGTGGATAAAATAGCCAGAATATTCCAGGTATGTAACACTTTATTTTCTCCATTGGTTTGGAGTACATGCTAAGATGAGCAGTTGCTGTTGTATTCCAAAGGGTGTGTGTGTGTGTGTGGGGGGGGGGGGGGGGTTATTGAACCCACGTGCTCGTTTACGTGATCTCTTGTGTTACCCAATCAGCTCCCTCTTCCAATTAGTACCTTGCAGAAAAAATTGTTGCTAATTGGGTCACATTCTGTTGCACTGATTGGTTAGACAAGTTGTGAACAAAAAGCAAAATAAACGGCCACAAAATATTGTGGGCCGTTTAAAAGCTAAACCTAAGGCTGTATATCCAAATCACCTCATTCATTCATTTTTATTTTTATTTCTTCTTTCATAATAAAAGCAACACAGCCAGTGTCATATTCCAACAAATTCTAATCACAAATGAGGAAATTGGTAACAAAAAGTTAATATGCCTGAAAGGGCATGGAAGAACATTTATTTAATCCGACCCCAACTATCATTAAAAATAATAATAATAATGAAAATACAAATACCATAATGGCGTATTCCATTGCAACAACAGTAATTTACGATAATGGGAAGGTAAACAACACCAGCAATGGTCAAGACAGCACGTACGCACAATTGTGCAGAACCAAAAAGCACATGTTTACATTTGACAGGTAGCACTGATATAATCTTTACTGATAAATACTGTGACCAGATCATTTGTTTAAATATCATTTTAAACCTGTGAAGATGATTGGATTGTTTCTCTTTGCACGCACAGATTAGTCAAAAGGTTTCACACCACACACAAGACACCCAAAAACTTTTCCGGGTAGTTCAGATTTTAGGTAGAGTGAACTCTTCATGTCCGCTCAATGTATGAACGTGCTCTAATTGTAAAAAACAAAACCAAAAAAACCATTTGTAAGTTGGTAGGTAATATTTTCTTGAATGATTTATACAAGACTATAAGGTATAGTCACAAGATGCTGAAATTATAACAATTTAGAATAAGCAAATTATGAATGTGCTCCAGCAACAAGTTATTTTCCAACAGAATGTGTGGCTTCTGAGTACATAAGGAATGTGATATCGTGTGTCACTTCCCTTTTCAAATGCTGAAGGCTCAGGTACTGTCGACATGACAACATTTCCTCCCCGCCTTCGTGCCATCAGCCGGCACTGGTACTGCTGTGAAGATTGCTGGTTCTGATGGGATTGACCACACACAACACAGCATCTTGATAGGATTCTAACCCAGACTTTGACTGGCCAGTCCAAAAACGCAATTTTGTTTTTGTTTGTTTGTTTTTTTTAGGCATTCAGAGGTGGACTTGCTGGTGTGTTTTGGATTTTTGTCCTGCTGCATGATCCAAGAGCGCATGAGTTTGAGGATGCAAATTGATTGTCGGACAATCTCCTTCAGGATTTTCTGGTAGACAGCAGAATTCATTGTTCCATCAATCACAGCAAGTTGTCCAAGTCCTGAGGTAGCAAAGGTGCCAGAGACCATCACTCTGCCACTACCATGCTTCACTGTTGGAATAATGTTCTTTTTAACCAAATGCTATGCAACTTTTACGCCAGATGTAATGGGCTGCACATCTTCCAAAAAGTTCAGTTTTTGACTCATCAGTCCACAGAATGTTTGCATGTAATCCAGTATGCTCAAGTTCAGTGAATTCAGCTTTGAACATGTATACACACAAGTTTACGAATGTTTTACTTTTTTGTCCTTGTTACATTTACAGGCTATTTAATGTCTGTATTGTCCTCTTTCATTCAAAGTATCCCCAGAGACTGGCTTTGTTTACTTTACAGCACTTTGTATGTATACAATAGAGTAGGCCAGGTCTATATGCTCAAGTGCAGGCTATTAAGCGCTTCACAATTGTTAAAGTGTTAAAATATCAATCTTTGTCTAATTTACAGCCCTTCTAAATAGCCTATAGGCTGTTTCACTCTATAAAATAATAACAATGTTCATTGCTAATAAAGCACTTCAACTTTAAATATGTCGAAATGCTTTCTTGACTTGTCCTTCCTGATTGACCACCAAGTGACCCCAGGTTCCAGAGGCTAGTATGACATGTTAAATAATGTCAATTAAATCAAAACATTTTGTTTTTTCATATTTATATGTGATTCTATGCATTTCAGGCTTTGTGGGAGCCAAACACTCACATTTCTTTTGCCCGCGTGATTTTGAGGAGTGTCACTTATTTCCAGATCTGAAAGGTGGCAACCCTACGGACGAATGGTGTATGAAAACATTCTGCGCCAGTCAGACACCATTTGACAGTTTTATGAGAAACTAAGGCTAGGTGCACCTTGCTGGTCTTAATCCTCAATTTAGATTTTATGGTAAAATCCGATTTTGTTTTTTGTTGTCGTTGTCAGACTTCACATTACATATTAAATGCGACTTCTGTCTGGTGTGTGAACCAAATGCGTCATTAAAGTGACCCGCAAGCGTAGAAGATACGACGTCGCTCAAGATAGTGTTTACGTAAGAAAATGTGGTCACCGCCTACATTTTAGAGGCTTATCTTTTTTTCATCTCATCTACAGAGGAGCAATAGGAGAGGAGGTATAAATATTTTGGGGAAATGAGGCCAGGCTTTTTGGTTCTCGGAGACATCTATGCATAATAAATGAACCCTCTTTGTGGCTTAATTGCGACTATCACAATAAGTGTCGCCTTTATGCTTTTTGTTTCAAATGGGATTAAATTAAAGTCAGTACTGTTACTCAAAACAACTGTGTAGATTCACGGACAATCGCACCCCGAAGCACTGTCTCCCCGCCCACATTTTGGAATTTGGATGTTGTACAGGCCGGGTATATATAACAGTTCGGACGGAGGTTGCATTGCAAAAAGACGATCTAGGACCACATTATGAAAGAGACCCAAGATTTGAAAAAAAAATCGGAATTGAGCCGTTCAGACTGTAATTGATAAAATCAGATATAGATCGAATATGGGCAAAAAAATCTGATCTGGGTTGCATTTGTCTGCAGTATGAACCTAGCCTAAGAATCAGGGTTGGGAGGGTTACATATAAAATGTATTTCGATACAGTTACTAGCTACCTGATAAAAAATAAAATAAAACAAAACTTAGTAATGTAGTCTAAGTGTCATACTATTGAAGTAATGTAATTTAAATACCTTTAATGACTGTACGTTTGGATTACTCCAATACCAATTATGGTCATGAAGACAAAATCTCTTGTCGCAGCCTAGTCCTCGCGGCGTTACTCTGTCGATGATGGCCGGCTGTGGGCCCGATGCTCAAGCGTCATCCATTTTCAAGGCTCGTTAATTCACGAGGTAAGTTTTTACAAACTCCTTGGCGGGTTCGGACTCCCATGGCCAACTTCCTGCTGTCCATCTTGACCAATGCCTTTACAGGGGTCCGATGAGCGTCGGCATCGGGCGCCTTAACCTGACGTTCGATCCATCCTGCAGTGCTAATTCTGCTTCCCAAAAGAGGGCCACTGGGCGGCTCGCATTCCACGCCAGTGAATCGGGCTTCTTACCCATTTCAAGTTTGAGAATAGGCTGAGATCGTTTTGGCCCCAAAGCCTCTCGTCATTGGCTTTACCGGATAACACTGCTGTTTGAGCACCAGCTATCCTGTAGGTGGAGGGGGAAACTTCGGGGAGAACAACCTATTAGATCACGGATGTCAAACTCATTTTTGTCAAGGGCCACATTTTAGTTACCGTTTCCCTTGAAGGGCCATTATGACTGAAACCATATAAAGAAGTCAAGAATAACAGGTTTAATCAACTATTGTTCAAGTTACTGTAATGATGGGTTTGGTAACAAGAAAATGCTCGCATACAGATGAGAAATTTTCATTTTGGTCGGGATTTTAGCAAGCACCATGGAAGTTGACATGTTTGAATTGCTTTTGCAAGTCACATAGAATGATATGGGTCTGATGTGGCCCTCCCGGCCTTGAGTTTGACACCTATGTACTAGATGGTTCGATTAGTCATTGACCCCTAGACCGAGGTCGAACGACTTATTTGCACGTCAGGATCACTGCGGGCCTCCGCCAGAGTTTCCTGACTTCGCCTTGCCCAGTCAAAGTTCACCATCTTTTGGGTCCTATCGCGTGCGCTGTCCTTCCACCACGCAGACACAGCAGCGGGCCAGTGGTGCACCCGGAAAGACATGCCCCGCGAGGGCGGAATCCCACCTCGGCCAGCCTGGCGCCGGCCCTCACCTTCATTGCGCCGGGTCAGGTTTCAGCGAGGCTTCCGACTAGGGCGCGCATTCGACTCCTTGGTCCGTGCCGAGCCTGCCGCCGCGCCTTCTGTGTTGAATGTATGTACGCGTAAACCCATCACTCCACAAAGAGGCGCTCTTTGTTCAGTTTATTTTTGCACTGCTCGCGCTTACAAGTCGGCCTTTTGCGTTACAGTACAGTATTGCTTTAAATTAGTGGGACAAAATATTCCGAGGTCCTCGGTTTACTATTAATATGTACGTAAATCGGGTCATGTCGCGCGCGCGATTTGAGACCATAAATCTAAAACAAATGGGCAAAAGGAGCACTCCGTCTTGGATGCAATTTATATCCCTATACTAATTACCATTCCGAGGAACAGTCTTTATGTGCATACTGTACCGTACAAGGGCAAAAAATAAACTATTGCGTGTTGTAACGGTCAGTTATCACTAAGTATATGAAGACTACCCATTCCAGTGCAACATTGCAATAAAGCAGCGCGTGTTTTGTTCGTTTGTACGGGTAAATAGAGCCGAAAAGGTGACGTTTTGCTTACAGCATGATAAAGGACTTGGAGTCAACTGCAAGAAAAACGTGTGGGCGGTCGCCAGCAAATGTACGCTTCAACTGCAGGAGGATGCTGCGTTCTCTAACAGTAGGAAAACCAACCTCCCTATTTCAGTCGCGCCTCTGCGTGCACTCGTGAAGAACGTCATGTCATTCATGTAAAAAAACAGATGTTGAAATTAAAGTGTTGGACAAATGGTCGAGTTGAGGCTCTGGGTTTTGATGTGGAACGTGGGAGAAGTTGTGAAAACCGAGTGTCATTGAAGGCGCCGGGAGGCAGTCAGCTGTCCGTGAAGAGGAAAGGTGAGTTCAGTTGCAGTCGGATTTCGGCCGTGCGACATCGTCCCCCAGCCTCACAGCTCCCCTTTTAACCAAATTTCCTGCAGTTTTCACGCGGATACTCGTTTGGAGGAAAGATCTTTTATGGTCCTGGCCGAAGATTGCACGATGTCTCGCACCGACGAGGTTCACCGAGTGACGGAAAATGTCTACAAGGTAAGGTGCTGCTTCATGAATAAAGTTTGAGCGCTGCTTTTTCCAGTGAAACATTTGAGTTTGTTTGCACAATACGTCGCTTATAACCCCTCAAATCAATTTGGAATGCTGTCCTCGCACTTGGTTAAATGTTTGACGACGTGGCAATTGATTAATTGATCCTCTTTTTTTTCATCAACACAACCACGCACGCGTGTGTGCACGATCCATTTCAGAATGAAGGCCCTGATTCCCAATCCACTTAGCCTATTCCCCACCTGTCCACCAACAAAGTGGGGAGCTGAGCCCCACGCTGCACTGTGGGCTTCAGTTCAGCGCGCCCCCCATCCCCAGCACATCTTTCGTGCTTAAATGGGAGACATTCCAGGAGTTCAAGTGAAGGTTGGGCCTCTTTCTGCCCGTCTCTGTTGCAACAAGTAAACATTTGCTCACGGGCATTTCAACGTGCAAACCTGTTCTGCATTCAACAAAAAGCATGTGAAGCTTATAGTGCAACCTGGAAAGAGAGTGGCAATACACATTATGTGAACTAGACACTTGTATGCTGCCTAGAATTGAACAGTATGATGTCTATAGTGGTGTCGAAGTGCTGTTTATAATATTCGGGATGCTTAAATATGTGTCATGATTACGGGCACAGTCAAATCAGAGGTAATTTTGCTGGTCGTGGTCTGCATAGCATCATTCTGATATTTCTGCTATACATTTGCATGCCCAACATAGGAGTCCAACATTTCATGTTTTTGAATAATAAGCAAGAAAATACTTCCAGGTGGCAGAAAGGTTTACACCGGAATTAAAACTAAAACTTGTAGGGCGTTGCGCTGCTGAAAAGTTTAGTTGAGTGGATGTGGTGCATAGTTGTACAAACAGTGAGTCACTTCTAAATGGACGGACTGGGAACCAAACGTCCAGCATTGGGGTTTTTGGAAGACATTTTGTAACAGATGTGTTGAGAATATTGGCTTGGATTGTCTTTGAGTAATTTAGCCAACAACATTTATTTTTGTGCTTGCAAACACTTTGTTTTTCTTCTTTGTACCCCCCAGATTTGCTGCTGTAGACTGTAAATTTCCCCAGTGTGGGACAAATAAAAGATATCTTAATCTTAATACTGTCATAGCTAGCCTACTAGCTAATGTTAGCTCTATAGCATAGGTGTCAAACTTGGGTCCCCGAGGGCCGCTTTCCTACCCGTTTCCCATCTCTCCCTGCTGCAACACACCCGATCATCTGATCAGCAAGCTCTGAAGAAGCAAGAGAATGATCCTGATCATTTGAATTGGGTGTGTTGCAGCAGGGAAAGATGGGAAAGCGGCCCTGAGGACCAGGGTTTGATAGAAGTATTCGATACATCTCAAAAGAGCACGTGTGTGTGTGTGTGTGTGTGTGCCCTTAATCCGAGGAACAGAACAGTCAGTCAGTTAGCCACTCTGTTAATGAGCATGACAGAATATCCACCATGTCATTTGTTACATTGCAGCTTGTGTTAAGTCTCCATTTTTTAGCAAATTTACCGCATGTGACATCTATTTTTCAGTTGACACTTTATCCAAACTACAGCTAAAATCTTCATGCGATTTACTCTCTTTTCTTACCTGCCATGGCTGGCTAGGTTAAATGATTTGGAAGGTTTTGTTTACTGAGGGTGTCGTTGGAGTTATTGCCACCCACCGGTATGTTCATGTCATGGTGCAAAGGTCATTAGAAGCAGCCCTCGGTGAAACCAGAATAAAAATATCCGAATGAAACAAATTATCAGTCCAAAGCAGTGGGCAGTGGACTAGCATGTAAATTCCAGCTGTCACTCTCTTTTTGCGTGTCAACATTACAAGTTAAAATACAATAAAATAACATTTTCAAATCATTAAAACTAATAATTTTAATGCAATATTATCATCTACTTGCAAGAACTAACTAATGAAATATTATCTTCCATTTTTAGAACACAAACATGCACACGTTAAACATATTTCCTAACCTCAAAATGTATATAATTTCCTTTAAAAAAAAACCCCATACAAATAATATACAGATGCAAACTCAAGTTTTTGTTACTGTAGATTAGCCCTGAGCTTCAGGCTCCTTAGTGCTAGATGGCGGCTATGAAATTGGCAACAAACTCTGAAAGTGCAGTTGAACTCCCGCTTCAAGTTCATACTTAAACATAAAAGTAAGGATTACAATAGCATTGATATGATATTTTTCTTCTCCATGTTTCATCATTAAATCAACCATTATCATATCTTTGCATGTATTATTTTGCCCCCCGGTGGCCATGGCGTTCATGCCCGAAGGATCGGCACAATGTCCATTCAATTCGAGCATAAAATTGTGATGTGTAATTTTTCACCTTGAATTGAATTATTTTATTGCTGTGTGTGTGTTTTTTCTAATAAAGTGTTGTACTTTAGAGTGCTATTTTATTTGTAAAACATGTTCCCATGTTGGGAGGTCGGAATGGATTAATGGCATTTTTATTCATTTCACTGGGGAATGGTGATTTGAGGTCCAAGTGATTTAAGTCACCAAGCAAATTAAACTAGTCAAGTTACCAATGTAATATTATTAATCATAATAATGATGGCACCAGCCATATCTAATGGAATGTCCCATCACGACCGTTCCCAGGTACCTGAGCGTTATCTTGCAAGAGCCATTATTGAAGTGGCTGAATGTACAATGTATGAATAAGTTTTGAGGAGGAGCTGAAGCCAAAGTAGATGAGTGAGCCTGCCGGCTGCCCTTCAGGGAGCAGACACGTTTGAGAAAAGAGGTCAGATGAGTCGAGAGTGATGGACCGGTGCCTCTTTTTAGAGGCGTCGGGGGAAGACGGGAGGCTATTTTTGTGCTCAGTTGATCGAATGACCCAAAGCTGAGAGGCTCCGTCTGTCCGAGGCCTTTATTCCAATTACAGCTTCCATATTATTGGAAGCGTCCAGAAGCTGAAAATTGGAGGAGAACGGTTGCAGACAGTTTGTTTAAGGCCCGCCTTGCGAGGTGGAAGGCAGCCCCTGCCGTAGCCTTTGACAGCTGCAGAGACATGGGAGCTGATCTGACCCAGTGGCATCGACTGCGAAAGGCATGGCGTGGTCATGCTGTCAAGGCACTTTTTTTGTGTGCTGGAATATTTCACAGACTGAGGCTTCACTAACCGCTTGTCATTTTAGGCTTGTTAGTGAACACCATCAGGTCCATTTTAGACCGAAAGTATCTGGCTGAAATTTTTTACTCCTACGAGACATGGGCATAAAAATCCGTATTAGTGCAATGAACACTTCTTTGTGCTCGGGCCAAAAGCGCTGTCAAAAATACAAATAGTGCTTTGGAGCCAGCGTGTGGCATCATGGTGCCATGGATTTATATTGAATTGGGGGGGGGGGCTTGATGGAGCCCGGGCATAGCCCCATCTAATCGAAAAGTAGTCCTTCGGCGCAATCTTGTGGCGTATTGGTGCTGAGGAACAAAATTAGAGTGAGATAAGGAGCTTCGATGGCTCATAGTCCTGTAAAATAAAATAGTGCTTAGATGCCACTTTGTGGCCAAAGAACTATGCTGGAGTGAGGTGAAGTGCTTCATGTAGACAGGACATAGCCCTTTCTAATAGAAAAGCCATCCTGTGTCATTTTTATGCAATCTTTTGGGGCATGGGGGGGCGGTCATTTGCGTGTGGATTTTTGCTATCTGAAGTGCAACACTGTATTTGGAACACAGCATGTGGGAACAACATTGGGCAACGAGCCACATGCTGCGTCACCGAGTCTAAGTTTAGCATCTGATCAGCTGATATTTCGTGACGTCCACGCAAACCGTTGCCTTTTCATTGAATGTAAAATGAAATCTTCTTGCATGTTTGTTTGGTGCTTTTGGCCGAGGTGATGAGATGAGAACCATGACGACAATAAGAGGTTTGGTCAAGCAACAGGCTTATTAACAATTGATAGCATCAACCAATAACAAGCCTTCATCAGGCTTTTTGTTGGGTGATGCGTTCAAGTGCTAGTCCACAAAGAGTGTTTACGAAATGACTCAACCTGTCCTTCGTGTTATTCAACTCGTTTATATAAACAACCATTGTTCACCTAAAGGACAACGCTGTGTTTGTTAGTTTTCGGACAAGTTAATCGCAGTTTTGGGTGGCTTTAACATACGTTATGTAAATAAGTGTGATTTTAAATCTCAGTCAAAAGAATTGTGATCATTTTTTTCCCCTCATCAAACAAAGATTTTACATTCATGCAAAAGTTTTCCTGTGGTTGCCCAAACCCCAACCATATACACCACCAGCAGGTTGTTCAAAATACACTTTGGTGTGGCCTTGCGTGTGTGCCTTTTCCACCAGCTGGCTTCGGGTTTGGCCAGGCGTCTGCAAGAAGTGCAAGCCTCTTAACGTGCCTGCGGATGAAGTCTGAGCGCTTGACCCGAGCAGATTAATGGGGGCCCAACCGGGAGAAGAAAGAACGACTGCGAGGTCACAATGCGGCTTCCGTTAGCTCCTCGGGTGAGCGTGCATCCGATTCACGCGCAGCGCAGGTATTCAAACACACCTAGGCAGGTAAGGCGCTATTAAGGTGTGGCCCATCAAGATCAGCCCTCGGGACAGCATTCATTTTTCCCATGCAGCCACTCCCACTGTCACCACGGCCTGGAACAGAAAAGACGATGCCAGCGTCTTATGAAAGGAAAACTAATACATGTTGGTTAGCTAGGAATGACGCTAGGTTTTAGAAATGGCCCATTGAATCAAAGGTGTGAGTCAATTGTGCAAGCTGCAATCAATGTCAAAATCTAAAGTAAGATCACACTCATCTTGGACACTTAGCAAAGGTTGTAAATAAGTGTGATTTTAAGTGACTAGCTCTGTTGTGGCTCACAAAATTGAATTTCTGAAGTCAAACACGATATCAATGCATAGCGGCAGTGTCGACTGCCCAGCCGTTTTTTTTTCTGGGAACTTTTGGTTGAATTCTGACTTTCATTTTATGAGGTGCCTCGCTAGGGCTGGGCAATTATGGGAAAATAATCAGCACAATTTTGATTGATATTGAAGTCACAATTAATAATCACAATCATTCATTGATTTTTGGATTATTTTTTCAAATATTTAAGTCTTAGCCTTTATGAACCTGTTGCTAATCAAAACAGCAGCACTGACCAAAGCATGTAAATAGTACAGTGTCATACTGCCCATTGTGACTTCCCTGTCTAGTACTATATTTACCCAACTAATAGTAAAATAAGATAAGATAACCTTTATTTGTCCCGCA
This sequence comes from Hippocampus guttulatus, assembly GCF_054856545.1. Lineage (NCBI taxonomy): Eukaryota > Metazoa > Chordata > Actinopteri > Syngnathiformes > Syngnathidae > Hippocampus > Hippocampus guttulatus. Next base: position 12,097,682 of record NC_141276.1, read on the forward strand.
CTGGGAAAATTTGCAGTCTACAGCAGCAAAATTGGGGCGGGGGGGAATAAAGTGTTTCATTGCGCAAAATAAATGTTTCAGAAAAGAACTGTACACAGTTCAATATAAGTGCAATATAAAATAAAGCATTAGCAATATATATGTAGAATAAATATAGTAAATAATAAATAGCAATAGCATAGAAGAAGAAGAAAAATTTAAAACTTAGTTTCAAAGCAAGTTCCTACAACACCTCTACTGTGCATTTATGTTCTGGTTTCGCCATAATTGTTCTTTTCATATTACAGTATTTTAAATTCCACTAATGTATACCAGCCACACTGTTGACTATGATTGCATAAATCCCATGCCATCCCATAGACCAGAGGTCCCCAACCTTTTTTGCCCCACGGACCGGTTTCATGTCGGACAATATTTTCAGGCACAGGATAGATCCAACCATATAATATGATATGACCTGAATGAAAAGTATGGTATTTTCGAAACATAATAATAAACACGAATCATGACACGAGCAACGTCTTGTCTGGCTGCAACATTCTCTGGTCGCTATGGTCACGTGCCTTCAAAATAAGATCCGCCACGAAAAATACGACTCACCATCGCTGCTTATTATGCAGAGTAGGCTTGGTGTGTGTGAATCTCCCGTTGAGATAAAGCCGTATTTGAAATAGGACTCCTGATACCGCCTGTTAAATGTAGCCTTCGTTTTCTTGAAAGTCGTAGGCTCCTCTTCTGTCTCCTGGCTGGGCCTTTTCCCCTTCCCAAAAAAATGGGTGAAATCTCACCAGCTTGCTTCTATTCGTGGAAACGTTGCCCGGAATTTGTTTTAAAAAAAACAAACAAACAACAAAAAAAAACAAACATTTTCACTCCAGGAAGCAGCTATACCGTGTGTCTGTGGCCCGTGGACATGGTTGCGTAACCGTTGCGCTGAAGTAAACGATGGCTTGCTGACAGACATGTTTTCAGATCGCACTACAGAGAGAAAACTGTTTGTAAACATGACATGGAAAAAAAAATCCGCATATCCCCTTTTTCAAATTCCGATGAGCAAAATCCTCGCAAGCTCTATTAAGGAGTGATTGTTACGTTTCATAATGGTTTCATCATGGCTTCCCCTGTCAGTCCACCTCGGCTCAGTGCCGTGTCGAGATGATGAGAGGAAAGCAGCTCATGTGGGAGACGGGAACAGGTGGTCTCTTAGCAACAAGGCGCCATTATTCTTACGGGCGCCTTTGTGTCATGTTGGCGTGCCAAAAGGCTCACGGTCGGCTCTTGCGCCAAACACGCAAAAAGATTTTTGGGGCCTCTCCTATAAATAATTGGAAAAGACCATCCGTCCATCCATCAGTTTTCTAATCCGCTTATTCTCACAAGGGTCGTGGGAGTGCTGGAACCTATCCCAGCTGTTTTTGGGCAGTAAGCGGAGTATACCTTCAACTGTTTGCTAGCCAATCGCAGGGCACACATAATTGGACAACCATTCGTGCTCACAATCACACCTAGGGACAATTTAGAGCGTTCCATTAACCTGCCACGCATGTGTTTGGAATGTGGGAGGAAACCGGAGTACCCGGAGAAAACCCGAACAAGCATGAGGAGAACATGCAAACTCCACACAGGAAGGCCGGAACCGGAATCGAACCCTGCACCTTAGCACTGTGGGCCGGACGTGCTAACTAGTCGTCCGCCGGGAAAAGACCAAAATGTGAAAAATTATTGAAAAGAACAAAATATCTGCAAATATGTGAATCCAAATCACTAATTTGGCAACACAGACTGTGCTTTTGTAAACGAGTTCCCCCATTTTAAGGAGCCATGTTGTTAGTGGAAGCAATCCACATCAGCTATTGAATCAACAGTCCAAATTCCTCCTCCAGAGATGAAAACGGTGACGCCATCCGTCACTTTATTGATCTGGCACTATCGTCAGGGCCTCGCGGAGCACTTAATGGAGTTGAAAACGTCTCGGGAGCTTCTGCCCGTCTTGAGTCGGGGGGGCGGGGGGTAGTTTGGGGCAAGTCGGTGCCTGCCGTTGTCTTTTCTTATCTTGAAACGATTGCATTATGCTCCGCAAGAACTCGCCCTCAACGCCTTGCAGAAGAGCACATTTGTTGCCGATGCAGAGCGAGGAGGACTGCTGCTCCACACGCCCACCTCCTGCGCACGGCCGGGGGCGGACGCTTTTGAGATGGTCTTTTTGCTTTCTTTCTTTCTTTTGTATTTTTATTTATTTTTTTATCCATCTCTGCTTGTTCAAGGACGGACGCCACACTTGTACACATTCACCGCTGCGTCGTTGCCGCGCTTCTTTTTATGAGCTTGGTGGCTTTTTACTTTGCCCCCCCCCCCCCCCCCAAATCATTGCTTCATATAGGCTGTGCGGGGGCGGATGAGAGGAGGAGGCGTTGAAAACGGGCGAGTGAGCAAGCGGTGGAGAGAGGGATGGAGGGAGGGGGAGGGACGGGGCAGGCCGATGGAGAAAACTCGCCATCCTTGTTGAAATAGTCTCTAATTACTGTGGCGGAGGCCGAGGCTGTAATTACGCGGGGCAGGTCCTCGGCCGCGGACGCTGACTTCACATTGCTGCGGTTGGCCGTAGCTATATTTTGCCTCCCGCAGCCAGCAGGCATCATCTGGCACTTTGCTGTGGTCCCAAGTGTCACTGGAGACGCCCTTTGGCCACAAGTAGTGCTTTGCTACCATCTTGTGGCATCGCTATGCCAGGATTGAGTTGAAGAACTTCGCCTTGACAAAAGCAGTGCTTGACCACCATCTCGTGGCATCTTAGTGCCAAGGAACCATGTTGAATTGAGTTGCGAAATCTCATTTCATCAAAAGTGATGCAATTCCTCCATCTCATGGCATCTTGCTTCGGAAGTTGAGGAGCTTCACATTGACAAAAATAGTGTTTTCCCTGACATCGCTCAGCATCTTGGTGCCAGGAAGGCACGTTGAAGTGAGTTGAGGAGCTTTATTCCGACAAAAGTAGTGTTTTTGTCATCCTCACATTGCACCTTACTTCGAAGGAACGATGTTGAAAAAGCTATGTTGAAGTGAGTTAAGGCACTTAGACAAAAGTAGTGCTTTTCTGCCATCTTGTGGCATCTTGGTGCCAAGGAACTACTTTGTGTGCTGAAGTGAGTTGAGGAGTTTCACTTCAACAAAATATTGCGTTTCCCACTCTCTCGTGGCATCTTGGCACCAAGGGACGATGTTGAGGAGCTTCACTTTTAAACAAAAAGTGCTTTGCTACCGTCTTGTCGTATTTTGGTGCCAGGGAACTATGCTGAAGCAATTTGCGAAGTTTCAAATCGACAGAAGTATGGCTCCATCCAGATTATGGGGTGTCTGGCAGGGGTGGAGGGGGGTGTTCTAAAGTGGCTATCTTGGAGCATGTTGAGTGATTTAATTTTATTTATTGATTGATTTATTCACGCCCTCCCCAAAGAATATTGTTCTTAAGTTCCACTTTCATTTGAAATATATTATAGATGATTATAAAAATGTCCGAATAAAAGTCTTCCATCTCATTAGGTTGTGCTGATGATTAAACGACGAGGACGACGATAAGGATGATGAATTATTCCCGCCGTTTCTTTGAAGTCAGAGAAGAATTGCTTGCGGGCAATAGAATGACTTGCCATTTAAACGTCTTGGTGAATGTATTTGTAGTCCAGCATTTATTTGACATTCTATTCATGTTTTTTTTTTTTTCCCAAGCCCGGCGTGATGCATCAATAATTCAGTCCAAGGCAACTTCTAAAGCCGCCGTGGAAAAGTGTGAATGAGCGCAACGTGCCGTTTTCCTCACGTTTGATAATTGGAAAGCGACAACGGCAACGTACAGTATATCCTTCTTGCTTGTTTCCTCCCACCTCCTTTTTTGCGCTAGTTTTTTTTTTTGTTTTGTTTTTTTGCTTTCGCCGGTTCGGAGTGCGTGAGTGTGCTGGAAGAACCAAAGCTGACAAAGAAGTCTGGGTCTGGGTTGCTGTGGTAACCGGCGCCAGTGGATGCTTCTGCCGAGTGGCTGATGCCCGCCTGACGGTGTGAACGAGTGAGTGGGTGCTGTCGTTGGGACTGGCCGCATGACAACAAAGCAAACAAACGTGATAACAAATTCTCAGTCATGCTTGCGTGACTTTAGGATCCCGTGACGACGGTGAATTTCAAACCGATTCATTCACGAGCATCATTCATCATCCTTAAGGCTATTTTGGTGAAAGCAAATCACAGATTTGCTATTAAGACGCCTGAGAAATGTTTTCAATTGTGAAAGAAATGCCGTTTATGTCTCCATGGGAGTGCTTGGATAAAACAAATATATATTTATTTTCCTTTGGAACAGGCGTGCTTACTTGAAGGAGTGAGGGCGAGCCTCCCTGACAGCCTCCGGTCTAAACAAAAGTGCCATTAAAGTTCTAAGAGTGCGCTTGTTGAGACTTAAGTCGTTTATTCGATCACTTCAAGTAGGTCGTAAAGCTCAAGAGCGGTGTGTCCTACTTAAAGAATTGCCTATTGCCGGATCATGGATATAATCAGTTCCACCATCTATTTTAATTAACGTGTTTACCTGCCATAAAAGTGCAAAAAGAAGAAAACGGTGTAAAATTTGAATACTGGAGAACACTTGATTGAGGAAAAATGTCATGCAAGGGTTGTTTTGTATTGCACATGTGCCCCGTTATTTACAGGAAGTGTTTGTAGGGCTGTAATGACTAATCGAGTAATTTACAAAAGAGTTGACGCATTGCAATTTAATATGTGACAATTAATTCTTTCCATTTTTTTGGAGAAAACCACCCGTTTTTGTCATTTCCGAAATTTTTACGCAAAAGGGGTGTCCGCATTCTACGACATTGCGATTTTGCAACCTTTGAATTTGATGTGTTCAGCCCTCTCATCCGGCTGTAATAAATAAACCTTAATAACCTGCCCGCTGCTTTTTAATCTTCCTTCCTGAGCAAGGTTAGTTGTTAAGATCCATCTTGCGGCGTTTTATTATCATGAACGTCCACACGCCTTGCTCTGGGCATATCATGCTTCAAGTCTCACTTCAACTTGAGTGGAGTGCTGCTCCCCCCTCCCTTATTATTTTCAAGCCCTCCCTGCTGAATTTTTCCTCAGAAATATTCTGTTCGGGTCATCTGCTTAATTGGACACCCGCTACTAATCGATGGACGCTTTTAACGACTGGCTCTAATAACGAAGGAGACCTCAGCGGCAAAAAGCGCCTTGTATGCAAAGCCGCCGAGAAGTAATTGTTGGATTACGCTTGCGCTGTAATATAGTTCACATGCTCTAGTCATCGCTTTATAAAAATCTGTTGTTGTTTTTTTTAAGGCTTCATTACGCAGTGCGTTTTGTAAGAATGATCGCAGTTAGCCAGAGCTTGAAGCCAAGTCGAGTGTCAGGTCTTTTAGTTTTTGTCCCAAGTCAGCAAAACGGTGACTTACATCCAAGTCGCAATGACTGAAGTCTGCAGTTTTTCCTTTTTTTTTTTATATTTTTTTTTTAAACACAACAGCAATTTCCGTCTTTTGACTCTTGCATGACAGTTGTTGCATGCTGACCTTTTTCTTGAATGTTTTATTGACCATTTCATCATCACGCCGCACAAACTTCTGGGTGGCAATTTGCTCGAGCATTCTCAGAGTAAACGAACACTTGAATGTGTCGAGTGTCAATCGAAGAGATGATGAGCTAAATTGCTTGGAAGTGAGCCCAGCACCACATAGCTAACATGATCATTGAGGGACTGGCTAATTAATTGACCTGTGTTGCTCGGATGAATGGCACAGATGCACATATTTGCCACTCAAACAGATAGCGTGCTGAAGAGCTGACATTAGCTAGCAGGCTAGGCTTATTTTTTTTTATCTCAACTCTTTAAAGGAGCACAAAAAACTGTGAGAACCATATTTTATTGAACAAAAGAAAGACGTACAGTGAAACTCCTCTACAATGAAATCATGTTTGCAGCAAGAAATTTTTCACAACAGGGGTTTTTTCACTGTTGCAAATTTGATCTCAGATGTAAACACACACACACACACAAAACGTATGTGTACTCTTTGTTTTTATTCCAATAGTGCATAAGTATGAGCATACACTTATTTGACACTTCATATCGTCAATGTAGAAAGAAAAAAAGAGAAAGAAATTGCGAAATTTATGATCAGCATTCACTTTCACTTACATCAATTTTTTGGATAATGTCTTTAATTTAGCTTCCTCCATCTTTCATTTTGATCACTTTTACCCTCTCTTCCAGCATCAGAGCTCTTGTCTTAGCTGCTTGACATCCAAAGTTCCGTTTTGTCGCCATTTTAGCAAAGCAACGTTCTTGCTGCGTCTGAAACGAACAATAACAAATACTTCCTGGACTACTGCGCATGTGTAAACCAGTGTGGTGGTTGCTGTTGCCGTTTCCGAACGAAGCAGTAGAGGTCGCTGTTGGATTAGACTTTGTTGTGGTGAATCTCATCGCGAGGCAAGAACAGAGAAAAAGATTTCGTATAACGCAACAGGGTTTTTTTCGTTGTATGGGGGGTCAGGAAAGTGGGAATGGTGTTAATGCATGAAGATTTTTTTCACACTAGGGGGTATTTTCGCCCATGTAAGTTTCGTTGTAGAGGAGTTTCACTGTAATAAACATTCATACGCGATGGCCAGAACTGATGTCCAGACTGAATAGCCACTAACCTGACATTTGTCGACACCCACGTCAGTCACCAGGACAGGCCACGCCTTTCAAAGCTGTGGCGAATGTGTGGATGGTGACCACAAGTGTACAATAATCGGACTTGAACCGCACGCGCATGCACATTTTGTTGTTTAAGAATGCAATTGTTTTTTAAACATCTAGATGACATTACTTGATTAGTCAATCAAAAATATTCAATATCTGCAGCCCTAGTTTGGTTCACTTTAAAAAAAGAAATCGCATTTACGAAATCCACTTGATTATTTTTCCTCACCCGCAGTTACTGCTGGATTATTTCGATTTTTTTTGGGGGGGGGGGCGAATTGAAACGACAAACTAAACCTCTTGGACGCAAGCCTCCTATTGATGAAAAATATCATTAACACATCTATAAGAGTGACAATCTACAAACGTTCTAATTTTAAGGCTCATATTGAGTTGACGCTCATTTTGCCTTGATGCACGATGAGGTCTTGACTCCATCTTCCGCGGGGTTGGGGGATGTTGACGGCGCTCGGAAGGAACAGATGAGGGCATGCTGGCGTCTGATTTGCATCGCTTTGGTCTCAGCTGGTGTTTGTTACCCCACTTTGCATGACATTGCCCGTGCCTGTACGCGTGTGGCGCAGAAGCAGCCGGAAGTTGGTCGACTGATTAGCGCCCCGTGAATTGAATGGGCACACGTGCCACGAGGCTTGACCTTATTTCAGTTCTAACGAAGTTTGGGACTGTGTGGTAAATAGTGTTAATCTTTCTGCTGTTGTTTTGAAATGCTTGTCCCGGCGCTGTCAAACACCTTTTTAATTGGCTGCCTCCGTGCTCAAAGTCAATTCATTCCGTCTGCGTGTGCAGTGCAAGACTTAAGCAACCTGCGGCTTCTTGGTGCCACTGAACTACGTTGGAATAAGAGGAGGCCCAACCGATGTCGAATGTGAAAATAGTGCTTTGGTGCCAATCATCAGCAATTCTACAACTATGTGAGGGACATCAATTACTATTTCCTTTTTTTTCTGCTTTTTATTTGCCTTTTTCTTTTCATTGAACGGGAAGTGGGAGTTTTGGTGTTGTAGCTTACTGACAACTGCGGTGATGTTTTTTCGAGCCTCTCCGCTGTCTTGTGAATAGGAATGCTTCTTTCCAATCTTTGGCTCTCTCTCTGGCCCCGTTTCCCAATTAGCCGCTACAATTAGGCTAACAATGTAGCACAAGAGAACTGGGATCACCGATTTAGCTTGGATGACGGAAGAAACTACCTCCCGTTTCCCCTCTAGTACCATCTCATGTGTGTGTGTGTCTGACTGCCTGCGGGAGTGAGTTTAAGTGTGTGTTCGTGTGTGTGTTGTCTTCGAGTGTGAATGTGTGCTTTTGTGAGCCAGTGTTTCTTGTTGTGACAGCATTTGTGAGCGAGTGTTTGATTTTGTGTGTGTGTGTGTGTGTGTGTGTGTGAGAGAGAGAGAGACTATGACTGTGTGCATTTGATTAAATACTGTGAGAGGGCATTTGTGTGACGGAGAGTGTGTGTGTGTGTGTGGGCGTGTGCGCGCGCGCGTGTGCGTGTGCTATTCACTTCGGTGGTTCTTAACCTGGGTTCGATCGAACCCTAGGGGTTTGATGAATCAGTCTCAAGGGTTCGACGAAGCCTCTGCCATGGCGGTTAAGACACAGCCGACTCAACGTCAATTAGTTATGACAGACCCACTTGGCCATCACTGGCTGCAGATAATCACATTACATCGCTTGTCCAATCAGTGCTACGGGAAATTTAGTTCGCTCAGTCACCAGTGTGTGACTGTCGTGATTGTGTGATTTACATTTATACATTGTGTGATTTAAAAAAATATACAGTATATATATTTATATATACTGTGTATATATAATATGTGTGTGTCTATATATTTTAAATTATTTAAATTTTTAAAAAATGTTTTAACACATGCTATGTCGAGCAAAAAAATAAAGTGGTCAGACGAGTATGTACAACATGGATTCACATGCATCACGGTACGTGATGGAACTCGGCGTCCTATCTGCATGATTTGTCATGCCACGTTGAGCAACTCTCGTCTCGCTCTGGCAAAACTGAAGGAACACTTCTTGAATCATATTTTTATTTTCACGAAGGGTTCGGTGGATGCGCATATGAATCGGTTGGGTTGGGTACCTCTCACAAGGTTCAGAACCTCTGGTTCAGTTGAAGAAAGATGTGCGCCTCGGCTACCTTTTGGCTTGTTCAGGGAGCGAGTGTGCCGTAATGATGCAGTGTTATGCAATCCTCCCACTGCTTTAAAACGCCACCACTTGTTATTAGAAAAGCTTTGTACGTGTGTGGGTGTGTGCACAACTAACTACACGCACTCACACAAAGGTGTGTGTGTGTGTGTGTGTGTGTGTGTGTGTGTGTGTGTGTGTGTGTGTGTGTGTGTGTGTGTGTGTGTGTGTGTGTGTGTGTGTGTGTACACTCATCAATCACCTCGCAATAGACTGAAGTAGAGCGCGGCATTGTTGAAGAATATTTCCCTCGGTGAGTTGGGCAGGGAAGTCTTCTCTTGGCGACAGTAGCACAGGGTCGCCCCTTTCGCTCGTTTCCACGTTAATGGCTAAGCTAGTTTAGAGTACAAACAAGATGGAGGCCACTTGGCTTGGCTCCTTGGGATGATGTTCTGCCAATCTTCAGAACACTGCAGGCGCTTATTCATTTGGTCAATGAATGTGCTGGTTTGATGAATATTCCTCAGACGAATGAGTTGCCTTTCACAATGTCTGAAAATGCACCGAGTGCCGAAAATCACCCCCTCTCACAAAACTCACTGAGTAGCGCTCGTTGGAAATGTGTCAGAAATCAGCTTTGCACATCAGTTCCACCAATTGGTATATGATTTGGTGGATTGTTTATCATAGAAGCAGGCACCAAAAAAAACAAAACAAAAAATGTCTGAGTGACACATGCCCGAATTTGATCAGGAGGTAGATGAGTTTGGTTGACTCCCTCTGGTGGTACCTGAGAGAATCACTGCCCAAGTAAATTGGTAGCTGTATTGAACTGTCACTATATTTACATTTGACCTTGCAGAACCATTTTTTGAACAGTTAGGTACAGTATTTAACTTTTATGTGCAATGTACTTTAATTGAAGAATTTTCCAATTCCTATACAGTGGTACCTCTACTTACGAACGTCTCTTCATGCGGAATCTTCAAGTTACGAAACATCTCAGCAGGAAAATATTGCCTTTTGTTCCGAAAGAAATTTCAAGATACGAAAGGTAAAAATACAGTATGGGCTGCTACTCGCAGCTCCGAGTTTCCTGAACGCAACATACTTATAGCTGCTCTGCCATTGGCTATTACTGATCATCATCCTGGCATCCCATTGGCTAAGAGGGTCTTCTACCGTATGTTTCTATCTGTGTAGATAGATAGATAGGTGTCGATGCAGCGTCCTCGTCATTCGCCTCTTGGACCAAGAGGTGTTCCGGGTGTCAAACTCATTTTAGTTGCAGGCCAATTTGGAGTTACGCCTTCCCTTGGAGGGCCGATGACAATGAAACCACAAAATGATTACTTTTAAAATCAGTCAAGTCAATTAAAATAGTTTGTTCAATTATTGTTCAAGTGAGTGTAAACTGGGTAGCAAAACTATTAGAAAATCTCAATGTTATTTATTACACATGACAGTTTGACATTTTAGTACAGATTTTAGCAAGTTGACACACATGATTTGCTTTTGCGGCCCACATAAAATGACCTAGCGGGCCGGATCTGGCCCCCGGGCCTTGAATTTGACACCTGTGCGACAGTGAATCAACCAGACAAAGTGTTCACCAGTCGGGCGATCGCTCACTATGCTTGGACATTTTCAAAGGATTGTTAAAAGCCGACAAAAGCAAACGTCCTCGGATCAGTTCTTTACAAAACGGCAGGCAAAAACCACTTCTGAGAGAGAACATGAACATCTTTAGTTCAAAAAACAAGGAGGTCGCAGTTAAAAGTTAAAAGACCACAATTTGTATTCTTGACTCTTCTTTGTTTTTTACATGATGCAAAAGTCTCATTTATTGTGCAATGATCTAATTGTCACATGTATTTGTTACATATTTTGATGCATTTTTATGTTTTAGGAAACATTTATGTCTGAATTTTGAGGGTGCTTGGAACGAATTAGGGCATTTACATGGAAAACGTGTCTCTACTTACAAAAGTTTCTCGTGAAGAAATTTCTTCCAGAACCAATTAATGTCATAAGCAGAGGTACCACTGTTTTTAATCGCAACACAAATATTCATAACATGAATCATGTTATGGTGGCTTACAATAACATATATATCGAATATATTTTTTCTGAATGGAACCTCTGTCTCGTTTTCTGGCCGGTACCGTCTTTTAATGTTGCTCATTATGCTGGCCATCTGAGTTATTTTGATTCTTTTTTTCTAAGCGCGACTTTGTGTAAAAAGTTTTCAACGGCCTCTGCGTCAGAGTCTGGTGATCAACTCTTCAATTTCATTCTTGAATTCACCTTGCTTTTACTTTGGCAGTGACTGATATGGCTGGGATTCGTTTTGACATGGCGCTCGCACCTATTTGCTGTCTTTGTTTTCAAACAGTATTCTCAGCCTTTTGTTCATCTTCAAAGTTGTTACTGTATGTAAAAAGAAAAACGAAAAAAAAAAAACTAGAGACACCAGCCCCACAGCTCTTGGGGTGAAGTCTGGTTCTTTCTGTCTTGAATAGAAGAAGTAGAGCAGCCCTGACAAAGCGTCTTCTAATTCACTTTACAAATTTGCATCCGGGCGTTCCTTTTGTGGCGAGCTCTTGAAGACACCAACAGAATCAGTGGCCTTTGAAGGCAACACCTCGTGCATTTGAGCTCTCTTACTGTCCGTTATGTTTCATTTTGAGTGCTGGTTATGTTCAACTAATGACGTAAATGGCACAATTTCAGGTTAATTCCCCTTTTCAATAACTTGTCAATTTTTCACAAGGAATGATAACAGTCAGCCAGCACTTCAAAAGCAAACAAAAAAAATACGTGAGTAATTGACGCCCCCCAAAATGTTCATAATTGCCTATTTAAATTGTAAGTTTTCCACTCGCTCTGATCCTAAAAGAGTTAAATAGACATTAAACTCACCACTAAACTGAGCTCTTCTCTGGCCTACAAAACATAACTTTGCCTTAGTCTGTTTCATTGATGCTTACCAAAATGCCACGGAAAGGCTAACAAATGACATCAGTGTTGCAGTGAGATAACTAACCCCCTCAGCAACAGATGTTTGAACATAAACACTTGGAGCATCGCACATCGGCAGATGTTGAACAGTAACATTCACAAGTAGAGGTGTCAAAATTAATCAACGACTTATCAACAGTCATTATTGTCTGATTTCTGTCGCCCTTTATGAAAGCATCTTTTGTATTTCATCAACATAAGACCTTTGCAAATGCTTGCTTTATACTTCAAGCTGGAAAGTAACTGGACCAAACCTGTAATCGGTTTCAAAAAAAGCTTGGTGAGCACATTAATTCCTCTTGTGTGCTATTGCTTAATTGTTTCATTTTTTTAATCATTAAATACCAAATACACAATGATTGGTTAAAAAGATGGGTTAGTAATGCACTTTAATGCAAAATCTGCTTATTTGCTAAATCAATAGTAAAAGTCACAGGTGTCAAAGTCAAGGCCCGGGGGCCAGATGTGGCCCGCGAAAGCAAATCAAGCATGTCAAGTTCCATGATGCTTGCTGAAGTCTGAACCAAAATTTCAAATTGTCGTATGTAATCCACAATAACTGTCATTAATCTTGACTTCTGATTTTAAAACTAGTTATCTATCAGTTTGATGTGCGCTGTGTATGTAATATGTGGCGGTAATTAAACATTTATATGGTTTCCCAAAATTAATAACTGCCCTCCAAGAGAAACCGTAACTACAATGTGGCTCACGACAAAAATGAGTTTGACACACCTGGTATAACTGATAGAATAATTAATCGTTTCTAAAAAGATGATAGTGACAGCCCTAAAGGAATATGTCGCAGGCGTATGTTCTTTATCCCCTGCAAAGAACAGTTCATATTGAGTGGCTTATGGAAGACTGGCCAGCTTTGTCTGTCCGTATGGCTGCCTTGTACTGCCCGCAGGTGGCCAAGGTGGGCACGCCAGAAGGAGCATCACGATGCCCATCTCAACCAAATTCTGTTCATTTGTTTGATAAATATCTGTTTTTTGAAAGTACAATATTAGAGAGTGCTAATTTTCTTCTTTCAAACACAGTCCAAACATTTTTGTTGTTTGATTTGAGGGGCCCTTCCATCCATTTCAATGAGAAAAGATGATGCAAGATGAGACACCTTGGCTTGACGAACCTCCCGTTTTCCTCATTAAAATGAAGAAGTTGGACATTGTGATTGTCAGGATGAGCTTGCCTGTTTGATAGTTGGACTTCTTGGAGGGCTTTGCCGCAGTTTGTGGACGGCCGGTGTCGCTTTGCTGACTGCAGTGTGGTGCAGCTGCATCGCCGTCGCCATCCCCGAGGCCATTCCTTGCTTAAGCCGAGCAGCGAGCACATAATTGGAGGAAACCCCGGAGGAAGTGCATGAGGAAGCGGCAAACGGTGCCCGATGTCAAGATGCGCTGCGCGCATGCTGCATTTTAAGAGCAGTGCGCTCCGATATGCAATATGATGAGAACAACGTGAAGCTTGAGGGAATCGGCTTCAGTTCATCTAATGAGCCAGTGTGTCCGTCGTCTTTGTATCAGTGCTTCTCAAACTGGGGTGCTTGGAACTCAATGCAGATCTGCTTACCTTGTTGGTGTTGCAGACCTGGTATTCTCGAAAGTGGTTCTTATCTTTTTTCTTTACTAAACTGGTCATGATGGGATGGGTGGGGGGGGGGGGATAAGGCCAATGTAAATAATTTCACAACTTTTTCCACCATTAAGGTGGCCTCTAACCTGTAATCCCCGTTCAAGGGGAAAAAATGAAATGGCACTCGGTCGGGGTTAATCTGAAGACTTTACATGGTGGACACTGCTACTTCACAGTTACCAAATTGTGCAACCACATTATCAACCCCACCCCCCACTCATAAAAAGCTTTTATTTCCCCTCTCAGTTGATTTGTACATACAGTGGTACCTCTACTTCCGAATGTCTCTTCATATGAAATTATGAAACATTTTAACGGGAAAATATTGCCTCTTGTTCCGAAAAAAATTTCAAGATACGAATGGTAAAAATACATTATGGGCTGCTAGTCGCAACTCTGAATTTCCTGAATGCAACATACTTATAGCTGTTCTGCCATTGGCTAATACCGAGCATCATCCTGGCATCCCATTGGCTAAGAGGGACCTCTACTGTGTGTGTCTATGTGTGTAGATAGATATAGCTGTCTATGCAGCGTCCTCGTCATTCGCAACTCGGGCCATGAGGTTGGACATTTTAGAAGGATTGTTTAAATCCGACAAAAGCAAATGTCCTTGGATCAGATTTTTACAAAACGGCAAGCAAAAACCACCTCTCAGAGAGAACATGAACTAAAGATGACAAAAAACAATGAGGACATTGTTAAAAGTGAAATGACCATCATTTTTATTTTTTACTCTATTGTTTGTTTTTTACATTCTGCACAGCTCTAATTTATTGTGCAATAATCTAATTGTAACCTGTATTTGTTGCATATTTTGAAATAATTTTGATGCTTTACGAATGAATTGTCTGAATTTTGGGGAGTTTGGAACAGATTAGGGCATTTACATGGAAAACGCGTCTCTACTAACATCATTTTCTAGTGAAGAAAGTTCTTCCAGAACATATTAATTTCATAAGTAGAGGTACCACTGTATTGTTGTAGGTCACATTAATGGAGGAAAAGGTTTTGAAAAGTAGAATCTTGTTCTAATATTTTTTAATTTTTAAAAAAGCATACATTTGAACAGGTGTGTGTAGACTTTTTATATACACTCTGTCATTTTTGTTAGACACAGATATGACACATTGTTGAAATAGATTAGCTAGATTATTCCAGCTTCTCATCGTTTACCTTTTTTTATTAAACTCCCTGATCGGTGATTGCCTCCAAAATCCTGATCATTGAAAAACATTTTTTAATTTGATTTTTTTATTTTTATTTTTTGGCGGGGTAGCATAAACAGTGGTGCAAAAGTGCAGAATGGCATTTTCAGAATCAGGCAGATCATTTCCTTTGCTCAGAGTCATTTTTGGCTTCCCCGTGCAACCTTCAACTATGTCTTTTATGTCTTTCAGACAATCATGGAGCAGTTCAACCCCTGCTTACGGAACTTTGTTGCCATGGGGAAGACCTACGAGAAGGCTCTTGCCAGTAAGTCCATTTAATTCTCTACTTCAGGTTCAGGCGCTCTGCCAATGCGGCTTTCTTTCGCTATATATCTTACCTCCTCTCGCCTTTTTGTCTGACTATAAAAGGACAATTTTCATCCTGCTGCCGAAATGGCCAGGCCTAGCCACTTTTTTTTTGTCCTCTCTACTGTTCTGGAGGTGTATTAAGAGGAACACAAAAGGACCTCTAATGTGAAGTGATGACAGTTCGCTGTGGGTAGACAAATTAATCAAGGCGAACACGTGGTCGTGCCGTCGTCTGTTCGTTAATTTGCCAACTGCGATTTATCCAAACTCGCCACCCCCGAATAAAAGCCTTGCCAACACCCCCCTTTCCTCCCCAGCAGCCCCTTCTTCCTGAGCGCTGTTATGTCCCCCCCAACTGCTTGACACATACGCTATCTAATCCAGGACACAGTGGGAGGATGGAGCCAGACTGGCACGGACTCCCTGAGCTATTAAATACCCACTTTGCAAGATTTACTTGACCCGAGGGCCACTAAGAGGTTCATTTGGGGGTTGGGGGGGTGGGGGGGGGTGCAGCGGGATGGCTGAGGTGGGACATTTCTGTCCATATGGTGCCATGACTGGAATTGACCCTGTCCCCTGCTTAGTTACTGTTGAGAAAGCTGGCTAGTTTAAGAATGTCTGCTTAAGAATGGGCCTACATCAAATGCAGTGAGCATGTGGCTAGCCTGGTTTGCTTCGCTGGGCGAGGCCCCACAATGGGAGAATAACATTTTGGGTCAATTGGCTAACACCAGCATGCGATTACTTGGTGGCTGACGTGCTTCCTTCTGCGCCAAAGCATGACAGTAATCGGGCTGACTCAACTGTAACCAATCATCCAGACTTAAGTCTTGAGGTGACATAATGCTGTGCGGCAGTTTTACACTTCCCAGACAATTGAAGCCTTCAAACTATTTTCAACACTCGAAATTGACGAATAAGGAGTAAAGGTAACAGATGACATGGGGGCAGACGAATTGTATCAATTTCCGTCAAAATAAGAAATTGACCATATTTGGACATTGGCATTTCCGCCTGACAGCAACAACGCATTTACACAAGTTTTTATTTTTTATTTTATTTTATTTATTTTTTGGATGGAGTCAACAGAGCACGAGGCCAAGCGCTTCACTTCATCTGACTCTGTGGGGGCGTGGCTTTGCGAAAGGTCCATTGTTGTCCATTCCTCCGATTTAAACTCCCCAGTAATCCCCTCCATCTGCCTCTTTGAAGCGCGCACATGCAAACAAATACACACACTGCATTTGTCAAAGTAGCTTCATGCAGTAGATCCAGCTTATTTACGCGTTATCTTCACATGCGGAAACATCTTCGCTCATAATGAAGAGACATAATCGATTAATTTTTGCCATATTTGATCATATATTGGCTTCCACTCTCATAGATGCCATGCTCCAATTTTGCTATGAATAAACGCACGCTGCAGCTCATTTGCTCTATCCTAACCAGGGGACTTGAATCATATATCTCTGATAAACTCTTCACAACAAGCGCTTACACCGGAGCTGTTCTGATTGGCCACGCATCTGTCAGCCAAACAGCCGTCAGATATGACTTTGTAGGGCCAAGTGCACTTGTTCTGCTTTGGCTGGAAAAGATGAAAAAAATGGAGGTTAGTTTTACTGGCCGCTGGGGGGATACAAAGAAACAAACAAAGCCCTCTCTGGACTCATGACCTGCTTTTACCACATGTCACCGGGCTCTTGAAGAGTAAATTTGCCATTCAGCCTCAATCTTGCCTGCACACGTTTATACATATCTGTTAGCATGAATGAGGTCTTGGCTCATTCAAGAAAAAGGTGCGATCACAAGATGTCAAAACAAGACGTTATCGAGCGGAAAGCGCTGAGTTGGGAACAGCTGTGAGCTCGGATTGCAATGCGCTTTGCGCCGCAACTACGTGATAATCCATGGAAGGATGATCCATTCACTTATAATACACACCATTTTATAAAACGTAACATGTCACACTTGTATCAAATGAAACCCGAAATGTTAAAACATTTTAGATGAGGTGAACAGTTGATTTCATTCGATCGAACACGAACTGCATGTAGTACTCTCCTTCTTTAAATAAGAAGCATATGGCAGCTAATGAGATGGTGGCTCGCGCAAGAAGTTAACATAGCAGTCAACATCTTTTTTTTTTTTTTGTGGTCCTTATCACCACACAAACAGATTAGCTCAAATACATGACACCAATCATACATGATCCAAATGAAAGTCTTTTGTAACATTTGCAACCGTCACATAGTGTAGTGGTGGTGCCTAGAGCGATATGCTAACAAGGTGGTCAAAAATCTTTTCTCAGTTTGTTTCAAACAGTTGAAACCAATGGACTCACAGATGCAGGACATCAGTCGCAGAAAAAGAAAAAAAAATCACATTTGTCACTGTCATGCTAGGCAGCGTGTGGCTGGCCGGTTTGTGCAAGAAGCTAGCTTTAGCGCAAGAAGCTAAGCTTTACTCGGGTCTTGTGAAATGGTCTGAACAGATGGACTTAAATACATGACACGGTCACAAATGATGAGCAAATACAATTCATTTTTCACATTTTTAACTTTAATACTAGGTGGTCGGCAGTTAGCTGGGGTGTGCAAGAAAGGAACAAGTGGTCAACAGCTTCAGCCAGTTTTGATCAATTCGCACAAACCAAGGGACTTAAATACACATCATCGGTCACAGATCAGCCAAACCATTGTTAACCGTCATACTCTGCAGTTGGTGGCTAACGAAAATAGCAAATACAGCGTACATCTTCTCTTGGTTTGTGTCAAACATGACAAACCCAACGTGCTCAGACGTACAGGACATAAAATCACAAATGATCCGAATGAATGCACTCAAGCATCCACGAGGCTACATTATGAAATACTTGCTGAAAGAGGACAAAGACGTCTTTTCTGAAGGAAAACTCATACACAGAGTTAATCATTGAATTCAGGCTAAAGTTAGCTCTATTGAAATGCACTGGCAACTCGCGTGGTACGTTGCTATCACCCATTATTCACCCATTATCCAGCCAAACATTGTTGACCTTGCCATATTTGAAGTTGGAACCTAAAGATATCATTCAACAATATTTGATAAGCTACTGTAATTTCCCGCTTAATTATATATTCAGTATCAGAGGAAACGGAAGATAGTTTTTCAGGCCCCTCCGAGTGCAAAACGACCTGCCGGGAAATAATTAACTCATCGCAATCAGGAAAGCAAAATGCAAACAACATGGGGAACAATCACGCAGCAGCATCAGATCAGTTGTTTTTTTTGTTCCGACATCAAGCTGAGAGGAAGGAAATTTTGCAAAAATGGCTCTTGTTCTTTTTGAACTCACCAAGCACACTGCTTTCGCTCTTTGGTACAGATGTGACATTTGCTGCGAAAGGCTACTTCGACGCTCTGGTGAGAATGGGCGAGCTGGCCAGCGAGAGTCAAGGATCCAAAGATTTGGGTGAGTGACTCAAGTCTTCCTCTAGCCAAGTCATTTACATTTTTCTTTAACAGCTATCCAATATGGGTGCCCTTCAGGCAGTCCTTCTAATTGGTAAAGAACCAGATTTAGTCGCACAATACAAAGCAGCCCAAACATGAATCGATGCTCCTCCAGTCCTGTAGGGGGCAGAAATGCTTATTACAAACTGCGTGACTCATGACGTGAAATAATAGTGTCCTCCCACAAAGCAGATGTCTATCGTAGTACCATGACTGACCTGTAAGAGGCAGCACAGTGCTGCAGGGCATTCAAAGTGGTGGAAAATGCAAAAAACGAATTGCAGGAGAAGTTATTTAAAAAGCTAAGCTAACTGTTAGCTTGTCTGGGAACAACGCTGCGGTAGCAAACTCTTTTGGTTTTAATTGTGGTGAATGGTCAACCTCAGCGTTGCGATAGTCAATATTGGACAGGTTTAGCATTGCTATTATCAACTCAAAGTGATTATTGGGAGGGAAAATCATTTAACACGCCCCACAACACGGTCAAAATGCTCAAATTTGGCCCCGATTATCAGTACGGTTTGTACTGTACCCCAATTTAGAGCTTCTAATATGAATCTGCCAACTTTACGTCACTTCCAGTCTGTATTGTTCTTTTTCTTCCTTAAGAAAAAAAACATCACTTTTAACACACCAAACACCACAAGACAATCGCTCAGCATAATCTGTCAGGCACATCTAACCATCAGGCCTTAGCTGACTTTGAAGTGGGCGAGCATTCTCAAATTCAACAGTAACCAGTGTTGTCATTTCATTTTCAATGATTTCATAGTTGCCTGTAAAGCACTGAACACACTCAAGCACCGCCCCCCACCCCCGACAGTTATGTTGCTAGGTAGCAATCGGAGGGAAATATGGGTTAGGTTGCAAGTGGGTACTTCATTCTTACGTTGGAGCTGAACCAAATGAATCATTAAATCCACACAGCGTTGGTTGTTGTGAAAAATGGCTTCCTGGAAAAATTGTAAACGTTGGAACCGAACGTGTCAATTACTGACTTAAGTTTGAGGTCAGCAGCACGGATGACAGCTGCTCCCTTTCGGGAACGACTGCCATCTTTGCCGTGTTGAGCCCGTGGGGAAATCAGTCACTGTTTGAAGAGAATCTCCCCTCTCGTTGATGTGTGGCGTGCTTTTCTTTTTGTTGATGTTGTTGGTGGGTTTTTTTGTGTGTGTGTGTTTTTTTTTTTTTTTGCTGCGGATGCAGTTTGCAGTGCGACATAAGATTGTTCTCTGGATGTTTTATTCAACAAAGGGCTATATCTCTCGAGCCTACTCGCTATCTTTTCATGCTTGCGCAGCATGTGTAATCTCCGATCCGGATTCCAGATTTTCCGTGTCAAACGGCGGCTTGCTCACACTCTGGGCTCATGTAAAAACGAGCAGCGAGCGCGTGATCGGACTTGCCGATACATCATTCGGCTCTGTTTAATGCAAGCATTGGGGGGCGTGTGCATGACAGGAGTGAAAAGTGATTCCAAAATGCCGCCTGGAGGGAAGCTGTGCAAAGGAACAGGATAGTCACAATGACTCATTCGCTTGGACAAAAGACTCATAGTCTCCATTTCTGTTTCCAATGACTCCCAAAAACAGAATCACTGCACTTTTTTTTTGTTGTTTTTTGTTTTCCAAAGCTCTGTGCAGTGTGGCCCGAGGGAAGGAGATGTATGTTTTATTTTCCAGCCACTAGCGAGTTCCCGCCTGGAGCTTACGATAGCGTAATACAAAGCTGCGGTCTAACCCATGTGTGCAAGGGAGGGAGGTCTCTTTGGCTCACTTTCCTGTTCGACCTGTTCGGGCTGAAATGGAGTCAATAAGCAGATAGATACTGTCCGCTTTGGCCCTATGGCTTGGTGCTTAGCGCGACTGCCTATCACTTTGGAGGTTTGAGATTCGAATCAGGGCTCACGTTGAGGTTCATTGAATACAGTCATCCCTCCCACAGTGGTGATTACACTGGTGTCAAACCCAAGGCCTGGGGCCAGATCTGGCCCGCCATATCATTTTGTGCGGCCCACGAGAGCAAATAAAGTATGTCAATTTTTCCATGATGCTTGCTCAAGTCTGAACCAAAATTTCAAATTGTCATATTTAATCCATCATTACATAGAGATATTGCAAGCATTATCTTCTTATGTACTTATTACATTCATGTAAACAATGGCTGAACAAACCATTCGTCTTGACTTTTGCTTTCAAAACTAGATATCCACCAATATGTTGTGCACTGTCATATGTGGAGGTGTCAGAGATTTTCTTGGACAAACTTAAAGAAATGACTCGGCACACAGGAAAATTGTCTTCAATATCGGCGGGAGCGGATCTCTGAGAGTGAACGACAGTTTAGTTGCTCCGCGATCACACTCGGCTCCCTCTCCGCCGGTTCGAACTTTTATTGCAAAATACAAGAAAGACACTGCCCCAGAGATTTGCATACCGCGCCCCCCGGTCCGGCCCCTCGCTAGTGATCTGATCTACCCGAATACACAAGTCACAGACTTTGCTGATGACAAATGTCCACCTGGGCGCGACAGCTGTTCCCAAACTGTCTTTTGGTATTCAACAACTCTTTGTTCCCAATTTGTTTATTCCCACTCTGTGATTGAATCTAGCCTTCTTCCATCTGTTCGCCCCCCTTGCTTTGACGTGATTACTCAAGAAAAGGCCCTCCGCCCAAACGGCCGACACCTCTGCGCTGAGTATGTCCAGACATGCCCAAATTAACCGAAACTTTAAACATGATACAATTTTGTTAATAGATTTCTCTATCAGGAGGTGATTGAATTTTGTAAAACCATATAAATGTTTAGTCATAATAGCCCGCTCAGGGAAACCGTACCTACAATGTGGTCCGTGACAAAAATGAGTTTGACACCCCTGTCTTATTACATAAACTGTCTGTCCCGTCCTATCCCGTCTTGTCCCATCCCGCCCTGCCCTGTCCTGTCCTTACCTGCCCTGCCCTATCCTGCGCTGTCCTGTCCTGTCTCTGTTTGTGCATGCATATATATATGTATGTGTGTGTGTGTGTGGTGTGGCTTTCGGAGGGGTGGGGAGTTGCTTCTGTCTAGTGCGAATGTCAAATACAGCTTTCATTTCCATGACAACTGGGTGGCGGCGCTAGGACATTGCGATGAAACGAGTGGTTAATCTGTGTCACGAATAACTTGGTGCCTTTTCTAATCCCTTTGACAGTATTCGTTAACAAAAAACAAACCAAAAAAAAATTAAATGACTAGCAAAACCCTCCGCAACTTTTTTTGTGCTGATGATGTCGACTGTTAAGAGTTCCTCCAGAAAAGGATTTGCGAAGCTACCCCTGCCTGCATGACTTTCTTCATATGTGGATGCCGTGGTTGTAATATACAGTAATTTGAGGGTGCTTGCTTAGGCGTATGAAATTATTTCCATAAATCTCGGTAAACAGACCAGGGAGCAAGCCGATCCACCTACACACTTAGCGACAGCATTCTTCCTCCCGCCCGTCACTCTGGAGGAAATCTATCTGATCTGTAATATTCCTCGTCGCCCTCTCATATCTCCACAAATATAATCAACATGCTTCGGCTGCCCGCATTCCATTTTGAGGAATGGTAATGCTCACATGTTTAGTGCACGATTAGTGAACGCATCGATCGTTTTGGGTTTATGCAGACCCGAGTGCTCTTTTCATCCACAGCTGCTACACTCTTTTGCCCACGCATCCTCCTCCTCCTCTGTTTCGGCTAATCATTGCCTGTCACTTTACCGCATGCATATACACACACACACACACACACACACACACACACACACACACACACACACACACACAGACACAGACACTTAGTCCCGTCAAGATCCCCTCTGTTTGTGCTACTCCCCCCTTCCAGGCTCATTTCTCCCATAAAGACGTGCTGGAGCCGTTTAGTGCATTCCTCTGCGGCCACTCAAGTTTATATTCCCGCCACTAAGAGGCCAGTGCTGATTTACACTCAAGTGGCCGAGCCCTCCGTCCGTCTGAGGATATGCTTCAACTCCTCCAGAAATTCCTTTTATCCTTATAAGAACACCTCCCTGGCCCACCCATTAGGAGCCATTTCATTGTTGATAAAGTCCAGCAACGGCCGTATTGAACTTATTTATTTGTAGTATTTGTGGGTTTCATGTGTTGTTACCCTTCCTCTCCGAGGTTTTATTTAGTTTTTAGAATTGCATAGCAGAGCCGGCCGGGGGTCAATTCTTCTGTAGGTTCCGCAGCCCCGGTCCATGGTTTTCATTTCTCCAAAGCCAAGAAGAGCCATTCGTGCCAACGTCGTGTTCTTGCACACGCTTGCCTTCCACATGTGAAAGTGCTTTCACCTTTTCCCATATTGTCCCTGAAATCAACCGTGTCCCTCTTGACTGTGCAGCGCTTCCAATTGGGCTTCCCCTTGCCAGACGACATCAGATCAACAACTTGATCGAGCCGCTAATTGCCACGTATGAGTCAGCATTTCGTTTTGGAAATCGCATTGCAGCCCGACTGGTATGAAACCCACAGCGTGAGAGTTGAAGGAAAAATGCAAATAGGCTGCCCAAATCTTCATCCCGGAAGGGATTACACAATTTACGTGGGCCGCAAAATGACAAATGTCACGGACTTGATTTTAATCTCCAAATTAAACGGATAGTCCCCAAAATGCACTTCTATGATGTAAAATCAACATTAGCAACAATTCCCACTAACGCTTACGTGCAACCTTTAGTAGTGTAGCGAGACTTGTACGAGCTGTGTTGGTTTAATGTTCAGTTTAGTGTGGTTAAGCATGACCAAAATGGTTTCGTTTTGATGTTTTTTTTTTTCAACGTTGGGAGGTTTAGTTGAGCAAAAAAAAAAAAAAAAATGAAGGCAAAAGCGACTGCTTTTTGCTTTTCATGCTTGATTAGCATCTGGACTTCATTTTTCAAAGAATACTCGCTTACTTTGATGTGATGGACTTTCAAACCGAAAATCAAGCGATGATATCGGCTAGCTTGCGTTTTCCATGAACCACTCGGCAGATCGTACATATACGGCCATGATGATGTCACTTTCTACGAGCAACATGCTAACATTGGCTCCTCCAACCAATACACAGCTCTTGGAACTGCCAAGATGATGTTATTGGAAACGCTTTCCTTGACATTGCTAATTTTGCACTTACTGTATTTTTTGGATTATCCGTCGCTCCCGATTATAAATCGCACCAGCAAAAAAATGCATAATTAAGAAGGGAAAAACATATATAAGTCACACTGGAGTATAAGTCCCTCCCTTTCAACCTTCACGCAATATGTAACCTGTGCCACTAGAGACAATAAAATTTTGGACTTGTTTTATGCCAATACCAAGGAGGCATATAAACCCCTCCCCCTCTCCCCTCTTGGAAGAGCAGACCACAACTTGGTATTTCTCGAGCCTGTGTACAAACCCCTGGTGCACAGGCAGCCAACTGTGACCAGAATGGTCAGGAAATGGTCCACGGAAGCTGAAGATGCTCTGCGGGACTGCTTCGACACAACCAGGTGGGAACTCTTCAGCGAGGTTCATGGGGAGGACATTGATGCACTCACTGACACCATCACGGACTACATAAACTTCTGTGAGGAGAACACCGTACCCACCAGAACTGTGCTGTGTTTTTTCAACAACAAACCATGGATTAATCCCAACATAAAGGCCCTCCTGAAGGAGAAGAAGAGAGCTTTTATGTCGAGAAACAGAGAGGAGCTGAAGGCCGTGCAGATTCGGCTGAGAAGAAAGATCAGAGAGGGGGAGAAGACATACAGGATGAAATTGGAGGACCAGTTACAGGCCAGCAATGTCACTGGTGTCTGGAGGGGCCTGAAAACCATCTCAGGCCATGACAGCCCAAAGACATTGACTGAGAAGGACAAGGACTGGGCAGATGGACTGAACCGTTTTTTCAACCGTTTCGACCAGTCGTCTGTCCCTTCCCCCAACCACCAACTGCAACCACTCTCGCTGAGGACTTCTTCTCCTCCCCCTCCTCTTTCAACCAGCTCTCAACAACCCAGTCCGTCACCTGGTTCCTGCCTGTCCGTCACAACAGAGCAGGTGAGGAACCAACTGAGGAAGATGAATTTGAGGAAGGCAGCAGGCCCAGACAAGATCAGTTCCCGGCTCCTCAGGACCTGCTCTGACCAGCTGTGTGACATTGTCCAGCACATGTTCAACCTGAGCCTGAAGCTGGGCAGAGCTCCACAGCTGTGGAAAACTTCGTGCCTGGTCCCAGTGCCCAAGACCCCCCACCCTAAGGAGCTGAACAGCTACAGACCGGTGGCGCTGACGTCTCACCTGATGAAGACGCTGGAGAGACTCGTCCTCGCCCACCTTCGACCACTGGACCCGCTGCAGTTTGCCTATCAGCCTGGCATCGGCGTGGAAGATGCCATTATCTACCTCCTCCACTCAGTGCTGTCACACTTGGAGAAGGCTGGGAGCACTGTGAGAATCATGTTCTTTGATTTCTCCAGTGCCTTCAACACCATCCAGCCCAACTTACTGGGAGGCAAACTGCAGAACGCCGGAGTGGATCACCATCTCACAGCATGGATCATAGACTACCTCACAAATCAGCCGCAGTACGTGAGGTTGCAGAGCTGTGAGTCGGACAGGTTTCTCTGCAGCACTGGAGCGCCGCAGGGGACTGTTCTGGCTCCATTTTTGTTCATCCTCTACACCTCGGACTTCAGACACGCCACTTCAAACTGCCACCTTCAGAAGTTCTCCGATGACTCTGCGATTGTTGGCCTCATTACAGAGGGGGGCGATCGGGAGTACAAGGGACTGACGAAGGACTTTGTGGACTGGTGCCAGCAGAATCTCCTCCAGATCAACCCTAGGAAAACTAAGGAGTTGGTTGTGGATTTCTGCAGGAAACAGTCCTCACCAGCACCGGTGAACATCCAGGTTTTGGACATAGAGAGGGTGACCTCCTACAAGTACCTAGGTGTTCTTCTGAACAACAAACTGGACTGGTCTACAAACACGGACACCCTGATTAGGAAAGGACAGAGCCGACTCTTCCTACTCAGGAAACTGAGGTCTTTTGGGGTTCAGGGGTCGCTCCTTAAGACTTTCTATAACTCGGTGGTGGCCTCGGCCATCCATTATGGCATTGTCTGCTGGTCAGGCAGCATCTCAGCCCAGGACAGAAAGAGACTGGAGCGACTGGTCAGGAAGGCCAGTTCTGTCCTGGGCTGCTCCCTTGACACTCTGGAGGAGGTGGGCAACAGAAGGATGCTAACTAAGCTAAAATCTATGATGGACAGTCCCTCCAGCCCACCCTGACAGCACTAGGTAGCTCCTTCAGCCAGAGACTGTTACACCCGCGCTGCAAGAAGGAGAGATACCGACGCTCGTTCCTACCGACTGCTGTCAGGCTGCTGAATAAAAATAATAACAATAATAATAATAATAATTACATGATGTGAAAAACAATTGTAAATAGCACTGCGATTTATCCATTTTGTATTTATATTGCACTTAATTGAACGGTGTTTGTTTGTTTTTTCTTCTTTCTACCCACATTCTTGCTGCTGGAGGCTGTAAATTTCCCCAGTGTGGGACAAATAAAAGATATCTTATTAAGTCACATTTTTGGGGGAAATGCATTTGATAAAATCCAACACCAAAAACATACATGTCATCTTGAAAGGCAATTTAAAATAAAAATAAAATACAGAACAACAGGCTGAATAAGTGTACGGTATACTAACGTTACATGACTAAATCTTTCAATTTCCCTTGTCTTTACGAGGGGGTGCAAACTGCCAATATTTCTATGTCATGATGCCGATGGAAAAATGTTTGAGTTGCGTCATTCAGAAAGATGTTTGGAGGGGTTGGGGGGGGGGTCGACAAATGTGTGCGTGGGGTGTTGAGAGGCAGACCACCATCCAGGTCTTATTTGCCCCGGCCTCCCCTTCCTCCTCCAGCACCTGTCCCCGATTAAACCGGAGCAGAGGAGCTCTTTTCTTAGCTCGCCGTCCTCACCGCCACCATCCCCAGGGTCCCCACCTTCCCTTTTTTGCTCAACTTGGGACTCGCGCACTGCATCATAGGAAGGCGGCCCTTCTATCCGCACTGCCCTTCATTCGTATCACGGCCAAACTTGCTTCCATCTTTCACCGTGTGGTGGCACAAAGCGCTCGGGTGCACTTTGTCAGCATTTCTTGACGATGTTGCGTCACCTTGGGCATGCAAAGTGCCGTCCAACCGTCACGCTCACATTTTTATTTCTGTGTGATCTAGTCATTTCTGTGTGTTTTGCAGGCGTGTGCAGGCGGTTTGTGTCGTCAAGACACGGGAGTATGCTCGGTATGAGCCACAAAAGGCAGACACGTTGGCATGAGGGCAGTGTTGGGAATCACAAAAGTAGCACAATTACTAGAAGGCTTTGGCGAAAGTCATTTCTGTCATATTGTAGCCACAAAAAGAAAAAAGAAAGAATGGACAACACAGCTTCTTTAATGGCCGGTTTATAGTTTCAAGCAGTTCCCAGGTGTCTTGCTACGCCCCTGGCTAACATTGTAGTGACAATGTATTGGACCCATGTAGGTGTACCTAATCAAGTGTCCAGAGAGTGGATTATTGTTGCCGCATTACCATGAAAAAGTAACGTTGACTTTACTGATGACTTGACTTTAAAAGTTACTCAGTTGGATTACAAGTTACTTGATCAGTTACTTTCAACAGCTGTCGACAACCCTGCTTAACCCTTTCATGCACCGATAATGATAACCTGTAACCTTATAATACGATAAGCTGTCCACTGTAGTAATAACTGCTGTCAACATAAAATTGACAACCGGTTCTGATATCATATTTTTTTTTCCATTTAAGTCTACATCTTTTTCTTTTGGAATGAGCTCGGGATTGGGCTTCTGGAGAGCTTGCTGATGATCTGATGATATGAATCAGGTTTGTTGGACATGGGAGACATGGAAAACATCCTGGAGCGTCGGACATGGCTGATATGTAGTACACGCATGATTGATTTGTGACTTTGCGAAATAGCTGCAGTCAGATTACTAACATGCAACTGTAAAAACTGTGTTATTTTTGAGGAATAGTTTTATACAGTTTTTTTTTTGTATCAAATTTGAATGACAACTGCGGTCGGGCCCCTCTCACATACTTGGTGGCCTTTAATTGGCTGCAAAAGCCATCTTCTGTTCATACTAATCGTTTTGGCATTTAGCTGTCTTAATGTTGAAGGCTGACAAAAGCAACCAAAACACACACACACACACACACCAGTTTTATGAATTTGAGCCTTCAGTGGCCTCTCTCTCCCTCCCTCCTCATTTCCCAACGACGTTTGTCAAATCACTGGCAGTGCTTGTAGTTGATCTCAGTCACGCTGTCATGCGATGCGGAGGAGCGCTTGATATGATCGCCGAGGAGGAGGAGGAGGAGGAGGAGCTTGCGGGGTGACACAATAATTAACGTTTGGCTCGGGGCACGCGGCCTTCGCCCTCGCCGCCATCGTCTTGTACCGGGATTTCTGCCGAGAGATGACGAGATGCTGTTCCGGGACTGAAAGCAAGCGTGGTTGTCATAGAGCTGATGCCTTTTGCGCGGCTTGTTCCTGCCGTTTTGAAGCGGAGACGAGCCGACCGCTGCTCGCTTGTCCCCGGCAGATCTTTTAATTTCATGTTTGATGCGGTCTTTTAGTTATTCCCCCCACAACTTGTCCAATGATTTCTGGCTTCCCGACAAGTAAGCCATTTGGAGGATTTTGTGCGGCGCAACTCATAGTGTTATACCCGTTCAAACAAAATCATTTGCATTCACAAACTCCACCGCCAAGGCAGCCCAGTGTGCTCCTAATCCCCATAATCCTGTTGGAAATATGAAGAGGAAGAGAGAGCGGGAGGGGAATGCCAAAATTCAAAATTGAATACTATTGTCAGTTTACATACAAGCTGCATGACACTTGACCTGTTTTGAAAGTATTTCGACTGGTGTTTCTGCCAAGACTAGGCCTCTATTTACACATTCATCCGATGAAGTTGTTACATATAATCTTATCTGTCTCAAAAGGCCCCCAACCCCCGATTGACATGGCCTTTAAGGTGTGACGAATAAATACAACACAATAATATATGACATGACCTGCATGAAAACTGTGGCATTTTTGAAACATAATAAACGAATCATCACACGAGAAACGTCCGTCCTATCTGGCCGCAACACTCTGTGCTCGCTATGGTAACGTTTAAGAATCCCTTCAAAATAAAATACACCGCAAATACAAAGTGCATGAAAAATACGACTGCCCATCGCCACATATTATGCAGAGTGGGCTCGGTGAATCTCCCGTTGAGATAAATCTGTATTTTAAGTCGGACTCCTGATACTGTCAATTAAATGTAGCCTTCTTTTTCTTGAAAGTCGTAGGCTCCTCTTCTGTCTCTTTCCAAAGCTGGTTGTTTTTTATTCCTTTTGCTCGCCCCTGTGTTTCATTTTAGCGGTAACCTATCACATGAACGAGAAGCGCGCCTTGACCTGCATCACAAGTGACATACTGGAGACCAGGGGTGCTCATTACGTCGCTTGTGATCGTCGGGTAGCTCACGGACTGGTCCCAAGTCGATCGCGAGGGGTGGAGAGTAAAAAAAAACAAACTAACAAAGATTTGTGTATCTCTGTGCATGTTAGTAATATACTTTTTGTGTTAATGCACACTGAACGCTAATCATCATACCAGTCTCACTTTCACATAAAGTATTTTAAAAAACTAAATAAAATAAAGCAGGTCATGTTTAACGTACGGTGGTGTGTGAACTGCGTCACCGGAAGTTAGCGCTCAGCAGTCTGCAATGGCAGCTTGCGATCAGAGCTGTTGCGATGGCACCTTTATTATTATTGTTGTTATTATTATCAGACAAAGCACATTTCGTGTACAATTCACCGATGGCACTCTCAAAGAATGGGAATCTGGAGGGCCGAAAGAAGCATTTTAAAACTGCATGCGTCAGCTACGATAGTTAATAGGCTGCAAAAGTGAGTCCCATGCCTCCGCGTCAGGCTGTTGCTCATCACGGCATGCGTGTGTATGTGCGTGCTCGCGTGCACGGTAACGGGTCGATTGCGGGAGGTTGGTTGATCGAAAAGTAGATCTTTGGTCAAAAGGGTTTGGGCACCCCTGCTGAAGACGGATGTAACAGAGAATCCGGTAATTTTTCAAAATAAAACATCTTTCAGATTCTGAAATGAATAAAATGGAAGTAATGTAAGTTATTTAATATTTCTGTGCGGCCCCATACAAAATGACCCACGGATCGGTACTAGTCCGCAGCCCGGGGGTTGGGCACCGCTGATCTACGGTACGTGCTTGAAGCAATTTTCCCACTGAGACAGATATGATGACATCATCACCAAGTGTTATGGTGTTCGTGTCCAAAACTCAGCCAAAAGAAAAAAATTATACAGTCTAAAACACAAAAAGCATTTCCGGCACACCCCTTTGCAGAATCAAATTTTTCCTCCGTGACCCACTTTAAAAAAAAAAAAAAGAATTCAAATTAAAAATACATCAGACTTTTGTGCAAAACCATTATTCAGGCTGTCCATGCATTTATTTTCCTTATTCAATCATCCTTTCCCCGAGGGTGAACATCCCAAAGTGTGCGCGACCGCAAACGAGCGAGCCGAACAGACGCCGCCTCGGCAGGCCTCCTTTCATCTGCTTGTTGTAGTCTCCTCCAAGAGGCTGCGAGAGCGCGGCGCACGGGTTCAGCCCGAGTTTATGGCGCCGGCTCACTGTGTTGCGCAGATGAAATGTTATTCCATGTGGCATTCGGGCTGGGCACGCGAAAGGACGCGCCCACCCGCACTCCATTGTGGCTTCATCTCACCCAGTTGGTTGGATGGAGATGAGAGACCGGGATTTTCCGCACCTCGGCGTGCTCCTGCTTCCGTGGCAACCTCGGGGGGGGGAGTCCGACTCGACCCTCGCCAGTGATCTGATCTCCTTCTTTCATCCCTGTTACACACCAGCCCGCGTTCTGTGTGGGTGCACCATGGCGGCTCCTCGCAGTCGACGTGTGGCTGCTTGTCGGCCGGCCGCTGGTGCGGCTCGAACGCACGAAGTTTCCGCAACTTCCTACCTTGTTTACGCAAGCAGTGCTAAGCTCCAGGGAGACTGGGACAAGCGATGCAGTTGTGGCAACTGGGCCTATTTAGGGCCACACCTTTGATTGAGGTTTTTTTTTTTTTTAGCCTTCCTTATATTACAGAAAGTAACAGAATAACTACAGGTGGGGGAGGGGGGAATTATGGGGGGAAAAAGTGTGCTTTAAAAACAAAAAAATCTGAACTGAAACTTCATTTCACATTGATAAAACTGACCAAAATCGTTGCGAATGAGAGCAAAAACACCATTCATATTTGTCGTTGTCAATTAATTTTCACCATGAGCTTTCTGGTTTTATTTTCAGTGTATTCATTTCGGTGTTGCTGTACGGTCGTACAGAAGAAAGCAGCAGTCGATTTGAAATTTACTTCAGTACACAATACCGAGTCACTTTTTAAAAATTATTTTACACTCGAGAAATATGCCAGACATAAAAAAAACCCTACAACAAATGCAAAAACTAAAAAAACAAAACTAAAATAAAGCAATTTGTTAAAAGGAAAACGAATCAAAACCTAACAAGTGATTCTAAAAATGAATTAAAACTGTCAAAATGTAAAATCTAACTATGATAGAAAATGTTTACACTGTGTGCAGGATTTTTTATTATTTTTTTAGATTTTCACAGACAAAACCAATCTAGTTAGGAAGCAGCACCTTTGATACATATGCTCAGTGATGTCTTTTTTTGTTTTTGGTGTTCATTGAACTGTTGAACATTTCCAATGTTCATTAAAAAGTATTCATGGTTGTGTTAACGGACAACTTTGGAATGACATCATCATTGCCGTTTGGCTTCTCTTGAATGGGGGGGGGGGAATGATTAAAATCCAAAATCTGCTTTTTATGAAGGAAATCTGAGATGTTATTTTCAGGCCAACTCGCTCAGCTTGATTCAACTGTGTCACTTTTTGCACTTTGGCTGGTATGTGGACAGCCTCACTCAGGGCTGGCATGTGCGGCAGAAGCCCTCGCAGGTTGCGTCCTGCCCAGCGCATATTTCTCACATGCCGCCGCTGCGCTCAGATTGGGATTGATCACTTACAACGACGATCTCGTTGATTTTGGCAATGAGGTTGCCATGGCAACTGTTTGCACATCTTTTTCCTCTCAGCTTGGCACCCACCGCTATGCAGCAATTAAACCGACGACAACAGGAGATCCAACAGTGATTCATTTATTCTTGCTCTCTCACAGACACACCTGTGCTGCTGCCAGGTCTTGTGTGTGTGTGAGCCCAATTACAATATCATATCTAGTACCATGTACAATGTAACTCCGACTGAACGATTAATTGGCCATCCGATTTAACCGACTGATATTAGAATTTGTCAAATCTGTGAAAATCTGCCATTTTTAATAACACATTATTTAGTTGCAGTATTTATGTTTTACACATTTGTTTACACCAACACATAGAGCTATTTAAAAATTGCCCCCCCCAAAAAAAAGGTGTTGTTTTTTTTTGTCTTTTAAAATTAAATAAATACGAAGAGTACAGTATTGTAAAACAGCCAAACTTTTTAGTTGCAACTGTTATAGGACCAAAGAAGTTTTTTTTTGTTCCGTTTTTCCACCATACATATTTTTTGCAAGCATCCCTTTAATCGATGAGCACAAATTTATTCTGCTTAGAGTCAGCCTTAATGTCGATCAAACCATAATTTTACTCAACTTTTTTGGGGGGAGAGCAATTCAAAAAAAAACTACTGCTCTAACAAACTTGTTGATAAGACCAAACATAAAACACAAGACTTCCTTGGCAAAGTTTTATTCCCGCTTTTGGCGCAGTCTACATAAATCATATAAATAGTTGACGTTGCTGGTGTTCAGTTGGCATCTTCAAGTTCCAAGCATGTATGTTTTTGTAAAAAAAATGTCATTTTTAATGCTTGACCTGTCCGGTGTGAGGATATTCAGTAATTGCAAAAGAATGCAGATGCACTGCGCCGGATTGAAATATCTTGTGTGGTTAAATTAAATTTATACTTCTATTATTGACTTTTTTTATGCTCATGGCTTAAAAATAAAACGTTCACCACGAGCACAATAACAAAAACATGGAATGTAATTTACAATGTGTTTTAAAATCGAATCGGTTTAACTTTTTGAAATGACCTCCTGAAATAGTTGACCCTTATAAAAAATATATATTCCAAGCAAATTAAGATGCACCCGAAAACTCATTTTTGACTGATCTTCAGTTAAGCTTACATCATTGTTAAAATGCATTAAAATTTTTCATTTAATTTTTTTTTTCCCTTTCTGCTAAGCTATGTCCGCTTGCTTCTTTGCCTCTACCCCCACTTCGTCGCCCTTTGCGGTGTTCATGTCCAGGCTGTCATGTATGCACTGTTTTATGTGTTGCACTCTTGTTGCATTGTGTGTTCTGTGTGTTAACCCAAAGCCCTTTTAGGCCACTGATGAACTCCTGATTTTGTCAACAATCGCATCTCAAATCTACTGACCAAAAAAAAAGGAAAAAAAAGTTATACAGTTGACTCAGTTCTTCTCGCGTATGAGGGCAGCTTTGCGGTGTTAAATGTCCAGACGTTGCAGCCATTGGACAGTAGATTCATTAAGTGCTGTGAGGTTCAAGTTGCCATCTGGTGGTCGATGAATGGGACAGTAGTAGAGGAGATGTTCTGCAGTTGACTCAGTAAACTGCAGTAATCTTAGTCATTAGTGGATACGCCTGTGAATATTTTGTCTGTTTACATGTGTTGCTACGCCTTTTTAAATTTTTTTCATTAATACCCGGTCACAAGTTTGAGCATGGATGTTTGCATTGGAATGCGTTGGGGAGTGGCTCTCGTGTTTGCCTCATCCCGTGTTATGGATGGAAGGCGACACCTGGCGTGGATGTAGTTGAGTGCAAAGGGGGCTTTGGAAGTCTTTGTCTCATGTGCTGTCCTCTTGTCTTTCCGCCAGGTCTCAATGTTTCTGTGTCCTTCGCTCAATGTCGCTCTTTTGTGTTCCTTTTCCTCGACAATGCACTGCACTTTCAGAAGAGGCACCTTGTAGGTATAACGAAACTGAAGCACTCCTTCCAGATGCATGGTCCTCCCTCTCCCTTGGTTTTTATTTTATTTTTTATTTTTTTTAAATCCCCCCAGTGGAGAGTGGGATTTCTCTTCCACCAAATTTGGACATCAAGGCTTCAAAAGCTTGTGGCTTGTTTGGGTTAACAGCGTCATTTGTGTGTGTGTGCGTGTGTGTGTGTGTGTTTGGGGGACTTTTCATTGTTTCGACTTCACCAGCTCATGTTATTGTGCAAACTAAAGAACAAAGCTCCTCCATTGTTGTGTCCGTCTTGCATGAGTCGTGCACGTTGGACTGCCTTTTGTTGTTGTTGTGTTTCCCATCTTGGTCGTGTGTGTGTGTGTGTGTTTGTGTGTGTGTGTGTGTGTGTGTGTGGTGTGCGCGTGCGCGAGATGCAGATCTTGTGTGTGCCTTCGTGAGTGATGTGTGTGCATTTCTGCTTGTGTGCAGGCGACGTGCTCTTCCAGATGGCTGAGGTCCACAGGCAGATCCAAGTGCAGCTGGAGGAGATGGTGGGTGTTCTGCGTGTCCACGCCGGCTTTCTTAAGCGATGATTACCAGAGCTGGATTCAAAATGAACTGCGATGTTAACTCATTCACTCCCAAAGACGTTTTTAAACGTCTTTTCAGACTTGGTCTAGAATTGGCTGGTACTGAATGAGTTTAATTCACCCATGTGTTAATTCCGGTAGTTGTGTGTCATTGTGGTGTTCAAGTTCAAAGAAAAACGGCTCTCAGGATTGATGCACTCTATTTTGACATTAATGTATTGTTTTATTATTATTATTATTTTTGTAATGATCAAAAATAATCCCACAGATGTGGAGTCATTAATTGAGGCGGGCAGTAATGCGCTACATTTCCTTGATTACATTAATTGCAGCAACTTTGAGCTGCGTTGAGCTAACTAACTTCAGTTTGTCACGTTTCACCAATCCAGTGTAACCTCGATTAACATTTGGCTTCCTTTGAACATTGAAAATGGAGCCAGTCACGAAGTGTTGCAGGTGGCTACCACAGTCAAAATATTTTTCTCTCTCGATATAGATATATATACATATATATGTATAGTGGATCGCTGCCTGGTGAGCCCATTGTGCAATTTCATGACTGTGAAGAAAAAAAACTCTTATGGTTGAATTTTTCCTGAATGTATGTTTCGTAGAAATAAAATGTATTGTTTTAGTGAAAGTGATAGAGTGGCAATATATAAATTTGCACAATCCAATGATAGGATGAGGATTTATTATTTTTTTTATTATACTCGAGAATTATTATTCTCGAGTAACGATTCTCCTACGTGAGTAGAATTTGGGCTGCTCTACCACTATTAATGAAAAAATATATAAGGAAAACCCAGAAGACATCATGTGGGGTCATATATATATTTTTTTCCCCCAACACAGCTCTTGTATAGGATCTTAATAGACCAGGAATTCTCATCACATGTTTTTGGATACAAATAGAATTATCTTCCTCTGAAAATTAACGATTTTTTTTTAAAAAATAAATCATGCTTGGAAAAGGCTGCGTTGCATTCGTGCAGGTGTACCTCATGAAGATGACATCTCGCTACGTACGTAAACATAATGAATGAACACTGGACAAAAACTGTCAAGTCAGCGTCAGCCGGCGAGTCCTGTATGGGTTTTGGGTGTGACTCGTGGCAGTTAAACAAAGGCGAGCACTTGTGGAGCATGCGGGGTTTGTACGAAACGAGCGGTGACAAATGGCAAAAGCAGCAGCAGCCGACGTGGCGCAGGTTCATTCAGCTCTGGGAGGGGGGGGGGGCATTGTGGGAAGCCGCGGACAAAGTGTTCTCAACAGCAATTTTTTTGGAACAGCATGCATTTGCTTGTTTTTTTTTTTTTTGACTACTGATATTCTTGTTCGATTTTACAAGGACAATTAAGCTTTAATTCATTTATCAATATAATGCACGGAACACAGCGTTCATTCCGTCCTATGTACTGCCTGGTTTAGATATGGATTTCGTTGCCGTGATAATCAAAGGGGGCAGGCAACCAGGCTATTGATCAAACAAACAAGCAGCTTGTATTGAAGGCCACCCTCCTGTAAAGCCGATATGAGTATTTTTACTGGTGGAAGCAACACTTCAGTCACAACACTTTATGCAGCACGTGGCCACATCACCCAACACAAACGCCACCACATCAACAACTTCAGAGAGCATTCAAGAATCCGCCACTTATCAGTCAGCCAATGCTAATCTGTACAGCCAACAAAAATCAATGCAGCTCTGCTTACCTTATGACTGTGATGTGCTAGCAGGGGCGTCACTCGTGATGGAGTGTTGCTGTTTGTGCTTAATAACACCCGCGTTTTTTAACCTGCACGTAAAAAGTAATCACACTTAGAGCAGACTTCCCTTCTGTCGTCATCCTACGCCATTTTCTTGTACAGCATAACAGCCAAATGCTGCTTCACCACGTTTGCTTTGAAAAGAGTTGAGTTGATAAAAGCTCCACAATTATTGGTTGGTGATTGCCTTGGGAGCTGAAAGAGATGAATGGCATTTCTCTTCATTAATATGGGGAGAGATGATTTGTGAGGCAAGTGTTTTGAGTTTCAAGCCGAAACACGAAGCAGATTTAACCCACGGTGTCAAATTTGGCCCCTATAAATTCTGCTACTCAAATGCTACCCTTAAATCCCAAAGGGTCAGATTTGGCCCTAATCCTAAATTAGGATTAAAGCATTGAATATTTGAAAAAACATATATTTTGGTGTTCAGTGAACATATAGCAGTCATTTAATGTATAATTCATCATTTTCCAAAGAAGAAAAAGGTTCTTGGGTTCTCCAGGGTCAAGTGGTAAATCAAGGTACTTTAAAACAAAAAAAGGCCAATTAAATGAAGTCCTTTATTTCTTCTAGTCAATTTTTCCATCCTCATCATCAATTTTTTTCTCCCCCCCCCAGCTGAAGTCTTTCCACAACGAGCTGCTATCGGAGCTGGAGAAGAAGGTAGAACTGGATGCTCGCTACCTGACTGTGAGTATGCTGACTATTGAGCGCGTCTGGTCGGTCTCTGGACCACTTGCTGTTGATTCACATGGCGTGCGTGATTCATATCTTTTCAAGTTGGATTTGGTGCAAAAGGATGCGGTGACGCTTTTTGGTGACAGACAGGCAGAGGGAGCACAGCTGAGCCGGTCTCCGTGCGATATCTTTAGAATGAGTGGGATGCCGCCTCACTTGCTGAGCAGCGCGTTGTCTTTGGAGGGGGATGCGATATAGGCACTCTTATTGTATAATGTCGATTGTCACATGGGCTTCGGATGGCACGTCGGCCTCTCACTGACATGCAAGAGAGCACCGAGGGCTTTTTTAGAGAGGAGGTGGCATTGACTTGCATCTATTATTATTATTAAATGACATTGTTTTACTAATCAATCAGAATTGCCTGGAATTTATAATCGGCGAGGCAGCGGAGGCGAAAGGGGTTGAGCTGGGACTTTGGTCGCAGCTCGTTTGCTTCCTAAAGAAGGACACCAGCTGCAACCAGGCCCGATAGGAAACTGGCTTGGAAACAGAAGTTCAGAACATCCACAAAGTTTCTCCCATCCCTCCGTTGCCGACCTTGCGCACCGATGGAAAGTGAAGAGGGAGTTTTCCTCGGCTAGATTTGAATCTGGATAAATCGTGGCTCAGCGAAATATTGGAAGCATTTGGGCAGGGCAAATTACAACCTCGATCATCAAGATTGTGAAAGTCATTCCTTTGAGAAATGAACAATCAGCCATTTGAAATTAGCTTTCCCTCATGTCATTGCCGTAGAATGCATCTGTGCTGTCTAATTTGGGGTGCAAGTCTAGGGAAATAGTACCCGTAACTCACTATTTGCAATGTAATCATCTCAAAACATTTAACGTGTCTTGAAAAGAGAGCGAGGATAGCCCCGGCCCTCAAATGACACCCCCGCCCCCCTCGTGGCGCAACGCTCATCTCTGCGCTCCCATCCTACGCAGTGACTTATGCGCACGATCAGTCGCTCTGCGAGGTCACGCCGTGGGCATGATGCCGCGCTGCCAAAAAAACACAAAGTGTGCCAAAGTTCTTCTCCTCTCTCGATCACATTGGAGCCGAAGAGCTCAATCGAGCGAATACTTCCACAGCAGCCATTCACGTCTTCTCAAAACATGTCTTTTGAGCCTTATGAAAGGCTGAGAACAACGCATGAAGCCTCCCTTTCTGGGAATTTTCATGTCGAGAATAGAGCACGCTTCTGGAGATATGGAGATGGCCTCTTGTGCCATTTCATTTTGTCTTGGAATGTCCGCATCCGTCCAGAAGTCACTGTAAGGGAAAGGAAATTACTAATTTCCTGCATGTTTTTATTGCAAATCTACAAGGGAGACATTATTTGAATATTATTCCCAAATGCTAATTCAAATTAATGACGACTGCGGAGGAATGTAAAGTTGTGTAGCTGCCCCGAAACATGAACAAAACTTTCAGATTTGTTACCGCGCAGGAAAGACTGATGAATTCAAGTCCACTGACTTGAATTCATCAGTCTTTTCTGTTCATCATCTTTAGCTGTGTGATTTAGCAGCGGCATGCTTGTATTTCTTCAATGCATGCAGTGACGAAGTGAGAGTCAGTTCAAGTGAGCAGACCAAATATACAGTATTTTTAGTTATCTTTTTAACTATCAGCATTACACTAGCGATTCTTTGTGATGTTTCTGCATGAGTGGGAGTACGGCAATAAAAATTTATATTAAGGTACCGTATTTTCCGCACTATTTTCCGCATTCAATTTTCTCAAAATCTATATGGATCAATATTCTGTTTGACGTAGCATTTTAAATGTTCTGTAAAGTGCTTTGGTACAGCCACAGCAGTTGTGAAAGCTCTTTGCAAATAAAGCTGTATTGTATCGTATTTTCTTTAGAGTAGCTCCATCGAGTGCAGTGGTTCTTAACCTGGGTTTGATCAAACCCTAGGGGTTCAGTGAATCGGTCTCAGGGCCTCTGCCATGGAGGTTAAGGCACACCCGACTCAACATGTCAATTAGTTATGACACGCCCACTTGGCTGCAGAGCACTGGCTGCAGATGATCACATGACATTGCCTGTCCAATCAGTGCTGTGGGAAATTTAGTTCGCTCAGTAGTCAATGTGTGACTGTCGTAAATTTTTTTTTAAAACTGCTGTCTTGAAATTTTATTTACTTTTTTTCTGTTCTTAATAAATGCTTTTTTTTAATGTCTTTAATTTGTAAAACGTCATTTTTTTCACTCATGAAGGGTTCGGTGAATGTGCATATGAACTGGTTGGGTTCGGTACCTCTAACAAGGTTAAGAGCCACTGATCTAGTGGATGCATAACGCAAAACCGCAGCCACTAATGTAGCTTCTATTCTATGCGCCTTATAATGCAGTGTGCCCATTATATGAAAACTATTTTAAAATAGGCCATTCATTGAAAGTGCGCCTTATACTCCGAAGCGCCTTATAGTGTGCAAAATACGGTACTTTTATTTATTTATTTTTTAACTATTTCAACAAGCAAAGAGCTGTTGAGACCCAACTTAATAACAATGTAAAAGTGTTGCTTTGATTCCATATCGTGGCACTTGGTGGCCAAGGAAGTTTTTGAAGCAAAGAGAGCTTCGTTTGCTCAGGCCCTGACCTTGTCTAATGCCTGCAACCAACTTCTGGCATTGATAATATACAGTATATATATTTCTTTTCTGATGGTCCTGAACTCTATCTTCATTGTCAAATGCTCTGACGTAAGCCACAGCCGACATCACATTTATTTTGCTCTTCGCCAATAATCAATCCGTGACGTTAACGAAACTCGGCCATTCCCCAGTCCGGTCACCAAGTCGCTCGCCTGCATCCTCAGCATCGGACCAGCGAGACTCTGTCACACTCCTGTGTGAGCGCGCTGCCGAAAATGTTGCCTCGCGCAGAAAACCACATGAGCTTTGTGTCACTGCAGGCCCAGTTGCTATAGCAACCGAGCTGGTGCAACCCAGGAAATTGTTGATTGTTTTTTTTTTTTTTTTTACTCTCAATAAATAAGTGATTAGGGAGGAAACGAAATCCATTAAATTATCATATCCCATCGTGGGAACAGACAGTGCATGCATAGTTCACTGTCAAAATTCTTCAGTTGGATTTGAATCCTAATAATAAAAGCTGCAAGTAGCAACAACATGAGGAGTTGAGTTGTCAGCATTTTGTGTTTTATGGTGACAGTCATGAAATTCTGCATACCCACGATGATAAACTTTTTTTTGTCTTGTCTTGTTGAAGGACCACTGAATTTTTTTTTTAAAAATGGCCATTTCAAAATAAAATGGCAGACTTGTTTTTTTTTGGTCATGCCTGCCAATTTTCCCGTGGCTTAATCCGGTAATCAAGCACCAAAATGAGTCCGTGGGCATCCGTCGAGAGCACAGGTGTCAAATATCTACTGGCCCTAAATCTTGTGCATCAACTTCCATAAATAATCTAAATCTTCATCTTGTGCAGCTTTTTTTTTGTGTGTGTGAGCAAAGCCCTTTTTACAGTAACCTCAACAAATCTTATCCATGACCACTGATCTTAAAACCAATGATCTATTGTAAGAATTTTTTACCCGGACAAAGTTAAATAAATGACTCCACACACAGGGAAGATTGTCTTTCTGACGGCGTAAGCGGATCTCTAAGAGCGAACGACGGTAGTTGCTCCGTGACCACACTTAGAGATCCTTGTGCTCCTGTCGGTCTTTTATTGTCGACAACGAATCGGCAAGTTGCGGACTTCTCAGATGACAAATGTC
The DNA here is from genome assembly GCF_054856545.1 of Hippocampus guttulatus. Taxonomy (NCBI): domain Eukaryota; kingdom Metazoa; phylum Chordata; class Actinopteri; order Syngnathiformes; family Syngnathidae; genus Hippocampus; species Hippocampus guttulatus. The sequence continues at coordinate 12,138,286 of NC_141276.1, forward strand.
CGCCTCGGCCCGACACCCGTTCCCAAACCGTCTTTTGATGTTCTACAATACTTCGTTACCAAATTGTTTATTCCCACTTTGTGACCGAGTCTAGCCTTCTTCCATCTGTTCGCCCCCTTGCTTTGACATGATACATGTGGACTTCAAAAGCCCTCCGCCCAGACGGCCGACACCTTTGCGCACAGGCATTTGGGGGCGCTGAATACGCACCCACACGTCTAGACATGCCCAAATTAAAAGAAACTTTAAACATAATACAATTTTGCTCATAAATTTCTCTATCATCTATCATGTGTCGCCTATATGTAATCATAATTTCAACTTTTTGTGAGTTCACAGTCATAAGGAGCCTCTGAGGAAAACTGTAACTCCAACTTTTGCTGTGCGAGCTACAAACGTGATTTATTTTTAAAAAATTGTTTTTATTTTTACAAGTCTTACTGATATGTTTTTGGTGTCCGCAGGCGGCGCTGAAGAAATACCAAGTAGAGCACAAGAACAAAGGGGAGAGTCTGGAGAAGTGTCAGGGAGAACTGAAGAAGCTTCGCCGAAAGAGCCAGGGCAGCAAGAACCCGTCCAAGTACGGCGAGAAGGAGATGCAGGTGAGTGTCTGTTTTACCATAAACAACTTTACTCGGTCGGCATTAAATATGCGTAGATCTGAAAACAAAATTCACAGAAAACTGAGTGTTGTTAGCTCACTCACAGATATGAAGACAATATGATCATATGATTACAGTCTGTAAATGGGACTTTTCAAAACCAAAGCTGTCAGCTGACTCAAGGGGTGTAGTCATGTTTGCTTTTGGTCTCATCGTGTTTGTTCTTTGCCTGGCAAAGTAACCCGACCGGGGCAGTTGAAGGCAAATAACATGCTGATGACTTGAAATTAGTCAGTCCTGCCTTCGGCGCTTGTGTATTGCAAGATTCGCAAGAGTCGTGCTCCCACTTGTGAGCAAACGCTCCACGGAAGGATTTTCTTGAGATGAAAATGGCTGCAGAAAGGAAAGGCGGCGTGGGGATTGCGCGCCACGGGGCCGAGGCCTCGCGGGCTAATTGCGCCGCCCTGTTCAGAGGTGCAACCGAATCAATATTTGGGCCACCCGGGATCATTTCCTAGCTCTCGTTCGTGTTGGTGTTTGCAGAGTCAACACGTGGTTGCAGACGTGACGTTTCCTTGTGCGATGGCTTGGGTTAGAGCCGCACTGGTATATATTATCCAAGAGTCGTGATTTCTTTTGATTCTGGAGACAAACGTAAAGCATAAGGACCGTGAAAACACCCTGCTCAAAAGGTTGCCTTAAGATATTGCTACATTTCTATTAGATAGGGTTTGGGTTAGGCCCCATCTGGTGGCATTTTAAGTCATTTCAGGTAAAGCACAAAAATAGCAAATAGGCCCATTTTCAGCAAAAAAAAAAAATTGGGAGATGCGACTCTTTGTTGCTAGGCAGAATCCATGCTTGTTGCGAGTCATGCACTTTTTTTTTTCGTCATAACTCGGGAACAAGGGACTCCACTGTCCCTCGCACGTGCAGGGAAAAGGTAATTGGTCAAGGTGAGACCTATAAGGAAAACTGCACTCACACATGTGACAAAAAAAAGAAAGTGTCACTATTTTATTTTTACTCAAGTGCGCGTTGGGGCACTGCTCAACTTGCCCCTGGTGTCAGTTTCTCACTTGACATTGAGAATCTCTAGAGGCGGAGAAAAGCCTGCACAATTTGTGGCACAAGCAAGCACAACATTTGGCTTGGTATTGTGACAGGAATTTGAACTACTTACAAAAAAGCTCATTTCCATGATAATAATAGATACCAAAATAAATTTTATAGCCCCCTTGGCATTTCCTTGAGCGTAGCTCCAACTGAACGATCAGATGTCATTAAAATGTAGGAGACTAGGCTGTCTCAGAAGTGTTTATTTAGTCCTTTGTTGTGTATTCACAAATGAGGAAATCACAAAATAAATTCTGTAGGGGAGCTATAGAATTTATTTTGTGATTTCCTCGCTTGATTTTCTGTTTTGATGCATTATTTTCAATTTTCGTAGTTTCATTGAAGGAATCGTGAATTTTTTTCGGGGGCGGTCATGAACGCCTCTCGAATCGAACGAAAGAAGAGAAGGCACGGAGACGGACAAAGACGTACCTGTATATGTTGAGAATGTGAAAGCCATTAATACAGTGTGCGTTTTTAAAAAACAACACCACTGCTCTCTTTTTTTCGGAGCTGCAACAAAAACTTATTTAATAATAAAGCAGCGACACAGTTCACGGAACCAACAGCAAGTTATAACATTGGAAGCATGTCTCCAGCAAGGAGCCATTTTGGGGTTGACGTATTACCGTAATGACCATACACAAGCCGCACCGGATTTTAAGGCGCGCTGTGAGCTGTTAAGAAAATGGAAGACTTTTCGGTGCGCCTTATAGTGCGGAAAATACAGTCTTCAGATTATAATCTGCATCTCAGCTAATACAACTGTTCAATGGTCAAGCATTTTTTTGACTAATCCGAATAACATTTTATATTAATTCACCTTTTTAATTTTACAAATCATGTTGAATTGACAGATCCATTTGTTGAATGGGATTGATTAGTTTCCGCAATATATGTAATATTTTAGTACTTCCTCATCCATGCGGTGTTTGTAATCCGAAAAGTCTGAGTGCAGTGCGTCACTGGAAACATATGGCGCTTTGTATTCATTCGCTTCACTTCTCCACCATTGCACTTTTGTGTCCGCCTCTCTGTGTCAGCTACAACTCGCACACTCGCACACACCGTCTCATCAGTCGTATAAAGTTGCTGTCAAAATGCGAAACAGCTCATTAAGCGGTAAGGCCGTGTGGACCGAGGTTTGCCGGCCCAAAGAGGCAGTCGCTACCAACTGAAAAAGCCCGCGCACGCGCTAGTGAGGCGACACGTTCACTAACCTTTCGGTGCAGCAAAAGAAGAAAAGCTTTGTAGGAGATGCGGCGCCTTTTTGCTTTTTTTTTTAGTTTTTTCTGTGCGTCCCGGAGCGTTTTCGCTGCGCTTCTTTTGATTCCAGAGAGTATTGATGATGAAGGAAGAGACACGCGGCGCTTCAAGCTTTTGAATTCCCACAAGAAAAGTTGTTGTGAAAGCTCGGAGTTGCCTTAATTCGGCAAGTGAATTCCGTTTAAAAACATCCCCCCTAAAAAAGAAGTACTACTGAACTCTTGAATGCACCTTTTCCACTGTAACCCCCCTCCACATTGACTATTTTTGTTGTTTTCCCCTTGATCAGAAGCGTTCAATGGCAGCGATTCCTCTCGGAGGGCCGTGAAGACTGTTTTGTAAAATGTGTGTCAGATATTACGTATCCTTATTACTAATATCAACTCACTGCCACACCGAAATCACCACAGATTTACAGAAATCATAATTTTAACAGACATTCACACACACACAAAAATCCAAATTTATTTTGCTGTCATTGATTCAAAATGGTAAGACCAAGTCTGCGCTCACGCTCTTGAATATGTCACAAAAGCAAGTGACTCGACGGTTGCATCATCTTCCCAAGCTCTTTTTCCAAAAGTCTTGGAGCCATGAGTGATGCGCTAAATAAAATGCTTGATCCCATTTTTCACAAAACGGATTCGTCAAATGTAGCTGCGCTGCTTATGTTCACTCGTTCTTGTCAAAAAAACTCATCCAGACTCTTAATCTTGAGGCAACACAATGCTGCATGGCTCCCTTAGAGTAAGGGAAGAGAGTTTGTTCCCAAACGATTTTCAAACTGCTCAATAATGTGAACAAACAACAATTGATGTGGCCTCAAACCAACAGCCTCAATGTGTGGAAAAAATACAAAACATTTGCACACAGCATTTCTGCCCGACTCCCAACGATTGGCGCAATTGGTCTTGCATTGAATATCCACTGATACCTGTAGTACTTTTCATCTAAAATATTTTCCTTCATTATTTCGTTCTGATTTTGTTTGCCCTTAGTATCAGTGGTTGGTATCAGCAGTCTCCGCAAGATCGATACCTCAAAATAGGGCTTGTATCGGCACTCAATGTTTTTTTTTTTATCATGTCATCTCCACAGAAGGCCAGTGGGAGTCATACCCAGCTGATGTCGAAACTTTCTTTCTCTGCTGGTGACCTTTAGCACCACGAGACATCCTAGCCGAGTTGTGGAATAGCGCCTTGTGTCTCTGGTCGGGCTTTTCCCGCTCGGCTAATTGTCTTGGGTTACTTCACTGACCTTAACTCATTCGCTCCCAAAGACGTTTTTAAACGTCTTTTCAGACTTGGTACAGAATTGGCTGACACTGAATAAGAGACTCTTATTTTTTTTTTTTCCTTGACAAGAGGATTATTATTGAACTGTAATTATTTTGTCAAAGTGTGAGAGAGTAGACAAGGTTGTAAAAAAAATGTGGGAAAAGTAGGAATAAGGGTCGTCTGCGGGGCTGCGATGATTTTAATAGCAGTGCCTTTTTTGATGCGACCTCACTCGCGACTACCGTTAAATGTGCCCACCACGGCATATTTTTCACCTTTTTTCTGCACCGGGTGAGTCAGCAAAAGTAGAAAAAGTGCTTTCACACTGTAGATGAATAAAATCTTGGGAAAAAAAATGTGGGGAAAGATTTGCAACTTGTCAGCCGGTGTGACGGTTTCAATTGCCTTGCCTGGATGTGAACCAGATTGGAAGCTTTGAATTTGATTGCAACGTGTCGAGCAAGAGCAGAAGAAGGTCAGACCGCTCTCGGGGAAGGAAAATGATTTGTCTTGCCGCTTTTGTGGCGGTCATTTGGCAAAAGGCAGTTTTTTTTTTCCTGTTCATTCTGTGTCGTTTATGCACCGACACAGCCGAGAGCCACTTGTTTAATTGGATCGCTGCAAATAAATACAGCGGTGACGATTAGTTGACATAAACCTGTTGGGGCAGCAGGGCTTTGTGGATTTTTTTTTTTTTTTTTTTTTTTTAAAGAGGGCCATGGAACCATGAGTTAGAGTGGACGTTAGGCATGGAGTTTTAAGTGAGAGTCAGCGCACACCTGCCACCATTTGCTGTCCGTCTTATTAACCCCGAATAAAGTTTGGCTCTCTAGTCGACATTTCCTTGGCATTTCAGTGCAGCTCTGCTAACCTTTCGGCTTTGACATAATGGAGTCGCACTCATTGGGGAAGTCGCTGTTTACACTACGGGTGACAGTGTCTTTGCATGACACTGTTTTCGACATTTAAAAGGGGCTCTAGGTTTTCACCGAGCTTAGCTGATTATCATGATGGCTGCCGAGGACCACCCATTTGTATCCGATCCATAAAAAGTGGATTTCTCAAAGTATCTAAATGTCAGAGGTGTGTTCCTCGAGCCGGTCCTTGGCCTCGAGGACCGGCTCGAGGACCGAGCGGCGGTCCTTGGTCCTCGGCCTTGGCCTCGGAGTCAAGTCCTTGGTCCTTGGCCTTGGCCTCGGGAGTCAAGTCCTTGGCCTTGGCCTTGGCCTCGGATTGCCGGTCCTCTGACACATTGAGGGATTAGAGCCTCGAAACCCTTGTATAAGGACCGCAAAAATGACGAAGGAATCTAATAAATTCCATCCGAGCAAACCCATATTGATGGATTAACTCTGGCGCTTTAAGAGGGGTGGGTCTGCCACTGACAGGTAACAGTTAGCGCAACGTATAAAGAGCGGCATCACAGTTAGTTTCAATCACGGTTTGTTGCGTTCGCGATCGGCAGTTTAAATAGCGTGTAAAGCCTTTCTGTAACAGTGGTGTCTTTTATTTAGTTATTTTTGCACAGTCGTCACGTTTGTGCGGTCGCACTAGAATGTTTGTTTGAACCAAGTAATTTGCGTTACAGTTGGAGTCAATAATGTCGGCAGTTCACTTCCGGGTTTGGCCGTTGGGATTTGGAGTCCTTTTGCTCGATTCCAGTTATGTTTGCTGAATGCTTTCTCATGTTTGGAATAATGAATATTGATAATACATAGTTTAAAAACATGGTTGATTTAATTATTTATTATTATTATTGTGAAGTTGAAGGTATTAATTAATGTAGAATTAGTGGTAGTGGTAATAATAGTAGTACTCAGAGAATGGTTAGAGATTCAGCCATCTCGTTACCTCTGCGTCCTGCGTCCTAGACGCATAATTTTCCCACGTGACGCACAGTTCCAAACAATGTGCGTTTTTGGGACGCAAGGAAATTTCTCAGTCAAAACAAAAAAACTATGGCAACCCTGAGGATTTCACAGTAACAATTGTTACCGGTACCGTGTCGTTTCCGTGGCGTCATTTTCACGGTTCCGAAAAATAGTTTAATTCTAAATGTCACCGCACTTGAATTGACTGTGATCCACGCGATTTCACTGCGCCTGTGGTGTGGTGTGTGAGTGTGTTTCTTCTCATTTATTTTCGTTTTGTTTTGTTTTCAGTGTTGGGGGGGGACACAACGGATGACGTTATGTGCGCATGCGGGTTGTTATTTTAGTCCGCAAACTGAGGAATCGCTTGGATGAAAGTTTGAGATTGCGGCGAAAAAAACTCCCCAAGGTCTACTAATTACGATATTTAAGAAATGGGAATGCTTGTCTGATTTTTCGTATGAATCGTCCAAAGGGCGTATCACTAAACTCACCTGTGACGTATGCACAGAACGCGAGAGCGAAATACGACGCGAGGCACGATTACGAGGCAAATTGGTCATTAGATTTGTAGGCTAATCGCTGTGAAAAATATTATGAAACGGTATTGGTTATTCTATAATTTACTGGTTGTAGCATGGTAACTTTATGAATAAAACATTCGTCACAAGGTGTAGTAATGCTAATGTTAACTGTTGGTAGAACTCATGATGACGTGTGTTAAATTCTTTCGTCAAATTGATCGTAGATTACACATGCATCGTCTTGGGAAGAGGATGTCAAGCCACATCAATACTTACCTGTATTAATGATTACCAGTCAATTAATCTTTGCAGCGTGAGATTGGAAAAAATACTCTGATGATGCCACATGAGTACACCAGTTTTTGATCCATTTATTTTTTGGAATAAACTTGGAGTACACAGCCGCTGATTTAATGTTCATTGTTAATGCATAGTTTTCAAACATTGACCCTTGAAACATTCTACTTTTGAGTTTCGGAATTCTTGATTATCAATATCAGTCAAAATAGAAAAATGGGTTCCCATGATGAACGTTTACGGAACCCAACATTTGTTATCGTGGTTTCCCATTGGGTAATCCGACGGAACCGAAAAACGGTTACCATGAATTTCCGAAATCCTCAGACCTGCTCCTGAATTATTTAAATTTTTGCAGCATTTTTTTATCATTGTATGTACAGTATATGTTGTTGTTTGTGTTATTATCATATGCAATTGAATAAGTAGACCCTTTCAGAATTCGAAATTTGGGACTCTGTCAATCCATAATGGCACTCATACCTTTCTGTCCCTGGGACTCGCTGCCGGTAAACTGTAAAATTATCACTGAGAGATTACCGCTTTTTCTGCAGTCAGTGATTGACTTCTATGCAAAGTCATTTCTCAACTTGTGTTCCGTGCCACGTCATGCCTGTTGGGTGATGATTTACTTCATATTAAGAAACTACTGCACTAAAACATTCATTCATAAATGTATATCATGCTTTTTTGTTTTTCTCAGTATAAATAACACGTACCCTGACTGTTCTACTCTTTGAATAAACACACTTCATTCAAGCGTTAGGGAGTGCAAAGGGTTATGATGGAGGGGTGTTGCAAATCATGAAGACCTGCCAAGTGGTGTGATAGCATTGTTTTATACATGTCCTCGGCTAGGCCTCAGTTTCAAAATCAGTCCTTGGTCCTTGGCCTTGGCCTCGGAAAATTTCTCAAGTCCTTGGCCTTGGCCTTGGCCTTGGCCTCGGAGTCAAGTCCTTGGCCTTGGCCTTGGCCTCGGGTTGCCGGTCCTTGGACACAACACTGCTAAATGTGCGAATCAATCATGCCCTGAACACAACTGGCAAAATATTAGCCCTTTCCTGAAAATAACTGTCTGTCGGACTCCTGGAGTGCCACGTCACAGCCACTGGACCTTTTTGGGGGGTCTTGCAGTGAACTTGTCACATGGTATTTTTAGAGCAAAAGCAAAGTACAGCAGGATGTCGCTCATTTGCTGTCTTGCACCCTGAAAGTCACAGCAAGCAGTTGTACTAAGAGTCAAGTCCAAATCTTTGCATATACTCAGTCTTGTCATTTCACAAGAAAATACATTTATCGGGAAAAGATGTGACATTGCTCAACAAAATAATTATTTTATATGGCAAAATTCTGTGGGAAGGGGCATCTTTTTAAATGAGGAAATGCAGTATTTCAAGAATTTGTGACAAATAACAACTTGTGCAAAAATAGAGCCCAGAAAGTGTTTAAAAATCATCATAAGGAATGAAAGAAGCCGTCATTTTATTTCAAAATAAACATATCTAGAGGAGAAAAACATTTTGGGGGTGGGGGGAGGCATTATTGTACATTATGCAAAAATGATAATTACTCCAAACACTCAGTGACGATAAATAATGTAGAAAAAAATAGCAACATTCGAAGCAAAAAGTATTCAACAGTACTCAACAGTATTGTATTCAAAGGAAAGGAAAATTTGTCAAAAGTTGTCAATGTTTTTGAATAATGTAAAGATATTCATATTGAGGGAGGGAGGGAGGGAGCGGGAGGCACATTTTGGAGAAGGAAAAAAAATTGCAAAATAATTAAAAGTCAAAGAGGAAAGAGAGTGCCTTTTTTTGAAAATCCATTCCAGTGTTCAGATATAAGGAAATATAATACAAATATAAGAAATAAAATATAAATAGTAATAAGAAATAATTAATATAAGAAATAAAAATGAATATAAGGGAAAAGAAGCTAAGGAAATTCTCAGTGTTCAAAGCATCAACCTTGTTGTACGATGATGACTGAAGTCCATTTTTTTTCAACATGATTCCCCCTCCCCCTCACAATGTACTTTTTTTTCAGCGTGGCCCCATCAAGTAAAACTCATTGGATGCTTTCATTGACATAAATTGTGATGAACTCAAACTGAGTCGGGGAAACCGTAAAGGAAAGAAAGACGGCTGATCTGTCAAATCGGGAATGTACCGTATTAACACTAATTCTGCACAAAGTGTCACCTGGACACTCTTGCTGATAAAACGACGGCTGGGTATCCAGGTTGCAGGGGTGGGGCATCCTTGGTTTTTGCTACCGATGACAACAAATTAATTTGCGCATGAATGGCTCCAAATGTCTGTGCTCCAACTCCAACGCAGTTCGTGGAGACCATCAGCAGTAAGCAGACGGAGCTGGACACCTTCATCGCCGAGGGATACAAGACAGCCTTGTCCGAGGAGCGTCGGAGGTACTGCTTCCTGGTGGATCGCCAGTGTGCCGTGGCCAAAAACGGCAGCGCCTACCATGGCAAGGTAGCCCTTTCACACTTCCCTATTGTTACTTTGCACTCCCCAGGCTCACATTGAGGTACAGGAATAGTCCATTTCTGTCCCCCTATTTATTCGACAGCAGGGGTGAACAAGGGGTGGAAGGCCCCAGAGGCCACACACATCCTGTTTTTTTATTTTCTTTTTTCTTTTTTTCCCACTGTACCAATGGGCTATTTGAGGATTGAAATAACTGAATGGATTGATTAAAAGTAAAATGTATTTAATTAGTTGTAGATTTATTTTTATTCAGTAGAGCGGTATTATACATGACTTTAAAAAAAAAAAAAACAGTCCACAATTATATAGTTCACAGGTGTCAAAGTCAAGGCCCGGGGACCAGATCTGGCCCACCACATCAGCCTGTGAAAACAAATCAAGCATGTCAACTTACATAATGCTTGCTAAAGTCTGAACCAAAATTTCAAATTGTCATGTGTAATCCATAATAACGTGGAGGTATTGCAAGCTTTTTTCGTTTCCAAACCCCTTATTACATTGACGTAAACAATGTTTAAGCAAGTCATTATTCTTGACTTCTGATTTCAAAAATAAGTATCCATCAAATTGTTGAGTGCTGTGTAGTATGTGGATTTATGTGGTTTCACAAAATTCATTCATAACAGCCCTCCAAAGGAAACCGTAACTAAAATGTGGCCGGCGACAAAAGTGAGTTTGACACCCCTGATATAGTTCATTAGGTTTTTATATTATTGAATAATTTAATGAGAATTCACTGGGGAAACTTTTTTTTTCTTTTACTGAACTAATTTAAAATAAGATTTCGAATAAACGTTTGTTTGTGTCTAAGTTGCTGGCAACCAGTTCAGAGTGTCCCCTGCCTACTGCCCGAGGACAGCTGGGATAGGCTCCAGCACACGGTTCGGAAAATGGATGGATGGATGTCTGATAGAAATATTTTGCCGGCCCTGATCAATATTAATCATGGAGGGCAAAATGTCCATGACTTGGCTTTCGTTTGCTGACACCCACGTCACTCACCAGACCAGGCCCGGCCTTTTATTGCCATAAGCACACTGAGTCACAGATACGACAGTAGAATGTGAGGATGACGACCTTAAGTGGAAAATCATGCCAGAACCACACTTGCACATTTTGTTATTCATTAATTTTTAAAAAAAAATTTAATCGTCACATTTTGATTTTCACAAACCGTTCAAGTGTGAAAATAAGTTGATCGCGATAAAATATAGCAACATCAAAAGTAATAAAGCACTCAGTCTTCACTGTGATGTCAAACGATGAAGACGAGGTGAGTCGCGGCGCAGATGCACTTTTGAATGAGTCATCTTCCTTCTTGTTTCCTCCTGCCGCTTTAAGAAAGAGAATAAAAAAACGGTGTCATAAAAAAGCAGATGAAGTGTCCGTCCTCTCTTGTTTAGTAACCCACCTGCTATCAAAGCACATTGAGAAACGTCTAATTAAAAGACACGTTCGCTTTAAGCGCTCATAAGGGTCTCTTCATTTAAAAAGCCTTTATGACTGCAGACAATGGCAGCCATGGTTGTCTGAGGTCGTAAATCTACCATCGCACCTTGGAGAATTGGGCCCAAATGCAGAACGGACGTTGGCATCGTGGATACAAATCAAAGCTGGAGTCGATTTTCAAAAAACAGAGTGCATTTTCCCACATCAGTGCTGACAGTTGAAATAAGAGCCTCTTGAACGCAGACATCGGTCTCCCAGGATTGCTGGTGGGTGTGAAGTGTCGCTTGAAGATGCCACTCGACGAGCATTGTGCCTATGTGTGTGTTTGCGCTGCACCAACATGGAGTCTAGTCATTAATCAGGACGTGGGCATGTGCGTGGGACGACCTGAAAGAAAGCAAACCTCCCTAAGGGTGTCCGGTGTGTTTTTTTATACGTGTGTGTGCGATAACAGAGGAAGGAGGACAAATTAACACAAGGAGGGAGCAGTAATAATGCATGAAATAAAGAATGTTCTGCAAAAATGCTTGCGTGTGAGTTGCTAGCGTGGGCTGCTCGGCTGCCTCTTGGCCCACGCGGGCTGTTTTTATAAGCGTGCAGCGGGTCAAGGATGCACGGCGAGGAGTAACCTTTGTGGACTAAGTGTTTATTTCAGTGACTGCAGTCTTTACCAAGGCGTTGACTTTGCGTCACGCGGCAGCCGTGTGCCAAAAGCTAGCCTTATTTTTCCAGCTAAAGCGTGTCAGACTCTCAATGAAGCAAGCCGCGCCTCTAAGTTTAATCTAACTTTTGGCTTTGACGTGATGGCAGCGGCATAGATTCTCCGTGAAACAGACTCTGCTTTGATGGGATTTCAGACAGCGTAGTCCAAGCGGCTTGAAAGTGGCTTCAGATCTCCTCAGCATTAGATGATCATGTCAAGGGTGGAGAAACTCGGTGCTGGTATGTAATGCTGGGGCAAAAATGCACAACGGCTTGCTTGGGCGCATTTTCAGAAATAGGCAGATCAGTTAAGGCTCAATACTTGGTTGTGTCATTTCACCCGTCCATCTGTATACAGCCACTGACAACTTTTGTTCTACTTTCCATATGTCCCCTCGAAATCTGAAATCTGGACCATCTATCGTAGGCGTTTTTGCCACAGATCCAAACAAACTGAGAATTGAGGAACTGGGAAACCTTGATTCCGTTCCTACTTGAAAATGATCCGATCAGATTTTACATAAAAAGTAGCCAAAGAAATGGGGGCGATTCAAACCACGTTTGCAAACCCATCAGTCAATGCAGAGACCTCCTTACACACTGTAACTGTAAAGGTCTTGGGATCAACCTCTTCCCTTGAGTCAGTCGATCATGGATAGGACTTAGACACCCATTTTCTCATGCTTGGGTGAGTTGGAGTCTATCCCAGCTGACTAAGCAAAAACAGACTACAGGAATTTGTCACCAGGTAATGGGACATTGTGTGATGGACAGCCAATCAGCACGTCAATCAGAAAGGATCAACCTCGTTCCGTGAATCGGTCGATCAGGGCTTGGACTAGACTCCTTCGTCAAGCATTCATCCATTTTCTATAGCTTATCCTGTTATGGTAAACTGGAGTTGAACCAAGGAAACCGTTGGTACAAAGCAGTGTGGCAATCTGGACTGGGTACCAGTCGATCACTGAGACAACCACTGATACTCACAGCAGAAGTCAGCCAAGGTACCCATTTACTGACTCGAAGGCCCCAAAAGTATCATTGTACTATATGAGGCAGGCTTCGACTTGACCATCCATCCACCATGACCATCAAGTGAGCTGTCATAAAACCAGGAAACATTGGGCGAGAGGCTCACTCAGTCACAGGGCACATAACGTCCATTCACCCTTACAGCATGAGTGTTTTTGGTCTGTGGGGGCAACCGGGGTAAGAGTGCGCAAGGTACCCCATGCCCAAATTGAATCCCAAAATCAAAAATAAATAGTCTACCCAAAATGTTCATCTTTGTATTCACAGTCTATTCCTCCAGCTCTGTCAGACCAGTTTGGAAAAGACCATTTCCTGTTTCTCTTCTATTCATCTGGATAGATGACAAAAATCGTGTACATTTTCTGAAGTCTTCCCAGAAGAGTGCGAGCTCATCTATTATCACTTTCTGAAGGTGTCAGATTTAGTGTTTGACACTCCTGGTCACACACCGCTTCCTTGTCCTTCCAGGGTAAAGACCTTCTGACTCAGAAGATCCCGGTGTGGCAACAGGCCTGTTCAGACCCCAACAAGCTCCCAGAGAGGGCCATGCTTCTGGCCCAGCAGATGGGATCCGCCACCATGAGCGGCGCCAGCCCCCTGCACACCTCCAAATCCAACCTGGTTATCTCTGACCCCATCCCGGGAGCCCAGCCGCTTCCCGTTCCTCCCGAGCTGGCTGTGTTCATGAGTGGTGGCCTCGGGCACCAGGCGGTGAGCTTACACAGCCGTTCAGTCAATTGGACCAGTATGGACACGCATCATGTTGACCGCTTTGTTTGTTCATTGCAGAGGCTGATGGGCCCCGAAGGCCTGTCCATGGTCAATGGGACAACGGGAGTCCACGGGGAGGAATACTGGACCGATGGAGGGACTCTATCCCAAGTCAGGCCTTCGTCTCCCCAGACCCAGGCACAGGTGCAGTCCCAGGCCCAGCCTCAGAGACAGGTCAGCGACGTCTACTCCAACACCCTCCCTGTCCGCAGGCCAGGCCCCGCCAAGAACAAGAACCCAGTGGGTAAGCTATCCGATAACGCTAGACGGTAAACCTCCTTTGTTTGTCAGGTTTAGGGACTGGACTCTACCTTGATACCAGCAGAGTAATTTGGATCCAACGAATAAGGACTTTCTCTTGGGATTTGCAGAGTCTTACATTTGAGACTTGCTGTTGACTAATATCACTTAGAGACCTAAACTTTAGGATTTGGTCCAGTTGCCAACCTTAGCATCACCAAAGCCACAAATAACATCCTGTAATCTCTACCTCTTGAAATTTAAACAAGCTCATCCCGCCTCTCACCTTCATGGCTTTCACCCTCTGCCTCTGCTCAGGTGAGACACGGACCCTCCCCAGGTCCAGCTCCATGGCAGCGGGCCTGGAGAAGAACGGGCGTTCCCGCGTGCAGGCCATCTTCTCGCACGCCGCCGGCGACAACGGCACCCTGCTCAGCTTCTCCGAGGGCGACGTCATCACTCTTCTGGTGCCGGAGGCCCGTGACGGCTGGCACTATGGCGAGAATGAGAAGAACAAAATGTAAAATGGATGCCTTCTAACACCATTAGAGACTCGTTTTGTGTCATGAAAATAAGTTGTGTGATTCTTTTAACCAGGCGTGGCTGGTTCCCCTTCTCCTACACGCGAGTGCTGCCTGAGACCGACAGCGAGAAGCTCAAAGTGAAGTAAGCAGTGGCGACTCGGACGGTCCGGCAGATGGAGATAGTTTCCTTTTTTTCTTTTTGTGTTTTATATTAAATACAGAGCAGTGAATCATTTACGAAAATGCATATAAATAAACCTGTCATGCTACAAGCAGTGTTGTTTTTGGAGTATTTTCCCTGGTGGGTGTCTGCAGCCTCTTTCACACACTTTTTGCCTGCGACTTCAACAAAAATGATGTGTATGACGTTGGGCAGCGTCATTTCACAAAGCTGCCGCTCTGCCTCTGTTTCTAAATTCTCAGGTCAGCGCAGCCCTCCTTAGTTCTGTGTTGCACATATTCCACTATCAACGGAGACCAAAGCAGAAAAAGGTGGAATATTCACGGCTGTAATTGACATTGTGAAAGAGGCTCCTGTCACTTTACATCCCTGTCCTGGCTTTTAGCTTTCATATAGCCACTGCTCTGACTCTGGTACTTGTGTTAGCTCGCATGCTGTGAAAATCTCGGCTCGACTTGGTCCTCCCAAATTCTTTCGGTGTCGTTGACGCAGAACACAAACCGACAGAGGGTGAAAGGTGGAATATTCTCAGCTTTATTAGTTAATGTGTACTGGCAGCCCTTATAACTTTGCCTAGCAACAAGAAGCCAGAAGAAGTAAACCATGGCTTTTTTTTTGGATTTGTTTTAATTTTTTAATTGGTGCACTTGGAAGCATGGTTGCCGATCTGGGGGCAGGGGGAGTGGAAAGACTTGTTGCTTGGAGCATCAACAAAGTTGGCAGGGGTTCCCATCCTGAGTGTCATGTTCAATACCACTTCAATACGAGTATGAGTATTCACTCTTGCACTCGTACTCAACCGATACCGAGTACTAATATCGCTCATGCTTTTAATATATAATTTCATTTAACACACTAACAAAAAATGGTGACCAAAGACCTTACTTTCTGATGTGCCAACTACTGGAGAGGAGGAGTTGTCAGATTTTGTTTTGCCTCCGTTATCGATGGCTGGTATCGGCGGCACCCTCCATACCTTCAAATAAGATGCCGTTACCTGGTATCGATACTCGGCAATATATCCATCCGACCTCCACCCGCCCTCATGACGATTAATCATGGGGGCCCAGATTTTGGTGCGACGGCCCTGCTTGTAAGTCAAGGAACCACTGTTCAGTTTCTCATAAAAAAGGCGTTCGTCTGTGTGGTTTTCGCCAGTAAAGACTGCAGCTGTTTTCCTGATCTGTGAGTGGTGCCTCAGCAATGCTTGCCTTTTAAAATGCTTTAGTCCACTCATTTATGGCGACCCGTCCTCTGAGGCTTTTCTCCTCCTGTCTGGCCAGCCTACATCACGGAAAGAGTAGCAGCACGGGCAACCTCTTGGAGAGCGACCAATCCCTGCCGACACCCGACTATGGCCTGACCGCCCGATTGTTGGCGCAGAGTCTGGCGCAGACCCGCCCCAGGCCCTACAGCATGGCAGGCTTTGGCACTCAGGTAGGAGACAAGTCCACACAAGTAGTCACTGAACGCATTTGGCAATGTTCTTTTGTAGCGAAGGCTTTCTTGCTGTATGCTGACACCTGGTGGCAAGTTAACATCAGATATTTTTGGGGTGTGTGTGTGTGTGTGTGTGTGTGTCTTCTTTCAGCCTGCAATTGAGGATTATGATGGCCGCTTTGCCACAAGGTAAGTCTTTTCCAGCCTGCGCCGTGACTAATACAAACCGTATTAATTAAAGGTTCTCTCTCTTGAGGAAGGTGTAATCAAAACAGAAGATGACAAATCTGTCTCTTTTTGAGTTTGTAGGCACAAAAGAATAACGTGACTGTCACGAGACGTGCAAAACAGTTCATTTAAATGCTTCTAGAAGTGGCTCTCGATTTATTTTCATATTCCATACAAAAAAGTTTCACTTGAAAAATCAATAAAATGTAGCTTTCTTTGTCAAATTTAGTCAAATGTTCAATAAAGATACCAATGTGTCACCTGACTTGTTTGTTGCACATTGGTTAAAAAAAAGTTTTTGAAATTGTTTGTTTTGATGACAGTGGAAATAATTTTCTTTGTGATTCCTTGTAAGCAACAGGGAAAAAAAACGGATAATTGATGATTGGCAGGAGATGAAAATGTGCTATATTACCTATGCATTTATGAATTAATTTACAGTTCATTTAAATTTAAATGTATCAATTTAGTGACTCCCATTTGCATACCAAAATGGAGAAAAAATCTGTCACATTTTTTTCACAATTGGTTTCCTATTTGTGAAGTTAATGTTTAAAAGAGTGGACTGAAATATATTTACGAATGGGAGTCTCTAAAATCAACAATAACAAACTACCAAAGATGCAATTCTCCTTTTAAGGAATTTTGGTTTGGGAAAATAACACAGATGAACAGCAAATTTGAATCAGATGACTTGATTTGTCTCTTAACATACTGTATATTTTGAAATTGATTTAAAAAACGTCTTGCCTTTTTTTTTTTAAACAAACGTTTTTTTGATATTTTAGTTAAGTTTGACCACTGAAACCAATGACGCATTCTGTTGCTGAACCTAACCCTTCAGTCATGAATATTATTTAATATTTTACTAAAATGGGCGGGCCCGGTGGTTCAGTGGTTAGCGCGTCGGCCTCACAATGCAGAGGTACCGGTTTCAATTCCAGCTCCGGCCTCCCTGTGTGGAGTTTGCATGTTCTCCCCCGGGCCTGCGTGGGTTTTCTCTGGGTACTCCGGTTTCCTCCCACTTTCCAAAAACATGCACGGCAGACTGATTGAACACTCAAAATTGCCCCTAGGTGTGAGTGTGAGTGTGAGCGTGGATGGTTGTTCGTCTGTGTGTGCCCTGCGATTGGCTGGCAAGCGGTTACTGCCCGAAGACGACTGGGCACCCCGCGACCCTTGTGAGGATTAAGCGGATCAGCAAATTGATGGATGGATGGATGGACTTTACTAAAATGCATATTATATTATTTTTATGAAAACTTAATGTGTTTGAGATAAAACGAGGGCATATTCTGAATTTCCGCAAAAAAAAGATATCAAAAAGTTTACTTGCATCTCTAATTAAAAAGATTAGTGTAATTATCCTATTTAAGAAAACACTTGTACTCTGAAACCATAAAACTTGGCTCACAACCAACCAACATAAAATAAAAAGGGGAGCAGAGTTTTGAATATTTATTTTTGAATGCATCTTTTTTTTTCCTCTTACCTGTCCTTTTCTGTTGCGTTTGTCCCTGTCTTTGAAATAAGAGCTCTAACACCGTTCCTATGACTGTCCAGTCAGTCAGCATATATGTTGTATGTGTTTCGTGGGTGTGTGAGAAGGAGCGTTATGTGTGTCGACAAGCTTCGCCCATCGCTGCTTGTCAGTCATTGTTTTGGGTTTGTTTTGTTTTTTGTTGTTGTTGTTTTTGTCGGGAGATCCCTATGTGCTGGAATCTGTGCCATTGAATCATTTAGATTTGAATTTGAATGGCTAAACTTGAATAACCACATTGAAAAACAGAGTGTGGATTAAATCAATTGAATTGGTATTGTTGAAGTTGAATCATTGCATAGAAAAACTCAATCTGAATTTGAATTTATTAGTTCGGAATTGGAGTAAACTTGAAACTGCATTCAAAATGATGAAATGTGTTTGCTACCAATTCCTTGCCGTTTCCTCTCTTTGAAAGAACCTTTTCACCCTTCCCTGACCTGATGACTTTAACCAAAGGGTTAAGAAAGGTGCTATCAAGTGGATGCGCTGCTTCAGAAATGCCATTTTTCTGTTGAGCCATTTTTCAATAAAAAAGGTGCTACTTTGAAAAAGAGATCTGTGCATCTGCCATCGATTGCTATAGCTAAACTAAAATAAATGCTTGTCGCAGCTAATTTAATTCAGAGAACCAAATTTGCTTTGAATGAACAGAGATGCTTTTTCATTGACAATGGAATACATTTCAACATTTTAAATGCAGTTTTAAGTTTATTGGACTCCAAACTGATGCATTCAAATTGTACAATTCAGTTTGGCAATGCAATGATTCAAATTGTACAATACAAATTCAATTTGTTATTCAAATTCAGTTTCTGGTGGCAGTTTTCAGCTCATGCAGGAGATGCCACCCTACCCCCAAAAAAGCTAACTTGCGCTAAGCTAGCATCCCATGCAACTGAGATGAAATAATGATTTTGATTGAGGGTGTAGGGGGGGGGGGGGGGACTTTGTAATGAGGCAATGTGAAGTCCAGCCTTGGTGCTATTTGGAGTTGTGGAATTGCAAAGTTCTCCCCAACTGCGCCCTGCCTTCTCGTGTGTGCTGTCCTGTCCCGTCCGGTCCCGTCCTGTCCTCTGTCCATTTCTCTCTCTGAGTGTGTCCGACCTGGCAAGCTTCCTTCTCTCTTTGTTCCACAGTGACAGTCCTGATGGCAAATTGATTTCGACTGTGTGACAACACACATTGTGACAGACGCAGACAGCTGCGGATAGCACAGGGGCCTCCCTCCCCCCTGGCCTTCTTTACTCTCCCCCCTCCACCCCCTTTCTTTCCCCGTCTCTCCCCCTCTTCCGCCTCCACACACACTCCATGAGCGAGTGGATGAGGCCGGTCTCATCCCTGCTTTCTGTCCTCTCTTCCTCCCCCTGGCGTCCGTCCTGGGTGCTGCTGCTGCCTATCTGCTGCTGTGCTGCTGGCTGCCTGGCGGTGTCGCTGTCGGGACAGTAGCGGTTGGTGGGTGGAGGATTGCGTTGAGAGCCGGGGCGGGGCCTATCTGCTCGGCCTGCAGCGATACGGACTCTGAGCAACGGCAGTCGCGTGTGGACAGACTGCCCTTGCTAGCCTGCTTTGTCTTCCCCCTTTCCCTCGCCCTTGCATGTACATGGTTGTCTTTTTTGTGGGGCTAAAAAAAAAGGAAGACATCATGGTCTTGTACCGCAAAAGTGCCAAAAGACCCAGAGGGTGGGTCTTTTGCGGGTTTTCACTGGTCTTTAATTTGAATGGGGAGAAAAAAGCACAAAGTTATGGCTGTGCAGGGGAGATGTAATCGATTGTACTTACACATGATTCATTTTTCTGTTCGACAGTGCATGGAGAGAGTGAACACACCCCCTCACTGTCAAGAGTCGTGTTATTCTCCTATAAAATCATTTTTTTAAAGCATCCAAATATTACAGGCAACATCGTACACTGGTGCCAAAAGATAAGATTGATATGAGTTCAATTTATTTATTTATTGTTTTTGCTTTGACTTTGGGAGGAAAAAAAATCTCATTTAACGTCAGGCAGCAGTTTGGCAGAACAATGCTTCTTCTTCTTCTTCAAAAAACAAAAACATATTCAAGCTGTTTCTTGGCACTCACAGTTGAAGTTCACTTTCAAACTCAATGTGAGACAAAGATAATTACTAGAGCTGTCAAACGATTAAAATATTTAATCTAATTAAAAACGCAACTGTCATAATTAACTCAAATGAACTAAAAATTAATTGTGACTACTCATGCATTTTTTATCATTTCTGATTTTCCTTTTATATTTTTTGTCCTATTTTTCCCCATTTTAATGCTCTCATCAACATGGAATCATGAATCAGTTTTCTATGTGCAAAATGCAAATATTTACTGAAAGAACAATTTCGATTTTCAATTTTACATGAACATTTTTCACTTGGAGCAGTTATTCACACAATCTCTCACACAATATTACTGTCCATCAACAACAGTGAAAAAAATATTTTGTCACACAACAGCTGCTTTAACAGCTCTTTTTATGGAATCAAAACAGAGCAATATAACATTATAAAGTGCACATCTAAGGTAAACTAGTACTCAGCCTATAGTGGATTTAAGCCATGGTTGCATAATTCGTTTTTCTCAAGTTTGCTTTGAACACAGCAGTCAGGCTATGTTGATTCTGTTGGTCCTTCTTGCTCGGAAGTCTCTCTACGGTTTTGTGTTGACATCATTTCGGATGACTACACTTGGGTAGATGACAACACTGGAGATGTTTTATTTTCAGTGTGTTCGCTACCACTGCACCGCTAAACTCTCGACATGCCTCAGCGCACCGTCGCTGTCAGACGAACACAGAGAAGCTCCACCCGCCTTCTTTATATGGCCACGGAACACTGTAACCTTCCACACAAAATAGTTCCAAACAAGTAACAATCGCGTCAATGGCATACATCGTATTTGACAGGCTACCTGCTCTTTATTCACCAGAGGCTCATCAACCTAGTCTCTTATTTCTCTCCCGAAACAGTGTCTTCTCCCGCTTGGTGTACCATAGCCTTCTCCGCTACGTACAATCTCTGTACACAGCTTGTAATGGAGGCTCTCGCTGGCAATCCGTAGGGGAGTCGTTCAATGCAATGCGAATGATTTCGGCTTGAGTCGAGCTGTGGACAATGTTGACAGGCTTGCATGCAGTAGCCATACATTTAGCTATGGCTTCAGCAAATTTGTTCTTCGGCATTTTCTTCGCTTTGAAATGATCCATAGCTGTCTGTCTGAGACGAGGGGGCGGAGTACTCACGTCAGCTGTGTGCTTGGCCATTAAGTGGTATTTCAGACTCGACGTGCTATGATGATAGCTCAGTTTATGACTGCAAAACATACAGGTAACTTTGGTCTTGTCAGTGGAATAATCTGGCAACTTTTTAAAAGTAAACTTTCCATTCATGAACTATTTAAGTATCCGTTTTCGGTGTCTCGCGCTGCCGTGATTGGCAAAACAAACGTGTGTGGACCTGTGCAGCATGCTTGTTGTTTTGTTTGTGGTTTATTTATAGAGCGACGTAACATCCACTGTGACGTGTGCCGCGTTAATGTCGCGAGAAAAAATTGAATCCCGTTAAAATTCATTTAAATGAATGCCGATAGAAACGCGCTAAACTGACAGCTCTAATAATTACACATTGTGTTTAAAACAACTGCATAACTTTGCCTTGAAATTTGGTTGCTTACTGCTATAACGCACAATGGGAAATGCCATAGATGGGCTAACGAATAGTATTTCGGTGGCTTGAAGCGAAGGACGTTTGAGCACAAACAGTAGAGAAGCATCTGTAGGCAGACAAAACTACTCACAGCCATATATTCTTGATCCTCTGTAAAAATTGACAAACATACCTGTGACTCTCTCCATATATAGCTTTGTATTATACTGCCCCCACATGGCCTAGGTGTGCATGCACACTAGAGGCAGCAGCACATTGTCCATTGTGTAATTACTGTTAAAAATATCTTTTTTTTTTTGTATGGTTTCAAAGAGAGCGCTATTTTACTAATTCAAAACACAAATTTGTTGTTGTTGTTGTTGTTGGTGTTTTTTTGGCGGGGGGGTTGTTTTGCTTGGGGGGGGGGGGGTTGAGGTGGCGGCTGAAATGCATGAGTGGCATTTGCATTGATTTCAATTGGAAACGATTATTTGAGATAGTGTGTTTACTGTTGCGAATGTGTCCCGGGAATGAATTCAACTTTGAATGGCGCAGAGAAAAGTAGTCATCGGTGTCAAGGAAGTGCAGTCTATTGAAGTGATACATGTTGTTTTATTGTTTTGATTTTTGGGGGGCTAATTTGGTGGATATGTTTCGATATGATTTATCCAACAAATGTAACTTAATTATTGCAAATTTTATTTTGTTTTAAATATGGTGGCAAGACAAAAAAAAAAAGTATTTTGCACAGGCGGTGTTCCAAGAGGGGTGTGTTCACTTTACGTTGCATTTCCTGTTTTGGGTTTTTTGGCGGGCGTGCCCGATGCCTTACACATAGCTGTTTTCCCTTTCCCCTGCAAAACACTTTTTATCGTGTGCAGGCGAGCTTCAAGAATATAGCGCGTATCTATCTTATCTACAAAGTGTATCGATATATGACTTGTTTCTGTCCGTCCACCGAATCGCACTGTTTTCTCCTTTTTGATGACTGCTGCAATTTCTTTGGAGTAGCCCGACACTCATTGACTTTGGTCCTCTTTGTGCAAATCCTCTGCCTTGGATAAGCGCTGTGAGTTTGTTGACGATGAGCAGCCATGTTTACTATTGATTTCCTGTGCTGATCGCTCTGTGTTTTTTTTTTGTGTGTGTGCGTGTGTGTGCGCGCGTGCGATTGTACAGCCCAGAATGGCTCCGTAGTTTATTTTCTTTCTTTGCAAACAGTTGTTGTCCTTGTAAAAAGACTGATTAGTTGTTTTATCATATGCATGCCGTGGAGGGATATCAGAATATGTGATTGATAAAAAAAAAAAGCAGATCCTGAGTGTATGGTGACTTTTTACAAAAGGTATTCTAAATAAAACATATCTCTATATATTAATACATCGTTTTGTGTGATGGCAAATCTGTTCTTTGCGTACGTTCCCAAGCTCCAATTGGAACAGGTTTCCGTCTTAAGTGTGAACCGCCGCCTATCCCAGCATGCGTCTGTGACTTTTAACCTGCCCCTTGCGGATTCCTCAGCAGTTGTGTTGCCCTTGGTGTGTGTGCGTGCGTGTGTGTGTTTGTGTCATGTACAGTGTGACTGCTGCCTGCTCATTGACTTTTATAGCGTTTTGTTTTGGGGGGTTTTGGCATGGTTTGTGCGACAACACACACACACACACACACACACACACACACACACATACGCACACACAACTTTCAAACACTTGCCACTTGACGATAACGGACGCCACTTACAGCATGTGACGCATGATGTCTTGTATCTTTTTTTTCCCCACCTCATCCCATTCAGTTGGACCGTTACAGTGCAACCTCAGGTGGATTGCAAATCATTGAGGGGGAATTTGTTCCGGTGTCAAACTGTAGCCATCATTAAAAAAAAGGGCAGTATGCAAAAAAAATATATATATAAATAAATTGCTAAAAGTAATTAGCTATCTATTGATCGATCTGTCTATTACAAAAAAGGGTGAAAAAGGAAGCACTGCCGCAGCTTCTCTTATGTGTTCAGGTAAAATTGTCACAGTCCGAATGTGGGCCGCCTGCTATTCCGCAATTGGCCTGTTGGTGGTATCAAGGTCTAAAAAAAATCATCATCAGATTCCCTAGAGGGAAAGAAGAGCCATATGCCAGTATTTACAGCTAAGAAAGATGTCTTGATGGTGAAAATCTGACCCCAGAACAGTGTATTTGCCATATTTCTTATGAGGAACAATGATTCCACCTGAAAGACAAAAAAAAAATCCACCGTTGACGTTGCACTGTATTTTGATTGGTGTCATGGTTTAGTTAGGATGTTCAACTGGCAGCAGACTAACAAGCAGTGAGGTCACGAAACATGAGCCAATGCATGACCTGCGAGGTGAACCATTCAAACGCAAAGGTTCTCTTTACCTTCCAGTTTGGCTCCAGAGTTGTCCCGCTTCTGAGGGAACAGAATCTCTGTAAGTCCCGTGCCTCTCCGCCAGCCTATCGTTTTATTTATTTTTTTTACATTTTTTAAAAGCTTTCTGCTTCCCTCTATGGCTGTCTGGCTACAGTAGGCTTTATTTTTTATTTATTTTGCGAGGTCGGCCTTTTTTTCTTTTTTTTTGCAGGGCAACATTTGCTTTCATCTCATTTTGGAGTTTTGTTTTGTGCTAAACCCTGCATGCTTGTCTTTTTATTAGTTTTTGTGCTACATGGTTTGCCAACATGAATAGAAGGCTCGGGGAAGGCACACGGTGGTTTCAGCTGTGGCTGCTACATACAGTTGGTTAGGTTATGACTTGAATGATTTCCCTAATGGTTCATATTCCTTGCCCCCCCCCCCTTTTTGCCCTCTCATCTCCCAACAGTGAACGATCCATGGAGGTCTACCACCGGCCCACCTTCACTGACGACCGATCTGCCACCATCTTCTACTAGCGGCCTGCAGTTCCCGTTTCAGCCATTAGAAAGCATGGTTTTGGTTGTTTTTTTGGTTTTTTTTAGGACAGAAATATAGTGGGGAGGGTTCGAAGTTGAACGAGAAGTTCCCCTACTTGGATGTTTACCTAATCCATTCCTTTAAAGACTAAAGGCAAGGAAATACAGCACACAAAGCTTGCAAGATTATGAGAATAAAGTCAAAATTTCCTTGTAATCTTTTTTTTTTCCGTTTTTTTTTTCCATACAGAAACATAACAAATCAAATGAAGCCAAAGTTGAAACGGTAGTTTTCTTCAATTTAACATTAATTTACTTACAAGAATGAAGTCAGGGTCATACAACCCAAAAAGTTGCAATATTATGGGAGTCCATTCAAAATATTACACATGTAGAATTTCATTTGCATAAATTCAGTATCATTAAAAAAGCTGAATGTTACAAGAATTGTCTTTGTTTTATGACATTGAAGTTATATTTTTTTTAATCCAAATTTTTTTTCTTGTGAAAAAAATAATTCTCATAATTTTTTCAAACATTATATAAGAACTAGATTCTTGTAAGATCACTTTTTCATGCCCTTCCAACTTTCTTTTCTACATGATGACTTTATTCTTATAATTCTACCACTTTGGAAAAAGAAAAGTGCTTTTATTTTGTCACAGAAACAAAAAAAACCCGCCTAGATTCCAGCAGTTCACATTCATTTAAGTACATGAAAAAATGGAAAGGTTTTGTTATTACAAGAGCAAAAAGTTATGTTAAGACAAAAAAATGAAATATTACGAGCAGAAATTTTTCTTCCAAGCGGGGAAAAAAAATCCCTTTTTTTCACTTGATTGACAAATATAGTTCTGTAAAATTATGTTTATATTACCCAAAAAAAAAGACAAAACATCTTCATTCTTGCAATAGAGATGCATAATTATGTTTCTCCCGTGGAATTTTTCATGATGTGTCATTGTCAAGATTTATTGTCATTATTGACAGCCGCCGTGGGCTTTACATGTTAATAAGTTTTATAAGTGAGATGGAAAATGTGTTTGGGAGATAGCATTGCGATCGCTTATTTTTGATATGCGTGTGCAGTTAGCGTGCTTGTTACTGAGCAGCCAGGACAAGTTTCTGTATTGTCTACCAATGAAAATGCATTTTCCTGCAAGTTGGCTGCTCCGCTTCTCAAGGTTTTCGATGATCCTTCCTGTTCTTGATATTATTTTAGAAATACTGATTTTTGACATCAATTACCACTGGCAAAATCCTGAGAGCGAATCCCACCCCGTGTAAATTCGAGTTGTAGCTGCAGTTCGTTGTGGCCGCAACGCCATTTGGTTGAGTAAGATTGTGCTTCAATTGGAATGTTTTTTTTCTCGTTGCATTTGCCGGTTGGCGTGGGAAATGTGCCTTGCGCTTTTTTTCGTACGTTGGTTTTGCTTCGTATGTTACAGCTTTTTTTTTTTTTTTGGCTGCAATTTCACCACAGTAACGCTGGTTCTTTTCTCTTTTAAATATCATTGATGATTGATTGCCATCTGCCAGATAGAAGCCCGTGCAGACAGAAAGGAATTATTATCGCTCTTATTAGCTTTGCGGGAGTGCTAGCTCATCTGATAAGGCGCAGTATTAATATCGCTTTTGGTTCTCAGTATTAAGTCGCTCATCAGGGAGGTGAAGCAGAGAGACGGCGCAGGTCAACGTGAGTGGGGGAGAAAAAAAAAGGCAATGCGCTAATAGGACTGTCAAATGAAAATTAGCAGATGGTGTGAGCGCTTTTCGCTGAGGGCTTTAAGAGTCGGGCTTTTATTGACGTTTGGGAAGCCAGTTTCACATGCTTTTGTCGTTGTTTTTTTTTGTTAACTTTTGATAGAGCTCTCACTTGGTTTGTTTTCCACTTTTTTGTCTGTTTGTGTTGTACTTGTTCTGTACAGAAAGTGCATAAACTTATCAAAATAAATCCCCGTGGACGCGTTTCATACTGTTATGTCTTCACACTCACGTATTCTTTTCTCACCGGGCAAAATCAAAGCTGTCAAATGCTGAGTTTCTCATGTCTGTCTGAAACGAAATTTAAACCAATTAAAGAGTGTAAAAGTGATTTCCAGGTCACCTTACAAGTAAAGATGGTACATCTGAATACTTTTTTATGAGAATGATGTAGTCAAACAGTACTGTATTTATGAGCTACTATCGTATGAGAAAAAAAAATGCTTATCGTAGAAATAAAATCATTTTATGAGAGTAAAGTTATGACAATCTTGAGCGTTAGCCTACTGACTTTTTCTTTTGAAAAGACTATGACTATTCTTGTAATATTGCGACTTTAAAAAAATCCCCGATCCTTTTTATGTTGGAATATGATAAAAAATATTCATGTAACTTTCAGGCTACCAGTATATTCTCTTCACAGAACTTTATTCTGGTAACATTGCAAATGTATTTGATTCCTATGTTTTTTTTCATGATAGATTTTGTATACGAATATAAGAGCGAAAGGTTCTGTGCCCCCCCCCCCCCCCCCCCTCTGACTGTTCGAAATGTATTCCTGTCATTTTGCCACCATATTCTCGGAACATTGCAGCTTTCTACTCAGAATACTGCAACTTTTGGTTCCCAAGGAATTTTTTACTTCTCGGCTACATTTTCATCACAATGAAAGTTTTTCCCCCAGCGTGCCGTTAATTCTCATATTTCACAAGAAATAACCAGACACACATCTGGGGAGGAAGTATCTGTGTATATTGTTTTGGGAAGAGTACCGGTACAAGAACAGTGAAATGACGGGAGAACGGACAGCAACACTTGTGGTGCAAACAATCACCTGCCGTTCTCCAACGCCGTTGGCCGATGAGAAGGACTCGTGATTGTTGTCATTCCAAGTCGAGCTGCCTGCTACATATTTACGGGACATTCATACAATACATAACATGTCATAGTTTTGAGGGTGTCGCTTGTGGCATGAGAAGGACGTAACCATATATACACAGGAAAAAAAACGGACAACGATCCACTGTACATTGGTGACACGGCTCAGCTTCAAAGTGTCTCGAAATGTACCTTTGGTGTCCTTGTGTTGGAGGTGAGAAGTGGCACACAAATTTCTTCACATATTTCCAGGTTACAATGAATCTACACCCCTCTGTTCAAATTTTTTTTGGTGATGTATAACAAAAAAAGAACAATTTAAATCATTTCAAAGCTTTTTTCACCATCAATGTGACCTACATGTACAACAAAAAAAAAAACGGAAAAAATGAGTTACGTAAAAAGAACAACTGAAATGATGTCATTGCATAAGTATACACACCCTCAGAATAACCCAGTGATGATCAAACTCGTTTTAAGAGTCCACACATGCCTGCTACCATTCTAAAACAAAACAGTTTCACTGTTCAAGTTGGCTTTTCAAAGAAAGAAAAACGTCAGGAAAAGCCTACCAGAACATCAAAACTTTATTGGGATGAATCAGATGCTATTCAAAAGCTTTCTTTATTTTTTGAAACACACACAAAACCGCGCTATTTGAAGAGTGGCGTGTAGAATTTTTAGAACGTCGTTTTTACGTCATCCCAGCTGATTTGGACTGTTTGTCATTGCCTGCCAAGTAAGTGTAAAGTGTCCTTGAGTGTTGTGAAAGGCGCTTGCAAATGTAGTGTATTATTATTATTATAAGTCATTGCTTCTACTTTTTCTGATAACATTTTAAAGAATAAAGATATCTTCATTTTCCAGCACAAGAATCCATCAAACATGAGCGTGTAACAGTCTTTAAAAATGTTCAGCGGAGGCAGCCAATGAATGAATGAAGCTTGCTTTGATCTGAACTGTTTTATACTCAACAAATGATCTTGGATGCGAATATTGAGCTAGCACAGTATGTTTGATCCAGACTTTGGGGAAAGACTGTCCGTTCTTCATGACGTCTTTAGCAGCAAATCTGCAAATTAAGAAGTGTGCAAAACACCACAATACGAGGCACTGTCTCAAAAGGGTCCCTTGCCAGTCAAGTGACCTAAAGCGACCATTCAAAATAAAACTCTGTATTACAAACATCACATACATCCTGATGTTTTGTTTTGTGTGTGTTGGAAGTGGGGAGAGAAGAAATGAGCTACTGTCCGCCGATGGCCTTTCAGTCTTTGGAACAATCTTCGGTATTCCCTGTTGGGAATGGAGACGTTCTGTTAAATTGCTGGATGCTTCATCATTCACAAAATTTACAAATAAACTTGAAGAAAACAGTTAAAACATCTTTGAGGGAGATTGGTACGGACCTGTTGCTGCGCTCGTGTCTGACACGTGCGTGATGGAGAATCTGGAGACCATGAAGCGGTTCAGTGCCGCAGTTGCTGATTTTGGCACGGGACTCTTTGATGGGGAAGCGAGTTTCCCTTGGGGTTCGGCCGTGGCGTCAGGTGAAGCTTGGCAATGCTCAAAAGCAAGATCCTCCTCCCACTCGAAACCTGAAGGCAAACAACAACACAGTCATTCAGGATAGATGAACATGCAGTCACTTTGAATGTCCCACCTTGCTCTGCGTTATATGTCTCCTCGGCATCGCACTGTGGCTCACAGGCTTCGCGTTTGTTTTCATCCATGTTGGATGTGTTGTCATCCACATTGGAGGTGCCTTCGTCCACTTTTGAAATATTTTCACCTAAGTTGGACGTACTGTCATCCAGGTTGGAGGTGTTTTCATCCATTGTCCCCTTCCCGCTGCACCCCTTTTCAGTGGCAAAGCTGCAGTCGACTAGATCTCCGGTTGGGCTCTCCTAAATTCAAAGGGGGGGGGGGGATAAAAATGCTTTCATTTATATTCTGAAAACTTTCTAGTCATTTTCAGGTGTTACCTGGTCAAAGAGGTATATGGTGACATCGTCAAAGAAGGACACTGCCTTTTTCTTCCTCTCGAGCTCCTCGCAGAATGACTGAGTGAGGAGCGTTGGCATCTTTAGGAGGCTACGGAGATGCCTGACCCTGTCGGTGTCGCTCACCACCATCGGCACTGCGGTCAGATCCTCATCGCTCCCCTCGCTGTCTTCCTCCTGGATGTTGTAGGTTCGCAACTCTTCATCCGACTCGCTGTCGTCCGAGTCATCCTCGTCCTCCGCCTCTTCCAGCGGAGCTCTTACAGGCTCCCCGCACAGCTCCAGCAGCGATGAGACGGACGACATGTCACCGGCACCCATTGATGCTTCGCATGAGCTGTCCTGTGAGTCGCATTCCTCTGCATCGATATCCTCAAAGTCATCCTCGTTTATCCTGACTGTGTCCCCTCTGTCTGGCACTGCTTCCGCATGATTGAATGCTGGCAGCTCTTCCTCCTCCGTGGATTGATCGGTATTTTCGATCTCTTTGTGTTCATCGTCATCGTAGTCAGATACGGTGGAGTCAGTGCATAAAATCTGCACTTGGCAACAGTCTTCAGGTCTTTTGCTTCCATCCTGGTGGTTTGTTGAGGTCTCCTGGCCGGTGCGGGAGGGTTCAGAGTCAGCAGAGGAGCTAAGTTCTGAGCAGGGCTCCTCTCGACACTCTCTCTCCAACTCCACATCATCATAATCTGGGGCTGCCCCTTTGGTCAGGCACCCGCCCATCTGCACAGGAAACGGTGACAACATGGACAGCCCAGGTGTGGAAACTGGATAGGGGGAGTTTGGCTCAGAGGATCTTGTCAAAATACAGTTTTTTCTTTGATTGAAGACCTCAGCAGTGATAAATTCACTTTTGGTTGGATCTCTGGAAGAGCTCAGTTTCCCGGCATACAAGTCATGTTTATTTGGACCTGCAAAGAATTTACCGCCTTCCTCGTTGGGGCTTTTGTCATTTTCAGTGTCATAGTCGGAGAAATAAGCAGAGTCCCGATATGTGTTTTTCTTAGTCACGTCCTTGAAGCGGACTTCTGATGAACTAGTGAGATCCTGACGCACAGCCACTTGCAGAACTAGTCCAGTTGCACTTGTTTGGGGACTTACAAGCTCTTTAAACATAAACTCTGGAGATCCGTTATTTTCCGTGTCATACCCACTATCCAGGGATTTGGGCTGGGCAGGAGTACTGAAGGTGTCTGGGCTGAAGGCTTGGTCGCAGGTGCTCGCCATGGATGATGAGAGGTTAATGGTGTCTACGGAGTCAGGACTTCCCTCTGGGTTCTTCAGCGGACTTAGCTCTTCCTCCTGCATGTCTGCATAATCGAGGTTGAAGTCTGTAAAGATGCTTGATGTGATATCTGTAAAGTCATCATCCTCCTCACTATAGTCCCCAAGCTCCACCAGGGTAGCACTGGAGTCTCTGATACCAAGTCCACTTATCAATTTTCTTCTACCATCTAAGGGTGGACAAGTAAGCTTTAAATTTCCAAGAGTCGAGACTCCTGCTGAACCCTGCTCCCACATCTGCTTCTCTGGTGGAGCTTGAATCCAGCTACAAGATTCAGTGCAGGATGAAGGAGACTTGATGTAGGTTGCATCGGGTATTATCTTGGGCTTTGAATGCAATCTCTCTCCATTAAGTAACAATTGCATTTCATGTTCTCGGGCACTCTCACCGATAGGTCCATTAGGACTTTGGAAACTAGCCATGTTGTTTTCCTCTGGACTGGTCCCGCTGTCTTGGCGACACAAGTGAATGTATGACCCAAGTTCTTTGAGTTTGCTGGCATCGCGACAAGCAGGTTGCCCTCGTTCTGCTTCTTCTTTACAAGTCCCAGAACTGCGGAAGGTTTTGGTGGTATCCTTGGTTAAAGACCACACTTCCGTCATGTTACAGTGCACGTTATACTGAAGGTCAAGATACTTCTCCATCCTGTCTCTATTCCCGTTGCTAAAGTGTGGGATATTATTGTTGGCAGAATGGTTGGAGGTCCAGTCAGTGTCCCTAGCCCACTGATGACCCACCAATGGGCCGGTACCTCGTTCATCTATACTGATGCGGTTTACGATGGGTTGTGTCTTTCGAAGGGATCCCACTGAGGTATGGCAGCTTTCATGAAGCATTTCGCATCCGCTTCCATCTTCAAGATAGGGGTCACACAACCCTAAGCTTGGGGTGCTCACTGCTGGTGTCTGACTCGGCTTATTTTCTGACAATGCCACCGGATTGCCAAAATTGGAATGTTGTGAAAGTGACGGACTGGCTTGGCACATGGATTCACAGTACTCATTGTCAACTTGAGGGGATAAGGAGTCTGCATGGGACCGGCTGAACATCACAGGGCTGGATGTCTGCCTGAGCAGTGGCTCCAAGGTTAGCTGTACAGTGGAGCTTGAATCGGAATCATAAGCAGTTGATTTGGCGCCATCAGCAGTTGACCAGTAAGCATTCGTTTGTGCTGTGGTTGAACCAGTCTGACTTTTAGGAGACAACCTAGCGCTACCAGCCTCAAGCACTGGACTAAAGTCTACAACATTGTCGTCCAAGTGAATGTTACACTCTGATGGTTCCTCTATACGGATATAATACTCACTGCTGACTGAGGGGCTGTGGGCACTCAACACGGGGACCACACCTGGATGTTCTGGCTCATAGTAAGGTGGGGATGTCTCAGTCCTGCATCCATCTGAGGTGCTTGCATTGTTTGAATAGTACATATCTTGGTAATGTGGGTTCACTTGGCCCAGTGGACCGCTGGTGGACAACGAACAGTATGGCTGCTCAGCTCGGGCTTGCTCCCACTTGTACTCAAAGTTGAGACCGTGGCTTGTCTCAGTGACGGTCAGCAAGTCATCCCCCATGTCCGAATGAAAACTGTCAGAAAAGTGCTCCAGCAGGGGGAAGGAAGATGAGGCAGACGAGGCCAGCTCCACTACCTGAGCGTGTGTCGGACCGTGGGCCTCGGCTAGACCCGGCGTGAGCACGAGGGGCACGGGCGCAGCTATGTGGGAAGGGCTGCCGAGCAAATTTGGTCTCAAGGCATTCCAGCGTTCTTCAAAATCCTCTTCGGCCTCACTGGAGTCTTTGGCGCACAAGTATGTGAGCAGGAGGTGGACTTCCTCGATGCTCGGTCTCAGCTCGGCCTGCAGCCAGCAGAACTGCATGACCTCATACCTAGAGAAAGAAAGAAAGAAAGAAAGAGAGAGAGAGAGAAGGGAAAATGGGAATTATTTGTGGTTTGATCAGAACACAAATGTTACCGTGTAACACCAGTTTAGTTGTGGCTGTAAATACACTGCCTGTCTGCAACTACAGTATATCTCACCAGCGCTCCGCAAGAGGAAACTGGACCTGTGGTTTTGGCAGTTTGAGCTGCTGTTCTCGCACGGTGTACGTTAGTACCTGTCTGTCAGAGTACTGTCTGTATGGCTGCTCTCCTAGCTCAAACAACTCCCATACAGTCACGCCCAACGACCTGGAACAGTCAAAACCAATCAAAAAAGGATGTGAAGATTCAAAATCCAAACAACAAATAAAGTGGCGATGTGAAATAACACAGTACTCGCCAAAATCTCTGAAAATCAATCTCACCATATGTTGCTTGCTTTTGTCTGGTCAACAACCAACAGGTTTCCATGGACTTCGTCAATGAGCTCTGGTGCGATCCAACGCAGGGGCACCCAAATCTGATCTTGTGTATAGTAGTAGTCTTCCTACAGGTATTACAGATGAATTGACCATAAGATGATCAGGCAAGGCACCAGACTGATTAGCCAGCACATGACAAAACAGGTCAAACCTTAAATAGACTGTGAGAAAGGCCGTAGTCGCCGATTTTCACGGACATTTCTGATGTGAGCAAGATGTTCCGCATGGCTAGGTCGCTGTCAACAGACAAAAATCTGTTATCCACAATCGTTTTAGCATGCTTTTGTCAGACACTTGTGTGAGGATTTAGTGTGTCGTCCCACCCCCCCCCCCCCCACCCCCCACCCCACCCCGTCCCTCATTTTACTCAGCTCAACCCAAGTCAACTTTATTTATTGGACACTTTCAAAACAAGCATAGCCATTATTTATATTGATGATTAAAAAAAAGCACAGCAGAATCAACACAACACAACATTCAATCAAATAGTTGACAGCATTTATCAGTGACCAGGGACCCACATTAAAATCAGGGACACTGTTTTCAAAATGGGAAAAAAATGCCAGCACACCTTTTATCTTCACCGTTGTGACTGACCTTGCACTGTCTCCAAACCTTTTGCCTTAGCTCCTCCGCAAAGTCAAGCAGTTGGCATAGCGGCCGCAGAAGTGCGAGGCAAGTTGAGGGGGTCGCCCCCAGCAACAAAATCACTGATGCTGGAGTTTTGATGCGACTACTCAGGCAGCACCAGGATGTTGTTGCAGGAAGAGACCAGCAGAGGGTAGTGCTGTGCGGATGAAGAAGAGATCCTGCCGGGTCGTTTCATTACCTGTGGATGAAGTTGTTCTTGTGGAGGTGTAAAAGCCCTGAGGCGACGTCGCAGGCCATACGCTGGAGGATGAGAGGGTCGGGCTTGTCGGAGTCTGATAGTCGGCAACTGCAGAGATAGCTTTTCAGGTCACCCTTAGAGGAAACACAAACGGATGTTGCTAAGGACTTAATGTTGGGCAGGTGACTTAAAAGTAGTAGTATGTTTTGAAAGTAATGACTTGTGTTGCATTTTTACCGGCTCTGAAATATAATGTATTAAGTGCTACCTAGAATGACTTAATTTAATAGCTTCAGTCAAATTGTTGTACTACAAATGCTACTACCACAATAAAGCTGAGCAATTTAGCATCGTGCATCTGTCTCGGATATCTGCCTTTGGTTCTGGGCTGATTTGGGTTTTGTCAAAGTTACAAGCCCTAGAATTTGCCTTAAAGCACCGTTTCAAAACCAGAATGGCCTGCTACCTCTTCAATTTTGGTCTATTTGTGTATCGGTGAAACTATAAGATGGCTGTTTCCAACCAAAATGGCAGATTCTTTTTTTGAAAGTCACTCATAATCATGACTGCTTCCATGGAATGACGCCGAGTGACATCATATCAGTTGGTAGGGCCGTTCTAATGACTGAGTGGGTTTCCAGTGCTTTGCTGCTTATTCGTGATTCACATATTTGCGATAAAACATTTCACCAACAGTACAAAAAATATTTGCTGCTTTTGTGCCCAGGCCATGTTGAATACAAATACATTGCCTCTGCACCATCGCGTGGAATCTCAGTGCCAAGTAATTATGTTGAAGAGAGGGGTGAAGCTTCATTGTGGTAGGCCATAGCCCTGTCTAATGTAAAAGTAGCACTTCGCCCCAGTCTTGTGGCATCTACCGACAATTATAAACCTTTTCAGGGAACGTCGCTTGTAGATTTTTCTTGTTACTCTAACACTGTGTGACTTGGAATTATGAAGGACACATTTATGTGATGCATTCACTGTCCAGTACATTAAAACTGGTAAACTGTCACCTAATGCAACCCAATAGAATGCATTCCAATTGCAGTACAGAATATGAACACGATAATAAGATGTACTGTTAAAAATGGAATACTTGAAGTATCTGCATATACTGTGCTACTGGATCATATGGATGAGATGATGAAAATATTTCCTACCAGAGGACAAAACTCCATGACCACCAGATAAGGAGTGACCTCCGAGCACTGGGCAAGGCATTGCAAGAGGGCGGGGTGCTGCAATTTCCTGGAAATGCATGAACCATTCATTTTCATACCTGAAATATGCCTCAAGTGTTATGAACTTAGTGTATGACTCAGTGCATTCAAATCAGCCCAAAATATGTCAGTGTCTTGCTTATCACATGACATTTTCCATACAAAATCCGATAAATGTATTCAGTGTTGAGTTTGGTTCCGACTGTGAATTTCAAGGCCAAGAGCAATGTTTTCAGTGGTGACCAAAAAAAGCCACAAAAGCAAATACTCTGTTACAATCTTTTTAGTTTTGATTCTCTCTCTTTTTTTTGTGTACTGACCGATATGGCTGCACCTCCTCCAGGAACTGCATTTGGTCCTGGACACTTGCGCTGGCCTTCAGCTCCTTCACCACCACCTCAGTGGTACTGAGGCCCACGTTGACCTCACCGAGCAACACCTGTGAGATTTAAAAATAAAAACGAACAAACTTGCTCGAAAGACTAATTCAAACTACCCGGTAACTACATTTTTTAAAAAGCCCAAAACAAAATACAATGAAAAATCACAAACCTTTATAGGAAGCAAGTGTCAAATTTCAGCCATGGCACAAAAAAAGGGTAGGTCAGAGGCATCGTGGAGTGCAGTTTGTATTTTCGTATTTTAAGGTCAACGCAAACTTGACTAGCTCACAAGTGGTGAATTGTAGAGGACACCGTGTGTATGTGTAATATGGGGATGAGACGAAGGGGTGTGTTACCTTGCCAAACCAGCCATGGCCAATCTCCTTGAGATAGAGTAAACTATGGCGGCCGAGGGCTGACGATTTGAGAAGTTGGACTGGAAGAAAAAAAAAAAGGGACATTTTGTTGTTATTATTTTTGTCACTATATGATGGGGGAAAAAAATACATTTGGGCATTTTTCTTTTCTTTTTACCCAAAGTTAATTTTGGTGGGGTTATTTTTCTGGATAATAAGTAAACTTGATAAAGGTATATGCTTTCAATGAAACCAAAGGATGTGCCCAACCCGTCAGTGGAGTTACTTGCTGTGGTCACTCCTGATGTTGTCACAACAACAACCACGAAGAATTTGTATCGAAGAATGACAGCATGAGCAATGCCATGGTTAGAAGAAAAGTAAAAGCTGGTTGACCGGATTAAAAAGCTCCTCCAACGTCCCACCCCAGTCACGGATCCATGACAAAGAGCCACACCAGCAAGACTCAGAAAGGCGTAAAAGCTGTTACCTGGCTGGATCCTCATATTCCCAAAGCGACGCTGGCCCGTCGAGTGGCAGTGCTGGAGTAGGAGAGCGGCCCGCGACTCTGAGCATCAAGTCCCCGCTCGGAAGCGTGAGAACGTCTCGACCCCGGGAGTCTCGGCATCGTGTGTGCATGTGAGAAAAGTCGAACCCTCCGAGCACTCGTGCAGCTGAACAAGCTTCCAGCTGGGCCACACAAACACACAATCCCGCTCCGGAGGTTTTCCAGCTGTCATGACAATATCCTACACGGACAGCAAGTACTTTCTGAATCTGGAACCTGACCTCTTCGGGCAGCGTCATGCCCGTTGCTTGGTCGTGTGCCATTTGACGCGCCAGCTCGAGGTGCAGCTCCAAGACACGCATCCTCGGATGACATAAGCCCACCCCGTCCCCTCCGCAACCCCACCCGGCAGCATTCCTTGGTGGAGTTGGACACAAAAACATCTCTGTAAGATGTAGAAAAGACCACTGTCACAGTCGTCGCCCTTATCTCAAGCCCCCACCCTGCCCAACGCTTCCATTTTAGGTCACCACTTGGTGTCACAGACCCGTCTCTGTCCAGGCTTCGATAATGGCAGTTCTCCTCTGCCCGAGTTCTACAGACGTTCCCGCCCGGGCCTTATTGCTGACCCGCTGTCCACCCCGCCTAAATGGAGGCCATTGTTGGTGCCGCTCACTCACACGCTCGCTCACTGTCTCCTGGTACCCTGGCACGCGCATGCACACACACACACACGCACATGCACACGCACACATACACAAGGTCCATTCAGGCAGCGGAACTGGTTGTCACGGCGATAACAATCCCACACTTCTCCTCAAACATGCACTACGGACACAAATTAAGGAGTGGGTATTTAATCCAAATGAGGAATGTGTGCGTCCTACTCATGGCATTCCCAGAGAGAAGAAGAGCGAGCAAAACTTTGGATGGATGCAGAAAAATCAATGAGCACCACTTAAGAGTTGTTACGTTGGTTATTAATTAGATAGCTCGATGGACAAATTCTGTGGATGGATAGGTCGATTGATAGTGCAATGTGAAGTATCACACACACAGAGGGGAGTTGTAGGAGTACATTGTGACATTTGAGACGATCTATTCCCAAACATTTTAAATACTGCAGATGCCGAACCAAATAAAAAATATAATCTTTAGTGTTCTGAAAAGAATGACATAAGTATCTTTTTTCCCCTTATATATATTTAGCCCTTTAATGCCTGACCCATCAAGGAATAGCCAGAAAAATCTGATTTTTGGGAACTGAGATGTTCATTAAAACACACTCAAGATGCCAATTAGTTATGACACGCCCGCTTGGCCATCGCTGGCTGCAGATGCACATTACATTGCTTGTCCAATCAGTGCTGTGGGAAATTTAGCTCGCTCAGAAGTCACTGTGTGACTGTCGTGATAGTACGTCATACAATTTTAAAAACCTACACTTATGCAATGTAATTTTATTTACTTTTTTCTGTTTTGAATAAATGTGTTTTTTTAATATCTTGAATTTGTTAAAAAAAAAATCATATTTTATTTTTCACTAATGAAGGTTTCGCTAAACGTGCACATGAACTGTGTGGGTTCGGTACCTCTAACAAGGTTAAGAACCACTGGTTTATATCATTCAACTCAGTCAGAGGTCAGAGCAGTAAAACAGGCCAAATTCCACATCTAGTTGCATAACTATCTGTGATTTAATTAAATGGGAGAGTGCAGAAAAAGATCTTAATTTAACCCTATAATGCCAATTGTATCATATTTGATACATGCATTTTCATTATGTAACATTCTTTATATTACATTGAATCATCTGTATCAAATTTGATACTGCAGGTTTAAAATATGATTTTCCCCAAATTTTCATTTTCAGATGTAATCTACATAACGCTTATAAAAGGAATACGACAAATATCTGAAACAACATGATATGGCAAAAATATTTTTGTGGATTTCGTTATAAGGGTTAACCTCCATGGCAGAGGCTCCGTCGAACCCCTGAGAACGATTCACCGAACTGCTGGGGTTCGATCGAACTCGGGTTAAGAAGCACTGATATAAATTGATTGACTGGAACTCATCTTAATTTGCCGCCCTAAATTGGACGTTCTGAGTGGTTATGAGAGTACACGGGTATAAATACGTGACGGTATTGTGGTTCAAGTTCAAGTCAACTTTATTGTCAAATGTGCTACATGTGCAACATACAGCACAAATGAAATTTCATTCCTCTCAACCACAGGAGAGAAAGGATGGTTGTATTTTGCAGTGGTGTCCAAGCGTACCGTTTCATCCATTTCTCATATCATACCAAATCTTGTATTGTATCTCCTTTGTCACAATGTTGACCCTGAATTATTCTATCATTTCAGGATCCACAGATAAGATTATCCTCCCTCACCCTGCAACACTTGAACCAATTACGCTACAACTCGAAAGTACAAAGGGAAAGGGGGACCGGGAGGGGCAGGGGGTGACTGGTATAGGAACCTGGGGCGGCTCACATCCCAACACACTGAGAGACCATCCACGTGTGGCCATCTTCCTTCGATGCCAACTCACAAGCAGACGGCCGGTGAGTCATCCGGGAGGAAAACCAACCAGAAGCTCTCTTTAACTCTTGCTATGCACAGGATGCTTGCCACGTGATAAACAACGCACTCCACTGGCCACTCCTGCACCCGACACGCATCTCTCGCGTATGTCCGATAAGGTCAATGCACTATTGACTGAAGAATCGCAAGACACGAGCGACGCATTTGTGTCAGAAGACAATATGTTGTTCATGTATCGCGTCATTGTGGACAATCTTCCCCTTCATTCGGAACCGCACCGAACTTTAGCTCTTTTTTGTTATGTGGCCACCTTCAACCTCTGTACAAAGTTGTGAATGAAGTCATTTCATGGAGTATCTTGGTAAAGGAAAAAAAAGTACCTAACGTTATATCTCGGAAACCTTCGGATACATTTTGCATGCGGTTCACAGCATGTTCATATGTTAATGTCGTGAAAAATACATGCATCAACACAGTAAGAGCTGCATGAATAATGCAGAGTGGCTTTTGGCTCGGATTCCTTCCCACATAAAGTGCCCCCGCTGTGGTGAATTGATTTAATGTGAACAATTCCACAATGGACCTACAGTCTAACTGCGCATGGTCATCCAGTGGCTCAAGTTTAAATTAAAGTGAAGTCTCGTGAATGAGTATCAACGTTCCGCAAATGACATCAGAACGTTGCAAGTATTAATCAAATATTTGCATATTGAACAATGATGAATTCATATTGAATGAATAAAATACAAAGCGTAATTAATTATTTACAGCAATAATAAAGCCTACAGTAATATTATTAAATATAATGTCAACGAATATGCATTAATCCGATGGGCATTGCGTATCTGGTGGGTGTGCCTTGGGCACCAAGATACAGTATAATTCATCCAGACATACTACCCGTAGATTTGACAGCAGAAGACCGTTGCAAGTAAGCTGCAAAATGTAGATGTTTTACGCAGAGGATAAAGAATCTATCCTTGTGTGTATTATTTTTGCTCTCAAGTCAAGACAGAAATCGTAAAACTCCCTTTTAGGTCAAGGTACCATGGAAGCTGTGAATAGAGTTTGTGTTTTGTGGCTCTCGCTTACTGGATCTGCTGGGCTGCTTGGAGACGGGCAGGGAGACCTCGGTGAGGGGCAGGATGTACACCTCGGGCCCATTGTGGCAGGAAGGCGAAAGGTCCGCCTGGTACTCCTCGCCCTCGGCGTTGTCAAACTCCTGCCGCGTGCGCACGCGCACACACACACACACACACACACACACACACACACACACACACACACATACACGCAAACAGGGCCCATTATTCATGCGTCCGCCCAAGCGAGAGACAATGGTGCCACTGTGAGCAGGCGTTCCAATGCCCACCTACCCACGCGCGCCCATAAGTCATGTGTGCATTGCATTGTGCATCGACGCTCGTTAACGCGCACAAGTTCGTCTTGTGCACTCGCTCACTTGCCTCACGTCAGCACTTTTGTGTACCAAACGGGAATTGCGCACAATGCACGGCGACATTTTGATGAAGAAGCATACAGTTTATGTTTCTGTTGGCTTCATTGTGAATGAATGAAGGCCATCTGTTTATCTGTGGTATATGAGATTACAGTAAATGTGAACGGGGAAATCTCTCGGATGATGTAATATTTAACGCTTGCCCCCATTTGACTTGTTGGGCTGCGATAACAACAACAGCTTGTTTGTGAAACATCTACAAATTAGTGTTGTTGAGAGATTTAGTACAATTTGTCATATATTAGCTGACAGGGGTTGTAATATGGAAAATTTACTTTTTAGTTGCTTGTATAGAAATTGTTGGGGCAAGTTCGGCTGAACTAAAACAAAGCATTTTTGAGAAAATAATTACTGTGATAAATAATGACAAATGTGCTGCAAAAAAATAATTAAAGCGAACTGATATTAAACAACAAAAGTCAAAATGTCATAATCATAACAGAAAATCAATTAATTGTCCATTAATTGATTAATTATCAATTAATTGTTGCCCCTCTTCTGCGCATCATATCAAAGTGGCTCCAACTTTTTAAAATCCATTACGGTACAGTTCAGTTGTATTTAACGTTTAAATTCAGTAAATTTGCATTTACTGTAACCTTGAATAACTTTTTTTTTAAACATAAACATTGATGTCGCCTTTTTCCCCCCTTCAACTTATGTTCAATGTGTTTTCATTGAACCGTTATGTATGAAGGGTTGGAAAGTTTTTTCCTTAGATTGGGAAAGGGTAACCCATAAATGTCACTCCGTCAGAATACTGTAATGCTACCTCCAGCAGAGAGAAGTAAAAGCAGCCTTTCAGTGCTACTTTGTCATCTGCAGAGGAGCTGAAAATCCAAACATGTCTCGGATGACTTGCACATGACATCTACAGTCTGAAAAAAATTGCAGTTATTGTCGCATTTTGTCTGTGGATGCAGCAACTTTTAGGACTTCAAGAGAACTTGACGCTCATGTGAAGCAGGGACAACAAATCGTTTTCAGCTGAGATATTTGTGTGTCAGTGCATAGCATCTAGTTTTGTTTCTCAGTCGGCCGTCCTGAACCATCTGACGCTCTACAGCGGGCATGATGGAGAGGTTGGTGGTTGGGGTGCGGGGGGGGGGGGGGGGGTTGAGTGGGCGCCTGGCTGCGAGTCAGTCAGCCCCGCTCACAGCACCCAGGAGAGCTTTTCGTTTTATCTGTTTTAGACAAGCTCTTCAGTCTCTGGCCCGCCCGCATTGGAGAGGTAGAGTGTTGAGTGCTTTTGATGCTGATACTTGGATGCAACCTCAACTTTTCCCAGTGAAACTGCTTGTGGGATGGTTGAAAGCTGCCAATTATGGGTGTCCTCAAATTACAAGCATTCCCATTTTTGCATTGCATAGATTGTTCTCATGTTTAGCCCCTTTCTGATTTATTGAATTTCCCCTCAGGTATCCATCAAGGAATATCACTTATCTAATATTGATTTTATTATATTTTTATTTTGTTGAACTTACCCTAATGGAATCAATACAGGATTATTTTATCCCGTCATATGTCCACCCATTTTCTGATCCGCTTATCCTCACAAGGGTTGCGGGCATGCTCGGGGTTATCCTAGCTGTCCTCGGGCAGTAGATGGGGTACACCCTGAACCGGTTGCCAGCCAATCGCAGGGCACACGTAGACGAACAACCATTCACATTCACAATAACACCAAGGGACAATTTAGAGGGTTCCATCAACCTGCCATGAATGGTTTTGGAATGTAGGAAGAAACCGGAGTAAGTGGAGAAAACCCGGGCAGGCAAGGGGAGAACATGCAAACTCCACACAGGAAGGCCGGAGCCAAAATCAAACCCTGCACGTCTGTACTATGAGGCAAACTTGCTAACAGGCTGACCATCGTGCTGGCTTATTTTATATCATTTTAATTGTGACTTTTGGGTATCAATCTTGGATTTCCACTCGGAAATCAAAAATAGATCCATCCATCATTTTTTTTTAACCACTTATCCAGGGACAGGTTGCGGCGACAACAGCTTTAGCAGAAAAACGCAGACTTCCCTCTCCCCAGCCACTTTTTCCGGGAAAAGAGGGACCACCACCCCGATCTGCCAATCGAAAGGCACTCTCCCTGATGTCCATGCGATATTGCAGAGGCAAAAAAAAAAACTCCTTCTTGCCTTCGCCATTTCGTGTCCATCAGACATCTTGGGGAGGTGAGTAGTTTTACACAGCAAAACTTTTATCATACATGGGTTTAATGTCTCTTTAGACCAGTGGTGTCAAACATACGGCCCGCGGGACGGAACCGGCCCACAAGGAGGTCTGATCAGGCCCGCAGGATAATTTAAAA
Organism: Hippocampus guttulatus; assembly: GCF_054856545.1. Lineage (NCBI taxonomy): Eukaryota > Metazoa > Chordata > Actinopteri > Syngnathiformes > Syngnathidae > Hippocampus > Hippocampus guttulatus. The sequence goes on from NC_141276.1 coordinate 12,180,640, forward strand.
GGGGAAAAATGCATAAAAGACACGGAATGAATATTTTTAACAAGGTGCAATTCATGGACACACCGAAGAAGACAACAGCAGCCTCAGTCTGTCACTGAAACAGACCCAACACAGCAGACGCTATCAAGGACATTTGAATACTTTATTCTTTACACATATTATAGCACTCTCCTTAGTTTGTATGATGTAGGCAGGGATTACATTTAGATTTTATATGCTCGTGTAAATGGTTGAAAAATTCCTTTCTTTATAAATCTCGTTTAATCTTAAAAGTGCATTACTATATTTTTCAATACCAATTACTTGTTAAGGTTTTGTGCCTTTGTACAGTCAGTGGGATCAGTTGCAATGCGTATATGTGAATGATAAAAGTAAATTGCACATTTGTCTAAGGAAATCTTAGGTGCTTCATGAAATGTTTTGTAAAAGATATGTTCATTAAATTTCAACATTTTCCTAGTGTTCTTGTGCTTCTCTAGACCAAAACAAAGGAAAGACATATTATTTTGGTTATTTATAGCAAAGTATGGTATCATTTTTAATGGTGCGGCCCACTTGACATCTACCGAGGCCGTATGTGGCCCACAATGTGAAATGAGTTTGACACCCCTGCTTTAGACTTATGTTCCACTTTGGATTTTCCACTGCGTCAAGCGCCCCCCCCCAAGGCGAGCTCACCTTAAAGCCGATGTCACCCTTCTTGCAGCACAGGCAGGCCAGCATGAGGAAGACGAAGGCGAAGAGGCCGGAGAAGGAGACCACAACCACGGCCAGGGACGAAGGCCATGACAGCTCGCTCAGCGGAGCTCCATCTGCACACATGCAGCCACGAGCAACATGAAGGTAAAGGTTGTTAATCCTTGACACAAACAGAAGAAAAGTCCATATTAGGCTGCTCTAAATCATGCATTTCCACTTTGCATAACCTTTGGACTGTGCAAAGTGGAGCCACGACCTCTGCATTGTGAGGTCGATGTGCGAACCACTCGACCACCGAGCCGACCTATATATTCATTCATTCATTCGTTTTCCGATCCGCTTCATCCTCACGAGGGTTGCAGGGGGTGCTGGAGCCCATCCCAGCCGTCTTCGGGCAGTAGACGGGGGACACCCTGAATTGGTTGCCAGCCAATCGCAGGGCACACACAGATGAACAACCATCCACGCTCACACTCACACCTAGCGGCAATTTAGAGCGTTCAATTTGCCTGTCATGCATGTTTTTGGAATATGAGAGGAAACCGGAGTACCTGCAAAAAACCCACACAGGTCCGGGGTGAACATGCAAACTCCACACAGGGAGGCCGGAGCTGGAATTGAACCCGGTACCTCTGCACTGTGAGGTCGATGCGCTAACCACTGGACCGCCACCACTAATGTGTGTATGTGTGTATGTATGTATGTGTGTGTGTGTGTGTGTGTGTGTGTGTGTGTGCGTGTGTGTGTGTGTGTGTGTGTGTGTGTGTGTGTGTGTGTGTTCGTTCACCAATGCAGATGACAGATGGTGTTCTCCAGTCATAAGCCACCCACTACAAGTATAATTTAAAAAAAAAAGTCTAATTGAGCGTTGAAGCCATTTATTATGAGTCTCACCGGTGCAATCAATGAAGCTATTATAATGACCATCCCTCGTGGAAATGTCTCAATGACTCCCCAGTCACACGCTTTTCAGGCGCCTGCATTACAAATGTCTTTGAGGTCACTACGGCAGGAGTCAGCAACTTGTAGTGTTAGTCTCCATTTCATTAGGAAAGAAGCCCTCTGGAGATACATAGCAGCGTATCGATTTCTCCCGAACGGTTAATGGTTTAAAATGAGTTAGTGGCTCGTTACAATGAATGAATTCGGCCCCATATCATCTGTCAGATGCAGGGAAATGTATGAGGCAACTGTTTGGACTTGTCGTGCCTCTGTCGCCATTTTAAGTCTTTTACTTTGTCGATAGGGTACACGGGGTGTTCTAAAAGTCACTTTGCATTCCTTTTTTCCTATTTTGTTTCAGAGATCATTCAGGCAGACGTGAGGCCGTCAGAGTTTGACACCTTTACCTTTGCACTTTTTGTGAGCATGCCCATTGCTCACCAACTCACTTCTGATAAGCCGTGCAAAATGTTCGCCTGGCAACAAGGTTTTTGATGAGACTGCAGTTCAACGCCAGTTTGAGAAGCTTGATGGCCATCACACTACTCCAACGTATACTGTATGACAATCAACACAATGGTGAGTTTCTCAAATCTGCTTTTATTTTTGGTAAACAACGCAGCAGGTATTGATGAAAAGTTGATTTATTTCAGTCATATGATTCTGATGGAGAAAGACAAACTTAATATTATCATGTTTCAAAGTTTCATTTCAGTATATGCTTAATTGACCTCGAACGCTATACTCTCACAATTTGTACACAATGGAGCACACAGAAAAAAGGGCCAACTTGAGCTGAAGGAAGCCAGGGCCTCATTAACTGATAAGACAGGCAGGAAGGTCCAACTTTGGGAGGGCAGCACGAGAAGATGTCCTTCAGTTTGTTACAGTGTCTCAATTCATGCGAAATCTACCCATTGAATTAACAAGGTATCCATTGTTTGTACCGGATGATGTTTTAGCCTCCAGGTGTTCACTGAGGGGCATATTGGTGGGCCGGGCTGGGAAGCGCGACATGCAAATCAGGAGGAATGTTTTTCTGATATTTTATTTGTATTTTGCATATCCTGTGAATAAAAAGTGGTCAGCGGGGGTGCGAAGGTGGGGTTTCGATCTGAGAGGAAACACGACTTGTGTTGCCTTCGAGGAACTACGCCCCCTTTGCTGATCAGCAAAAGAACAATCTGTTCCGGAGTTGAGTCGAGTCTTTTCATTCAAAGTTCAAGATGTTCTGGTGAATTCCCTGACAGATTCAAAAAGTGAAACTTGTGCAATGCATACTTTCATAACACACAGAGTGATACATTTCAAGTGGTACAGTAATTCCTTTTAATTTAGATGATTATACCTGAAAACTAATTTTTAAAAAAAATATCACGATCTCAGAAAATTAGAAGAATACTTAAGACTATACAAAGAAAGGAGTTTTACAAATGTTGGCCAACCGAAAACTGTAAACATGAAAAGCCTGTGTGTGTGTGTTTGTGTGTGTGTGTGTGTGTGTGTCCCCAATGCTCATTTATAAGTTTCAATGATAAGTAGTCATATTCACATCGAATCCATTGCAGCAGAAAATGCTTCAAAGTCGCTTCAGGAAGTTCTGTACAGTGTATGTGTGTGGGCACTGAGCCACAACATGTCGCCATGGTAACAACCTTCCCAGCCGGGTAGGGGGCGGGCGGATATTAGTTTGATTGGCTTTTACAGCGTATCGAGGCTTGGTTCCCCACCCCCATTCCCCAAGCTCATGCGCATTGTCCGTGCGTGTATGTGTCCGCCGGGTCCTCGACCACCCAATCTCTTAAGTCGACACCGTTGGCTCCATTTAATGTGGCCTGTGCCTAGATTGCGATGGCATGGAGCTATCCCGTAATGCATCTACAGTACAGCACGTGGAGGGCAGACATTCAAGGTTGGAATATCAAGAGGGTCCTCGCTTAATGGCGCACACAAAGTATACACCACTCATGCTCGAAAATATCATTGCTTCCGGCGAATGTTTCACCATCATATCGTCTAACATCTCAATTAAAGCACTCGCAGTAATTCAAATCGTCCCATTTTATGTGGAGGAGCACATTTTGTCGCTGTCCTGTTTTTCAAGTATGTGCTTGGAAGCAGCGCTCTCGTGCTGTTTTTCCACTGGCAGTATTTTAACGCACAAGCCATTAGCTTTCACGACGGCAATAATTGACTTCTTTGGAATGAATGGCATGCAGGGAATGCCCTAAATGAGTTGGGAATGCTTGTGGAAGGATGTTGAGTGGGGAAGTCCTCATCATGTGCAGAAGGCTTTTTTTGTCTTTCAGAAATATATTTATAGTTAATACAGAGGCAACTTGCATTTGAATGTATTGAGCCTTTTGTCCTTTTTGATTTTGCAGTTGTGACTGCTTTTTTTAGGTGTTTGCCCATGCTATGAGCCAAATGAATTCTGCCTAGCAACAAGTGGGTGCACTGACGTGACCACCAATTCTGTTTTGAAAACATAAAGACGAGAGGAGTGCACTTTGCCTCAGTCAGTTTTCAATCGGTGGCTTACTATGTCGTGACTTTTCCAATTCAATGACCTTATTCATCTAAAACAACGTTTTTCCTCATCTTTTTTTCTCTTGAAAAATTGCTGCTTTTGGTCATATTGCCACTTTTTTCTAAAAACAATTAAATCCCCGAATAGTGTGAGACAATTTTTCTCAGAAAATGAACTTCATTGACATGATACAATTACTTTTATTTTTGGAAGAATGATTCCTGATGATACTGCAACCTTTACAAGTTTCTGTCTTATTAGCACTTGTAATGTTATCCTCATAATGTTATAACCAAATTGCACTTTTTGTCAATACCCTTTTTCTTGAAAAACGATTTTTTTGTCATTTATTTAATTCAATTTCTAAAATGTAGTTTGTCATTTTATCACTCATTTCCGAACCCCCCCCCCCCCCCCCCCCCCATCAGAATTATGGCTTCATTCTTTCTTAAGCACTTTGTCATGTCCTTATACTAAGGCTTTTTTTCTTGAATTTATTTTTATTTTTATGTCATTTTTTGCGGTGCTGGGATAAGGCAATACAGTATTGTTTTTTCAAATCATCCAGTTCTGTTCTCCACTTTTTCCTCCAGAATCCTATTAATAGGACTTAGAGAAAGCGCCTTTTAAGTCCTTCCTTCGACGTCTTTTGCATAACATTTCAGAGAATGTCATACAATGTCCTCCATCAATAATTTACTCACAAACATCCCTTCAACCAGCTTCTATGATGAGAGAAAAGCTCATTGTCAGCACCACAGACGTGGTCACAATAAGAACACAATCAACAATTTAGCCAGTGTACGTTACACAATGTCAGTAAAAGCCGGGTAGAACAGCTGAACTTTAGTTGGGTTTAATCAGTGGCGCTTTGTACAATGGCAAGTGTGTGCTAACTCCCATGAAATGTAAGTTTAAATGTATACATTTAATAATTTTTTTCAAATGATAAATAGCTCATTTATTTCAGATGATTTTTTTATTATGTTACCATTTTATAATGGGGGTAAATCGACTTTTTTTTATATTTCTGTATGTGATTGTAGGTTACAATTTCACATTTAAAAAAAAAAGCACATTTACATGGTTAAAGGGAGAAAGAACAGCATGCGGTGCCCATATATGTTCACCTTATTTGGATTTTTGTTGATGAATTATGAATGAGGCATGGACCAATGAGGTGGGCCATGCGGTTGCCATGCGGTTGCCATGCAACAAGCAGCATCAGCTCTACTGAGCACATGTACCTCCAGTTCACCAACTTTGGGCTTATAGCTTTTTTGTTTTGTGTCGACATGTGAAGATGACAAGAAAAGGCAGTAAAACACAAATTGTGCTGACAAAGCAGTAAAGGGCCCAAAAGCCCACCAAGAGTGCGTTTGCATCCAGTACAGTGCTGCGGGGGCACAATAGTGATCATCATCTGCAGGGACGCTGACAGATAATTTTGTGGCTGTACACTACTCCCTCATTAAGCAGCAGGGCCTAAAAATGTCTTTTGTCTGACTCTTTATTCCCGTAAAAAGTCGACTTTTTTCTGATCATGTTATCACTTTAATTCAAAACAAACGTAACTTGAATGTAGTGCAGTTGACATAGGCAACAGGGGAGTACAAATGCAGTTCTTATCAGAATTCCGTGGTTCGACTAGTGGGGTCGCACAGAGTCTACTCTTGGGAAAACGTTTTTTCACATGGCATCCCCTTTAACAGACGTGCTACTCTGTACGCTGGTTGAGAAAAATAAAAAGTTGAAGCCACTGCAGCATTATGCGAAGTTTAAATATTTAATTCAACGCTTCTACCTCGAGAGGACGCCCACGTGCCACGAGTAGTACTCGTACCACAATGGGAATACACGTGTGTGTGTGAACAAAAAAATATGTCACTTGTGCATCTGACAGCTTTCGAGAAGCGTGTGTGCTTGCTAATCGTGAATTACGTCCCTGACTTTGGTTCCAATTGACAGCCGAAGGAAGGAAGACTGTGACTCAATTCACGCCCCCCCCCACCCCCACACACACACATAACCCGCTTTCTCCTGTCATGCTCCGTGTGAACGACCGCAGATGGCAATTTGATGGTGAGCCATAATATTGCTCATTAACTGGGAGGGCGAGCCGACGTTGATGCCGATTACCGGTCCGTCACGTTCGCTCGCCCTCGCCAGCCTCCGATTGACCAACGTGCCGAACGAGATCCGCTCCAAGGCCGTGCCTCCAATCCAGAATGATAATAAACAGTACGTTGCCCAACCTGGCCAAATGTACTGAAGTGGGAGATTAGAATGACTCCCGCTGCCGCTGTTTTTCAGCATGCGTGCACCAAAAAGCTGCGCGCTGTTTATCACATTGTCAGCTGGACGGAAGGGAGAAGGTTTATCCTCGGACTGGCTTCCGCTTTATTAGTGCGGCGGATATCAGCAAAAGGGTGTCATGTGAGGACACCTAACCAACATATTGTTAGACGTGCAACCTCTTCCCATGGTAGACATGGAAATATAGTAGAACCAACGGCCTTTAAATGGGAGTCCAGTCAAAAGTGTTCTTTGCAGTAATATATTCTATGTAGTTCCACTGCTCTAAACACAGTACATTATTCTTTGTAATATTGCGTTGGTGGACGACAAATTAAGAGAGCATAGATATTTTGAAATTCCACCACCTTCTGCTGTCATCTGTAATTGCCCTCAAAGTGCCATGGGCTTGTATTGTGAACGTCATGGCCAGGGGTGGAGCTATGTGGTGGCCAGCGGTGGCCCTGGCCACCCTGCACATCTTGAGGAAGATTTTGATAGCGGTGACTTTCCTGACATTTTTTCCATGGATGCAATATTTTGCGATACTCTTCATAATATAAATATATACTGTAAATTACATATTTAAAGGGGAAAACCCCTGTTAGGGTGGTATGTGATGTTTACGAATCTTTTGAGTGAGTGTCAGGGTGTGAGCAGCAGTTGGCAGCAGCTTCTTCGTGAGCGTGTTCATTGTGTTTTACTGTTCACTTTGGGTTCAATGAATGGCTGAAAAGTGTGTCAGTGGTTCTCCTTTCCCACATATAAGGGCATTAGATCAAGGAAGCATATTGTAAAAATCCAAAGAAAATCCACACTCGGCAGCTGTGCTAACCACTCGTCCACTGTGCCCACGGCAGTTAAATCCAACTTGAAAAAATAATTCAATGCTATAGGGCGGCCAAACACAAAATTAAATAAAGCTGTTCACCACAATGCAAAACCAGGTTGTCACACAGCACAAACGAGAAATAAATGGCTTCCCCCTCCGCTGCTTAAATACACGTTTTCTTTCGCTACCCCCCCCCCCCCCCGAGGCAGCCTTATGTAACGGAAGTGCTTGGTGTTGCACATGTGGACATAAATAATCAGTCAGTTTGTGGGTCTGGGAGGTTGGGGGGGGCGGGTTTGGAGCGCTGCTGTTAACATCCCAACAGGATTTTGTTTGACCCCCCCCCAAAAAAAGAAAACCTCTTCTAGTCGTGCCTAGTCTTATGCCGAGAACTCTCCGTGGTTCTGAAGCATCAGTGGCCCAGGTGCTGGCGGCAGGAGAGCTGCTGAAATGGATGACAGCTTACGTAATGCTGTGCATTGTCATTTTGTGTGTGTGTGTGTGTGTGTGTGTGTCTGTGCGTGCGTGCGTGCGTGCGTGCGTGCGTGTGTGTGTGTGTGTGTGTGTGTGTGTGTGTGTGTGTGTGTGTGTGTGTGTGTGTGTGTGTGTGTGTGTTTTCCTCTCAGTTCGTCCTAGGAAAGCACAGGTAAAATTCTCAGGGGTGCAGACAAAAAGCTGGCTTGGTTGCAGTGCTGCGACAGTTTCGCGCAGTTTTACTTCTTCTTAAATAGTGTGCCTCAGCTTGAGAAGTGTAGACTCTGGTCAATCTTTTCAAAGCAGTGGTGGGAGCTCAGGCCTTCACTTGGAGCACTGACCGACATCACATCCATCCATATACACATCCATTTTTATATAGCACTTTGTTTAACCTCAGACTCTCAGATTCGCCTTCAATCCCAATTGAACCATGACTAGACTTCTGAATGGAATCAAATGGCTACTTCTTGAACTTTTACAGAATAAAGATGTCAATTCCAAGAAATGACATTTCCAATTTGATCTGAATGGTACATGTAGTGCGCTTATATACTGTAGCTCTTTATTTGAAAACTGTCAACTGAACCACAGAGTATCATGGCACATTTTGGCTGCCACTTCTAACTCCAGGATGATATTTCTTTTTAGTTTGAAATGGCTTCTTTAACCAGGATCCTTTGCCGGACAGTGACCAAAGGTACAACCCCAATTCTGTTTCTGCGTATGTTGGCGCTGTGAAGAAATCCTCGTTAAGTCAGACCAGCTACATAGCGACATCGTTTCTAGCTGGTTAGCTAGCTCGCTAGCTAGCTGGAGTGATGTCTATCCAGGGCAGAAGTTGGCTAACTCCCTTTGTTTGTTGCCGTGTGAGAGGCCAGTTTCATTTAAATCCCATTAGTTTACTTACTATTCCCATCTCACTTCTTTGCTTTGAGTTGAAAGCGTAAACTTAAGATATGAGCAATGTATGGTGGTAGCGACTCAACAGGTAACAATTTTGAGAGGTAGTGAACAGTTCTTCAACAAAGAGGCTTCACACTGTTTGTTGCCCCTTCCAGTTGAAGTTTACTGTCAATCTACGAATAAAACAAAGAGAATTACACATTGTGTTTTGAAAGCAACCACACATTGCTGGTCCACCAGCTTAATGCTAATGTTGACTCAAAATGGAAAATGCCATCGGCAATGATTAGCATCTGTCGGGTGGTGGTATAATGCTTTCAGCAATGGATATTTCAACATTAACACAGTATTACGCCAGTACAAACAATGACTCACATACAGCCATGCAATTAGTGACACCAATTGGAAAGAAACCTCGACAGATTGGCCAAATACGGACAATAGGTAGCCTCAGACACAGTGCCAACATGGAAATGGGGAAGAAATGCTGATATATTTTTAACTGATGCGAGGATTCTGCTCAACAGCGACATTTTCAGGAATTGGCACTCTCAAAAAAGTACAAAGACGAAGTAAACAGCCACCGATAAGGAAAATAGATTGTGTCCATTTAAAATATAACTAAGTTTTGACATCTATGGTTTAGTTCACCTGAAAAAAATGTATAGGGGCAGGGGGAGCTTGATTTTTAAAATAATTCTTTTGGGGCACTAAAATAAAGCAATACCTGATTGACATCCAACAAATTTCTGTTATTTTTTTTGGTATTATTACCTTCACCAATATCTAATTATTTCATTTCGGTGTGTTCTTTCTTGAACGGAGAGTTCCCAACAATTTTGCCACTGTGTGTAATGCTCCTATATTTTGCATCCACAGCGGTGATTTAGTTCTGTTGACAGGGTGTTTTCGTGACGACTTGTCCACTGGTATTATAATTGTTTTGATGGGTTTTTTTTTTTTTATGTGGTGGAGGTGTCCGGCATCATAGATCTGGACAGGACAGATTGAAGCGTGAAACTCAAAGCAGCAACGCACTGGCTTCCATTTGTATGCTCAGCACACTTGGCCCACATAGTGCAGTGACTCTCACTCCTTCCTGTTTATACTTTTATTCTGCAGCACTTTCATGGGCCATCACACACGTACACAGACGCACACTCACACACACACACACACACACACACACACACACACACACACACACACACACACACCGCTTGTAAATTTCACTTGCCTGACACAGCATGTCTCTTGCGGGGACGTTTTGTAGGACAACACAGTCAACTTGTCACCAAGATGCCATCCATCCATCAGACTCCATGTTAAACCTCCTTGAGGACTGACACAGTGGTCAACCATTTTCTACACCACTTGCTCTGATTAGGGTCATGGGTACGCCGATCCCAACTGACTTTGAGCAAGGCCAGTGTACACTCAGAACTGGTCGCCAGTCAATTATGGGCCACGTATACATGAACAAGCATTCAGACATTTTATGGACAATTTGTTTGGCTCAGCTAACCTGCATGTTTTGGTGATGTGGGAGTAAGCTGGAGGATGTGGAAAGGGTAAAATGCACACGGGAAGGGTCTGAGCCGAGACTCGAACCCTGAAGCTCTCGACTGTCAGGCAGACAAGCTCCCCACTATGCCACAGATTGGCTTGAAAAGATGCATGCATCCTCCAAATGGTCGTGTGTGACCCTTACCTGTGTCAAAGTGGGAGCTGAAGGCAAAACTGGGATTGAAAAACGCTGACGACATGACAGTCACGTGCAGGGTTAAGAACATCCTTCCCCGAAGACAAAAACAGTCTGAAATGATTATTTCTTCAAAATGACAAGATTAATGATTAAATTTGGAAATGAAGCTGATTCAGAGTCCAGCTTCTTTGAAGAAGGTGCGAAGCAGGATTTTCTCCCTCAGAGATGTGGAGGCAGACGTGGACACTCATATTCGCGTCGGCACATCTGTATGGTCACCATAGTCCTCTTTTTTTAACGTCTTTCCTTCAGGTTTTACGGCGCACCTGATCGTCACTCTGATCTCCTGACAGCGATCAAATCGAGCAACATCTATTTGTAAATAAATCCCCAAGATCAGGCAAGGTCTTGCTTCTTTTTTCCTGTAATGACGAGCTCTGACCGCCGGCCGTGTTGTTTAATTCAAAACCACAACTATGAAAAAAAACAAACAAAAAAGGACTAACGACGGTCGTCTGGGTTTGTGCTTCGCAGCGGAACGGCCTGCGCCAATGTCAAGCTCACGTAATTACACAACAATGGTCGCTAAATCAACTTTCAAAATAAAAGTATATCCGCTATCTTGTGAAGCAAATTATTTTGTTTTGACCACGAATAATCGCGTGGCTGTTCGGGAGCTTCCCGAGTTTGGAGCAGCTGGCTGGCGCAGCATCGCGCTGGAGGAATTCTGCCTGCGGTCGCTCTTCGTGTGGGATTTCGGTCTCGGCATGCGGAAGTGATGATGTCACGTGTCGCCCAGACCGGTCCTCGGTTTTCGTTCAGGTTGTTTTGACGTATGTAAGTCGAAACTCACACGAACGCAGAAGTCGGAACTATTTTATGGGGAAACGCTGTAAAGGCCAATTTGGAAGTGGCAAAAGTGCTCACACTCTAAATTTAATAGTACAGTAGCAATAGGTTTTTTTTAAGTATTGTTTTTGATGTGATTTCATCCATGGGCTTTGGGAAAAAGAAACGACCCTATTTTAACAAAGTAGTAAGTAGAAAAGTACAGATTTCAAATGTAAGTAAAACAAAAAACTTCAAAGATCAGATAACGGAAATTATTTACTTTATTGCTTCCCACCACTGCACAATGGTCAGTGAAATAACTTGAAACCTACAAACATGGTAATACTAATAAATATAACTCACCTGAAAATTAAACAGTGAAAATCGCGACCCTCGTGAGGATATACGGTTCGCATAATGGATGGACTGATATCTTTGAAAGGTAAACCTCAACCCTAAAAATTACTTAATGTTTCAGTTAATCCGGACATGTTTGTATAAAATCATACAAATTTACGTTTGTGTAATTTACTGACAGATGACATTTGTTTGTATCACTTTTATTGTCGCCACGGTGTTCCCTTAACAACGAGTCACTTAAACCCAGATCGGTTTTGATCTGCATTATACGATCCATAATGCTATCAATCATCAAAACGTCGTTCAAATGCAAAGGACGGCTTCACTCCAAATTCCTCAGGACGTATCAAATGAGCAAGTTTCCCCACAGTGCGTTCTTTGTCCTTGGACAATTGCATGCATGCTGCACTCTAGTGGCTAAAAATTTCACAGCATTACAGAGGGTGTTCAAGGAAACATTCTGTCTCGCAATTTTTTTTCCCACATTTTAAAACAATTCCCAGGCAAACTCATAACATGTCTGTGAGATGCGTTTTCAGAAATGTGCTGAAAACTAAATATTTACCTCGTCACTTGATTGCACACCTTTTGGGTGCATGAGCAACTACTCCAAGATTTGTGTACAAGAAATAAAAAATTCATAATGCAGAATCAGAATATAGACCATTTAATAGTCGCAGTCTCTAAGAAATATTTTAACGTATAAACTCCTGTTTATGTGAACAATTGCACAACTTTGCTTGAGGAATGCCTCACAAGCTTAATGCTAACACATTATGGAAAGTGCCATGGTAAAACAAATAGCATCATGGTGGACTAACCCTCATCCAAGCACAAACAGTTGTGTGCCACATGTGAAAGACAACATTACAATACTCACTGTCATATAATAGGCTATTATTACATGAGTAGTGCTTTATGAAAGTTTGTACTGTGATATGTCATACTCCAGTTGATTGACATGTCCCGCCTATAAGGGGGAGTTCCAGGAAGTGACTGTAAGAGTGAGCACACCGCATGTTTTACTGCTCTGCCACGTTGTTATTAAAAAGTCGCATAAAACGTGAACCTCGTCTGCCGACCATCATTACACTCACAGGCATATATTCTTTATCCTTTGCAAAGAAAAAAAACATTTTATTGCAACTTACTGAGTCACAGAGTAATGATGACTGTTATTCATTTATGTTTATATTGGCCCTGTAGCCAAGGCAAGCACACAAGAAGTAGCAGGACAATTAACTGAATTGGATTAGTATGTATGTATTGATTGCAACCAAGAAGGGAAGAAAATGACACTAGGGTCTGTGCGGCCCCCTTCTTCTCACTCTGCTTGGGTGGAAAGACCTCATCTGGGCCAACCTCAAACCGGCGCCGGGCCGAGCCCTCTGTGTGAAACTGCCGTCCTTGACGCCTTCCACGAACGCTTCTACGCCATCTAACTTTGTGGTGAGGCTCGCCAGGTCATTCTTGAGGGCGTTGAACTGTCTGTGGAGCTCCCCCAGAGCGTCTGACAGAGGAGCGATCCTACATGGGTGGGCATGAACACGGGGATGGATCAGTGGCCGGTCACAACTATTCCCTTTCCGTAAAATGTGGATTCCCACTCAAAAAAACAAGTAACTTGCCACAGGTGGTTGGAATGTTTTTGCCAGATTACATAAACACATTAGTCATTGCCACTTTGATCGGTTTCCAGTTTTCCTTCGGAGACGTTTTTACAATGAGCTCACCACAAAGTAGAAGCAGCTTGCCATGACCACATGTGATCAGGCATCTGCTGTTATCTAATTCTGTGCGGCTCGGCGGAAATAACAATAAGAGGAAGAAGAAGAAATTACAGTTGATATCATATGTATTTTTTCATTGTTTTTTTAAAATGTAATTTCATTTACATAGACAAAAGAGAGATGATAGTAAGACTGAAAAGAGAGAGGGAGAGAGAGAGAGAAACTGATGGATGGATGATGATAGATTGTAAGACTGGTAGAAAAACAAAACTGAACAACAGAAAGATTGGATGGATAAATTGTTGGATGGCTATATAAGAGAGAGGGAGAGAGAGCGAGAGCTAATTGACTGACTCACCGACTGTATTCGGGAAGGACGGACGCGTGGTCATTGATGAGCAGCTCCTTCATGCGAGTTAAAATGGCAAATTTCCAGTTGTCCAGTATTTGGGTCAAGTTGCTGCAAGCCTTGCCATCTTTCCGTTCTATATTAACCCCCCATATACCCCCCCCCCCCCCCCCACCACACACACACACACACACAATGCGTTATATGCAATTGTTTGTACAAAGTAGAAACCAACCCAAAAGTGTTTATTTTTTACCTTTTGGGTACCAATGTGGCGTTTCCTGTTTCCATTTCTGCGACCGAGCCACTTGGATCATGCAGAGGAGGAGAAGAGCCCCTCGAATGTGCATTGTCTCCTCTTGTCCCAAGTTTCCTTCTACAGCACCATTCATGCACAAGGCAAAGCCTGCTTTACAGAGTCTAGGAAATTCAAAGCAAAATTCAAATAAAATTCAATTCCGAACTGTGTCGAGGCACCTGCTCACACACGGATGACTTTCCTGATTCAACAACATGATCATTACATTTGCAATCAACTGCTAAAGTTTCTCCTCTTACCGTTTTGCTCTCCTCGGGACACGGCAACAAAAACAACAACGTGAATGCCACCTCGATCCCGCACTTGATCGTATTTGCCGCCCAAAAGCCACTCCCTCTGCAGAGTCAACACATGTTGCACAAAAACTATCGTGGCAGGCTAAAATTGCATCTTCCAGATCATCTGCTGTGTGTGTGTGTGTGTGTGTGTGTTTTAAATTTTAATCACATTCATGTTTTCATCAGAGTGGGCTGCAAAATAGCAGTAACGGTCCAGCCAGAGCATTCTTACAGCTTGCTTGAAGTCGTTTTGGTCACACATCTGGGCAACAAAATCACGTGACCTTCAATCTGATTATGTAATAATTTAAAAATGTATTGTTTGTCTTTTCTAATTGCTTGATAGAAGAGTGTATCTCTCCAGCGAGGATGTGCATTTTGCCGTCTTTCTAAACAAAAACATTTTGAGTTGTGGAAACATTCAGGTGAATTATTAAAAGTAATGTACTGTTTTTGAAAAATGCTTGACATCTGTATCGCATGGAGTCTATCGACTGCTCATGCAGCCTAAAATGACTGCATTACATTCCACAGAATGAACTCAGAAATTTCTTTTTTTTAACGTCACCCAACAAGTTCTCTTTTGGGTTAAGGTCTGGGAACTGGACTGGCAAATCCTTGAATAAAGTGCGATGGAGCCTTGAAAATAGAGAGCCTTGAATTACAGATTTATAGAAATAGGCCTACAAACTATCACTGAGCTGATTTTTTGTTTGTTTGCCTTTCGATACAAGCAAAAATGTGAGAAATTGATGTGTTTCAGGCGCCTACCACAAGATGGCAGCAGGTCACAACGTCGGGTCATAAAAACACATTTTGTTGTTTTTTGGGGGGGGGGGGGGGGAGCAGTGGACTTGCCACCAATCAATTGCTTTTCCATTCATTTCAATGGCAAAATATGATTTGACATATGAATGTTTTGAGATACAAACTCATATCTCAAGGCCGCACCCAATTTCCTTCCAGGCTCAAAGTGGCCCTCATAAAATTTGAAACTGTAAATTAAAGTTTGAACTGAAGTAACATATACAATGTCTCCCTACAGTCTAAAATAAGCATCTCACTGCTGTAAAGGAGGATGTTGCATATGATTTTAAAATTGGATTTATACTTTAGTTGTAATATAACAATTGCAAACAAATTTCAAATTACCATTTTTTATTCTAATATTTTAAAAACTATTTTTAAATTTATGAAACCCATATTTTTAAAATCACTGTTATCGTGTATTAACTTCATCATATTTGCTCAATATAATTTGATTGTTGTTATTAACTCAGTAAATTATTAATTATGTACACAATGGTCAATCAACCTGAAGAGACCAAAATTTTTCCTCAGTCTCTTGTTCCTTTTGTGACGTAATGCATGTATGCACACACACACACACACACACACACACACACACACACACACTGTGTATACTGTCTAATCCTCTCACTGTGACTCTCACATGATGAAAAAAATGTGCACGCCTGACAGCCCCCCGCGGCCAAACGCAGCACGGTGACTGCGCCTGGGCTCACATGCTCCACTGCAAACCACTCCACGTATGTCTCGCCTCATTTTATTGGACCGGTTGAAAGAACGCACACGGAGGATTGTCTCCCAGGGATGGACAGCATCAGGAGATATTTGGTGACAAGAAGAGTCCCTTGGGCCTGGAAAAGGACGGAAGACACACCGAATGAGTCCAGCCCGCTCATACCAAAGGTAAAAGGTCACGCTGCTGTCTCATTGTGTTTTGTAATTCCACTTTCAGGAACTTTCTTTATTTTGGTCAGTATTGTACATACCGGTACTTGCCAATAATTAAAGTCACAGAGGGTCATAACTCATCAATTGCTCTAACGTGTTTGTTCACATATTCATTGTTCGAAGGGTTATGACACCACGACCTACTGTATGCTAGTTATTAGTCCATCAATGTTTTGCAATGTTTGTTTGCATTAAGCTAAAATGTGTGCATTTCCATCCATCCATTATCTGATCCGCATGTGTTTAGATAGATCGATAGATAGATTTTTTAACACCAATGTGTATAAATATACATGATATTTTCTTGTGTTTTCTCTTGACTAAGGAGGATGCGGGACCCCACGGAACCACCAAGCATCACCGAGTGGTCACAAGTGGTGAACGGGAGCCCAGATTCAAAGATATCCACCCCAACCACGGTTATTCTTTTATCGACTATTTCCTCAAGTACCTCCTGGTTCTGAGCAACCTCATGTTCTCTGTCCTGGGTCTGCTTCTTCTCACTGTGGGGCTGTGGGGCCTCATCAGCAAAGAGTCCTTCACCCAGGAGAAAATCGGAAGCATGGGCACCGACCCGATGCTGCTGCTGGGGACTCTGGGCCTCTTGCTGGCGTTTCTCTGCCTGACAGGCTGCGTGGGTGCCTTGCGGGAAAACACCTTCTTGTTAAAGTTGTTCTCCGGAATGCTTCTGGTGATCATCACGGCGCAGGTTTTGGCCATCATCGTGGTGTACAGTGTGCAACAAGAGATCGGGAACGTCCTACGGTCAGCCATGTTGGCTGCCATGGCTCGCTACCAGGACGACCTGGATCTGAGGTTCATCACAGATGAGATCCAGTCCAATCTGCAGTGCTGTGGGGCAGATACGTATCGCGACTGGGAGGTCAACATGTGAGTTGGCTTTGGTGGATTTGAACTTTCAAGACCGTGAAGTGAATGCAGAAATTTGTCGAAAAATATATAACTTTCTGCAGGCGTAAAAAGCACAATTACAGCAGATGACATTCAATAATTTTCAACAAAAACTCAATTATGTTGTAATAAATGACTTGTAATAAATGTTGTTCTTTTAAATTGACACCTCAAATTAAGAGCGCTGTCATCCGGTGGCTGAAAATAGAATTACCCCCGATACAAACAACATTAAGACCAAAGTAGAGTTATTAACTGTAATAGCGGAACCGTAAACGTGGAGCCTGTGATGCTTGGGGGTTTACTGTATTATTGTCGTGCTTCATTCTAGAGGCATTGTTTTAATCAGTTTGGGAATCCTGACTTTTTTCTTTTTTTTAATGCTAAAACAGCCCCACCACTCCCTTGAGCGCTTTCATTTGCATCAGTGATTATCTGGCACTTTATCATGCAGTTAGCTAGTCTTTATTTTGGGTTGTCGGCGGGCCCTCTTTAGAGTGCCTCGTTGTTGGCCGTGAGTGCACTGACATCACCTAGAGAAAGGCGGAAGAGTGAGGGTAGAGAGGTTTTTCTATTTAATTTAATGACGTCTAGCTCAACGTGACAGCCAGCATGTGTGTGGATGGCATTCACGTAGCGTGGCTGCTTCAGATTGCCTTATTGTTGCGGCATGGAAAAGTCCTTCAAAGACACGATGGGGTGTATTCCAGCCATGTAGTTATGTGTAGGTGTAAGAAAGATGCTGGATAAAGTTGCATTGGTGTTTCCTGGTCGTGGTCTTTGATTGACAGTTGACAGTTGAGCAGGGCAGGCTTTCAGAGCATTGACTGGTCAAGTCGACAAGTGTAATGAGTATATTCAAGTTAAATGTCATAATTTAACATCACCAACAGTGCATGTGTCACAAAATAATTCATTTCCAAAATTTTTACCCCGCAGATACTACAACTGCTCAGCTCCAGGAGTTCTGGCCTGTGGCGTTCCGGCCACGTGCTGCGTTGACCCACTGGAGAACGGCACAATGTGGAACTCTCAGTGCGGCCTGGACGCCCAAGCGCTGGATGAGTTCAGCGCACAGAGTGTTATCTTCTTGGGAGGGTGCCTGGGGAACATCTTGCGGTGGTTGGAGCAGCACCAAGGATTGATTGGGACCGTGGCGCTGGTCCTACTGGGAGTCCAGGTCGTGACTGTGTTTGTCACCACACGACTCCAACAGAGGATCCATTGGCATAAAGTCAACGCGTAACCACAGGTCAATTGGAACTTTTTGCTGATATTTCATGGGGATAATATGCATATGTTTATCTTTTAAAATGTCTGCTCACCCATCAAGTGTGAAATTACACAACCAAGTATTTTGTGGGGGGTGACCTGCCTCTTTCTGAAAATATGTCGAGAAGAAATCTGCTCAGTTTGTGGCCCCCTTATTTCTTTAACTATCACTTGGCAGCTACCCGGGCAAAGAGCCACCATTTTATTTTCTCCCAAATGGGAGCAAGCCGCAGATACCAATCAAAACTACTGTGGTAGCATTTTCTGACATGCAATATAATGGTGTGGACGAATACCGTAGTTGGCCTCACAGTTCTGAGATTCTGGGTGCATATTTCCTCAGTGCTTGTGAGGGTATTTTGTATTACTGTATAATGTGATCCCCCCCTAACTCTCACACACTGCACGGGGTCATTTATTTAATGGTGTACGATGTGTACACCTCACATACAGTACGTATGCACCCACTGGATTAAGATAAGAAAACCTTTATTTGTCTCACAATGGAGAAATTCGCTATTAGGACATAAAGCTGTCCTTCTCATGACTTTTTTCTACAGCTAACATACAGACACGTCAGTCTCCTCCTCATAGGTTGCATTTGTATTCAACTACGAGGTATTTGCTATGACTAATCGATCGTCCACATTAAAACTATGCAGGTTACCTGTCACATACTGGACACACACAACAGCATAACAGTGCTGAATTTTATTTTCATCTTATAATAATGTGCTTAACTTTTCTTTACATTTTATTTTGGATTTGAAGTAATGGTTTGGTCCATAAAATCCAGTCACTATTAAATTACCTTGGTAAGGTCATCTGCAAATGATTTGTCGAGTAGACTTGGTTTGCTCTGCCTAGTTTGAGACTGTTCACTTTATGACAATCTGCATTGGCTTTCATTTCGAACAATTGAGATTTGTATTCTTCATCACTTATGTGAGATATTTGTGTATGTTCCAGTTAAAAGGAAAATAAAAGGCTTTCGGCAACAAAAAAAAAGTAGTTGCATATCTTTTTTTTTCAGTCTGTACATTAGACGATAGCGCTCAGATGTAAATTCTGCAAAAAACGGTCTTATTGCTCCCACAAGACTGTACAGTGTACACTTATGACCGCGTTTGGGGTTACAGATTTTCTAACTACTGGTACTTCGCCATCGAGTGACTAGCGGTGGAACGTCATTTCGGTTTCTTTTTGCCTCGGGGATTAAAAAGTCATGATTATTTTTGTGTACATTAAAACAATATACTCTTCTAAGTAATTACCTGTTAGGACATGACGAGAACTTCAAGAACAAGAAAAAAATAATTCCGACCGCGACACTCTTCTGACGTCATAGTTCAAAGGGTTAACGCTACGGAAGTTGGGGCCCCACGTGAGAACATTAGTTGTGTTCATTTCACATGTGCTGAAATAACGACGTGAGTCGACATGGGGAAGAATAAGAAGCGTAAGGACGACTCTGGGGAACCGAGGTAATGTAAACGCTACGTTAGGTTGAAAGCAGCTGTTAGCTTAGCGGCTAGTATGCCAATAGCTAGTTACACATTTACCACAGACGGTAATTTTTGTTGAATTTGGTGTGAAAGTCATAAAGATTTAGACGAGCATCTTTAGCTATTTAAAGACAATGAGTATGCTATTTACTACAGATCGTGTTCGAATAAAAGCAAATCTTTCTACATGTTAGTGCGAAGAAGCAGAAACGAGATGGTAAAGCCCCAAAAGCCGACAAAAAAGAGGACCACCTTGAGCACATCCCCTTCAGGCTGCAAGAGATCATTAAGAGCAAGGAGAGGATGGAGCAAAGTGGCTCTTTGAAGGGAAGCAAATTAAGAAACGGTGAGCAAATATAAAGCATTAGTCATTAAAAACCTGCAAACTTGTGATAAGAAATCATGCATCATTTCTGTACGTTTTTCCCCCTTAGCCATCCACTTTCATAGACAACCAGAGAAGTCCAATGTCAGCGATATAGCTGTCCCGCATTTCAAGCGAGGACAATGGGAAAGCGAGTCACAGTACAAGCGGCGCATGGAGATGGAGTCCCAGCAGGTCTTATTCCTCACCAACAACCAGGTGGAGAGGAAACCCGAGCTGGATGAAGACAAACAAGAGAAGCCCGCAGACCAGAGAAAGACAGAAAAAAAGAAAGAGTAAGCAGGTTTTTACAGTGGCACCTTGATTTATAATATGCTCGAGTGAAATGAAAAAAAACAAAGGGCCACAGAATGCACTGTACTGACCTCGCATGTGGTCAAGTCAAGTACAACTTTGTCAAATGTGCTGTATATGCAACATACAGCACAGATGAAATTTCTTCCCTCTCAAGTCAACATAAAACAAGGAGAACCCAAGTCACTGATGCAATTCACTCAAACACACAAATACAAAGTGAATACACTTGCAAGGAGCGAGTGTAACAAAATGTGTTTGTGGCCGGCCAGAATGGATTTATGGCACTTCAACCTTTTGTGTTTGTTGCATGTCATTGGTTGCCGCAGGTACAACAAACAGAAGTCGCAAAAGCAACAGCAGAAAAAGTTGGAACGACGTGAGGCCCAGTTGGAAAAGGAAATGTTCCAAGGTAATGTTATTCAGCAATGCAGCTCGATGGTAATTTAGTCTGCGGACAATCTAAGGAACACTGCCTTTGCTAACTAAGTAACTAAAATACAAATAGTTTGCTCTCTGCAGTGCCCATCCAACGGCCAATGATTTTACATTTCATAATGGTGATCGAAAACCAATTCACATTCAATTTCTTTCTTTATTGAAATCAATGACACGGATACATTCGAGTTTCACCTTAAGACGTGCCTCGGC